>NC_052514.1:23310228-23954395 GCF_014356525.2 Nilaparvata lugens | reverse complement strand
CGACGGACTTCTTAGGAGTGAAACTGGAAGAAGGGCTTTGTTGGGGGGAACAATTGGATATCATTGAAAGTAAAATAGCGAGTGAAATTTTTGTCTTGAGGAATTTAAATAAATTGAATAATAAGACTATTGAAGTCGGTCTATCATTGCTTGGTGGAGTCACATATTAATTATTCAGTGGCCCTATGGGGAGCTAGAGAGAGTATAACCTTTAGCAAATTTTCATTTGTCAAAAGAAAGCACTGCGCACTATGTCTCTTGTCTCGTATATCCCACAATGGAACATGCTCTTGAACCAAACCTATCAAATAGCCTTCCTCGCTATTCCTTGGTTTTCATTATCTTTTATTTATAAATTTTAAGTTATTTATAATTTAGTTTTCCTCTTTTTTTTATCCCTTCTTAATGCATGGGGATTATAGATTCATCATTGAAAACTATTTTAATGTAGTTTAGATCTCTAATAAAAATTGAGATTTCTCTTTATAATTATAGATATAACGCATATTGTTATGATAACTCGAGCTTACGCACAGGCCTTTGTTGCCTATGTAAGCTCTTTCCTATCTGATACAAGAATTTTATACAAGAATAAAATTGTGATAGCTCAAGAGTTTTATTGTTTAGTATAGTTCTATATTTTGTTGTTTGTTTTTAGTAAGTATATTATATCGTTTCTTGAATTGTATAAACTTTATTGCTCAAGATTCTATGTAACTGCTTTGAATTGTATTCAGAAGGAAAAAATAAAATTGAATTGAATTGACTTAGAAAGACCGGTTTCGGTTATTACACCATTGTCTATCTCTTACTATTATTATTATTATTATTATCCCTTTTATAAGCACGCTCTTGCGGAAATATTTTCAAAGAAGGGGCACTTCAATGCAACCTTCCTTTCATCTTTATAACACTGTTTGACTATTTTATGAACCTGCGCACAATACTTACAGTGTCAAGGAGGACAGATTTTTGCATTCTCTTCAGCACCTCGTCTGCCAAGTCAATACTTCGACATATTTCCACAACCGACTTGAGTATCAGGCCATTGACTATTATTACAATTGGAAGTACTCTCACTGTATTCAGCCCATACATTTCCTTCAGCTCAAATGATAGCTCTTGGTATTTTCTGATTTTCTCGCCTCTGGTCTTCTGAGCATTCTCATCTGAAGGTACAGCGATATCAATTATATAAGCCCTCTTCTCCAGCTGATCCAATACTAGGATGTCAGGCTTGTTGTGTACTACTCGCCTGTCTGTAATCATTTGGACATCCCAGTACTAGATCTTGACGTGATTGAACTCAACCAGAGGAGGAGGCTGATAGTTATAGTAAGGGGGGATCTCTGCAATATTCCCAAACTTGATCTGCATCTCCAAGTGCACAATTTTTGCCACATTGTTATGGCGCAACATATACTCTCTTGGGGCTGCACTGAGCAGCCGGATACAATATGTTGGATACTTTCTACTGCACTGGCACACATTCTGCATTTGTCACTTATGGTCCTGTCTCCCATTACATGCCTCCTATAAGCATTTGTTGTCATCACTTGATCTTGAATCGCCTGTACAAAGCCCTCAGTCTCTGGAAACAAACTTCCCACTGTTAGCCACATACAAGGCAGCTCTTGACTTATTGGCTCTGAATTAAGGTGCCCATAAAACCGTCCATGTAACTCTTTTGTTATCCATTCTTCTTTTAGGTCATGAGCAGATAGCAGCTCGCTACTTCTTTGGTTCCTTAAATCAAGGGCTGTTTAACCATTATCCAGCTGGCATACCTTCACAAACAAATCTGAATCAGCATTCTGGAAGTAAGATCTTAACTTCGTTGCCTGACTTACACACATAACCTTGATATCCTCTACAAACCGCGACCTCCCATACTCCTTGGTAGGTACAGTTGAGCAACCGAGGCACGTGGATGATGCATCCTGAATTTAGTCATCCTTGTCCTGACATACCTATCAATCTGCTCCAATCGAGTATCTGACCACTTCAGAATTCCAAAGGTGTAGGTCAATGCTGGGATCACCCAAGTATTCACAGCCTTGATGCAATTCTTTGCAGATAGTTTTCCTTTTAGAACCCTATCAAGTCTGCTGCGGAATTCACCTTCCACTTTTGTGAGCACTTCTGTTTTTGAGATTTTCAAATGCTGATAAAGTCCCAAGTACTTATATGACTGTCCTTGCTTGAGCTCTGATATCTCACTATCCAGTGCTCTCAGTTCATCCCTCTGCATTTTCATTTGACCCTTCTCCACCTGCAGCACAGCACACTTACTTAATCCAAACTTCATGCAAATGCTCTGACTGAAGGCAGAGACTAGCTCAATCATACCCTGCATTATTATTATTATTATTATTATTATTATTATTATTATTATTATTACTATTATTCCTTTCACGGTTAATGCATCATTGCCTGTTCCGAACCTCATAGTTTCTATAATCGGACCATCTTTTTCTTGGACGTCCTCTATCTCGTTTCCCAACTGGTTGGTACAATAAGGACTGCTTAGGAATCCGGTCTCCACTCATTCTATTCACATGTTCTAACCAATCATTCCTACTCCCATTTATTTTATCTTCTATTTAAATTCAAATTTATTTATTCAAGTAAGTTACAATACATTCTGGTTCATACACGAATCTACAATAAATTACAGTACAGAAGCTAATTATGCAACAAATTTCACATATTATGAAAACTTATTAATTATTACAATGAAGATTGAATGCAACATTAGAATATTGATAATATAGTATTGTAATGTAACTACATAAATCAGCGGTGTTTCAACAATGAGTAAATGATAATTTCAATGAATAAATATACACCCCACTATAAATTATATGTGTTGGGGTATAAGTAATTGCTTATTGCGTGTTATAATTACTATTTACAAACTTCATTCACTGATATGGAATTAAAGTTTTTCATAATAAAATTAGTAAAAATTTATAATACAAACAAAATTATGAAATTAGTAGATAAATATTAATGTTAAGGATGATAATAAGAAAGGTTATTTTTAGAAAAATGAAAAACAGTAAAGAGAAGAATGAAGAATAAATAGTTTCAATATTTACAGTCTAACTAAATTTTCACAATTTTCCACTCCAATATCAACCAACCAGGAAAATAAACTTTTCTTGAACCTGTGTCTATTGAATTCCTCCTTAATGTAACTTGGTATTGAATTGTAAATTTTTGGTCCCAAATATATGTAGTTTCCTTGCCCAAATGTAGTGTTCATCCTTGGTACTATTGAATGCGTGGTTCTCTGCCTTGTTTGATGGTTATGATCTGCCAGTCTTATGTGTTCGTTGTTTCTCCTCATTCGCGTGATGATAGCCTGGATGTAGAGTTGTCTTACACTCAGTACTTTACTGTCCTTGAAAAAAATGTTCGTGGGGAATTGATTCTCCTTGAAGCCTATTATTTTTAGTATTCGTTTTTGAAGTTTATAGAGAGGTTCAACATGTATAAAATTCGTAGCTCCCCAGATAATTATGACGTATCTTAAAATTGATTGCACTAAAGAAAATAAACAGTTTTTAATGACTCATAGTTGAGGATTTTACGGAGTTGATAGAATTTGTAGAGAAGCTTCCTGATCCGGGTAATTGATAAATTAATGTGCTTGTCCCATTTGAATTTGTTGTCCACTATTGTTCCTAAATATTTTATTTCATTGACTTGTTGAATTGAAGGGCAATCACACGGGTTGTTGGTGCTTCCACAGTGATGCAGGATTATTGAAGAATCCGGTGGTCTCGTCCGTTCTGTCAGTGAAAAGGCTAAAAATTTCGTTTTTGTTGCATTTACTGTAAGAAAATTTTCTCTTAACCATTTATCGACTTTCATCAATTCTTCCTGTGCCAGATTAAAAACTTCCTCCCAGGTGTTTCCTTCAAATAGTATACACGTATCATCAGCAAAAGCTATTACTCTTCCTCTTATCTTAATTGAACATAGCTCATTTGCATATGCCAAATACAGAATTGGCCCAAGAACTGTTCCTTGGGGAATCCCAAACTTCATCGTTTCCTCTGAACTGAGATGTTCTTCAACTTTAACTTTCTGACGCTGGTCACAGAGGTATGATCTAAACCATTCTAGAGGAACTCCTCTAATTCCCATGGCTTCTAATTTATTCAGCAGCAAACTGTGATTAACAGTGTCAAAAGCTTTTGCTAGGTCCAGGAACACTGCTGCACATTTTTTTGTTATTTTCTAGCTTATCTGTGACAAAATTTGACAATTCTAATACCGCATCTTCTGTACTCCTCCCCTCACGAAAGCCAAATTGATTCCTAGATAGTAAATGTTTTTTTCCATGTAATTCACAAGACGTTTCTTTACCAGTTTTTCCAAAATCTTAGAAATATTGCTTATAAGTGAAATAGGCCTATAATTGGTGGCATCTGTTTTGTCGCCTCCTTTATGTAATGGTCTAACACATGTCTATTTCATAGCTTTTGGAAAAATTCCTTTTGACAGACTTAAATTAAATATGTGAATTAATGGTTTTACAATTACATTTTTTATCGACTTCAATGTTCTATTATTGATTCCATCAAGTCCTGGAGCACTGTCATTTCACAAACTACTAATAGCTTCAAGAAGCTCATCTTCAGTTACTGGGTGTAAGTAGATGGAGTGTAGAGTCTTGTAACAGGTTTATATTGGGATATGATTTGGTCTAGTGGTTTTCTCAAGGAATCTATCATTGTCTCCGCCATTTCTCCACCTACATTTGTGAAAAAGTTTTTCATGTGGTTGAGCACAGTTTCTGGATTTTCCTTTAGATTGAAAATCCTATCATCTATTTTAATAGCATTCAATTTCATTTTTGTTTTCGATTTAGAGTCAGTAGCATCTTTGATTACTTTCCACATTTTTTTATTATCCTTTCCAGCTTCATACAATTTCTCTCTATAGTATTGGTCCTTTGTTTCATGAATTAAAGCTGTGAGTGTATTGCAAAAATACTCAGCTGAGCTCTGATATCTGTGTTTCTGAAACGGTCTTCTCTACTGCACCTATATGTTCTACGCAGAGTTTGTCTCTATTAACTGAATCAAATGTTTTTCATTTCAATTATTCATAACACCTAAATATACAACGCTGATTTTTTGTTTTTACAAAATATGTTTTTCAGACATTCCAAATTTTAGAATAAATCATGGGAAAGAGACGGAGATCCCGAAAATCTTCTGTGAGTTCTCAATTGATTGATGTTTCCGAGATTGCCAAGCAGGTACCTACAAATAAAACCAATGTAGAGAAAAGAGATACGGATTCAACAGAAATCCAAACATACAATGTTGTGACTACAAATATCGAGGAAATAAATAATGAATCGTTTGTTCTCGATTGCGAAAATTCAGTGAATGTTGTTCCTGCAGCTCTAATTGAAGTTAATAATAATACAACGGAATTGGTCGATAAAAATTCGGCTGAAGTTAGCAATGACTGCATACTTACAGGGCATCAAAAGAAAGGCAAAGAAAATACTGAAAGTTCTCAGGAAAAGCGAGATTTATTTAAAAATCTTCTAAAATTTCTGAAAAAATCCATCGAAAAGGCTACGAACTTTGTTGATGATCAAGGTGAGTGAAATTTTCTAACATCTTCAACTATAAATTTGCTAAGAAGTCCAAAGAAGTCTTTTGAGATGGTAGATTGCGGTTTCAAAAAATGAGTCAATGCGTAATTGAAATAACATTAAAAACTTATTAGTCAGTGCGCTAGTTTATAGCTCTATCTTGAATAAATGAATGAATAAATTGATTTGTTTTGAACTATTTTGCCGACACTCAAAAAATTAGACTGTGGTATCGTCATAATAGTTCAAAACGAATTTTTAACTTGAAGTTCGTCAAGGATAGTGAAATAGATAAGAATAAATTTATATTTTTGTCACCATCAATGACAAAGTCGTAATGATATGCAGTATAATGGTTTGGTTTCAGCTTTCGTGGATGTGTTCAAAAAGAAGCAGCTTCACAATCTCTGCCGAGAAGCTGCTAAATTGCACAAAACAAGCTCATTGAGACCTCTTCCCTTCGATAAAATGGACTTTACCGTCGCAATTCTAAACAAAATCATAAGCCATGGAAATGGAATCGTGGTCTCAAATTCTCAGGTACTTTAATTCACATTTTTTATTGATTAGCTTAGATAATGTGCATGGCAAAAATATAGTTTAGGGGTAAAAACTCCATCACGGAATAGAAATCCAAATAGAAAAATAAAAATTCCAAATAGGAATAGATATCTCTTCAAACAAATTCTATCTATTTGAAATATTCCATATCTATGGCTATAAGTTGGTGACTTGCCTGTATTCTTATCATCGGAATCTTTTCTAAATTTGCAATGATTTTTTTCAACTGTCTTCTATTTTTCTAAGTGTGATATGAATAATGTTATCTGTTCATGAATTTCATGCTCCACCAGTAAATAAATTTCACTGATACTAGAAATACTTATATTCAAGCACACAATACAATACTTTATGAATACTTACTTATAATACGTAAATCTTTCCGATACTGATTAATGTTGGCATAATGTCATTACTCATCAGTTTCTCTTGAGTAGTGAGTAGTGGATCGGGAATATAATTATGGTTTGGGAATATTTCCGTGTCCAAGAAATTTTTGGAATATATGGGAACTTATTGTTGAAAACTGAAAGACATTATAAAGAAAACATAATTTTGTACAATATGTGAGGTCACTTACACATCGTATTGCACTCCCAGCTTATCACTGCTTTGAATTTATCTAGACTACACCTGCTCCAGTACATGAGTTTCAGTTTCCAGTTTATCCATAGTTGATTATGTCGAAAAAATTAATTTTCTTTATATTTGCAGTAAATTTTACATTATATTTCTAAAATTTTGCATATTTTATTTGATTGCATGTTTTTTTTTCAATGAAATGAAATGTATTTATTTATTAATATGAACTATTAATCTGAAATCTCATGTTAAATATTTTTGCAGGACAATTGTTATGATTTGAGCAGCAAATCAGATCCGGTATTTAAAGGGGTTTATGCTTGTTTGCTGCAATTGTACATTTGGACGTCACCAGGCATCGACAAAAAACTCATTAACGATGAAGGCATTGAGAATGTTACATTATTTTTGAAACTTTGTCTCGACAATGTTGTTTTTCCGGCATATAATATGAATTCAGGTGAGATATTCAAATTAAAATTGTTGTGCAACTCATCAATATGCGTAGGGTAGTCACTAACGACAGGAATAGTGTGTTGAACTATTGAACATGACTGTGTTTACACATATTTCATCATACATTGTTGTGTCCTCACAGCGAAATCGTTTGAAAAAACTTGGAGGTTAGGTTTTTGTATCTTCGATTTCTTGTTGTTTTTCTTCACTGCTCTCTTTGAGCTTAAATTAGTTTTTCCTCCACCTACTGTCTAATGTACTTACTTCACTCCCTGGAACATAATATTAAAGTGTCACTTTTTCGCTCTGAGGAAAAAACAGAAAAACTCCCTTGGGCGGAAAAGTAACTCCATTTAAATAACATGGGAAGCATCTCCATTTAAAAAAAAAAATACATTGGAAATAGGTTAGAATGTCTAAGTTCAGATGAGAAAGCATATAGAGTAGTCATTGAGCCAACTAAATTCAATACCTCAACCAGATTTGATCAACATACGAAATATATGTTTGTATGATAAAATTATTACATACTTCATATTAGTATACTACAAAAATTTATAAATCTTTTTTAATATTCAATTTTATTCAAAATACCAGCCAACGAATATTTCCCATCAACTAATCAAATTTTGGAACATGAACTTCATCAGTTTGTAGTTATGAGTCGGCCATTGTTGTTACAACTTTTGCCGACAGATAGTGCATAGCGCTGTCGGCGGTGAACTGTGATTACTGCCAGCTGTTTACTTCTTAGGTTATGTTGTAACACATTGTTACTGGTCACGTAAGTTTCTAAAATTATTTTATTTGAAGTTTTTATAAAAATGTAGGTGGAGGAAAAATGTTGTGTACATCACGAATGAAAAATGCTTTTTCTCTCTCAGGGAAATTGTTTCCCTCGGCTCCGCCTCGGGACTCAATCTTTCCCCTCAGGGAGAAAAAGTGGTATTTTTCACTCTAGATGTACAAATAACTATTGTATCATTGTAATTTGTAATTTTACATAGGTTTATTCATTGTTATTGGTTGTTTATTTCATGTTAGAAGCTGCTGTCAAACAGCTGTCTTTTGTTTGAAGCCTTTCGCTGATGACACAATATGCATGACGAGCAAGAGTGTACACACATGTTCAACACACCTGTCCTGTCGTTAGTGGCCAACCTTAAAAACTAATTCCCAAGTAAATCTCCCAATTTCTTTTTCTTTCTTCCAATTTCATCTAAAATTAAAACTCACTGCTAATTTTACTTTGAATTAATCATCCTGCATGTCAGTGGAAATTTAGTCAATGTTGACGTGTGGACTGGTCCAGAGAACAGAGTCTAGCTGTAGTCTAGATTACTTCACCTGCCAATATTGAAAAATACGGGATTCATTTTAATTGGAATAAAGAAAGTAGAAAATCTTGGAACGTTTTTTCTCAAGATTCCAATGTTAGTGTTCAAGATTATTTCTCTATTGTAGAGTATAGTAAGAGTCCAGATCAGGTACTTCAAAAAATTAATAAGTAGTGAGGTTGTGTTACAACTTCCTTTACTTTTTCAACAATAAAGTATATACCGCTACTAGATGAAAATTTTTCTTTATCCATCTTTTGATATTCTATCTGTTTATAAATTGCTATTGCTTTAGTTTTGGTTAGTAATTGCGTGGTTATTGGTTTCTAATTTCGTTTCCAGGTTCTAATGGAGGCTCAATGAAGAAAAATGTCGGAAATAAAAAAGCAAATGAAGTTGATAAAATAACACTACAGCTATATAACGATCTTACAGAAGCAGTCCAGCTTCTAGAACTCTTACTCAGAGATCAAACTCTGACTGACACACACATTCTCAGGATAAACTCGTTCAGTATTCCAGCATTTTTCGTGAAAAACATTGGAAGTATCCAACTCGCCCTGCTGAAACTTGTCGAATGTGTATTCAGCAAGTACAAAAAACTCAGGAAAGTAATGCTAGATGATCTTATTTCTTGTATGGAAAAAGCAGCAGGCGATCTCAAACAATATGAAAGCTATAAACTGGAGAGTGGTGGAAAAATTCAAATGTTGACAGCTCTCCTGATGAAGATGGTACAGAGTGTCGTTCACTTTCCGCTGAGTTTGCTGGAACAAAACGAGGTTGACGTAAAAGTGGTGGCTGAAGAGAAGATAGGTGAGGCACGTAATGCGGCCATCCACTTCATGCAGAGTCTGTTGAGAATGTGCTGCGAAAATAGCAATGAAGGATTTAGGGGTGCTGTTGTCAGCCTTGTGCAAGATCTGCTTTCGGCTGTTGATAGACCCGAGTGGCCAGTTTCCGAAATTATGCTTCATATGTTTCTATTTGTTCTGGTAAGTATAATTTTAAAACTCATTTTTGCTATTTTTTGTTGATACTACCATTGAAGTGACTCAGCATCAAAACATGGTGGAGCGGTGAAGGTAGAAACAAAATTATAATGTATCATTCTTGTCCTCTTTGGTAGAGGGTAGACGAGAAATTAGCTGAGATTGTGAAAAGTATTGCATGTATTTAAGTGTGTTAGAACATAATGGGAGCAGCGAAGGTATGTTTATGTTTTTGAAGGGACGGATTCATAGATCCAAAGGCTCAAAGAACCTCACATGTCAACCGAAGCTTATTGTGTGCCCCAAAGTTTGTTATTTAGCAAACCAACTCCTGTGTCCTTTACAAGGTCCAGGAGTTTCTTCCCTATACCAACATCCCATTCCTCACCTGGTTGCTTGCAGCCAAACAGAGCCCTTCTTCTAGCTCCAAGTCTTTTGCAATCCAGTATGATAAGCTTGGCAGTCTCTTTAGACTGATTACAAAGCCTACACATCTGGTTTTCATTTCTGAATCCAATTGTGTGGATATGTTTCCTGAAGTGGCCATGTCCAGTTATCAGGGCAATCAATTGCTTGACCTGACCTCTACCCAGACTCACCAGCCAGGTGGTGAAGCGAGGGCTTGTGTCTGCCAGCAGCCTTTTGCCAAATGCTTGACCAGGGTGACCCTGCCATTGTTGGTGATGTAAATCCCTGGACCATTTACTTATTGTTTTGAAGGCAGTTGTTCTGCTTATGCCACAGCCTGGTTCTGGGCCAAAGAATGGCATACTGGAACCCCACTTGGCAAGCTCATCTGCATGCCTACAAAGGCCAGGTACCCAACCAAGATGCACAGAGTTGTGTGTTGCAAGCCTGCTGAGTGTTTTGTGGCACTCCCACACAAACTTGGACTTTATTTCATTGTAGTCAAGAGCCTTGAGGGCTGCCTGACAATCTGACAGGATTACTATATGCTTGTTGCAATAGCATCTGGCAATGCCTATGTTGGCACAAGCCATGATGCCAACCAGAAAGATGATACAGTGTTGTCCCAGACTTGCATAAACTTGTGTTCCAGGTGAATCACTGTACACCCCATTCCAGATTTCCCTTCAGTGAGAGAACCGTCCATGTACCAGACAAGGTTGGCTCTTTTGGGATAGGGCCCTTCCTCAGACTTCCACTCCTCTCTAGAGCAGAATTTAACAGAACGGTTTAGTGAAAACCAACTCTGTACTCATGACATCTGATGTCATTTCAAGCACAGGGCTGTGAGCTACAGCTTTGGTGATTGTGCAGTGGCCTGTTCTGGACAGTCCTTCTCTCCATTGGCCTGCAACTTTCAGTCAATAGACTGATTCTCGTGCTTCTGTCATTATAAAAATTTGCAATGGCAGTAAGCCAAGAGCAACTTCAAGAGTTGCTGATGGGCTGCTCCTGAAAGCTGCAGTGACTAGAAGTGTTTGCATCCTTTGTAGACTTGTGAGTTTGGCTGTTGCTGTAAATGCCCACCAGACTAGTGATCCATAAGTTACCTGAGGCCTTATTACTGCCTTGTACAGCCACAGTGCTATGTTAGGCTTTATCCCCCACATGGAGCCTGCAAATTTCCTGGATGTCATAAGCGCCCATTTCGCTTTATGCAGTGTATTGTTTAAATGATGAGTCTTGTTTAAATGATAAGTTTTCCAAGTCAGCTCTGAGTCAATGGTCAGTCCTAGATATTTGTCTGCACTTGATACTTCAAGCTGTGTAAATCCAAGTTTAAACCTGGAGAGAGACTCCAGATTCTTTTTCCATGTAAATGTAATGTCTACAGTCTTCGAGGGACTTATGGTCTCTCTCCAAGAAACCAGTCATTAACAATTTTGAGGTTGATGTTCATGACATCAGCAACAATGTTGGTGAACTTTCCCTGTACCATGAGGACTATGTCGTCAGCATAGCCTTGGAGAAATACACCTTTACTGGTAAGTTCATGAAGGAGACCATGAACCATAAGGTTCCACAGAAGAGGTGAGAGCACACCTCCCTATGGACAACCCTTTGCAGGCGCGATCACCATGGACGCACCTTGAAGATCGGCCCTGATCCGCCTGGAGCAGAGCATGGCCTCAATCAACCTACATATGGTAGGCTCAAGACCACGCCCCCGCAACGCTCGAACCATGGCCTTGCAAGTGGCATTGTCAAATGCGCCTTCAACATCCATGAAGGCACATAGAGCAATCTCCTTGGCAGCAAGGCTGTCCTCCACCCTGCTAATTACTATTTACAAACTTCATTCACTGATATGGAATTAAAGTTTTTTATAATAAATTAGTAAAAATGTATAATACAAACAAACAAAATTATGGAATTAGTAAATAAATATTAATGTTCTATTAAGGATAATAATAAGAAAGGTTATTTTTAGAAAAATGAAAAACAGTAAAGAGTGGAATGAAGAATAAATAGTTTCAATATTTACAGTCTAACTAAATTTTCACAATTTTCCACTCCAATATCAACCAACCAGGAAAATAAACTTTTCTTGAACCTGTGTCTATTGAATTCTTCCCTAATGTAACTTGGTATTGAATTATAAATTTTTGGTCCCAAATATGTGTAGTTTCTTTGCCCAAATGTAGTGTTCATCCTTGGTACTATTGAATACGTGTTTCTCTGCCTTGTTTGATGGTTATGATCTGCCAGTCTTATGTGTTCGTTGTTTCTCCTCATTCGCGTGATGATAGCCTGAATGTAGAGTTGTCTTACACTCAGTACTTTACTGTCCTTGAAAAAATGTTCGTGGGGAATTGATTCTCCTTGAAGCCTATTATTTTTAGTATTCGTTTTTGAAGTTAATAGAGAGGTTCAACATGTGTAAAATTCGTAGCTCCCCAGATAATTATGACGTATCTTAAAATTGATTGCACTAAAGAAAAATAAACAGTTTTTAATGTCTCATAGTTGAGGATTTTACGGAGTTGATAGAATTTGTAGAGAAGCTTCCTGATCCGGGTAATTGATAGATTAATGTGCTTGTCCCATTTGAATTTGTTGTCCACTATTGTTCCTAAATATTTTATTTCATTGACTTGTTGAATTGAAGGGCAATCACACGGGTTGTTGGTGCTTCCACAGTGATGCAAGATTATTGAAGAATCCGGTGGTCTCGTCCGTTCTGTCAGAGAAAAGGCTAAAAATTTCGTTTTTGTTGCATTTACTGTAAGCAAATTTTTCTCTTAACCATTTATCGACTTTGATCAATTCTTCCTGTGCCAGATTAAAAACTTCCTCCCAGGTGTTTCCTTCAAATATTATACACGTATCATCAGCAAAAGCTATTACTCTTCCTCTTATCTTAATTGAACATAGCTCATTTGCATATCCCAAATACAGAATTGGCCCAAGAACTGTTCCTTGGGGAATCCCAAACTTCATCGTTTCCTCTGAACTGAGATGTTCTTCAACTTTAACTTTTTGACGCCGGTCACAGAGGTATGATCTAAACCATGCTAGAGGAACTCCTCTAATTCCCATGGCATTTAAATGATAAGTTTTCCAAGTCAGCTTTGAGTCGATGGTCAGTCCTAGATATTTGACTGCACTTGATACTTCAAGCTGTGTAAATCCAAGTTTAAACCTGGAGAGAGACTCCAGATTCTTTTTCCATGTGAATGTAATGTCTACAGTCTTCGAGGGACTTATGGTCTCTCTCCAAGAAACCAGTCATTAACAATTTTGAGGTTGATGTTCATGACATCAGCAACAATGTTGGTGAACTTTCCCTGTACCATGAGGACTATGTCGTCAGCATAGCCTTGGACAAATACACCTTTACTGGTAAGTTCATGAAGGAGACCATGAACCACAAGGTTCCACAGAAGAGGTGAGAGCACACCTCCCTATGGACAACCCTTTGCAGGCGCGATCACCATGGACGCACCTTGAAGATCGGCCCTGATCCGCCTGGAGCAGAGCATGGCCTTAATCCACCTACATATGGTAGGCTCAAGACCACGCCCCCGCACCGCTCGAACCATGGCCTTGTAAGTGGCATTGTCAAATGCGCCTTCAACGTCCATGAATGCACATAGAGCAATCTCCTTGGCAGCAAGGCTGTCCTCCACCCTGCTCACAAGCTGATGCAGGGCTGTTTCACAGGACTTGCCCAACTGATAAGCATGCTGATTCCTGTGGAGGGGAGTGTCTGAAAGCACTCCCTTCCTTAGATGTCTTTCCACCAATCTTTCCAGCGTCTTCAAGAGAAACGATGTGAGACTGATGGGACAAAATGATTTTGCAGTTGAGTAGTCTGCTCTTCCTCTCTTTGGAATGAAGACCACTCTACTGAGGCACCAGGCTTGAGGTATGTACCCATAAGCCAGACTTGCTCTAAAGAGTTCACACAAGAGAACTAATAGAGCTTCTGGTCCTTGCTGCAGCATAGCTGGTATTATGTCATCCCATCCCCCCAGGATATTTGAAGGGACCAAACTTGGTTATGGCTCATTCAACTTTGGAAGAGTGTGACAATTCGCCTGGCTAAAGTCCAGTTTCCACAATCAGCTCTTGGCCATGAACTCATTTCACTGTTGCCAGACATGCCTGAGCAATCATGCTGAAAATTACAATCTGGAAAACGAGAATCAAGAAGAAGTTTGAGACTCCCATCAATTCATGTGGTATATTGTCCCCCTAATTATCTAAGAGTTCTCAAGAGGCTAATTGGGCTTGAAGCTCAAACACACTGCTGCACTGAGACTGTTTATCTCCTGTGTAAATTGTCTCCAAGAGTTAACTTTAGCTTTCTTGATTGCAAGGCTATATTCTGTGAGTGCCCTGTGGTATGGCTCTAAAAGCAGTCATGTGGTATGGTCAGCAGTCCACGACTTACTATTAGTGTGACTCTTTCCCCATCGCAATGGGCAATTGTCCTGAAAGCAGCTCATGACTGCATTCTGAAGGTCAGAAGCAATCTGATCAATGTCTGCAAAGCAGGTGACCCTCCTGCCTAATGACCCAAGTTGAGACAGGAGGTCAGACTTCTAGAGTGACCAATCTGTTTTCCCTCGAGTTCCAGTAGCAGGAAGAGCTGCCTTCACTGGCAAAAAGCAGCAGATGCTGCTTTCAATGCGGTGGAGATTGATTTGAAGGACCCTGGGCATTATCCTTAACTGGTGTTGAGATGATTGAAACTTGTCAGAGTCCTAGGTTGGCTCTAGAGTTGACTGACCTAACAGCACTGACCTCATCCAGGAAACAGACAAATCCGTAACCTTTCGGGTCTGGCTTGGCTGGCAGGACATTTCACTCCTTCACCTTCAAGGTGGGGTTTTGCTTGATGAGCATCTCAATGATATTTTCTGGAGTTTTCTTCAGAAGCAATGGATGAGTTCTAAAGAATACCCTCACTGACCTCAAGATTTCTTTTCTTGGGCCAACAATAAGTTTCTTCTCCCCAAGTGGTTTGAGTCTGGGGATGAGTGCCTCCAGCCAATGCTTAGTAGCATCGTTGATGCAGGATATGACCAGGGCACCTTTCTCCATGTAAGCGCCTGCAAACGATGGAATGCATCCATCCTCAAGGGGTAGGAGCTCATCTATAATGGCTTCTTGAATGACTTTTCTTTGCTCTGCTGAAAGCTTAGCCTCAGGATATCCTTCCAAGACAATAGCCATTTTGGTGGCAGAAGTGTCCCTGTAAGAGGCTCCTCTTCTGGAAGTATCTAGATTCAGGGTTTGGTCCTCATGACCTGCGTGAGTTCCACTCCTGACCTTTTTTGTAGGTCCTTCCACTGCGGGAGGGGTCGCCAAATCACCTATGGGGCGCTTGGCCGCACTCGACCCAGCCTCATGACTCACGTTTGTGCCTGGAGTTTCACCCCTCTCTGGTCTCTTATGTTTATTCCTTTTGCCCCTCCGAAACGTTGCAGGGTCAAAAGCCTCACCACTTCCAAGAAGTTTTGCCTGAATGGCCGCCCTTCTTCGAGAAGTGGTTTGAGAAGCTCATCCTTCCTCTCCAGTTGGGACTGTGTGATTGAGCTTATGTCATCCATATCATAATCAGTAGAAGCCTCTACGTGAGAGTGCAACAGAACATCCTGTGCACCTGAAGCACCCATTTCAGATTGAGGAACCTGCCCTGATGGTCAGATCCTGATGGGTTTGAGGGCGAGGCAACTTCCAGAGTTGCCTCCGGGTTTGTTTTTGGTCTAATTGTTTTTCCTTTGTCCATGTGGTTCCCACGAGCAGCTAGAGAAGATTAGTCGACCCAGAAAGAGCCCCGTATGTCCAGGCAAGGCAAAGAACTGCATGAGGGCGCCTGGTATCCTGCAGGCACTGTTAGAGGCACCATGTAAAGAAGGCCTGGTACCTTCGACCCATCAGCACGGTCCGCATCACACCTTGGGTTGACCTGAAAGAAACAAGAAAGAGAAAAAGGAAGAAAGAAATAAAGAAGAGAGAATATGGCCAAGGAAGGCCGAAAGATGGAAAAGGGAAAGAAATAATGGCACACAGCTAAATCAATGGAAAAAGTGCCACTCTAGAAATGAAACAGTTCCAAAGCATACTAAGAAGGAGTAGAAGGGCTTTGGAAAGGGGGCCCCTTTTAGTCGCCTCCTACGACAAGCAGGGATACTGTGGGTTAATTAATTCTGGTTTCAACAGATTCTTGAGTCCGATGTTCGACTCTAAGCTCCCCCAGCCCAAAGGGGGCGCAGCGGAGGTAGGTTTGAAGGTGGAAGGAAGTGGAGACATTTAGATACGTGCATTATTTTCAACTTTCTCAGCTACCTTCTCTGATACTACCTAACTTTGCTGCTACACTATATTTTGCCCATAAGTAGTGGTTAAGTAGTTCTCAACTTGTGTTAATTAGATCAAATTTTTAATAATGAATAAAAACAAACTTGATGTTGCCAACCACTGAACTAAATAGTAGTTGAACCATAGTGGTTGATAATACCTTGTTCTTAGAATGTAATATAATTATGCTGGCTTGAATTCTTAATAAAACAATATATTGTGAACTAATCAAAGAATTTTCCATAATACGAACAAAATGGTTATGAGATGTAATATTGATGGGAGGGATAACAGGCGAATGGACCTGCTGTTTTAGGTTACCGAGATCCACCATGTAGTGGTTTTGAAGGACATAAAAGTGTCAGCTTGTTGGAGCTGGCCTCAAGCAACAGAGAGTATGGCATCTTAAGAATACTCAAATAATTTCAAAAACTATTTTATAATAAAAATTTGGGATTAAGAGCTGAATGATATAGCCTATAGCTATTCACAAACGTCTGTAAACTGTTATCAGTGGATATCAGCTAAACTATTTGTGCATTCAGGGACTGAATTGAAATTGTATTTTGTACCAGTGAGCAGAATCTGACTTCAGGAAGTAGATGGAAGAAACCTTTTTGATACAAATTTCACATTGGAAAACCGTTTTCCGAAATGTTGAACTCATTTGTCTAATTCTCTATGTTGTTTAGTGACTGTTCAACTATTCATTCTTCATGTGCATGTTTTCTGGAAAAATTATTGTAATAAATAGATAATTCCATTTGTTTCAGTTTGAAAATCACCATGCAAGTCATCAAAAGAGGCTATTGTCATTGGAGTTTTTGACAGCAGTGTATTCGGCTCTTCAGGAAAAATCGAAAAAACATCAAGAAAATGAGCATAAAATTGATCAACTCTTTGAAAATATGCAACGGGAAGATGAACCTGATGAGGTAAATGATGTTTGTGTTACTTTCAGTTACAAAAACTCTATATGGAATTGCTCACACACAAATACACTACAGTGAAGCACTTCATTAATCAAAAACTCACACTAAAATACAACTCAACCTTGAAAGCACAACTCAATACAACTGAACTTAGATAAACTTAATAAATATTCCCAACTAAATGTAGCACAACTCAACATAATGCAGTACAATTGAACTGATATAGTTATATATCCATAGTAGTTATTGGCAGATACGTGGATGACAATATATATCGGTGTTGTGTTGGGATGAGGCAAATTATATTGCCTCATTATTAAATTTATTATTATCATTATATGCCAAAATTATATTTTATGAGGCACTATTTTAGTGTGCTTTATTGAATTGGGATTAATCAGTGTGTTTTAATAGAGTTGTTTTCATTAATATATAAGCTAGTGTTAATTATGTGGTTAGTTGTTAGCTGCTCCTTGATTAATTCAACAATATTGTAAATTCCTACAATACTAGTCATGATTCACCGATTTTATTGTTCCATATAGTCACATGTCAGTGATCAAGTTTCTTCTGGAATTTTCAATTGAATAACTCAAAAATATTTTTGGAAAATACTAAAGCAAAACTGTATTGAAACATTGTGAACACCACTGTGAATTGCCAGTTCAGACGGTCAACTTTCAACTAGTGATTAAATGGTTGAAATCATGCGATTTGTAGTAATGTGCACAAAGATTTAGTGTAAACATTTCTGAATGACTACTTACTTTATTATGATTGCAGAAGTGTAGAAAGATTGAACTCGAAGATTCGAAGAAAGTTGAACTCCTGCAAAATGCCTTGTTGGACTTCATCCTTCGTAGAGAAGACGTGGAACCAGCATTATTACATGCAAGACATCTACATTTGGCGCACTGGTATATTGAGAGGACGAAGACGCTCCTCAATAATAGCGAAAAACCAGTGGAGAAACCCGTGGATAAGAGAAGAAGTAGTTCCGGCCAAGCTAAGAAAACGCCCAAAGGTAAATCTCATTTCATTTCATTTACTTTCTGAAGTATTAATTCAAATTTCTTAATACTGGATTGTTAGCTGTTATTTTCTATTCAGTCGGCACTCTGCAATATTTCAACAATTGTTGATATCAATTGTTGATATTCATCAGTAAATTAATAAATGTTTAGCGTTAATAATCTATTATATAGGCCTAAGGATCATTGAAATTTCAGTTTCACTTATTTTATCAACTAATTAGTTTTGAATGTTTGCTAGTAAGCTTATATGATAATAATAATTATATTACTAAAATTATAAAGGGTGGATGAAAAGTCCGAGAACGGCTTCTTATCTCATACACAAAGGTAATTTGACGGTGGGTGTGATTGGGGATCTTACTCAATTTGAAAATACTTTACTATGACTTTAAAAATCTGGTCCGCCATCTTGAATCCGCCATATTGAATACAACTTCATTTTTTTAAATAGGAAGGTGGTCATGCGATGAATTATTTTGATACAGAATTTTAAGAAAAAAAGAATGCCGAAAACCGCATATCCATATCTCAAACCGTTTCGAAAATATTCACATTATAGTCCGGGCGCAAATGTCATTCCGTGGTCATTTTTGGGTAACAGCCGTGGAAGATGTCTCAATTTCTTCGTTAGGTCTGGCATAATAAGGATCGTGATGATGATAAGTCGAAATAACACCTCCGAAACAAGGTGGCCGTCAAAATTTTCAGGGTTTTGCTATATTGCTTGTATTTCAATAACCGTTCAAGATATTCAACCGTTTTTTTAGATGAAAATATTTGAAAAGTCTTCCTCTTCAATTTTTGTAGAACTCTAAAATAATCATAGTACAATATCCGAAATATTTATTCAATTCCAACAACTTTTAAAATTGTGAATATAACTTCAAACACTTGAAATCAGATTTTCGTCCGCCATCTAGGATTTTTCTATGATGACAAATGTTTTTGAGATTGCAATCATGGAAATCCCATTTCCACACATCTTTATGAAGAGATTGATACCATTTTCAAGTCTGTACCTTCAAGGGGTCATGAGTTACATAGTTTTCTAATTGTTCAGGTTTGACATAATGGTGAAAAAAGAGTGTTTTCCGCTGCAAACAGTAGTTTTTTTCTCTTTTTCAATGACGCTCCAGCCGTAGGAGATGTACTTACAGCCTACAACTAGATGTCATTTTGAAGCTTTTAAAATATTCTACAACACTGTTCAAATGATATTGGCGTTTGTTCACTCTGAATACATTTACAGGGTGAAAAATTAAATTTTGCCCTAAAAAATCTGATTTCAAGAGTTTGAAGTTATATTCACCATTTTAAAAGTTGTTGGAATTGAATAAATATTTCGGATATTGTACTATGATTATTTTGAAGCTTCCAGATGGCTGAATTGATCCGATATCGTCGACATTATTAGAATTACAGACGATTCCATGAAAATCGACATATTTTTTCCGCCATCTTTATCTTCGAAACGGTTTGAGATATCGATATGCGGTTTTCGCCATTCTTTTTTTCTTGAAATTCTGTATCAAAATTATGAATCGCATGATCACCTTCCTATTTAAAAAAAAAGAAGTTGCATTCAATATGGCGGACCAGATTTTTAAAGTCATAGTAAAGTAGTATTTTCAAATTGAGTAGGATCCCCAATCACACCTACCGTCAAATTACATTTGAGTAATTAAAAGATATATTAAGCCGTTCTCAGACTTTTCACCCTCACTGTATACTAATGCAATGTTTCGTCAAAACAGGAAAATCGCCTGCAAAGTCATCAACCAGTGGCAACAAATCCACGTTGTCACAAAACAATTCGAATATGAAAATGTTACTGAACAAATTTCATGACAAACCAGTTATTAATATGAATTCACACCATGTAGAAGATGAAGATACCAGATTATTTATTGACGTTGGTATGGCTCAGTTGATAACTCATAGCTTTCTATCAAAGCGATCGCTGCATCTTAACTTCAACTCCTATTTGACATTGGTAAGTTTCGTTTCACTTCAAATGTTATTTTACGTTTATTCTTCTGAAATTCAAGCTCTCTTGATAAATTATTTCTGAAACCCTTATACAATAAAACCACCGTAATTCGTAGTTCACGGAACCAAGCCTTCACTACGAATTATGGAGGGTGATTAATTATCGAGGCTATAAAATTTGGAGATGATGACAAAAGAAATACTAACTATTGAATATCAGATATGTAATGAACAGTTAGAAGAAGTGTAGTATGAACTCTATGGTTTCAATGAAAATATCTAAAAATATTGTTAGATTTTTTGAATATATTCACTTCACTTGATTTTTTTACGATTTCAATAATTAAGTTTTAGTAATTTGTTATTTTTGCCTGCTTCAAGTGGTAGGGTGATCGCATGGAGTTCATTTTTGTTAATGTAGGCCAACAAACAACTCACAACTAACGAACTTATAACACTTGAAAACTGTTATAATTATTAATCACGCTTAAAAACTGAATAATTATTTACTAGTCGAATGCTGTTCTGAATTCTACTACTGTATCAGTAAACAATAATTTCACCTGACAGTCAATTTAATTTCCTGGAAATAATTTCCTAATTCTTTGGAAAATTAGTTGAGAGAAAGCTTACTACCCATTCCCATTTTTGTTCCTTAAACCAAGTTTTGGAAAAATCCAGATAATAAGAAATGTAGAGAGTTATTGTTGGAAAACGACTAAATAATATAGATGTTGGAGATAAGCCAGCACAAGATTTTGCTACGAATTAACGAGGGAACCGAAATTGCTTCATCACGAATTGAAGAGGTTATTTGAAGGGGCTGAGCTTTCATTACGAAGTAAAGAACTCCGAATTATCGAAATTTTACTGTATTAAAACTCTCCTGTATCAACAGTTTTGATAATCCTCCAATACTACTGTTGTTGTATAAACTACTTACTATTTTGGTCTATTAATTTATGCAAAATATGATACTGATTCTGTACTTCCACTGCTTTTGTTTTGTCATTATCAAATTCCTATTAAATTTTTAATTGAAATTTCTTCATTTCTTTGATCCTCCTCTGTCGTGATTGATAAGACGTTCCGCACCAAAATAATAATAATAAAGTTCCAAATAACGTTTAATGTAGGATATACTTTGCATGATAATTATACTTTTTCAAATCTGCATCGTATGTGGAATCTGATTTGTGAATTTCATTCGTTCCTTCAACTGTAATTCTCATTTCTACTTAGAATCTTAATATTTTACTTTCAGTTGCTGAGTGGATTGAAGGACACCTCGACACCGGTTCGTTTGAAAGCAATGCGCTGTCTCTCGCATTTGATAGTGGTTGCACCAGACGTGCTATCAATGAAGAATGTCGAGGCGGCTGTCAAGGCTGCAGTCTACGACCAATCCATTGCAATCCGAGAAAGTGCTATCGACATCATCAGTAAAATTGTTCTCAAAAAGTCCAACATGGATGATTGCCATATCACATTGTTGTCGGAAAGGATATTGGTGAGTTTTATAAACTTTTTAATTTTTCTACAATGTGAAGCTAAAGGAAACTAATGAAGATTGATGAACAGTACTTTTGTCATCATATTTATTTTTATCATTCTAAACAATTTTACGAGTGTCATTTTTTCAACCTCCGATTAGATTTACATTACATTTATTACATTCCTTAATCACAACATCAAATAAATGATTGAGAGAGAATCAACAGGATAAACCCAAAACTGTTCCTCTCCCTAATTTTGATAAAAACAGTCCAAATGAGGTTATGAAAACACTTTTATAAAGATACACAATGATTAGCCATAAATAAAAGACGAATGTGTATAGAAGAATATTTTTTTCACTAAATTTTATTCATATTTATGATTATCCTTTAACGTAATTGCCGTCAAGATTGAGACATTTGTCTTACCAGTGCAAAACCCTACCAAAACCCTCTTCATAAAATTTTGCTGCCAAATAAGTTTGATCGGGTTATGACGTTGTTTTGGAGTTCCTCGTTAGCTTGTAAGCTCTGCCCTCAAAGTCATGTCCTAAGTTTAGGGAAAAGGTATTAGTTACTAGTGACCAAATCAGGTTTGTTTGGTGAGTTATCAAAATCATCAAATTTGATTTGCTGGAGAATCCGTTTGGTTGCCCTAGCACTGTGGGACCGAGTTGTCTGTCATGCATCACAACGATTCCGGAAGTCATTTAAACCGAAGTCTTGAATTTTTCGATTTCATTCACACACAACCTCACTCATAACGTTTCCCGATTGAACTTGAATCATCCATCATTAGATTTATGCTAGACTATTGCCTTTTGCTTGCAAAAATTAATAAAGTTAACCTAGCACTTGGCGGGAGAGTGACGCAGCTATGTTTGTGGGAACTGGACAACAATTAACGATCTGGCCGCACCGATCACAGGGCGTTTGGTGGGGATGACAAGCTGTTCAGCTCTGTGAAAGTCCCCCCCCACCATTTGTGATATGTGATCGGAGGTTCAAAAAAACCCTCGTATTTACATTTGATATTTTGCAATGTTATCTTTTTTAAGTGATATTTACATTGTTTTCTTATCTTAGAAGTAACATGAAGATAATTATGATTGAGCACTGCGATATTTATTAATCTATAAATTTTGTAAATTAATTGCATTTTGTCTGCTTGATTTATAATTCTATGGCGAATGGACAGTAAATTTGAATTCGCTCTGTTAGTGTTTTAGCACAAGATTATAGTTATTTTGCATCTAGGGACTAAAGTGAAACTTATTCAATTATCTATTAATTTTATGATACACAATTAATGCATGATAAGAAAAAAAACTTGATGCTCCCAGAGGGAAACAATCGTTTCCAGAGCGAAGGTTATGAAGATAATTTCCCTGTTTCCCGAGTTGGACTTCGGTTCATTGATGTTGGAAAAGTATGTTGTAATGATTGATTTATAATTCTAACTGTAGGATACTGGAGTAAGCGTGAGGAAAAAAGTGATTAAAACACTTGGAGATCTCTGTTTGAAGTTCCCTGCGTCTCAGAAAACGCCTGAAATTGCTGCAAAAATAATGAAAAGAATTAGTGATGAACCAGGTGAGTGAATCTTTCTTTCACACATTTCATTTATGATCATGAGAAAACTTGACATTGAAGTGGCTTCTAGGAATCGAACTTTTTCTCTTGACTAAGCCATCTCGTCATTTCAAGTTCAATAATTTTCATTTTTCAGCATGAAAAATATTGTAAATATGTAAGTTATATAATGCTTTTGCATTATTTCGAATTAAAAAAAAATCTATTTGAGAATAATGGGGAAGTGTAATGAATATTCAATTTAGATTAAGTATTTTAACAATATTTCCTGACAGATTAGAATATGTTTCTACTTCACTAGAAATGATTCATAATATGCAATATTTTCCACAATGTTGAAACAAAAGTTAGAGTGTACGTTATACTTCATATAACATGTTATATGGAACAAGTTTCATCAACTAGCAAGCTTATTCTCATAAGAAAAAAATCTGGTGTGGTGCACTCACACAACTTTCCTTGCCGTTATGAAAATTGATCCCCTGACGGTAGTGTTCACGCGCATCTCAAGTCTACTATTTAAAGATCTGAGCCAGCTGGTGACAGGACAATACGCTGGAGACACACGAGGTTTGCTATCTCTTCATAGTGAATGATTTAATAGAATCAACAGTTACAAACAGTTTACAATGGAATAATCAAATTTTCTCGGATTTCAAGCTTATTTTCAATTTTAGGTGAAAATGTTACAATACATTAATTGTAGAGATTTACATGCTCAATCTTTTCCACTTGAAATTTTTCGTTTAAATTGTATCTGAAGCCTGATAATTGGAAAACTAAAATCAAACTTTGCATAGATGGGGCGGAGGTCCTGAAATTTTTACAGATTTGGGACTAGGGATTTACAGAGCTTATCAATGACTATTTTGGGCATAAATTTGATCAAAATCGTTGGAGCCGTTTTCGAGAAAATCGCGAAAAACCCTGTTTTTGACATCATTTTCGCCATTTTAGCCGCTATCTTGAATTGCATTTGATCGAAATTGTTCGTGTCGCATCCTTATATTAATTAATAGGGAGATGAGATGTCGTGTACATAGACGCGCACAAACACACACACACAAACGCGCGCGCGCGCGCACGCACGCACGCAATTTAGAAATTGGGGTACCTTAATTTTTTTCGGTAAGCAATACTTTCCTTACCTATGGTAATAGGGCAAGGAAAGTAAAAAAATATGAGTAAGAAATAATATAAGACTCATTTATAATAATAAAATAATCAAATTATGGTATGGGCATTAAAATTATGAATTTTAAAAACTATGAATAGATTAATTTATTATTACAGTATATGAATAACAGAGTTGTTTAATATAATACTTCTTATGATTTGTGTGCAGTTGAATAACAAATGTATTATAGGTAATTATTGGTTCTGTTCAAAATTTCACTGAACAAAAGAGTTAAGATTATTATTTTAATAATAATTAGCGCGAGACTGAGGAAGACTATCTGCAGATTCAGGATTCTGGACACTGGTCGACAAGGGATGTCTAAGAGTTATCTACTTCTCTCTAGCACAGTCCCTCATTCTGTATGGGATTATGGGATGGGGAGGTGCAAGCTTCTTGCACATCGAACCGCTCCTCAGGGTACAGAAGCTGATCATGAGGGTCATCAACCAGAAGCCTCCACGCTATTATCAGACAAGCTATTCAATGAGTTTGACGTGATGGATCCAACACAGCTTTACTCCAAGGAGATACTATGCAGATTACACAAGAACCCAACAACATTTCAAACCAGAAACCACAACCACAACACCAGATACTGGAATCTTCACATCACCAGTGTTGCAAGGAAGGCACTATACCAGAGACATTTCAATCATTTAGCACCAAAATTACATAATCTACTTCCTGCAAACTTTAAACAGATTAATCAATAATTAATTAATTAATTAATTAAATTATGGATATAATAGTTGTTGTACCATTCTCTTAAAAGTATGTTTTTTGTAATTAAATAATTTAGTGATTAGTGATGATTAAAGTATTGATCGAGAGGTCGAACGAAGCGGTTGTTTAGGAATCATCCTAGAAAGTTCAAAACAATAGTACACAATTGGTTGATGAGCAAAGGAAGACAGAACATAGAAAACCATATTTCAAATAACAACTAACCACCTAATGACTTACTAAACTCTAACTAATTATTAATTCGCACAAAAAAACTAACAAAACCTACTCTTGAACATGGTACGCCATAGTGGAGTAGGTCAATTTCCACACAGAAAAACTAAACAAGTAGAGGACACATTATAAGAATTTTTGTAACTAACTATTGTATGTAATATTGTAATTTATCTAATATATTGTGTAATTGATGTTGTAGTTTTAGTTTTTTTGGGAAATAAACATTTATTCATATATTATTCATTTATATCAGTAAATATGATATATTTCATTGTTTTGTAGGTGTTCATAACATGGTTTTGGAATTTTTCTACAAACTGTGGTTTCTGCCAATCGATTCGGACGCAGAGCCGGAGTTGGCAAACCGTCGGATATCGTCCATTGTCAATGTCATGAATCTCTGCATGGCAGCTGGACTCGATTCATTTGAAACTCTCTTAACAAGTGTAAGTTGTTCTCCTTTTTAATTCTAGTTTGTAATTTATTAAATCCAGTACATCACCTTATTGAACTCAATCAAAACATTTTTTATTGTTGAAATTGTTCCCTCGCCTGTGATCCATCTACTCCTCTCACTCATTATCATAAACCAAAATAATCTTTTTGTTGAGATGCACTATTTTCGATTAAGCTGTTTTATAATATTTTATTTCAAATTTAAGGTTGTGTTTTCTTCTGAAGTTCACAAGCACTGTCAAGTCTATTGTATCAATACTATAAGTATGTTGATTACCAGCTATAATTTCCAACAAACCCACCTTAGCTTTCTTTCATCATGTGAACGATGCATTCTACAATGTATGCGTATTATAGCTGTGTACAGACTTACGCGCCACAGACACGCGCTTTTCACTTTTCATCAGCTGATGCTATTCTTACTATATCTGTATTTGTACATAAACAGTAAGATATAGATATAATAAGCTTAGCGTCAGCTGATGAGAAGCGATATGTTCGTGGCGCTTAAGTCTGTACGCACCTAAACAGTTCTATTCCAGTTGATGAGTGCCACTAAATTTTAATTTCGCTTCAAAATCGCTTCTTGGTAGTTTTATTCAAAACATCAGGAATTCGTCTTCTCCTCCATAAGTTTAGATGTGGTTAATATTTGGACACCATTCTCTTAAAAGTATGTTTTTTGTAATTAAATAATTTAGTGATTAGTGATGATTAAAGTATTGATCGAGAGGTCGAACGAAGCGGTTGTTTATCCATGAGTTGCTGATAGTGATTCGTTCAACCTACCAGCTCAAGCCGGAACGAGTTTTTTCTTATTAAATTCATTATTTCGGTATAATTTATAAAATTCAAAATCGAAATGAGTGCCTGTGGTGAGTGTAATAAAGTAGTTACTTCATCTACAAAAGCTAAATTGCAGTGTTCGATTTGTAATGTCTTCCTCCATGGAAGCTGTGCAAATTTTAAAGAGACTGATATAGAATTCTTTAACAAAAACCCTTACAAGTGGTTACAATCACTGTGTCAGTGATTTGAGGCTACAAAGAAGTGCTTCGGACTCAACTCTAGTCAAGTCGGATAAACAACGTAAACTGGAGGAGGATCTCGGTAAGTCCCTTGAATCATGTCACGAGAAGTTAGATGATTATAAGAAAATTTTGGAGGGACAGGAGGGGATGGTTAAGGAACAGAATAAAATTATTGAAACTTTACAATCTGAAAACTTATTTCTTAGGGGAAAAGTGAGCGAGCTGTCTATCAAAGTGGAAGATCTACAACAATATTCTAGGTCCAACACAATTGAAATTCATGGTGTTCCTGAATCCCTGAATGAAGACACTCTACAAAAAACAATCGAAGTGGGTAGGGCTTTGAATATGAAAATAACAAAAGACATGGTAGACATTTGTCATCGCTTGCCGGTTTATAATAAAAGTAATCTTGTTCCTGATATAATAGTTCGATTTGTGAGTAGATACGATAAAGAAGAACTACTTCAGAAGCGAAAAATTAAAAGGAATTCAACCTGTGCTAATTGGGGTCTTCAATCGAATTCTCAGATTTATATCAATCAATCGCTGGCCCCAGGAAGAAGAACTCTATTCAACATGGCTAAGAAATTTCAAAAGGACTATGGGTGCAAATATCTGTGGATTGACCGATCCAGTAATATCCAGTTGCGGATGGAGGATAAATCGACTATTCACACCATTGTGTGCGCGGATGATCTGAATAAAATTATAAAGACTGTAGCGGCAAATAAGATCAAGGATGCGGCACAGGTATTGCAGACCGAACCCTTGCCAAAGTAGAAACGGCTATTTCATTGAAATTTGAATTTGAGGAGTGCTAACTTGGACTTGACCTTCGTAAAAATAAAGTTTTTTTATCCTTTATTATTTGAGTTCGTACTATAAAAGGTATTATATTATAATGATGTTCATTGCGGTTTGATTATTGTGTTTGTTTTTCCGGTCTTGTACTTTTCCATTATTATCTTGTAGTGAGGCTGTACAATTAATTTATGGTTGTGCCATGAGAGGGTGTTTAGTGTAATGAAGCTTATAAATCTAAAGAAAACAGTGTTTCCTATAATTTTCATTTATCTCAAGCGGGGTATAGTTGTAGCATTCATAATAAATCTGATGGGTAGTATTTTTATTTCCTATTTATTAGTTTTTTTTTGAATTTGTGGATTTAATTATCAATGTCCTCAGAGAGGTTAGAATTAAGTACTTCTCTACTAGCACGGTTATTCTGATATTTTTATGTATTTTTTTCTCATACATTTTACTGGGTTATGATTCAAAGAAGATATAATTTGATTCTCTCTTATTGCGTTTAAATGTCTAATGTAGAACAATGAATAAATAATTTATAACTTGTATTTGATAAATTTGTAAGTACAGTCATTATTTTTCAATAGAGTTTTGCTTTTGAGGGCTGCTCTTATTCACTGTTTGTCATTATTAGTATTCTCTTTTGTTTGAATCAGTTGTATTATCACTTAATGGTTGAGAGGTTTCAGCTATTTGGGTTTGTATGATTGGAAAGACAGTATTCTGAAATTCTCAAATGGTGGAAAGTACACGCTCCTTTAGTTTTCTAAGCATCCATTCGTTTACAACTATACATGAATAATAATTGAGGGGCAATTAAAAGAAATTAATTCATTTTCTATTTTATAGATTTTTTTTCTACTTGATGTACATTTCACAGTTCTAAATGAACTGGTGGAAACGTATTCTGTTCTCTTTAGGGATGTTCCTGTTAGGGATGTTAGGGTGTTTATAGAGTTTTTGGATGGGGAAATTATTATCAATGCTGGGGGTATCGACCTATCTTGTGAAGATATAGTGAGCGAGCTTAGTTTATTGATAAGATTCGAGAGGGGTTTGCTATCATCTCAAGGATTGATGATTTTGTTTATCAAAGCTGAAGTGTCCGCTATTTTGTCATTAATGTGTTTCTTTTTCATATTATGCTTCATTATTTTCTTTTTTCATTGTTGTTATTTGTACACAGCCTATATTATGAACAATTGCTCGACCGGCTTGATGCTGGATGGTAGTTTTCTGTTTTTTTTATTGTAATATTATTCTTCTCCTTCTTTTCATCATTTTTTTCTTTTGTTTGCTTATAATTTGGAACTTTGAATGGAAATCAATAATGATTGTGTACCAGTATTTATATCCTCAATTCCAGAATATAATAATGTTTTTGACACTGATAATCTTACAGCTTTTCATATGAATATTTGTAGTATTAAAAAGAATTTTGATGTGTCTATTTTTTACTTGAATCAAATGAAGAAAAAGCCAGTTGTTATTGTATTATCGGAGGCATGGATAAAAACTGATTTCAATACGAACTTGTTTACTATTCCAGGTTACAAATCAAATTTCTCTTGTAATGACAACAGATTTGGTGGTCTTGTAGTTTTTTATAATGAAAGCCTCAAGTGTATTATGTAGACAGCAATTTAATTGAGGGGCGGACAGTATTTTACTAAATTGTATCAACGGAAACTTTGTTTTTCATTAATTGGAATTTATTGATGGCATACTGGAAGCAATATAAGGTCTTTTTTAGATTCTTTTGGTAGGTTTTTGAGCAATGTAAAGCAGGAGGTGGTCATTTGCGTTGGAGATTTTAATATCAATATAAATTCCGATGATTCTAGTGTTGATAAATACTTTGAAATATTGGCACTGAATGGCTTAGATTCCTTAATCAATCTGGATACTAGAGCAACAAATACTAGCTCATCATGTATCGATCACATACTATTCAGAGGTAGGCCCTTGTCTAATGTTTTAGCAGCTGTGGTTGATGCAGGATTGACTGACCACAGAGCGGTTTGTGCTGCAATTCCTTGTAAGAGGATTATCCATAATAAAAGAATCACTTATACCTCTAACATAGATTATGTTATGCTGAATGGGTTACTTGAGATTGAAAATTAGAACTCGGTAATCAGTTGTGTAGATGTGGATGCTGCATACTCAACCTTTGAAAATATTTTTCAATCTCATATAGAATCTTCAAGTACGATTAATGAAGCAGTTAGGAGGTCGGTAAACCATCGTTCCAGGGCGCTGAAACCTTGGATAACAGGTGGCCTAATTCAAGCTATTAAAATAAGAAACAAACTTTTCAAAATAATGAAGTGGGACCGAAGCTGAACAAAATTTTAAAAGGTTTAGGGATAGGGTGCAAATTTGGATTAGGGAAGCAAAAGAGAGATACTATTCAACACTTTTCCACAATGCAAGAGGGAATAGTAAAAAACAATGGACAATTATTAATGAATTAGTAGGCAAGCAGAAAAATAAGAAATCGTGTATTAGCTTTGTAAGAAATGATGATCTTGTGACGGATGAAAAAATGGAGGTAGCAGAGGAGTTGAACAATTATTTTGTAAATGTTGGGAAACCGGATACATCCATTCCTCCACCCCCCACTGAAGTCAAGAATGCCTTTTAAAATTAATCACAGTCTAAGATCGCTCTTCTGGAGGCCTATAAATCCAGACGAAGTGTTAACAGTTATACTTAGTACATGTAGTAATAAATCTCAGGGAGCAGATAAATTCTCATCATTCCTAATAAAGAAAGTAGCATCTAAAATCTGTGAAATACTGTCATACTTGTTCAATAGAAGTCTTCATGAGGGTATATTCCCATCCAAACTCAAGGTAGCAAAGGTGATCCCTATTCCAAAGAAGGGCAACACAATTGACTGTAACCGTCCCATTTCATTGTTGTCAATATTTTCTTAAATATTCGAAAAACTTGTAAAGGTCCGACTGATATCTTATCTCAACTCAATAAATTTTTTTGTTCCCAATCAATATGGCTTCAGGGAGGGGCTGAGCACTGAATTGGCTTTGCGTAAGTTTCCTTCCGAGATCCACTCAAATATAAATAATAAACAGATTTCAAGGGTCTCAGCACTATTCCTTGATATTCGCAAGGCTTTTGATACTATTGATCACAGTATTTTACTGAAAAAATTGGAAGTGGCAGGTATAAGGGGTATAACCTTTGGTTCAAGTCTTATCTCTCAGGGCGGAGTCAGTTTGTATGTGTCAATGATGCCTCAAGCTCAGTAAGGTCTATTGGTACTAGTGTCCCTTAAGGCTCTGTTTTGGGGCCCATTTTATTCTTAATATTCATAAATGATTTGTATCATGGACCCTTTAAAGGAGCTATAGCGGCTTCTGCAGATGACACCGCTCTCAATTATGGTGCAGACAATGTAAGAAATCTGTATGCCAGTATGCAATCAGACCTCAACTTATTATCTCTTTGGTTTTCTTTTAATAAATAGAATTTTAATTCAGATAAAACAACCTACATTAACGCACTCTGATCCATTTTACTTTGAAACCCCGCTAAAATACCACAATATTAACTGTTCAAATCAAGCTAATTGCGTTTGCTGTGAAATATTACAGTCCAACAAAGTGGAATATTTGGGTGTGTTGATGGACAGTGATCTTCTGTGGAAGGAGCATATTCGGACATTAAAGAATAGTTTAAGATTACTTCTCCACAGGTTTTATCATATAAAAAATTATGTGTCAATTCTTTACTCAAAAACATATATTTCTCTTTAGCTCACTCCAGAATCTCTTATGGTATAACATGTTGGGGATGCACCTACATCACCCACTTGAAACCTCTTATCACTCTACAGCGATCCTTGCTTCGATTCTTCCAAGAACCTCCTGCTGAGCGTGCTGACCTGTTCAGCGGTCTAAACATCTTAAGTATCCGATCTTTATTTATTTACAAGGCTCTGTTACAATTTTTTTGGGCCAGTGGCAATCAAGGCAATACAATAGATTTTTCTGGGCAAGGGCCATTGACTCGTGCAGCTGGACAAATAAGGATTCCAAGGCCTAACTCAACATTTTTCCGCAAATCGTTTCTTTTTTTGGAAGGTAAATTCTTAAACAGGCTGCCAGGGAAAATATCACTTATAGGATCACCACATCTGTTTAAACGTAGATTCATCTAATTGCTATGCCCGAACAAGATGTCGAGAGCATGTACAACATTATTGTGTAGTATATCTATTGTGTTTTTTTTCTTTGTTTTAAGTTTCTCATATAGTGTGATAGACTTCACTTTCATGGCTATTGTACCGTCGCTGTAACTTTAGATCATTTTTCAAGTACTTCCTTCATATGTTCTTAATGCTTTACTAATATTATTGTCATTTAGAATTTAAGAGAGGGAAACTTTCTGATGTTCCAACATTCAAAATTCGTTCTTGTTGAATTCTATATATTGTAATATTGTAATTCTTGTTAATTCTATCATGTGTAATTGTTTATAATTATTCATGATTATTTTATAATATGTTATGTATTCGATACTCCCATATGCGGTCATGCTCGAAAGAGCTTGCATATGTGTTATGTTACTTTTTGTAATATTGTAATAAATAAGTAAATAAAAAAATTGATACACTTAGTATAATTAGTATACTAGGTTTACTCTCAGTAGACTACAATTTCTATTTCTTCATTTGTTGGAGAGACCTCTTCAAATAAGCGTTTGAAAATAAAGAAGTTCGTGTTTTTACTGTTGAATAAAATTCATGCCCATAATATTAATAATTGGTAATTAGATTTATCTAATTGTATTATATTATAATAGTTCTTATAGGTACATTTTACGTATTGAAATGTTTCAAATTGAAATACTTAATCAATTTTTTGTCTTGTTGAAATACTGTAGTTTCATTGATACACAACTAGTTTTTATGCGCATGGCTCCATAATTATTATCTGTTCGACAGTTCCTTTCCTTTTCCCAAGTCGTCTTCTCTTATAAAAATAATAGTAAAAACTATTTGCAATCCGTTACCATTAGAACTATATTTGGAATCTAAAACAACAATTTTATTGTCTTTCATTTTTTGATTACGTAAATCACTTGCATTTCAGTTGATGAATCCGAACGATGACGTTTGTGACAGACGAGGCATGAAGAATATCTCGGCCGATGAGATCTTCGAAGTTAGCCAGAAAATAGTGGATGGGTTGGTGAGGAAAATGCTCGATGAAAGTGCCACACCCTTCTTCTCGCCCCAGATGGCTTCCGTCTTCTTATTCGCCAAACTCAAACCGAAACTGGTTGTTCGACACATTGACAGCCTTCACAAATTGCTGCATTTCACTCATCAGGTAACATACTTTTCCTTGGCAGGATGCTGTCAATTCAACTAAAGCTTATAATTTTCAATAATAAATGATATACTTCCAATTATCGATCCAAGATAATATGGTTCTAATTAGCCCAGATTTCAAGTAGACATTAGCGAAAAGAGTTTGCACATATTTGCACAAAAATAATATATCAAAACAAAAATTGTGATGAAAGTTGCAGACAATTGAATATTAGATATTGCATCTTGAAACTTTCATTATATTCAAGTAATAGTACTTTCGTCAATCATGGTTCATCATTCATTGCCATGCCCTACCTTTTAGATGTCCTTTCTCTTCTTGAAATTTTCTCAAATCAATCTCAATTAGACTACTCCAAGCATTTGGGAATCATCTGATTCTCACCCATCAACTAACGATTCTCAAAACCTATTAATACGTAACTCTTGGTTATATATACTCTGGAACCTAGCTTTTGTCATTAGAAATTATAAATGTTATTTTATAATAAATCAAGCTTTTAATGTTAATATTAAAATATTCTTTCCTTTTTATTCTATACTGTTCCTCTTTCTGTTACAGACTGCCAATACTCAGTTGATAATTTATAACCTGCGCACTATTGAATTGGCAATTCCATTACTCAAACATGCCAATCAAAACATGATGCGGGGTCTTGAATCCAACTTTGAGAAGATAATTATTAGTCAAGAAAGAACAGTCATTCAAAGCTGCATTTCTTGTATGAAAATGTTCACCGAAAAACTGTCGCAAAATTTTGAGTTCGTTGCTCATTTGATGAAAAAATATTATGGTAGGTTTTAGGCTTGACAGCCTAGTTTCATTGTTCGAATTATTTCTTCTATTTCCATTTGTTTTTTGTATTCTCAATTTTCCCCTTTTCCAATCCATCATTTCTCCTTTACCATCATGCCTTTTTATCCAATGAATGAATAATAATATTATTAATAAATTGAAAAATATTTCAGCTGCTTCTTCTTTATTTTTTCTTTATATATTCTCATATCAAACAATTTACTTCTGATTTTTTCATGAACAATTTTCTCACTTATTGGAACGATTGATTTTTATCATCTCATATATTTTTATACTATTTCAAATAAATTAGTATTGTTCTATCTTATGGAAAAAACTTTAATCCTTATAATGTCTAATTGGCAACGTGTTGAACATAATTATGAAATACTAACATTCATCAAGTATGGTTTATGTTGCATGAAGCTTATTAAATGCTCCGACTTGAATGAGGTTTGATCATTTCAATGTGCATTTCCTCACACTTATCTTGAGATCTAAAGTAAACTTTTACGCCTGAAAAGCGAAAGAACAATAAAACTTGAACTTTTTTATCCACCACGAACTGCTATATGTTTCGTCATTCTAGAGTTGAAAATTTATGAAAAATAAAACATCACATTTAATTCAACTTAATGCTTGAAATATTTTGTTTTATACACAATTATAAAAACCATTAATTCTTGAATTTTTGTTGCAGATTTTTTAATAAATTACTCTACTCACATAGAAAAATTACTTGCAGACAATGAAGGTAAGTACTATATATAAATTTTGGACATTTATAAAAGTTGAATGTTAATGGTATTTTACCATCATCTACCATATAAGGTAAAATATAAAAAGGCGAATTAATTTTATTTCCATTTCAGTAAAATAGTATCAGTGACCCTATATACCAAATTGATCATTCACATTTTTGTTCATGTTGTAGGTAACGATAGTAGGTTTTGTGCTTATTACAATTAGTACTAACTTATATTAGTCTCTTATATTTCTACTTTAAATTGTAAAAATGTGTATCAAATCCTTTTAAAAGTTTAACTATTGTTTTTCATTGCAGATGATACCCTTGCAAGTGTGGCCAAAAATCAATTCAGAAAAAAAACCTGTAAGAGAGCATTTTTCGTTGTGGGGCTCTTGATGCGCTACTTCAACTTTTGTGACAAGCAAGTGTGTTGTAATATTCTACCAGTAAGTTTTTTGGTCAATACTTTTTACAATACAATTCTATTTCATACCATTATTAGAGTTTATTCACGTAATGTCTAATATTTTTACGTAATAAGTTTGAAAACTTTTTTTTAATCAGAATTAGGGAGACAGCTTTGGGCTATGCCTGATGTCCTCTCCCGTCATATTGTATATTAGAAAGTTACCCGTGCTTAGCACTGGACAAATTAAGTGTTGTAAAAATCTCCTTATGTGCAGGAAACATACAAAAATAGAATAATTATTTATCATTCAGTTTAAAATTACGTGGATAATCTTTGTAAGAGTTGAAAATTTCTAGAAAAAAAGTGTTTGATATGTCTCGAACCCGCAACCTTTGATTCATCAACCGTGCTTGCTACCAACCAATAACTTGGAGAAAGCCCTGTTTGGTTGTGCTTTTATAGTTACGTAAACTTTGAATCACAAATTGAGTAAATTTATTTTAATCAGAATTATTTATTTATTAGAATTAATTGACTAATAGCAATAAAAATTAGCCTATGTCCATCCTCGGTAAATAGTTCAGTTTTTGTGACGTAATGATGCGTCATTCGTGTATTTCCTATCCCGTACACGTTTAAGACGATTATATTATGATATTTATTGTTAATGGATGGAATAATGGTTACATGGTATATTTTCAGAGTTAGATCTGAAAAGTTTGAGAACCGCTAAAAATATAGGATGCTATTTTATTATTTACTACCATGTACTGCTGTAGTGAGAGTTGAGTTTTCCTCTACTTCAAACTGGATTTTCATAGATATTTCATCTTCTTATTTGTGTTTTAATTGATTTGTTTTACGTTTAATCCCACTTGGAGTAGGCAGGCACTCTTAAAATTCTACTTTCAGGTGAATCAGAACCCACCTAAAACAGTATTATCGAAACTAATTATTACCATTCATAGTTATCTACCTTTGTAAACAAACATGAGGCGAATCCATCATCTATTATATCCTCTATGAATAAAATTTCCCAAATGCTCAATTAATTCAGTAACTAAATTTATCTTCCATAATTTTTCATTCATAAGATCTGTGGTCAATTTCTTAATACTATCTTATAAGCCTCACAAAGCTTCATATCTATAAAAATTCACTCTTATAAATTCATTACCGGCATTTTTCTTTATTGTGTGACTATATAATATGTCCACAGCTTAATTTATCAATGTATTCTTTCACTGTCCACATAGAATTTGACTAAATATTTTAGGTATGTTTTTTAATTATACTAAACTCAATTATTTGGACATTGGGGAAGGTAATAATCGGTCACCTACTGAATTGTAAGAGGATTTTCATGATAGGCCTAATATTAAAGCTATAATAGATTGAATCAAACCAAAACCCTCATTCTACCTGTTTTCTGTTATAAATATGGTTATAGCTATGTTATCAATATTCTCCATTTTATCATCTATATTATTGTGATCCACAGATGACAATTACTGATGACATAGTTTGTGTTTTGGACAAGTTCTGTCGAGTGGAGGATGGTGAATTGAAATTGTACGCAGTTATGGCAATGGGCAATGTGTGTGTTCGATACTGCAAGCTAATGTTTAAAGATGGCCTCAAAGGCTTGTACTGTAATTTCCTTTCAAATGCTGAAGTCGCGACTGAATTGAAAGTTCAGGTAATTCTTTTTCTACCTTTTTATCGGATATAAGTGTTTAGTAGTCTACTTAAATTAATCGTCTCTATCTTCACGTCATTCTAAAAAAGAAATATTATTTGTGAAGAATGTAGAATGTAACTGCTTGTGTAAATTTATAATGTTTAGGTATATTGTTCAAATATTTATATGATCACGTTTCTGTCAGAGCACAGCTAATTAAATTTGGAACTAAAACTTGAACAAACTTGATTTTGTATTCGAACTCTTCAACTTGTGGTGATAATTTGGTAGGTGGTAGATATTGGTATCCAATAAAAAATACTTGAAGTTTTACAACCATTACCTATTAAAATAATGAGGAGGATTGGTTATAACACCATTTTCAATTTACTAAAGTTTGATAATATGTTGTAATTTACTAGATTGATAAATAAGTAATGACTGATACTAGTCCTTAGTTATTCAAAAGTAAGTGATTGTAACTACGTAAAGTATTTTATTGAAATCAAAATGTATTGCCATTCTTTCATAAAATACACAGTAGATAATTCATTAAATTTAGGAAGCCTGTATCCTCAAAGTTTATTATTTTTATAATGTAGTAATGACGATCCAGAAAAACGACCATTGGCTATGGAATGGAGGATATGTTATCCTTTATACCTAAAATAATTCAATCTTCTATTGCAAATATACTCGATGAGTGAATCCGAGATCGGCTTGGTATTTTATAAAAAATGTGATTTCAAGATGAGTGTGATCGGGGATCCAACTCAAATTGAAAATACTACTCTACTATGACTTTAAAAGTCTGGTCCGCTGTTTTGGATCCGCCATTTTTAATGCAACTTTATTTTTTTAGATAGGAAGGTGGTCATGCGATACATGATCTCAATACGGAATTTCAAGACAAAATGAATGGCGAAAATCACACCGATATTTCAAACCGTTTGGTATATATCCAAATTATTAATCAATACCACTTATGTATTTCATTTCTGATTTGCATGGTATTGATTAATAATGTTAATATCTTTCAAACGGTTTGAGTTATCGATGTGCGGCTCTCACGATTCATTTTGTCTTCAAATTCCGTATTGAAATCATGTATCGCATGACCACCTTCCTATTTAAAAAAATAAAGTTGCATTAAAAATAACAGATGCAAGATAGCGGACCAGATGTTTAAACTCATAATAAAGTAGTATTTTAAATTTGAGTAGGATCCCCAATCACACCCACCGTAAAATTACCTTTGTGTATGAGACATTCCGCCGTTCTTGGACTTTTCACCCACTCTGTATATCCTAGGCTAAATAGAAGAAATATTGTGATAAGTGATCCTATTTAAACCATCACGATATATTCTACCGTTATGTTATTCTGTGCATGATTAGAAAAAAATATTTAAGAACTTGAAGTTTGTTAACCTCCCATGACGTTTTTGTGCTGTCGTGAACTGTATGTGTGAGTCGCTTGTGTATTTACATTTGCACTGATGTGATATTTAAATGATATTTAAAATTGCAGGAAAATTGCCAATCAGTCATCGATGAGGATCTCTCAATTTATAAGTACTGGTATGAAATTATTGCCGGGAATTTGCATGTAGTGCAATCTGTATTGGTTGTGGAGTTAGCCTCTCATAATGTGTTAATTTGTTGGTTTCGGCTGCTCAAAACTAATCACAGTTCCATCTCCTTACACCTTGCTTCATTTAATATCTCCACTTATATGTTTATATTTGAACTCTTACGGGTAGGCCTATAGTTTAACCTGAGGTTTTCTTCATTACATCATGACGTGTATTTAAGCAATTGAAATGTTTTCCATTATTCTGTAAATGAGGTTATCTTTGTTGTAATTTTCTAAACTTTATGGCGAATAATTTTTACTTTTTTCTTGCTTGAATAGTCTACTGACACTATTTATATGCTAAAGTTTATTTTTTAAATTGCTATCAAATCAGTGATGACTTACAATTATTGTATTATTGCATCACATACATCAATACTATTAAAAGGTCTTTTATCTATTTATTTTTCATAACATTCAAACATCTTCTAAGATTCACTAATTTATGCGCAGTCAAAAATATTGGACAAAATCTATCATCATAACTCACACTAATTACCCTAATCACACTAGAAGCCGAGTCTATTTCTCTGAATTTTGCACTGATTTGACGTAATGTTGCACCTTTAATCCTCACATTCACTTCTTTGAGAGAGAATATTTAATATTCGATTCTCTACCATTTTGAAACTATGAATTGAATCTTGTAAACTGAAAAACACTTTTCAAGCGGTTGTGGAACTCATAGGTAGCCGTGTGAGCTACGAAATATTAAAAAGTTTAGCATCTTGCATCTTCAAGTCTGTTAGAAAGCATGAAAACAGCACGCACATGCACTTTTTATGTTATGTTCTATGTATTTATCTGTTGTTTATATACTTTGAGAGTAGGCTTGTTATTGATGCCTGCTTCAATTCTGCTTTTGTACATATACAGATGTACCTATATTTATGTAAAAAGGTAGCTTATGGAAAATTATTGAACACCATTTTTCACTAGAATGTGTTATTATTTTGTTGTGGTTTCATCTTCTTTAAACTTGTTAACAGTTTGTATGTAAGTTGAACTTATTTAAATAATATTAATGTGATGACTCTTGTTAATTCTTACTCAGGTGTTGCAGAACTTGACGATATTTTTAGAATATGATCGTGAAAGAAAAATGGCGCAATTTATTGAATGTAAGTAGTTGAAAATTCTTCATGGTTTTTTCGACTGGAATTTACACATTATACTTTATCAAAGGGTGGAACTACAGTTTCATTTTTAATTTACCGCTGTTGAATTAAGAAAGCTCATGTTATTGGCCGAGCGAAGTGAGGTCTAAGATTCAAGTCGACGGTTTGGCATTTCTCTTAATGTTTGAATGTTTAAATGTTTATATGTTGCGCATTTACGGCGAAACGCGGTAATAGATTTTCATGAAATTTGACAGGTATGTTCCTTTTTTAATTGCGCGTCGACGTATTTACAAGGTTTTTGGAGATTTTGCATTTCAAGGATAATATAAAAGGAAAAAGGAGCCTCCTTCATACGCCAATATTAGAGTAAAAATCAGACTATAGAATTATTCATCATAAATCAGCTGACAAGTGATTCTACACAGATGTGTGGAGAAGCCAGTCTATTGCTGTATTTCCATAATGTCTATAGTTTCAATCAGGTACTTGTGGATGAGAATACTGCGTGAGGTCTACTAATCTCCAAAAACCTTGTAAATACGTCGACGCGCAATTAAAAAAGGAACATACCTGTCAAATTTCATGAAAATCTATTACCGCGTTTCGCCGTAAATGCGCAACATATAAACATTCAAACATTTAAACATTAAGAGAAATGCCAAACCGTCGACTTGAAACTTAGACCTCACTTCGCTCGGTCAACTATTCCATTCCCGAATTTTGATTGCAAATTAGTCCTGAAGAGGTTATGTTGAACCACATAACATTGTTCTATCATCCTTCCAGTCGCCATAATGTTTTGATCAAGATAGAATCGTGCTTCTCATATGACTACGTATTTTCAAATGGTTTCGAAATAATTATTATACATTTTCTTTCATTTGTTTCTTGGTAATGTGAAATGAGTTAACCTAAATTGTTTGTGGGTTCTCAACCACCGAAAAGAGATCTCCCAGATAACACTTTTTAGCAGGACTGGCCTGACATGTATGAAACACCTGGTCAATTAATCTATTAACTGTTATTCCGAGTAACTCGATTATTTGATACAGCATGTTAATCAGATAATCTTATTCTGTTTGATCATTACATACATTTCATTTGTTAATATAGCCTACTGGCACTGGACCTCTTCTACTCTTACTTGACTGTTTATGACACTCTTCTTCACCATTTCTAATAATATAACTTATTGTAATGAAGCTAACCAGCATTAATTGATAGTATAACTTGACTAACTATGGCTCATTGATGGCTTGCGTTATATATTTATTTATTTATTGAATAGAGTAAACAAGACAGTAGTCTGAAAATACTATATTATGTTATATGCTATATATTCAGGCTAGGTGAGACCTTCCTACAAAAAACCCTATGATCCCACATATTATTCTACAAGCCAACACTTTGAAGGATTGAAATTATGAATAAAGGATCAAGAGAAAATTTAACATATTTCATGAAATAAAAATATTATTTTTTATTAGAACTTATTATTAAGCTATTTTTTATTATGTGAAAGAAGATAGTGTACAGGTACATTTGAAAATAGCTATTTATGTATTACTCCACTTCACGTCGCGTGATAATTTTGCAAGTGAGATAAAGAAGCATTACGCGCGATTTACATACAACATTTTTTCTACAACTGCCCAAACATGTTAAATTACTTATATCGGCGGAGTTAAAAATAATTCGTCTTCACTGATATCCATCATGGCTGCATAGTGCAGAACCGGTACAATATTACCGACTTTTTAGGTTAAGATCTGACCTACTTTTGGCGAGATGCTTACCATCAGCTGATTAGCGAGCGTAAAGAAACTCTTCTGCGCATGCGCGAATGATGAGCGAGCGTAAAGAAAATCTACTGCGCATGCGCAGATGGTTAGCGAGCAAAAAAGTAGATTCTCCTTATAGTCCAGTCACTATATACATTGGTGCATGCAATTTATATTGTAGTTCTGATTTTTTAATATATTATTTGGGTACATAAGAGAAGTCCAACTAATTTCTTCATGCAAAATTTCCATGTGCTACATACAGGTGGCCCAAAAACCTAGTATTTTCGGCTCATTTACCAGTTTTCAGTTATTTCTGCCAAATCTCGTAATATCGGACAGAAAAATTTGCTCTTGCCTTTTTTTTAGATTATAAAATTCTGAATAAAATGAGATCATTCAGAACTCTCTATCTACAATAAGTACTGAGTTATGATTTTTCAAAAATGAGTGAAATTTGAAGAAAAAAATCAATTTTTATGAATTCTAGTTTTCGATCAACAATATCTTCCGATTGTGCTCAGGTAGAGCACTCTATCTTATAACGATTTCCAGGTACACCTGACAACAATGCTCCTTGTATTGTGAAAAACACCTAATCTTCAGCTTCAATTATCATCACCAACTACATTGTCCTCACATTGATATTTCGCACAATGACATAAGTTCATGATATTATGTTCTATGAGAATCACCCGTTAGATGCACTCCATTTCAGTATTTTCTAGTTGAGAGGCGCGCTTAAGGACACCTCAAGGATCAAACACTTAAACACAATTTCAAAATCTTATAACTTTTGACACAGTGCTCGGATTTCATCGTGCTGGCCAGGTCCCGGGTATATCCTCTAACACGTCTACGGGCCAGGAAATACTCGTGGTTCCCAATTGTATTCGTCTCCAGGGTGGGCGCTTGCACGTCCACCACTCAGGCGCCCAAAAGGTGACGCCAGCGCTTCGGAAGGAAGGACCAGTGAGAAGGGTTTTTGATATGCTATGATGCTACTTCCAGAGACGGAGGCTCTACCTGAGTCTCACAGTCTGGCGTATGGGAATTTTGCATGCCTGCTACTTCCAGAGACAGGGGTACTCTCACTAGCTAACTGGACTAGATAGTCTGGCCTCTCACTGGCTAACCCCGAAACTCCACCGGTGTCCTTCCCTGTGCCCAGCTACTCTCAGAGACGGAGAGTTCAGGCGACTCGGTCAAGTCTTGAACCTGCCGTAGTCTGGAGCCTTGACCCAGCCTTGGTCATCACGTGTGCTCCCCCTGGTTGGCGGTTTTCCCTTCACCGTGAGAACCAGCGCCAGCAACTGGGGGATTTATTACTTCCTGAGATGGCGAGGAGCGAAGCTCCAGCCTGATCGGGGCCAATAGTCAATACATTCAATACCATTCAATACATTTATTACCTTTTATGCTTGGTTTGCAGCTAGTGCCCCATCTCATTGCCATGAGCACTGAGGACAACGCCAAGCTGCGTGTTAGCGCAGAGAAGCACATCTACGACATAGAGCAGCGCTACCCGGGCTTCGTTCACATGAAGGCGCAGGCGGGGCTTGAGCTGGCATTCGGCTTGCAGCGGGCCACTCAGTCGCGCGACTGTGTCGTGGTGCACGGCTACCGTGTCAACGAGACCACCAACCAACGTGAAGCGCTGCTAGGCTGCCTCTATTCGGCACTGCACACCAAACCACATAAACGCGCTTTCGTTTCGTCGCTGGTGAAACGATTCGACCAACAATCGGTAAGTCTTCTTCCCATTATACTTAGGCCTATACAGTATAGTTTATTATGGTACTACAGGGTTATTCTTAATGATGGATCCATTTATACAAAATCATATTCACTGAAGTAGTTGACCAAAAGTATTATTTTAGTACATTGCAATAGAGAATCAAGAATAAAATAAAGAATCATTGCAAATAGACAATCAATCCCTACAAGCAGAGAATCTCACTGTTTTTTTGCTTGTGTTTTTGGAAACAAAAAATTGATTTCAATTTCTCGTCATCCAAAAAAAACCAAACAAAAGACAAAATGAACAATACCATTTTTATTTATCCACTTAATATTACTTATTTGTTTATTTTTTGGTTTATAATTTATTTATTGAATCACAAACATAAAATATTGATTGATTTATTTATAGACAGTAGATACAATGCCGGTGAAAACAACAGGCATTAGCCCAAAACTGCTTTTAACCTCAATTTAAAATAAACAGTCCAGAGGTAATTTAGAGTTCATGGATAATTTAAATGTCCATATAATCTCAGAAATCACTTTAATCATCATTATAGAGGACAAGATGGTTCTAGAAAAATGAGCCATCCAGAATGTTCTCACCAACAGCTGATTCTCAGCCAATCGTAGGACATTTTTAGTGGCCGGCACAAAGTTCAATCCTCAAAACTGAGACATTAAATTAGTACCTTGTAATAGAATCATAAAAACTCTCTGTTTTTGCTTGTAATGTGCTTGTGTTTTTGGAAATGATTAGAAATACGAAATTAATGTAACATGTTCATAAAAACAAACGCCATGAGTTTTATGGAAATAAAGTTTTCTACTTCTACTCACTCTATGAATTCATTATTATGCTTATATTTTTCAAGGATATTGACGCAAAAATGCTGCCTTTCCTTGTGGACAACTTGGCTTACTTCAACTACGAGGTGATTGGAGAACCATTATTCGTCATACACACTATTGACGTTTTCTTGTCTGTTCATGGAACCAGTGTATTACAGGCATTTGAAGAGGTATCATAGTTTTTAATGTTAATTTTATCACTATTATATTCTGTTGTGTATTTTAAATACTTGTTTTGTTTTAGAATACTTACTTACTCCTTGGTGCTACAACCCATTTAGGGTCTTGACCTCCTTTGTTTCAGAATAAGTGAATCAATAACAGTTTTTGCATTTTTGTTTTTAATTTTGAGAGACATTGTACGGCCGGGGGTATAAAACTGATTCAATATTATGGTTCCTGTAGTCAAAACTTACAATAAACTTAAGCCCCCTACACACTTCCAGACCAGACCTCAGACCAAACAAGCATGAAGTAGAATACCTTATGAATATTACTATTTGTGTTCACTATTTAAATTGGCTAGAACATTTATATGAAATCTATACTTATAAAGTTCTTATCTGACTCACTGACTTACTCACTCACTGATCACGATTTCTGAAAAAAACTACTGGATGGATTGCAAGAAAACTTGGAGTAGCCTATAGCTTTCTTATAGGTCATAGGTGCCCACTAAGAAATATTTTGGCGATATTTCAACTCTAAGGATGGTTTTTAAGGGTTTGAAGTTCGTCTTTTAGCATGTATATTCTTCTATTTCCAATCTCTTAAATATAGTAATCCAAATGTCCTTAATATATGCTAGTAGAACTATAATCTAGAGAGAACACCTTTTCGAAACAGTTGTTACGGTTGAATTTGGCAACTAAATTGTTTAACAGTCTAATTCTGTCAGGTTGGCCTAAATTGAGGATGGTTTCTAAACAAAATTCGAGTTCTGTCACTCCATTAAGTAGAAGCTAAAGAACTTCAAATACATTTATTGAGCAAAAACTTGATTGGGCACTGCTGCTTCAATCGGAGCCATTCTTGAGGGTATAGATAATTTTTATCAATTCTCAATGTTTCATGAAAACAAAATTTTATGACGGGAGTTGCTTTTATCAATTGATCCGATTCTATCAATACTACTAAGAGAGTATTAGCTAGTAGAGTATTCAATCTTATCGCATAGCCACATAAGGATTAGAGGAAAAGGAGATTTTGCTCTACGAGGTTGGTATGTGGCATGACCACAATCTTAATCTCGCGCTTCCATTCTAAAAAGATTAATTCGATTGTGAACTTGGTTATTTCAAAAATGCGCCGTTACAATACCTACTTAATATTCTATAGGAATTGAATTGAACATCTTGATGGGAAAATTCTGTTGAGATGTCTCAGCCAAATAATAAGTAATTTGTAGATAACACTATCATTTTTGTAAATCTAAGAAGATTGATTAAGGTGTAGTTTTGTATTGAATTAGCGACATCGAAATGTTCAACTAGTAATGTGGATGTTATCCAGACGTAGGCAAATTATTCAAATAATTACACATTCTATATTTCCAGTCACTGCTTCCAGCTGAAAACCATGGAACAAAGTCTGTTGATGAAAAAGGAGCAGAAGATGGAGAAAACGAAGAAGACGAAGATGATTTCAAGGAAGACAATGCGGAAGATCTGCTCAAAAGAATGCCACAAAATATCCAACCTCTTGTTGACTGCCTCAAAAGCTTTCATAAATATCTGCTTCTGCTATCTCTTAATCGGTATTTGAAAACCGAATTCAACATCTCAGACAGGTAAATTATTAAATTAATTTCTTCAGAAAAGTTAATAAGTTTGTGGTACAAAATGTTCCGAGTTTGAAAACTCAGCATAAAAAATATTAACAGTGGAGAACTTTAAATCATTTACACTGGGGAATAATAATAATAATTTTCTAATTTTCAATCGCATCTTAAAATTGAAATTTAGAAAATTTTCATCTAAGATTGAAAATTATTATTATTCTCCAGTGTAAATGATTTAAGGTTCTCCACTGTTAATAAGATTCAGTTTTCAAACTCGGAACATTTTGTACCTCAAACTCATTAACTTTTCTGAAGAAATTAATTCACATTTTTAAAGAGAATGCCAACCACAGACCGAAAAGAGTCTCTGTTTCAATTAAAATTTCAAACATTACACACTTGTGGTACAAAATGTTCCGATTTTGAAAACTCAGCATGAATCGTATTAACAGTGGAGAACTTTAAATCATTTACACTGGATAATAATAATAATTTTTTAATTCTCAATCGCAAATTCGCATTTTTCCAAGAGAATAAGAGTAAGAATCTTTATTGGCCATTAAACAAACATAGATGTAATAGGCTTCGTCAATTAACATAATACATAGATATATAGTCAAACATATATCACATAAAACATGAAAAGAAATTATAATATAGGTATTCAAGCTACAATAAGGGTACTAGTATCACAGTCCATGAACTCTTTAATATTATAAAATAGATTTTTTCCAAGTCAATTATTAATTACTGTCTTGAAGCGTTGAACATGCATATTTCTTATTCTAAGAGGAAGCTTATTGAATAATACATATCTTTGATACATATGGCTTTTATGTGTCTTGGACAGTCTTACGTAAGAAGTTTGGAGATCAGTGTTTATTCTGGTATTATATTCATGATTATCACTGTTTCGAGAAAAACTGTTTAATTTGTTCTTAACCTGTAGCAAATTGTAATAAATATACAATGAAGGTACTGTCATTATTCCAAATTTTATGAAACTCTCTACAGGAATCTCTTTGCTGTAGGTCAGCAATGATTCTAATAACTTTTTTTGTTGAATAAGAACCTTTTTTGAATTGCTGCTGTTACCCCAAAGCATTGCTTATCAGATAGTGGAACAGGCCAAAATAAGTTGTTATTAATGTTTGTGTACTCACACAATATTTAAGTTTTCTTATAAGAAAGACAACTTTGGAAACTTTTCTACATATAAATTCAACTTGTTCCTTCCAGGTTAACTTAGTATCTATATACAATCCCAATAGCTTCACTGCTCTATTCTCACAAATATTATTAACTAGTGAAAAATATATAAATATGCGAGAATGCCGACCACAGACCGAAAAGAGTCTCTGTTTCAATTAAGATTTCAAACACTTCTGATAGTGATCAATTTAAAAAAAAATTTCAATTGTTTTGCCAAAGTTAATGTTATTTTATTTATTGTGGGTTAACAGTGTATAGAGATATTTTTATTTTTATTTTTGGGTACAATTCTTTTGGGCTTTCAGAGTAATTTTAGTTTCACTCGCATTTTGTAATTGACAAGTTTTTAGAGCATCACATTTGTAGTTTTTCTTCATGATGAAAAATTAAATTTATTATTTTTATGTTACCTTATATGTTACAGTATGATGTATGACTATTCAACTTCGGAATCGTCCAAAGTATTTGAAAAATCGCTATTGCCATTGGAAAAAACTGACTTTGATGTGCAATTGATTGTGCAGAAGATCGAAGGATATATTTCAGATTGTTCGGCAGAATCGCTTATTGAAAATTACATCAAGGTTTGTCACAATTTAATCACTTGAGTGTATTTTAGGGATTAACCATAATAACATCAAATAATTGATTGACCAATCCAATTTTGGTGTCGTGAATTCAAGATTACAATCTCAGTTTAGAGGAGTACAATTTTTATTACTTTAGAAGTGCTGAAATAATTTTTGTTCGAATAAGGATTTTGCAATAATTTATTAAATTTTGCAGATCCTTCTCAATTTAAGGCTAATTAATCCTTTTCTACTCTTCTATGCTACATGAATATTATAGAAAAACTGCGCAGTAATGCTTGCATTCACGCCTGGGTTCTGAGAGTTTTCAATGTATGTTTTCCCTATTCATTTATGGTTTCCATTATTTTTATTAACCATTTAATATTTCAATCCTTTCGTCAATCTGCGGGCTTGGGCCAGTAATATTTGAAAACTGTCTTCTTCTGAATTATTTTTCGAATCTGCTTTTTATAATTTTGTTCGGTTATAAATTAATAGTTCATCATCATCGTTTTACAGTTCAAAAGGCTAATTATGAAATTCGACTTGAAGCGCTCTGACGATGATGATACGTTCATCACTGCAAAGCTTCAAACTGTGTCCAAAAATAAGGGTTCAAAACCAACTAAAAGACGCTCCTCATATAAGAAATGCCAAACATCGGACGATGAGGATGAAGAGGCAGAAATATCAAAGAGTAAGAAAAAGGTTAGTGGTGCTACAAAGCCTTACAATTATTACGCTTCGAAATAGTGCAAGTACATGCTCAGATAAAACTATTTCTATATTTTTCTAAACAGAACGTTTACATAATATTATCCAGGTGTTACCAACGATTGATGGCATTGCTGGTCTCCTATCTTGGACTGTTTTTCTCTCTTCCTCAATCAATTTTCATCTTCACTTCAATTTCAATTTATTTATTTATTCACACACACACATAAGATACATCAATATGAAAAAAAATTAATTACATCAATAAAAAAACAACAACTTCAATGTTGAGTCTTCTATAATATTCTATTATATTAAACTCTAGTACTAACAAGCAGGACCTGCTAACAATAGGAGGTCCTGTAACAAGTCCCTTCTTTAAATCTTTCTTTTACTGTATTCTCCTAAGATGCCGAAAGATCTCGCTGTCACAATAAGTTAATAAATTAATTTATTGAAGAAATTTGACTGCTAGTCGTTCTATTTAATAACAAAAAGTGATACAAAACATAAAACAAATTAATAAATAATAACAATTTAAAATTAATTATTATTTTTAATACTATTGAATTTATATCTGATACAAGTTGAAAAGCTCGTTCTTTACAAAATGACACCAAATTTTTCTTATTTATAGTCGCTGTATCTAAGCTTATACTGTATATATTACTCAAGTATATACTATCCTGTCAGTCCTTTCCTATCTATTCAAACGCCGTTTAAAAAAAACCTGTTCTATTGTTTTCCCAGCACTTAAGTAAAGGGATCATTCAGCTCATCTCATGAATTCGGCAAACAGATCATGAGGATTTCTCTTTCGCAATTGTAAGCCCTTTAGTAAATGTGAGGTCATATTGAATATCTATAATGCAACAGTGCGGAGCAAGCTAGAGTATGCAACACTTGTTAAGGAGCCATTACAGAGCACTGTCGTTGATGATTTGGAGATTATTCAAAACAAATTATTGAGGTATCTCTATTTCAAAAAGTATTATTCATTTTGTCCAATAGCTTTTTCCACTGGAACCTTGAGGTCAACATTCAATGTCCAAAAATTAACAACCAGGAGATACATTAGAGCATCAATACTTGATATGTGAAATTCTAGATTATAATATATATTCATGCCAGATTCCATGAAATTTTTAAATTTCTATGTTTCATGCAATAGACCAAGACTTAATATGCTATTTCAAATACCGTTTGAAAGAACCGCTCACCATTTCAATTCCTACCTGAATAGAACAATGAGATCGTACAATAGACTAAACCCATTCCTTGACTCCCTTTATCACCGCTAGAATATATTACAAAAGAAAAACCTGTGAAAAATGATGCTGCTCAATTGATGATTAAATTATTATTTTTAGCTCTTTCAACACTTTTTCTTCCGTTTTCCTTCTTTATATAATACATAAATGTAAATGTGTGTTCTCTTCTAATCGTATTAGTTATACTGAATTGTTGTGAATATTTAATGAAATGCGATGTATAAATTTTGTTTTTCTTTTTTATTGCACTGTAATGCTATTAGATTATGTCATTAAAGCTCTTATTGGAATTGGTCTGGAATTGAGCCTTTCTATGTTTTTATCAAATAAATAAATTATTTTCAGAAAACGCCATCAAAAAAAGAAGGAAACAGCTCAACTACCCCTGTTGTACCGGTACTCGTAAAAAAACACGAGTGACTAGATCTTCATTGAAAATTAATCACGAAGATTAAAGTGTACATACAATACAAACATGTACTAAGTAACATAAAGTACATACAATGATGATTTTCAAAAACAAGGTCAGGTTCTACAATTTGTAATAGTATACATTTCTTTTTTGGAAGAAGTTACAAGTACGGTAGCTTTTTATAGTGGTAGTAATATATACTGTATTTTCAAGTCACAAGTAGCCTTTTATTTTAGTATAAATTTTGATTCTTGAAAAAAATTACCTACCGTACCAAGTGCCATGTGAACTCAATACAAAGTACAAACAACTAAACTAATAGAGAGTGTATATTCAATCTGTCATAATAAAATATGAAGTAGTGTGTATGTACCGTAAACCTGAACATTGAAATTATTTTATTTTGTCTAATATTATTTTGGTAGGTTATATAGACTTTTTTCCGTCATCATTAGGTCTTAGTATTAATCAATAAAATGTACATGTGTGCATAGCTTTATAATTTATCATATCATAATAGAATGAAAGACTAGATTTTTTCATGTAAGAAATAATCTTCCCACAAGTACTGTAGTTTAGTTCAGTTAGATGATTTCGATACATTGTAATATACAGTAAATGCTATACTTTTTTGAACCATATGTACCAAGGTAACCGTACTTGTATATTTATGGAACTGCATATTTTTTGTAATTTTGATTATTAAAGATGGAGTTATTGTAATTGAAGTTTGTGGAGCTATTTATTTATTTTATCTATTTATTTATTGTACAATTGCTTATCAAGATATTCCTATAGCAAGCAGGTTGACATTTTCAAAATTCAAATAAAAGGCAATATCGATACATAAGTTACAAATCATGACAGTAAAATTATATCATGCGAAAAATAAATTTCATATAAATCTTATTTTAAATAAATCAATTTGAAGAATGAATTTCACTGATCATTCATTAAACAAGCAAGAAAGAGAGAAAAAAATGTTCTCGGTCTTCGTATTATTGATTACACTAGTAAGTTCAAATTGTACAGTAATTTACATCTACTTGAAAAAATGGGTTTATTGTAGTCCATCCAATTATTGTAGCATTTCACTCAAATCTCCTTCAAACGCGGGAACTTTTCTAATCAGCCATGATCGCAGAGCTCCGTACTGTGGAGTTGAAAATTATTAGATCTGTGTTTAAAAAGATTGAATAATATGTTATCCAATAGAAAATGTGAGAGCTAAGAGGCTTTCGAATATTGCCAATAGTTGAATTAGGCGTGCAGGCGAAGAGCACTGTCTAGGTGACCGAATAACAATTGAAACTCAATTCCTGCTATATGCCAGTCGAACCACTCACCTTGTCACACGATTTGTCTGAAAAAAAAACTCCTCATGTGTCCGTGGCCTAAGATATTACAGTATTATAAGCTGGACTCTCACACAACAGTGACAGTGAACAGTGAAAATATAATTGCCACGAGTTATATACTGGCACTCAGCCCGGCGGCCGAGTGAGTATGAATAATATTATACTCCTGAATTACATGTTCACTGTCACAGTAGTGTGCGAATCCAGCTTTAAGGTCCAATTCCTTAAGTCCAAGACCAGATGTTTGACAATATCTACAGTTTGTTATAACTTAGCCTACATGGAAATAAAATAAATAAATATGAAAACTTGTATGAATTTGAAAGTAGGCTACGCATCTTTATTCGTTGAGTATGAATCGTTCAACAAGTCAACTTACAGTCGCATATCTTGGATATGGATACGAATACCTTTCACCTTGAGGTTTGCAGATCGCCCTGTGCGTGTGGCTGGGCCCTTGATCTATACTCGTTTGTTATAAAAGCGAAATGGCACGGATTCATTCACTCATGACTCATTCATACGTAATCATCAGAACTAAAAAGCTACTGGACCAATTACGTTCAAATTTGGCAAGTTTGTTCAGTTGGCCATCTAGAGGCATACTAAGAACGGATTTGGAAAATTTCCAAAGCAAAGATACGCCCAAAACTTGGTACAGAAGTTCACCTAGGGTCAAGAAATTTTGTCTTGAGAGAACTTGAAAATCACGCCAAAGATACGCCCAATATAGGCGCTATTACTGCATTTTCCAAGCGTTCCCCAGCGTTTTTTAAAGGGTCTCTTTTCTCAAGTTTTTAATCGAGTTTTCAATGCATTTTTCTACATTTCGCAAGAAAATTCATACTTGAGAGGGTTATGGATGTTTGTTTAGTTCATATCATTCCTGTTTCAAATTTTAAAGAACTATTGTACTGAAATACAATAATTCTCATAACATCCTAACCAAGTCTTCAATTGAGAAATAACTGAATATTTATTAATTCTGATAAAAATGAATATTCTTGCAACCCTGCACTACATAATTCGAAGAAAACTGGTGATTAAATCTACAGTAGCTATATTACTCATTATATAGTTATGCTGTAATATAATCATATTAGGGTACCGTACGTAATAGTTACTGTAATTGAATCTAGCCTGAAAGCGAAGCTAAGCGAGCCTGCCGGGTTATATAGTAGACTTATAATATTGAAAATGCATATTAATTATGATGAAATTGTGGTTAGGTATCATCATAATAATGGTATAGCAATCGTTGAGATTGTGATAAGGCTAAATTTATAAGCTAATAAATTAAGATACGGTACCGTAACACAAAACATGCGCAATTTTTCACACACAATAAAAGTGTATTGTAATTTGTTACAGGGGATTAATTAAGGAACAACGTCTCACGTATTTGAATGGAATGTTTATGTAGTGCAGGCGCAATGTATTTCCGTGGTCATTTTTGGGTAACAACCGTGGAAGGTGTAGTCCAGGCAATGAATGCTCAAAAAAGGGTATAGAGGGAAAAGTTTGGAAGACAATTTTTGACCCCGCTGCTCTGTTTAGGGTAGTGGGGAGGTAAACATATCAAAAGTCCCCACCCCTACCCCCTGTGCTAAGGGGGTGGGGGTGGTTCAAAGATACCATTTTTGGGATTCTCGCATATAACTCGAAAATTATGCAATTTGCAGACATTACTATTCTATAAGAAATTAAAGCTTACATAATTTCCTACAGTATTGATCTCACAACTTTTTCCATATCTCTTTCACTTTTCGAGATACCCGATCTAAAAGATGTGTCATTTTTGAAAAACATTCTCCTTCAATTTTTTGCTCTTATAACTTTTTGAATATCGATGGGAAAAATTCATGAGCTTATAGAGCATCAAATTCTTTTCAATTTGAAGTATAATTTCACAAGTTTACGCACATCCCCACGACTGTTGCAGCAGCTTCAGTGTTGAGTGTGAGATCTTCAGTTATGCAAAAATAGACCAATTGACAAAGTAATTTGGAGAGAATGTTTTGAACACAGTTTTTGACTTTGCAGCTTTGTTAGGACCAGTTAGGGGGTGAAAATATCAAAAGTCCCCATCCCTACCCCTTGTACTAGAGGGATGAGGGTGGTTTAAAATTTGCATTTTTCAATGTTATGCTTACAGGCTCATTTCTTGAGAAAAATGCGTTCAACCGAAATGACTTACTATTCAGAAATGAAGTTTGATAAATTCTCTACAATATTTGTTCCGTGGTGATTTGTGATATCTCCAACAGTTTTCGAGATATACGCTCTTAAAAGTGTAAAATAGTTGAAATAACAGCTTTTAATCCTATTTTTTTATGTTTCTGGGCCTTCAACTTTCCAACAATGCATAGTAAAAATGAATGCTCACCGTAGATTTGTAGAGCTTTGTTTTCTCTTCAATTTGATGTATTATTTCACTACTTAATTTTTTCCTTCTATTGTTATAGCAGATTCAATGTGGGGGGCGAAATTTTAATTTTGTAACAATTGATCACTTGACAATGAAATTTGAGTCTGGGACATCTGGTACACAATTTTTGACTTTGTAGCTTAATGAAGACTAGTTGTCCTAGTAAATAGTTGTCCTTCCTAAAAATATACTGCAGTTTTGGGATCATTTTGTATATTTAATAGTATTTTTCTTATATTATTTTTAGATGTTATAATATTATATTATTATAATTGTGTATGTTTTTTGAGAAATAAATTTGAAAAGTTGGGAGGTAAACGTAGCCAAAATACGCATCTCCAGCCCATCTATTGAAGGTGTGGAACTGTTAAGTTGACACTTGTTGCAGAGTTGAAAATTTCACCCCCACATTGAATCTGCTATAACAATAGAAGGAAAAAATTAAGTAGTGAAATAACACATCAAATTGAAGAGAAAACAAAGCTCTACAAATCAACGGTGTGCATTCATTTTTACGATGCATTGTTGGAGAGTTGAAGGCCCAGAAACATAAAAAAATTGGATTAAAAGCTGTTATTTTAACAATTTTACACTTTTAAAAGCGTATATCTCAAAAACTGTTGGAGATATCACAAATCAAGCTGGAGCTGGGGCCCCCCAAAAATGTTGTACCTTTTTAACCGCTCATTGCACAGCAAAGTCATGAGGAACTTTTTTGTTCAGCCACGAAAAAATATTAGATCTATGCAGAAAAATTCCGACCAGGAGCAGAAAGGGGTCCAGGAGAGGGCATTTTTTGAAAATTCTCATGTAAAATCAGCTCAAACTAATTGGCCTACAGACTTAAAACTCTGCACAAATACTCTTCAAACATGCTAGACGCGCATTAAGAACGGATTTTGAGATATTTTGCCTCTAAGGGTTCCAAAAGATGAAAAAGGATCCTATTCAGTAAGGTTATGAACATGGTAAGGTGAATACCATATGGAACTGAGATAATTGACACATGATATTCTAACATATGTTGTAATCATTGGAAAGCTTGAAATAATTTTATCAATCAGCTGATCGAATTTAATTTTCTGTGGATCAAAAGCGCGAGCTTGCCACGTGTGGAATTTAGTCTTAGAAAAGACTGGACTGTATAAATAGGAGAGAATAAATCAAATTCTGAAATAAGAGAAACAAATGTGTCTTGATTGATTTGACACGTGACTGAAACTCCACATGAGTGCAAGAACCGTTGTGCATTCAAAAACCTGTGCACTGGAATGAATGCAAAACAGTTTTAGGCAACTCAGTATGAAAACTAATCATTAACATGTAGGCTAAGGTGAAATGCCAAATGAAAAGGTAGGTTAATAAAATACAAAACTTTAATCAGCATTAAAGAATGTCAAATCACATGAACAAGAAATAAAATTGAATACATGAAATAACCCCTCAGGGTGATTGGTCGACATAAAAGTTGGAATAGAATTTAACTTTGTTATGAACAAGATTAGGATTAAGTTTAGAACAGGATTGAAATACATGAACAAATTTGAAAACTGTATTAAATGATTCTAGTAAGAACAGAACAAATAAAAACAGTAATCTGAATGGAAGAACTGATAACAATTTGAAATAGTAATAATTTGAATAATTTGGATTTTAATTATTAATGAGTGACAGTAAAAGGTTATGAATATAACAGCAATGCACATAGAAAATAATCTATCTGATATCAAAAATGGAATAATGTAATGGCTACTAAACAAACGTTTATAGAATACCAGAGTCTATAATAAGTAGTCTTTAGTTTAAACCTACAATTGTCATTTCTAACAACAAACAACACCTAGGAAATTTGAGATGTAGGTAAATATGTTGAATTGCAAAGCTTCAACATTTGAACTGGTTTGATACTAACAAAGAAAACAGGTAGGTTGAAATTAACCATAAGGTTATATGAGTAACAGTAGCCTATACTGAAATAGCCTAATTGCAAAATGCAGAGACTAAGCTTTAGCAATAATCAAAGAATTAAATAGGATTGATAATTGCAATGTTCACAGAACATTCATGAATTGAATACAAAAAAAAACTGATGAACAATTCTCAAGAGCAATTTTTCTGATCAATAAAATTCAAAGATAAAGTGAGGTTGAATATGAACAACCATGAATTCCTAACCTGAAAGATAAAAACAATAGATTAGGGCAGTAAAAAATACAAAGTAGATGATACAAAAATACTTAGCTGCAGAACATAAATGCAAGAACCAAGGTCCCGGTTTGGTCTAGGGCCTTCAAGGACAGTGTGAGCTTCCAATAGCTCGAATAGGCCAGAGTCAAGGTCCCGGTTTGGTCTAGGGCCTTCAAAGACAGCGTGAGCTTCCAATAGCTCGAATAGGCCAAAGTCAAGGTCCTGGTTTGGTCTAGGGCCTTCGAAGGCAGCATGAGCTTCCAATAGCTCAAATGGACACATCAGAAGAGAAACAAGATTCCAACTTGTTTGAAATGCGGATGAAACAGCAGCCAGTTGTAGAGGAAGAGTTTTCAATTAATGTTTCGAAGAATATATTTCCTGAGTCTTGGAAATATTCAGTTGCAATGTTTGTAAAATGCGATTTACAATTGAGAGTCACTTTAAACAGTGATATGGGCAATATATCACAATAAATATCAATAGAATAAATGATGGGTAAACTTTCAGTCCCACAATGCAAATAAAGAAATACTAAACAAGGTTAGCACTCAATGTAAAACAAGAGTCTGCAATATGTAAAACAAATTTAAACTTGTAGATAGACGCGGTGACACACGCAAGCAGCCATTTTGAGAATGCCGTAATGGAAATAAAATATGTAAAATTGGAACAAGTGTTCAAGTCTTGAAAAACTAAAAATAGCTCCACAGAACCAGTCGAGAATATCCAACAATTGAAATAAACAAACAGGGCGAGGTAAAAACTATTTTCACAAAAGATGAGAGTTCAAGTTGTAACTTACATATATTAAGTTAGATGCACACACACACACACAGAGTTTCCGAACACGTTGACAAATTAGAAATGAAATAACAAATGAACTAATTGTCCAAATTCCAAAGTTGATGGCTCCAAAGAACCGAAAAAATGTCTCCAACAAATAAAACAAGTAAAACAGGGCGAGGTGAAACTATTTTCACGAATAAAGTAGAAATAAATGGAGACACACACAAAGTTGCTGGTAGAAGCCAAACGATGAGACAGTGAAGACAGGAAATGGATATCAAGCAGGTGCTACCTTGATCAAGATGTCACCAATAAAAATGATCTTTAAAAAGATGCAAAAAATATCCGGAAGCCGAACAAGAAATTGACAAATACAAAAATAAATGACAAAAACTTTAGAACATATCCAAAAACTAGAACAAAGATAAATAAAATATGCAACGAGAATGCACGGTATCAATTCGGCAGTGGACCACTAGTGCTCCAGCTGCAAAGATACAAACTAATAACTATCGCGCAGAGAAACATGACAATACAAAATCAAAAAATCAATAAAAGAGATTGTTTGAAGATGGAGAATAGTTTTAACACCACGTGTTTGTTCCATTGTTGTATGCTTGGCCAGTTCGGTTTGCACCTTCTATCAGCTGTATATGCGGAGTCTCATACATTCTGATTAGAACAGAGCACAGAGATCCTAACTCTCGTTAGGAGTTTGTTGATAATTCTTTTTTCAAATTCAAATTTTATTGCAAACAAAAATCACATTGAAAAATTTCTTAATAGACAACAATATTATGAAAACAAGATCTCAAACATAAACCTACATTTATTTGTAGCACGGCCAGAAAAAGACAAACTTGAGTACTAGCTGTGAGTTCATTCAATATAACTTATATTTTTGTGTTAATATTTTGTGAACTAAAAGTACGAGTTGATGAGAGATGTGAGTAATTTCTTATTATATTTGATCTAAATGGTTATTTGATATTGTAGTAGTCGATTTCACCTCAATCAAAGTTTTTTATTTTGTAGCTAATAAATTTCATACATATTGATTGTCCATAATGTAACCAGTGTCCATAATGGAAGTGATTGAACTACTCAAAATAAATGGCTTACTGGTCCTTCATAGAATTTATGGTACTGTATTCCTGGTGATTGAGCCTGTCTTTTTTCAGCGTTGAATATTAATAATAAAGCTTTATTTACAACTAGCTTACCTGGCGAACTTCGTACCGCCAAAAGTCAATGTATCTCATGTCACACTTTACTTTATTTGGTGAATCATGAAATTTATCTGACAATCAATATTTTCATTTACATCTGAATACGAACTTCCTATGTGCTTAGTCATGCAGCATTTATTATTCCCAAAATATATTCTTCTTAATCAATTGGTAGTAATATCTAACAGTAAAGTGTTGAATTAAAAAGAAAATAGATAGGATAAATCAGTGTTTCATTTCGAAAGCATAGTTCTGTAAAATGGATTAATAGAATAATAATCATTATTAGCCACCCTATTGAAATTTCTGGTCAGAAACCATCCCCAATATTCACACAACATATTCCCAAAGTTTCATGCCGTTATGTCAAGTATTTTTCAAGTCATATAGGGAACAACACACAAACAGACATTCATTTATATATATATATATATATATATATATATATATATATATATATATATATATATAACAGTAGACTGTGTCTCCTTCCTCAACCGAGAAGACTGCAGTTTTGAATCCAACGGTTGTGTGACCACAGAGTATGCACGGAGCCTCAATTGTAGCAGCAGAAACCACAGATTACGCTGTGCAGATGGATGGAGAGAAAAAGGAGAATCACTGATTCTTCCATCTCCTTTACCAGTCCTATCACCAACTACACCCACCAAATCCAGCAAACCAGTAATTGCATCTACCTCCTTTCCTGCAACTTCTGTCCTGCCTTCTACATAGGTAAAACCACCACTGCCCTAAACCTCCAGATCAACAATCACAGGCTTCCTTTAAAAATAATACTTCCCTACCCATCCCTACCCATGGCTCTGAGCACAACAAGAACTTTGACCAATGCTTCAAAGTCAAAGTCCTTGCCTGCCACCCTCCCTCCCACAGCCCCTCCATAGATGTCAAAACGAAAAATTGGCTTTTATTTGGGTGCTTGGAGCTGCTTCCAGTCCTGGTCTCAACAGACAGCAATAGTACCATAGCTACCAACTGTTTAATTAAATTGAAATAAATTTCTTCATATAATAATAAATTTCACAGCTATCAAATTACTTATATATATTCAATGTTCAATGAAAATGAAAATAAATTCCATTCAAGTTCAATTCTACAATTCCTTTCTCCAATTCTAGTCTAATTCTTTTTTGATTTCTAATTTTAAATCTCCTCTTTTCTATCAATTCATAAGCTACACCTTTCCTTATTCATAACTCACCCAATCTTAAATATCCCATTATTTTGTAACCGCCACCTAAATACCCCATAATGTCTCCTGAATCTGTACCCTTTTTCTCTCCATCTGTCTGCACCGCGTAATCTGTGGTTTCTGCTGCTACAATTGAGGCTCCGTGCGTACTCTGTGGTCACACAACCGTTGGATTCAAAACTGCAGTCTTCTCGGTTGAGAAAGGAGACACAGTCTCCGAAAATTTCCCCCATTTCTAATGTAAGTCTTCAAGTGCTTTCAATCTATTTATATTGTGTCTCCTGTTTTAATTTATATTATGTTATTCCTCTAAGGGCCGGTTTCCCAGCTCAGGATTTAGCTTAGTCCTAAAACTTTAAACAGCTGGAGTCAGAAAATAGGTTTTTGCCACACTGCACAGAAAGCAGCTGTTTTCCAGTCCACTTGAAAAATGCCCTTGCAAACCAAACAGTCATACTTATACGTAAAGTTGCCTTTTTCTTGTTTCTATAGTTTTTCCGGTGTTGTAAATTCTATAGGTATTATTTGTAATCGAAATTTATTCGTTTTTATCTGTTAATTAGTTTTAATTGGGTCATTTATATATATTAGGTAGTTTAATAAGAACTCATGGAGAAAACGTTGAGTGGGAAACGATTGGGGAGCCTCTGCATATATATATATATATATGAACAGTTCTGATGATCTAATAGAAAAACTTTTAATATTATTGAATGTAAGAAGACTTATTACTTTAAATAAATTATTGAAACTGTTGGATTGGTTAAAATAGGAAGCGAATTCAACAATTTTAATAAACTACTGCCTAATGAATTAACTAACAAACTTATAACTAAATCCAACAATATCAAAAATAATCAACTGCTATTGAACAACATTTGAAATGTCAATACATGATTGTGTGTGACCTAACATTAGCTCTTTACGATTACAGTAGGCTACACGAAAACGCGTAGTGGCGATATAAAACTGTTTATATAGGTTATAATCGCCCGTTTTCGAAGGCTAACCGACCAAACTTGGCCGGTAAGTTTGAACTGGAGTTTTTCGGAGTCACGTGACCCTAACGAGTGTGGTGAAATTCGATTCTGTCGTTTACGGCCAAACAGCAGATTTCATTTCGTTAAACTGTTGGGTTGGTGTTTGGTGAAATCGGGCCTAAAAGTACGAGTTGATGAGAGATGTGAGTAATTTCTTATTATATTTGATCTAAATGGTTATTTGATATTGTAGTAGTCGATTTCACCTCAATCAAAGTTTTTTATTTTGTAGCTAATAAATTTCATACATATTGATTGTCCATAATGTAACCAGTGTCCATAATGGAAGTGATTGAACTACTCAAAATAAATGGCTTACTGGTCCTTCATAGAATTTATGGTACTGTATTCCTGGTGATTGAGCCTGTCTTTTTTCAGCGTTGAATTTAATAATAAAGCTTTATTTACAACTAGCTTACCTGGCGAACTTCGTACCACCAAAAGTCAATGTATCTCATGTCACACTTTACTTTATTTGGTGAATCATGAAATTTATCTGACAATCAATATTTTCATTTACATCTGAATACGAACTTCCTATGTGCTTAGTCATGCAGCATTTATTATTCCCAAAATATATTCTTCTTAATCAATTGGTAGTAATATCTAACAGTAAAGTGTTGAATTAAAAAGAAAATAGATAGGATAAATCAGTGTTTCATTTCGAAAGCATAGTTCTATAAAATGGATTAATAAAATAATAATCATTATTAGCCACCCTATTGAAATTTCTGGTCAGAAACCATCCCCAATATTCACACAACATATTCCCAAAGTTTCATGCCGTTATGTCAAGTATTTTTCAAGTCATATAGGGAACAAACACACAAACAGACATTCATTTATATATATAACAGTAGACTGTGTCTCCTTCCTCAACCGAGAAGACTGCAGTTTTGAATCCAACGGTTGTGTGACCACAGAGTATGCACGGAGCCTCAATTGTAGCAGCAGAAACCACAGATTACGCTGTGCAGATGGATGGAGAGAAAAAGGAGAATCACTGATTCTTCCATCTCCTTTACCAGTCCTATCACCAACTACACCCACCAAATCCAGCAAACCAGTAATTGCATCTACCTCCTTTCCTGCAACTTCTGTCCTGCCTTCTACATAGGTAAAACCACCACTGCCCTAAACCTCCAGATCAACAATCACAGGGCTTCCTTTAAAAATAATACTTCCCTACCCATCCCTACCCATGGCTCTGAGCACAACAAGAACTTTGACCAATGCTTCAAAGTCAAAGTCCTTGCCTGCCACCCTCCCTCCCACAGCCCCCTCCATAGATGTCAAAACGAAAAAATTGGCTTTTATTTGGGTGCTTGGAGCTGCTTCCAGTCCTGGTCTCAACAGACAGCAATAGTACCATAGCTACCAACTGTTTAATTAAATTGAAATAAATTTCTTCATATAATAATAAATTTCACAGCTATCAAATTACTTATATATATTCAATGTTCAATGAAAATGAAAAATAAATTCCATTCAAGTTCAATTCTACAATTCCTTTCTCCAATTCTAGTCTAATTCTTTTTTGATTTCTAATTTTAAATCTCCTCTTTTCTATCAATTCATAAGCTACACCTTTCCTTATTCATAACTCACTCAAATCTTAAATATCCCATTATTTTGTAACCGCCACCTAAATACCCCATAATGTCTCCTGAATCTGTACCCTTTTTCTCTCCATCTGTCTGCACCGCGTAATCTGTGGTTTCTGCTGCTACAATTGAGGCTCCGTGCGTACTCTGTGGTCACACAACCGTTGGATTCAAAACTGCAGTCTTCTCGGTTGAGAAAGGAGACACAGTCTCCGAAAATTTCCCCCATTTCTAATGTAAGTCTTCAAGTGCTTTCAATCTATTTATATTGTGTCTCCTGTTTTAATTTATATTATGTTATTCCTCTAAGGGCCGGTTTCCCAGCTCAGGATTTAGCTTAGTCCTAAAACTTTAAACAGCTGGAGTCAGAAAATAGGTTTTTGCCACACTGCACAGAAAGCAGCTGTTTTCCAGTCCCTACGTAGATCAGAAAGACATTGTTTGCAGATGACTCTCATCTGACATCAGAACAGGTTTCTTTCCGGCCTAGGCTGGAAAGAGTACCCTTTCCAGCCGCTAACATGGAACTAAGATAAAGGTGATCAAAAAACAGCTGATCAAAAAACTTTTCATTATTTGTGTTCATTATTCAATAATTTAAACATTTATAATAATATCATCTCATTGTCATTTGAAAGAATAAAAAAAGTATAAACTTAACCTCCCACATATAATTGAACATCATCTTTAAGGTTATTTAGACTAATCAGAATAAAAAATAAAAATACTTGGACAATTTCCTGATATTCAGATTACCTCAGATTTGCTAGAGAGCTATCACCTTCCACTTCTGCTTTCAGAAGTGCTTAGTAAACAACTATTCTCATATATAAATTGTTTATTTTTGTGTGTGGCGAAAAATAGGGTTCGCACCATGGGCAAAAATGTTTTTCCGGCTCTCAATCTTCTCTAGTCCTCGGCCTACGGCCTCTGACTTGAAAACCGATTTCGAGCCGGAAAAAACTCATTTTCTACTCTAGGTGTGAAATATACTATTTCCAAAAAAGGGGCATAGTTGCAGCTTTTATAACAGAAGTCGTAGTTTTTATTTTCTCATTTCTATAATTGGAAACGTTTTTCCTTGACAGAATTCTAAATAATCCAAAATAGCTGAAACTTTACACTTTTTTTCTTTATTTTATTTTGTGTTCAATTTTCTAGTTTTTTGAAATTTAATGACTGCGACTAAGCCCCGTTTTGGAAAACCAATTTTCTGACTCCAGCTGTTTAAAGTCTAGGACTTAGCTGAATCCCGAGCTCGGAAACTGGCCCTAAATTATTCTCGTTTAAGAATGAGGCTCACAGTTCAATGAGCAAGGAAAGTTGTGTGAGTGTACCACACCAGATTTTTAAAATTTGTAGCTCCGGAAATGTAGCTAACCAGAAATCTTAGAATCCGTTGCGACCACTCTATTTATTGGAAACTTTATTCTCTTTAATTTTTTTTAAACTCAAGGCTTCCGAAATAAAATGGAAAAATTGAATTGAAGTCAGAAATTTAGGGGGTTTTACGGGGTTTTAGGGGTAAAATATGGCAGATCTGAGGAACTCTGCCGTATATAGTGAGGTCCACGTTATAATGACAGTATTTGATCAACTTTGGTTTTGCTATCCTTGTCTATCATTCGACAAAGCCAGTGGTACTATCCTTTTCCAGGTCCAAAACAATGTCAATTATGTTTGTGACAGTGTAGAAATATAATTAATTAATGCAGAGAATCGGCATCGCTATTCTTCTATCTTTATATCTGCCATTATAACGTGGACCTCACTATAGATGTGTACAGCGAGACACTTGGCAAATGACTTGGCAAGAGTGTGAGCTAGAATAGTTGCGTAGGCAAGTGAAAGCAAGCGCTATTTTTATAGCAGAGCAGCCATCTGCACTCACGCATTCTTCGTCATTTGTACCCACTTGGCAAGAGTGTGGAAGTGGCATGATGTGAGTCATTCCTTTCTGGCTCAGCGCTCATGGTGGCTCAGGCACTAACTTGGCGCTCATTGGTTTGCTCTTGGCGCAGTCGTGTCGTTTCGTGTGTGCGTGTGCGTAAATACAGTGTTGTCATATGACCAAGAGATGCACGTGACAGATTTATTTACATTTTGATTATTAAAAAGTATTTCTTTTTGGCGTAAGGCGTTGCGATGAATCATACTACATGTTTCTCAATCTTTGTAATTGATTAAAACGGTAAAATATGTTTTGTAACATCTACAAAACTTGACCCGTCTCAAGATTTCTAGTTTGTTTGAAATCCTAAAATTGTTTCATAAAATGGCATTGTTTGCTCGGTTTTTTTCTCAACGTAAAAATGTTAAGAAGGAAAATACAACTCAACAGTCTTTCATCAACAAAAACACTCAAAGGTAAGAATTTGTTATCTATTTTCATTGAAATTCTAACCTAAATAATTGCCACCTTGTTGTGAAGGTTAGATTGTACAGGAAGTGGCTGCATTCAAACAGGAAATTTCCTTACTTGAGTTTCAAAGTACTGAACCATCATTGCTTAATATAAACATTATTTCTAAATTTGTTGTTCAGACCAAGCAATTAGTAAGCAAATTGAATAACATGAAAGTCTGTTGATTGAAAAGTTATAACCTACGTAACTTTATACAGTCAAATATTGTAAAGGAGTATATTAAATTGCTATAAAGTTTCAAGTTTTCAACATTTGGTTTTAAAAATGTGTTCGTTACCCTCACCTACAAGCTTATTACTGCAAACACAGCATATTTCAAACGTAACTAGTTTATTCAATCAATTGTGTAACTTGATATGTTAGTACCGTATGAGATTTGGCTTTAGTTTTGGATATTATTTGTAGGTTGGAGCTAGTATTGGATATTACTGATGTGAATTGATGTAAAATAAAAAAGATTGTGTCTGAATTCAAATTTCTATTTCCACAGAAGACCTTTTGATTTCGAACTTGATCAAGTACGTGTCCTCCTATTCCGCGAGTGTGATTGGAGAGGTCGTAAGCTTCTGTTCGACTCTGCAGCTAAACCAAGATCTGCCAACGATTTAAAAAGCAATGAACTCTCCAATGACAGTAGGGTAAGTAGTTTTCACGAATTCTTTTTCAACTTGAAGTTATAAACATTTAATAGTATATATACTCAAATTAGTATACAGGGTGTTTCAGAAGTAGTGTCGAGAATTTTAGGGTATTGTACCTGGATGCTAGGAGACTACAAATGTCATATTTGAAGTGTCCAAAACTCAGCGGTTATCCTTATAGCTGCCATTTTGTTTTTTTCACTTAAAAATTTTTATCTCAAGAACGAAATGTTGTATTGATCTGAAATTTGGCATGAATATTTATGCTATAAAGACTCAACTATAAAAAATAAAAAAAATTTTTTTCGTTGAAATTTTTCAAAATGGCGGCCATTTTAAATTTTTGATGGCGAATATCTCGAAAACCGTCCATTTTACAGAAAATTTACAAGAGACAAAAAAGTTAGCAAATTTTTTCACGATTCCAATGATACCTAATTTATTAAGATTGGTCGAAGAATAACAGAGAAATTAATTTTTTTCGTACTGCATGCATGACCACTTTTCACCATTTAAAGATCAATATTAATTTTTTTATAATTTCATGAAAACCGTTCTTATTACAGAAAATACAAGAATAACTTTCCTCCAAATTTTATTTTACATTGAAAAATATTAATTTCACTCAAATCGGTTCACTGATACTAATGCAGCAATTGCTCAAAATGCCGTCCTTCAACTTGATTACACAGTCTGCACCTTTCAATCATGGACCGTCGAACTGCTATAAAAGCATTTTCATCATCTTGAATGGCACCTGCTGCAGCAACCACTCTTGCCACAAGGTCTTCTTCGTTTTCTACTGGCGTGCTGTAAACAAGGTCTTTCATATGGCCCCAGAAAAAAAAATCTAAAGGGTTGAGGTCAGGTGAACGTGCGGGCCACGGTACTGGTCCACCCCGCCCAATCCACCGCTGACGATAGGTCATGTTCAGAAAGTCCGTAACAACATTTCCGAAATGAGCAGGGGCACCATCATGTTGAAACCAAATATTATATGTTTGCAAGAGGCACATCTTCCAAAAGTTCTGGTAGTATGTCTCTTAAAAAAGTAATGTACGTGGGAGAATTCAGACGATTAGGAAGAATGTATGGTCCAATCACGCGATTACCTAAGATACCCGCCCAAACATTCAGCGAAAATCTATGCTGATAACCACGCACTTTGACCTCATGAGGATTGTCTAAGGCCCAGACGTGACTGTTGCGAGAGTTGAAGATTCCTTCTCTTGTAAAGCTGGACTCATCGGTAAATAACACATTTTCTAGAAAATTTGGTTGGATAATGTCTTGCTGAAGAAACCAACGGGCACAGTTTACTCTTGGCTCATAGTCGCGTTCAACCAATGAGTGAACTTTTTGAAAGCGGAAGGGGTGAAGTCTTTCCTTGTTTAGTACACGCCACACAGAAGAAGCACTTGAATTGATTTGCTTTGCAACTGCTCTCGTACTCGTTCTAGGATTGAAATCGAATTTCTGCAATACTTCCTCTTCAAAAGCAACATTTCGAACTGCTCGAGGCCTACCAGCAATTACCCTGTTCCGTTCAAATGAACCAACTTCTCTCAGCCGATTGTGAGTTCTTGTGAACACCTTGTCGGAAGGGAGACGGCGGTTTGGAAATGCAGCTGCATACATTCTTCTTGCTTCGGTCGCATTGCCAAGAGCTGCTCCATACATGAAGTGAATATCGGTGTACTCCAGCGAACTAAATTCCATTAGGCTACTAAAATAATTAAATATTTGTGTAGAAGCAACGTAAGAAAATATTGAAACTGGAAATTTAAGATAGAAATAAGACCTAGGAAACGTGAGACTAAGAAATAGGAAGCACTACATCTGGTTCTTTACTTTTAATGAAACAACAATACTTTTACAAGACAAACATTATCATCTGAAAACCATTGTAAAATCATCTGTTTGCCCATATGGATACATACCGAGTTTCAAAGCTTCATCTTAAATACATCTGTAATTAAACAATTATATTGATCTTTAAATGGTGAAAAGTGGTCATGCATGCAGTACGAAAAAAATTAATTTCTCTGTTATTCTTCGACCAATCTTGATAAATTAGGTATCATTGGAATCGTGAAAAAATTTGCTAACTTTTTTGTCTCTTGTAAATTTTCTGTAAAATGGACGGTTTTCGAGATATTCGCCATCAAAAATTTAAAATGGCCGCCATTTTGAAAAATTTCAACGAAAAATTTTTTTTTATTTTTTATAGTTGAGTCTTTATAGCATAAATATTCATGCCAAATTTCAGATTAATACAACATTTCGTTCTTGAGATAAAAATTTTTAAGAACAAAGAAATGATGTGCAGGACATGAGTAAATCAGCTTGTGACGTATGGAGCTTAAACATGAACACTTTTGAGCAAGTATGAGATAGCGTTGAGTTCATTTGAAAGAATGATGTTTAGAAGGATATGGGGACCAAGATGCGATTGAGGAAACTGGAGAGCTAGGTAATAATCAAAGAGAACCCAGTACTCCGATCTTCCCTTATCTCTGGTATAATACTTAGATAGTCGAATTTGAAAAAAATACTGTTCGTTCCATAAAGGCGAGAAGAATTGAATAGGCTAATTGGGACATGTGGTGTCTTCCTAATTGAATGAGGGAGGAGAGATGTCCATTAATAATGGTGGATGAGATTATGATTGGAACTATGAGGAAGACCAAGAAGATGGCTTAATGAATTGGTGGATGATGTGCTTGTCTTGTGAGTGGCAAACTGGCGGAGGAGAGCATAGGAGCGCGAGGAGGCGCCATGTTGAGAAGTCCACTCAGGACTGTAGAGCCAAATAAAGTAAAGAAGTATATTAAATTGCTATAAAGTTTCAAGTTTTCAACATTTGGTTTTAAAAATGTGTTCGTTACCCTCACCTACAAGCTTATTACTGCAAACACAGCATATTTCAAATGTAACTAGTTTATTCAATCAATTGTGTAACTTAATATGTTAGTACCGTATGAGATTTGGCTTTAGTTTTGGATATTATTTGTAGGTTGGAGCTAGTATGGGATATTACTGATGTGAATTGATGTAAAATAAAAAAGATTGTGTCTGAATTCATATTTCTATTTCCACAGAAGACCTTTTGATTTTGAACTTGATCAAGTACGTGTCCTCCTATTCCGCGAGTGTGATTGGAGAGGTCGTAAGCTTCTGTTCGACTCTGCAGCTAAACCAAGATCTGCCAACGATTTAAAAAGCAATGAACTCTCCAATGACAATAGGGTAAGTAGCTTTCACGAATTCTTTTTCAACTTGAAGTTATAAACCTTAAATAGTATATATACTCAAATTAGTATATATACGCCTTGTATATACTCAATAAAAAAATATTTTCCTTCAATAAAAAAAAATCGCATAAATTTATTCGTATTTGAACTTATTGGCATCTAAATAATTAGTGTCTACTCACATAATTTGAGTTCAAGTTAGAACTGTAAGTTCATCCTCGTAATATCTTTGGATTTTATAGTGACACTTCAAGTTTGTGAGATTAAATTTGTAACTAAAAAACGTGTAACTACAGTACCCAATGTATGGATCCTCAGTTCCTTGGATGGGACCCCTCAATTAATCCCTTCGCAGTAGATATAGTTCTACGTTCTAATGTTCCTCTTCTACTAAAATGAAGATGTAACAAATTTCGACAAGATGTAGTATAACTGCAGCATTGAAACAATATTGTAATCATGTTTAAGAAAAAAATAAGTTGATTTTTCAAAATAAAAAATTCAATTATCTGTCAGCTATTCAAGTTAATAATCACAGCGGCTCTTGAAAGTGTTAATCGGTTGATTGGTTTATCGGATTTATAATGTAATTGAATTAAATCCCACCAATAACAATATATTTTTTCTATGTTCTTGTAACTCTCAATGTCCTCACCTATGTGCTAGCAGATTCGTCATTAGTCTGAATAATTCAAATTGTACACACTGAATTCAGTGTATTACCATGTCGTGAAAATTCTTGAACATTGATGTATATGTGAGTAGATTCTTTGATCAGTTATCAGATGATCAGCTATCAAAGAGAATGAACTTGAAATATTAATTTTTACTATGACGCAATAGGTCCAACACATGAGATTTCTGATTGCTGTTTCTTATAATATCATGAGAGAGTCTTGCGTTAAGAATTTTTCCCTGTACTTGTACATCTGCATAACATTTTCGAGGAATGATTATTGATTAGAGTTTTGATCAATTCAAGTGTTTGTATAACGAATACTATATTGTTTGACTTTAGTAACAACGAATGATGTAATCCGTTCTTACAATTTACAATGTAACTGATAACTATAGGTGTAGACATGAATGGTATAGAAAGCCTCTATGAACTAATGACCCCAATTTAGCAGATGACTGACAAGAGTGCTCTTGATCTTGGTCTGTCCTTCTAATCATATTTTTTAATTGCGAACTCTGATGTAATAGCTGTCTTATCTGTTGTCTATGTGTGAGTTTGACTTGAGAAAGATGAATGAAGGAACGATCCAAGGTCATTTACTTCCTATAGTGAGACTCACTTTGAACTGTCATTGTTGGATGAATGGAAAGCATTCTTGATATTAATAGGGGCTGCTAACATTTTGAAGTGAATCTCGCTATAACTGATATACAAGCTTGTAGTCTTGATATTCAAGATCAATGAAATAGTACTCATTTCATTTGAGAGGTTCTCATTGGAATAACAACTATTTTCAAAATTTCATCTCCATTTCATTGGGTTTCATATACGATTTATTCTTCTATTTATTCACTTTATAAAAATCCATCAGGAAATTTCTTATTGAAGTTTTTTTTAATATGGTTTAATACACAATTTCATTAACACATAGAATGATTTTAGTGTTGTGAGATTGCTATTTACCATCTTGATACTTGAGTGTATTTGCTTTCATTTTTGACTTGTTGAGATATGTTATCCCACATTTTAATACTCTCGTATATTAAAATATGTTATTACAAGAAAATCAAGATTTTAAAGGCTTTGTGACTTGAATGAGTTGAATAGAATGAGTTGAATATTCTCAAATTTTTAAGCCGATTATAATAGTTCTTAATATTGAGAGTATTGATTCTCTTATAATAAAGTTTTCAATGGCCAAGTACAACATTTTCAACAGTGTTGTTTTACTCAACCATGATTAGCTGAATGCCATGGAATTCTTGACATAGAGTAAATTAGATCAGTATGTTCAAATAATTTACTATGATCCCAGATAATCGAACAGGATTCCACCTTCGCTTTCACTCTTGAGTAACATTCAATCTCACTGTTATGCACTCACTTTACCTACAGTTAAACCTTTATTATTAGTCTGCTTCTATTTGTATCATTGAGCTATTTCATAACCATACCAGCCTTGAAAAATACCTGATTAGATTCTTGACAATAAACTTCCCCAAAATATATTTTGATAGTTGGAATTGACTAGATATTTGATTAGCTATTTCAAGATAACAGTTTGTTTGCTGGTGCTCATTTCCATTTGTTTTGCAATCATCTTCAATTGTATTTACTGGTTGTATCCAGTGATACTCGGAAACTTTGCAATTTTATGTTGGAAATAATTGCGTGCCTTTCACCTATCCTCTGACTGCAATATGTTCATTCATTCTACCCATAGTTTAATTCATTTACTTACCCTCTCAAAGATCCGTCCTCGGTAGTTGTTTCCATTAATTTTCATTGCTTTATTTTCTGTAAAATTCAATTTTTGGATTTTTGCTGATCGATGACTAGTAATCAATTATAAAATGTAATACGGTACTAAATGAAAATACTTGGAATGATTATAGTCACTTATCTTTCAGAATAACGAGAAAAGTGTCTGTGATATTTTCAGTTCTTACTACATTATTAATCTTTTGTAAACCCCTGTAGTGTATCTTTAGTGTATTATGTTCAATGTGGATATCCAACGAATCATTTAAGATTTATATCCTCAGTTATTATGTGCTGTGACTCCAAATCCCATTTCTCAATTCTAAAACCAATGGATTACCATATTATAAATGAATGTTTGAAAATGTTGCTGTTCGAAACTGTTAATAGTTCTAAAATGTTGATGAGATTCTCTTATGGATTTTCATCGAAATATAGTAATTATTTTGACTGAATAGTTTTATGATGTTTCAAACTGTTTGATTTATGTTTATTGTTTTGAAGGGACGGATTCAAGGATCCAAAGGTTCAAAGAACCCCACAACGGAAGCTTATTGTGTTCCCAAGTAGTATGTTAGTTAGGCCAATACCAATACCTGTGTTCTTTACAAGAACCAGGAGTTTTTCCCTACACTAACATCCCATTCATCACCTGGTTGCTTGTTGCAATCCAGTGTGATATGCCTGGCAGTCTCTTCAGACTGATTAGTCCTTGTGACCTACGTGAGTTCCACTCCTGGCCTTTTTTGTAGGTCCTTCCGCTGAGAAAGGGGACGCCAAACTGCCTCTAGGGCGCCCGGCGCCCGGCCACCTTCGACTCAGCCTCTTGACCCACATTTGTGCCTGGAGTTTCACCCATCTCTGGTCTCTTGGGTTTTTCTTTTTTCTCCTCCGAAACTGCCCTGGTGGGGCAGATCCCGTGGGTTTGGAAGGCAAGGCAACTTCTGGAGTTGCCTTGAGGACCATTTTAGTCGCTTCCTACGACATACTGTGGGTGAATTCTGGTTTTCAACACATTCTTGATTACGATGATCGACTCAAAGCTCCCCCAACCCACAGGCGGCTTCAAACTGTAAAAGTTTATGTCGCATTTTTTTACTACAGTAGATGAAATTTTACACGATTTGGCAACTCTGCAATTTCTTCGGATGAATGGCAAAAGGGCCAAGTCTTATTTTAGACAGAATATAAATTCTTCTGTGCTAGTGACGTCAACCAACTTGAGCAATGCAAAGAGATTCACCATCTTTTGCACTGACCGATTTCTGGCTAATCGACACCCCGAATGACCTCCGATTGGCTGAGTATCAGTTGTTGTTGAGAATTAGCCGCCAATCGGAGGACATTCGGGGTGTCGTGTCGGTGGGAAACTACTAAAACTGTCAACAATGCGAAGTCGACCTTACTTTACTGCGGTTTAATTTATTAGAATTACTTGCAACTAGTCCCTGATGTATTTTAGTTATGATGGTTCTCATTTAAGACATTTTTGAACTTCCTGATGTGTTAATATTTTGAGTGATTTTGTTGGCTCTAATTGGTGTTAATTTTCTTGAACTTGTTTTAATGGACTGTTGTTATTCCAAGAAATTGAATTTGAATTTGCTGTTGTAGAATTGCGGCGAGCAGGCTAGCACCGATACAAACGCACTTGGAGAGGCGGTGTTCGGATCTGTGGCGATGCTGCTGGTTGGGCCAGCGGTCAAAGTGCACACTCTCAGCACTCCTCGTCGTCTCATGTTGTCGTCTGTGTTTCGGTGCCCGCACGCGCGAACTCGCACAAGGCAGGTTAGGTAAGTAACTGTATCAAGCAAATTTTTTTCAACTTAGAATTTCAAAAAACACTTATTATAAAAATTACAAAATTATTATGCTTTATTGATTGATGTCCAATGAAAGCAATGAGTAAGCAAGAAGAGAGAAGCAATATAATACTGATATACCGGTAATAAATTAGTACACTATTGCTCTTATTTGTACAATATACTAATTAGTAAGCCTACCTATTTTTCTGCGACCACCCTCATGTTTCGGATGGATACGTTAAGCCGTCGGCCCCGGCTGCCTAAATGCAGTCGTTAAGTCATCTCAGACGACATCATCAGGCGCGACCTGAAAATTCTGACGTTAGACCTGAGCCAGACAAGTCACTCGATATTATTATTATTAGTAGTACAGTAGTACCCATGTTTTCTCTATGCTATTAAGCAAGTAGGTTTCAGCGTTTATGAGGTAATAATGATATGATTTTAGCAAAAAATATGACAAACTGATTAATGAATTATCAACTATGCAGGCTATTTCTACTTTTTTACCATCTGTGGCATTTACATTTTATGAAATGCTCTAGAATAGAATCTTGGTAAATTGGTCACATTTAAGAAATTTGCTTTATGTAATATTGATTGCAGCGATCGTAGCGTTGACAGTTCTTATGGCAGCTCCGTAAACTCAGCTAGTGATCTTGCAATCGATACCAGTAATGGCGACCTCAAACCATCCAGTAGTTCCAAATTTATGGTTGTTGCAAGTAAGTAAAACTTCATTATTATTTAACGAAAATCCTAAATATAATCCTCTATTCAATTCCATAAGTAAAACTGTTGAAATCTTGACATCAAATTATATTCCCGAAAATTTCGTAATACTGAATATTCATTTTGTTTTGGAATTATTTTTGCATCGATTTTTAATAGTTGATGTTAACAAAAAACTTATCTTATGCACTTTTAATTTGAAAAAATCAGTCATTTGTTGTTTTCATCTCTTTACAACATTGGATGGTGGTAAAAAAACAAAACTATATTAAATTGAAAGGACGACGGTAATGTACAATTGACAGTAAATGTACATTTCACTATTTATTGGAATGGAAACTTGAAGAGCTAAAAAAATGAGCTTTGTAATAGAATGTGAGATGAATACTAAAACAAATTCTATTACAACTTCAGGTCTATCTTATTTTTCAACTATTGAAATATATTTTATTGATTAATCTTCTAACATTGCTAAGAGTTATTTTACTTTTTATTGAATTCTTTCCTGTGTTGCAAATGTTGAATGATTGACCAAGCTAGAAATAAGTTGCCAAAATCCTGAAATTAGCGAGTTCTTCAGCCTGGGTATCTTGCTATTTGTAATTTCAGATGAGTAATTGCATACATTTTAAAATTTTCAGATTCAGTTGACAAGGAAGAAAGTATTAACGACTTGGAATGCTTCAGCAACTGCCCTCTACATAGCTTATCAATTGCAGACTACGGAAGTGCAACCACCATCAGCAGTAAGTAGTTTGCTTCTTGATTCATTTTCTTTAAATTAAGAACAGGTGAAACCGGTGCTTCGCAATGGGTAAAAATTACATATTAAAAAATACATGGATAAACATAATTTTGCTTTTTATTGGTGGCGAGTTCCTTACGGGAAGTTCTAACCTCGTCAATGGGCTTGACGATTGTCATACTTCAGCCGGGACCGAACGTGGCTCTGATTATTGTCAAGTGAAGGCCAGTCCAGCGAAGGCAGTGAAGGCGAGCGCTGGCAAACCACCCATCCACACTCTTCTCAACCAATGCGTGCTGTTTCCTGTAGTGTCGTCTGCTCTGCTGTTTTCTCTGTGCTATTGAGTTGCTATAGGCCTAATTGTTATTGCGTTACCTTTTTTATTGTGTTATTTTTAGTTAATATTTTCAGTTTGTAACATGGATATGTCTCGCTCGCTACCGTTGGCCTTGATGATACTGGTCACATTGCAGTGCATGACGAACGTGGCCAAATTAACCAGCTTGGCTAGCGACTTGTAAGCCACTGGGCCAAATTGTAGAACATGCATTATGCGTATGTTCAATACATTTTTTACAACTGGTAATGTGCTAGATGATAAAAACTCGCCTGCCAACAAAGTTAACCGCGAAAGCAACAAACAATAGTTTGTTGCAGTCTCCTAAATAGACTTGATGATTAGGTTATCATCACAAGCTGCGGTTTCATCAACTACTACCGACATAAAATGTTAATGTATACCCTTTCATTTATCTATTTATTCGAACAAAAAACAAGTGAGTTACAAAAATATATTTATTTATTTTTTGAATAGAGCAAACAATACAATAATTAGTTTTTTTGAAGCTCGTCTAGTGCACACTATATTTATATAGTGCAATAAATGTTGTCATTGAAGTTTGGGTTGGACCAATAATGATAATAAGGTTTGATAATAATGGTTGTTTGCTGTGTTAGGTGGTGATGGGTCGTCTTCGGGCAGCCTGCGACGCAGATGGGTGCGCAGTGCAGCGACTGCAGTCGCTCGACTCGATGTGGACGCGGAGGCGGCAGCGGGGCGGAGGCCGAGGGGTGGCGCAAGGCTGGCCTTGGCTGTCATCCTCACCTCTGACAACCACCAGCCCAAGTCAGTTTGCTTCCAAACTATAACATATCCAATGAAAATCACCTGATATTTCCAAATTCAAATTCACAATATTTACAATCATAAGCAATGAGATAAAAAAACACACAGTTCAGTAACCTCTAATGTATTATAACAATATTTGAGATAGACCTTCTAGTTTCGGTTGTTACACAATCATTATCTTAAGTAAACTGATGAAGGTGTAAAACAGAAACTAGTATCTCAGCTAGTTTTAATAAATTGTTCAATGAAATCGATTCGATATTGTCAAAATCATTGATCTATTAAATCAATTTCAGATACTAGTTTCGGTTGTTACACAATTATAAAAACTTTAGTAAACTGATGATCATGTAAAAACTGAAACTTTTCATGAGTTGAAAATGGAATGAAATGAAAAATACTTTATTAGGCGGAGTTAGGACTTCTAAGTTAGTAATTTTTAAAATATAAAGCCAAATAGAATATAAAGTTAGAGAGTAGACAATATTTAAAAAGTTAGGAACCTTTTGGTAGTTTAGTGGTTGACAGTACAAGTCTCAACGTAAACTATTCTATAGACCATATTACTGGATTTCATTCACAAGATAATGAACTGATATCCCTTGTTATATCAAGGGATATAACCCTTGATACGACCCTAGCCTACTATAGGCTACGGTAGGCCTATATCTAAATAATCTGATTGAATTAATGGATTCAATAGCATTCAAATGGAATATTGATACAACAAGGGATATCAGTTCATTATCTTGTGAATTAAATCCAGTAATATGGTCTAAAAATATGAGCAAGGTGTTACTATTCTATAGATTGAGTCTCCAGTTGTCACAACTACGTGTATTATGGCTTCTGAATTCTTATTCACCACTACAGATCTACCAGTCTACTTAGTTTCAGAACTCTTTCTTGTAAAGCTACCAGCAGTAACAGTATTTGTGGAAAATCGGAATTGAATATATAAATATTTATAATTCAAAAGATCAGTTACTGGTAGAATACTTGAACAGTTTTATTGAAAAAAGTTTGAAAGTTTTTATTAATGCTTTGTTCCAGTGAAATGGAACAATTCCTTCTGGAGAGAATTGCACTGCTTGTGCAGATGATGACAACCATCCAGTACAAGGCGGAAAAGGCCTACATGCATAAAGATGGCTTCCATCAGATTATGACTGACGCCAGCTCTGATGCGGCACAGGTGAGCGAAGATGTTGGCTGGCTTTGACTCCCATTCAGCATTCCCCCCTCCTCTCTTGACACTCAAGTGTTCTAACTACGCCAATAGATTCAATACAATATTATATTAACGTAATTAAAATTTGCATTTCATCTCTTTATAGAGTTGAATAATTTTTCAGTCCTTACTGTGTGTATTCAATTGATTTTCATATTATTATTATCAATATAGGTTTGTTACCTATATTGTTAGTAGCTATGAAATACTGTATAAGCCTGCAGATATTTCAACCTAATTACATTTTTTTGTTAGGGCTACTTTTAATTATCAAAAAATAAAATTAAAAATCTATGTTTATTTTGATTTGAAAATGACATCAATGTTTAAACATGTTGTGAGTAGAATTTAAATATAGGGTACTGAGATTTTAATTGTCATTCCTTGATTGTAATCCAAGTAAGTAAAGAAATGTAATCTAATTTCATTAACCATGAACAATTCATTGACTTATGTGGGCACCATTAGAAAAAATAGAACTGTGTTTGTAACATTTTCGTATTGATTCTACTGAGAGAATTTTGCACATTGCTATTTCTTTTATGTAATACAGTCATAAATAATAGTTTTCATATTAGATCAGTGTCATTATCGTGTTATTCCGATACAAAGTGTTGACCATCTCATTAATTTTGTGAAAATTCTGTGAAAAGTACATAAGCATCCACAATTTACTCCACTATGCATGAAGCTATGACAATTCATTAGTTATCAGTGTCGTGGAATTAAAAATTCTTGCGAATTAATGCATAGTACGTGAATTATTTGTTTTGAATATTTTTGCGAATTCTCTATTGAAAAATGTTTTTCATCTTTTGATCATTGATTAGATCAAAGGACATTGAGCATTAAACTATAGCCTTTCATGGTGATGAATATTCAAGGACATTCTTTCCAACAAGAAGTGAACACAAATTACTGTATTTTATTGTAATCTCTACTTTCTCGGTGGTTACTTTTATATAAATTCCTTCTGCTCTAAAGGCCGAATGTATGTTTTTTGTATTGCAGGCCATCCATGATCTGTTTTGTTGTATGCGTATTGAGGCACCTCTCTGGATGAGCATTACTTCGAAATCTCAGCACAACACTGAACTTCGGTTGGATCTCCTGACGAAATTCATTCGTGACTTGTCATTTCTCCTTCAAACACTAGATACGAAAAATTCAAACTTGTAAGTTACCTGAGGCTTTTTTCAGTAGTTCCTACAAAGTGGAAAGTATTCAGTAATAAATAAGACTATATATTGTGGATAAAAATAGAGATTTTATTCAAAATCAAATCAAAATTTTTGCCTTAGAATAATACACATAAACAATACATAATATATTCAAAAATCACTTTAAAGTACAAAAAATACATAATGATTCACTATACTTAGAAATCAAATAGTAAGGCTTATAGAAGGCATAAAGTCTTCTCTTCTCAGTCTCTCATAATTCTAATTAAAATTGAGTCGGCATTAAAATCACGCTATGTACGTATGTTTTAATTCGTTCATTGTATCAAACGTAAGTGTTACTTATTTTCCAAACATAAGTGTCCATCTTATAATATACTTGCCAATATTTTTAGTTTTAAATTTATTGTATTGAATAATGTATTGTATTTTGTGTTTCAGCTTTATGAGTACTCTGTTGACAGCAGTGCTGACTCATCACTTGGGTTGGGTGCCAACCGTTTCTGACCAGAATGAATCAACCAGTGATCATTGTTGCTCCAAAAAAGGACAGGTTAGTCTACTGCCACATTCTCTTTCATAATTCTACTTTCAAAAGATCAATCTCACTGAAAAATGTCAAAATCTCATAATTCTCATCCCACAATATTTTAATTCAGAGCTAATGGCAACATTTCTCTGACCAACTACTACTCTTTACTATTTTACTACCACTTTTTTAGTGACAAATCGATATCTAAAGATATCGAAAATTATTATACCTGCAGTTATTAGTTCAAATTGTTTAATTAGTTTGATATAACTGTAGATTCAGTTCGATTTTGTTACTGTATTTAGTATCATGCCGTGTGGCAAATGGTAGTCACATTGAACATTTATCAGGTTCTTAGTAAAACTGTTCGAGTTACTCTCCCATTCGACATAACTGATGTAATAAATATGATAAACAGTACTGTTAAAACCTTTATACATGCATTCATTTATAAAAACCCTGCACTATTCTTGTAAAATAATTTAGTTGTGGGGGAAAATAGTTATTTTCCATTATTGTTACAGTATATTATTAAGTTGTAATGATGGCATCTCACCAAAACATGTAAGGTTGATTGCATTCATACTTATGATGATATTCATTACTTATTCCATCGTTTTCCAAGCTACTACAGCCCCAGGGTTAGTCAATTAAAGATTGCTTTAGATAGTTTCTCTGTTGTGGTTTGAAGTTCTGTCCTGTTGAAAGTATTTTACAGCGCCAGGTCTATTTTTTTAAATTATTATTTTTTTTATCTATCACATTGTTTACTAATACTTGATATGAGGAAAGGAACAACAGGCTCATTTCCAATTCATACTATACTGTATTAGCCCAATGAGGAATGACTTTGATTTTTGTGTATTTTGGGTATTTTGGGTATTTTTTCAAATAGGGCGTTGTTTGAAGTTATGAATAAAGTTCAACATTGAATTTGAAGCTTTTTAAGAAAATATGGTATTGTTGACGTGTTTTTATAATAATGTTGTGTGTTTGTGTTGCAGCTATCGGCTCTGTCCGAGTGGCACCCGTACAGCGCGCTGTGGGCCCAGCTGGATGACTTGAAGGGCGCCCTAGGCACTCCGTCCAAAGTGGCGCGAACCATTGTCATCGGCCGATCCGAATCGCTGGTCGTCAAAGTGCTCTCAGTGCTCAGCTACTTTGTGCGTTGCGGCCGAGTCCAAAGCCGCAAAGAGAGCAAGATAGACAACGACGACGAGAAAAAACTGTTTGAGACTGTTACAATACCCGAAATAAAGACTGAAAACACCGCAAAGAAGACTGAACTGTTGCCTGAAAACGATACGAAAGCATATTTCCGACGACGAATGAATGGTCATTTTAATAGACAGAATACGATGAGAAGTGTGAAGTCTGGCAGTAACCTTGTGAAGCAGGGGTCCGAGTTGGATCCGGCCCTTATCTCTGACAAAGTTACAAAACTGTGTCGGGTGCCACGGTCAGCTGTCGAGAACCACGATAGTCCTCCCAACGACAATAACCTATTATCGGTGCAGAACCGTTTGTCACGCACTCAACTGATCAGTCCACGCGAGAAGCAACAGCCCAGTGTCGAGATGAAGAATTCGATCAACTCACACAATGACAGAGTGGTAGACTGTGAGGTGTCAGTTGTTGTCGAGTCTCCAAAGACGAACGGTGTTGTATTCATGGTGGGGGACGACGACAGATTGGCAGCTCTAACGAGGCTGGGCAACAATAACCTGGAGGAAACTGATAGACCCAGTGATGAGGTAGACTTCATCAGCAGTGATTTCACGAATAGTTGCTCTTCAGATACAGATGAGAAGGATGCTTCGGATGCAAAATCCAAACCGACTGAGCATCTGGAGAGCAGTCACAGTTTTCCGGATGTGCTGAGAGCCAAGCAAGAGTTGGATAACAGTTTGAGTCGGTCGAGTGATATTGGTGGGGTGTGTCGGGAGGTGAGGCCGGCTCCTGTCGATCGTGGTAAGCTCAAATCTGGGAAGGAGACTTGTGAGATCGACACGTCTGTGCAGTTCGCTTGTGAAATCGAGACGACGGACAGCTCTGTCGATTGCAAGCAAACCGATAAGCCGAATGTCGACTGCAGTAGGGTTTACTTAGCGATACCCGAGTGAGTACTACTCCATCTTACGTTCTTCACGTTGTTTTTGTGTTCTGTGTTGCAAGCATTATTGTGCCCTGTTGAAAATGTTATAATTATGTATAATTTTGACGAAGTAAAACTCAATTCAAATTCACAAGATGATAGAAAGAGTCAAAAATGTGCATAAATCAATGCTGATAGAATAAGAATAATTGATTCAATTGTCTATAATTATATCAATCACCTATGAATTTGGTTCAAGTAATAATTATTATTAGTTTGAATTTAAGATTTGCATTTAATCAATGCTGATAAAATGAGAATAATTGACTTAATTGTCTATAATTAGTATATCAATCAACTTGAAATTTGGTTTGAATAGGCTAATGATTCTTATTTTACATACTTTGCTCTTGTGTCTGGATTCAAGAGAATTGTTTCCAGATTGATGGAATGAGACATTATGTAGATAATGATGAACTGTAAATTCGTGAGAATAATTCAACACTTGAAGTCTAACAACACCTGAAATACCTACAGAGTTACTAGATTAACATTATTGTAGTGATTTAATATTGTAGAGGACAATCGGATAACTATTTTTAATGTTATTTCATATTTTTGTAATTAAGTTTTAAATAGGGCCAATTGAATTGTTTAATTAATATGGAAATAACTACATAGTACCCTTTTATCAAACATTTTTATATAAACACTACTAGTTTCAGCTTTCAAGCCATTTCCAAGTGTCAGTGATATTTCTATATCGCTTCAGATCCCTCTTGGTTCTATTTGTTTTTGAAATTATTTATTATTAAAAATTAAAAATGTATTTAATCAAAACAAAAAAATGACGAATTTGAGAAACCTTTCATGTTGCCATAGGAAAATAATTAAAATGGAAAATATTTTTATGAACACAATGATAGGCCTATATTTTGATATATTGATATATTCAAGTTTTGTGTCTTTTTATTGTTTTGTATGTTTTGATTCTGATCTTACTTGTGATGGATTTGAAATCCAGGTTATATGCTTCTCATATTGAAATTGCAATATTTTTTGTTGAAATGGCAAATAAATTGATTGTTTCGATTTGAAGTAATGAACTTGCCGTTATGATTGACAGTTCGAGGAGAGATGAGGAAGAGACTGAAGTTGAGCTGGCAGCGAGCGTGGTGGGGGGAGTGAGTGACCACTACGTGCAGTGCATGGTGGTGCAAGGACTGGTCCAAGTGCAACCTGCACCTCACCGCAGCTGGGAGGCGGACTTGCGCCGTGATCTGTTCATGGAGGTGCGATCTCCTGTGCTCAACCAACAGCATGATGAGGCCGTCTGCATCATCGCCGACCTCGACAACTGGTTAGTGCTAGATAAATTTACAGTTTAGCATCATAAAAATAGGACTGGAATGTATAGCACTATAATGTATAGTTTAGCTTTAGCACTATACATTACAAGCACTATAAAAAGATCATCTTTATAAGCTGCGTACAGATTTGAGCGCCACTTTCACGCGCTCTTCACTTTTTGTCAGCTGATTCTGTATCTATAAAGTGAAGTGGGCCATTCACTATCCGATATTTTGTCCAACTTGTGTTTTTTTAATTCAATGTCGGAATGTGAATGGGGTTGTTGTGGGCGGATCGAATGCTGTCGGAAGACTTGTGAACTGTTCAACTGACTTGGCCAACCACGTCAGGTCAGCCGCCTATTCAGGTTCGATTTGGAACGTGAGAGAGGATGTTTGACAAACCAGCCGGAGCGTGAGTGGTGAAAGATCAACTTTTAAAGTTGTTGGCCAAAGAAGTTGGAACAAACTCTCGGATATTGAATGGCTCGCTTTACTGTACAGTTACAGATATAATCAGCTGATGGAAAGTGAAATGCGTGTGATCGTGGCGCTCAAGTGTGTACGCACCTTCAAAGTCAGTGAACCGATTCTCTATTATTACCGCCTTCTATATTAGATTACTGTGATTCAAGTTATTCCGGTAAATCAAATCAAATATATATTTTTTATTATCATCAACAAATACATGTATCGACAACGTCAATTTGAAATGAAGCTACATCAAGATCGTTATACATCAAGATTTATTTGTGTACATGAAATTATATAATATTATAAATTAGAAAAGTGGTACAGGTCTCCTTCTCACTCAAATCTAAAAGTTCACATCTGTATTTACAAAGGACTTGTCAATACTATAGAAAGTATTTTCAACAAGCCAAACATCCAATTTTATTGAAAATACTTTTTTGTCATAGTCATTCAATTTCAGCTGTTTTACATCCATGAAATCAAGCCGGTAAACAGCTGATTGTAGAACAAATAAACATATGATTCTCATTACAGCATACTATACTATAATAAAATCATATGTTTTCTTTACAGTGGAGTATATTTCCTAGTTCCATATTTGGAACAGCAAAACTATGGTGAGTTATAATGGCAGTGAATAAAGATAGAAAAACGTTGCTAAGTCTCTCCATTTTGTCACTGAGTGTGCACAGCTGTTACTCAATTCATCCCCTTAAATTTGATCTAATAATAACTATCATTTCCTTGATAAAATAATCAATTTAATGTCAAATTGATCAAGAAAAAATATTTTTTCATAATTTGATTAAAAAATTTGCTTCAATAACTGAAATCTGATTTTTATTTTTATACAAACCTGAAATGGCGGCTAATTTAAAAAGCTGTGATACACCAATCTGAATTTCAAAACAACAGAAATCAAGTTATTTGGTAGGTATTCTATTTCAATTTATTTTAAAAATAATAGAAAAATAGAAATCCTATTCAAAATAAGTAATTTCAATGGAAATAATTCAGAAATAACCTTTCAATATTGTTTATACCGGTACGAGTAGGTCTAACCTATGTACGTGTAGGCTTACTGAAGCATGGATGAAGTCTAGGATTGTTAGTTATCAACTTTTAAAATGTCATCTCAGGTGTTTCTCATACAGTAATGTTGTTTCGAAAATATATTTTAAATCAATTATACGACTTGTGTACTACAGTATTTTGATAGAATGAAAAAAAATGGCGGCTGAGAATTGTTTGTTTACTTTTGTACAGTCACTGTCAAAAGTAAAAAAAATATTCTGGCAAACGGACAACATTGTAAAGCTAGAGAGAGATAGCGCTATCTGTTTTGTTGTATGATAGAAAAGGACAGCAACAGTATTGTCAATCGTACACTGCCATTATACCGTGGACCTCACTATAGTGCAAAAGCCGCCTTTTAGCGCTCCAGGTGGAAGTTTTGTCAACTACAATCAAGAAATTCCTGATTCGAAACGTGTAAACTAGGTTATGTTTATAGAATGCATTTAGTAATGTCAGCACAAGCAGGTAATGTTTTCTGTTTCTGAATTATTCTTTTCTAGATTAATATGACAAAAAATAGTGTAAGTTACTTGGACGTGAATGTCTTTTGCAGTGCTTGAATGAAATTCTAGTCTCGGCTAACGCCTCGACTAGAAACATCATTCTCGCTTGCAAAACGGCCCTTCCCGTCCTTGTGACTTAAAATACTATTGTATTCACAAAAATGCTGTCGAATAGCTTATTATAAACCTTTTTGCAAATTACTATGTGACTTTTGAGAGACTTTCAAATAAATTGACAGCAGCATTTGAATTGATGCTGTCACGTCAGTACATCATGTTACATTGATCAACACGATCACAAAGCACAAGAGTATATAAACATTTGATTTGTTGCTTTAATATAGCAGTTAGTTGGTGATGAATCATTAAATTGACAGATGTATTTGAATTGATGCTGCTAAATCACTATATCATGTTGCATTTATTCATCACTACAATCAGAGAGCATAAATTATAAAAACACATTGAATAGCTTTAAATTGACAGATGTGATTGGATTGATGTTGCAGTGAAGTGAGGGTGATGTCCAGCCGGACGCCGGCCATTGAGCGGATGGCAGAGGGTGGTGGGGGTGGCAAAGGAGTGAGAGCCATCATGTCGCGGCTGGTTGCTGACATGCTCGACGCACAACTACATCTCTGCAAAATGAATGTCCCACCACAGCTGGTAAATCATTTCAATTAGTTTATTACACTCCAATTAATCTTGAAATCAAATGTTTCTGTCTATTTACAGGATGAACTAGTTCCCCATTCCAGCTTTCTGCTCTTCTGAGAAATTATGTATTTACTCATCAATCTACTTATTAATACTCATCGAAAATTAAGTGTGTGATTTCATAATCAATATTAGACAACATTGGACAACATTAAATTTTTATCAAAATTTGGGAGAGAAATGGTGCAGGCTCCGTCTAGTTTTTCCTCCATAGTCATAATTGTATTATGATTAATATCGGGGACCGAGCTTCGCTCTGGAGTACAAAAGCATAAAACATTTATTACGATAGAAGAAATTATAATAACATTCATAGTTCTATCGAAATGATAGTTCAATAGAAATGTTCTATCTAATCACAGTAAATTGAGATTAATTACCAGAGGAATGCAAAAATTTCCCTCACAAAGGCCCAGTTGCACAAAAGCCGGTTAAATTTTAATCCTGATTAATTTCACGTGAACCAAATCAGAGAAGACCATTTCAAAAAGTATCTACTGGAATTAATCAGGATTGGAAATAACCCGGCTTTTTTGCAACCGGCACTAAGTACATGATTGAATGATTACAAAAGTTCAACAGCTGAGTCACAATTTTAACACAGTCCCACACACATGAACTCGCTCACTCACTTCTATCATCAACAGACAACGAAATAATTATTATCAGCTGTTTTTCCAAGGATGAATAATAGTTATCCTTTTAATGTCCTTCAGAGAGTTTTCACAGGGATGAGACCTAGTGCAATCGAAATTTTATTTTATAAACCTACTATGTTCTGAATTTCGTGAGAATCGTTAGAGCCGTTTTCTAGATCAGGTGAAATACAAACTGGTAGATAAATACTGGTTCTTTAAATTTAAATATTTCAAACTACAAGTTTCAAATGCTCTGAAGTGGACTGTATAAAACGAATCAAATCTTTGTGCTGAATAATATATCCATTCAGAAAAAAACACATACATAGAACACATAGAAAATCAGAAAAGGTACTCACCAAATCCCAAATCCAACATGTCGTGAATCGAATTGCTTGTCTACTTATATTTGAGGTAAAAGGTGGACAGTTGGATAGGATATAGATGAGAGGAAAAGATAGGTGAAATTATGCAACCGAAAGTGCGACTATTAAAGTTGGTTCCTTGCTGTTTTCCCGTTCTGAGATGAAGTTTACTGTCTGGATATATATAACACTATGACTTGACTATTGATAAAAACAAAACTAAAAATTGAGTTCTGGCATTCACTTTTCACTAATACGAAACGTGAGTAACTTTTCACGTAAAACGAAAATGTAATTTATGTACACGAATAAATGTATAGGCCGAATTTCCTATGATATTAAATGACACGAATATTTAGGCAGATTCAGGACGAATTTCCTGAATCTTAAAACCTCGACAGGGAGTGCTAGCAATACGAGAACTGAATTCACACTGACTGGCAAACTATTCAGTGCCTGGAACGATAAATTGATGAGTAATAGATATTATAAAATTATGGAAACTCTCCTGCCATCTGGCAGTAAATGAGCGAATGAATACAATTTCAAATGGCCTCAACACAAACATATAAACATATAAACATCTAAACATATAAACAGAAATTACTCGTTTAATAGTATAGTATAATGTTCTGTACAATAAATTAATACAATTACAAATCATAATATGACTTCCCCATATATGACTGGGCGAAAGCCACAGGCCCAGTCCAAAACTGCTTTAGTCACAATTTTCTGGAATAGTAGCGTTTTCAGAATATAGCTAAAGGTGCGTACAGACTGTCGCTCTGCTCCGCAACCGAACGTCACTCCAGCAGAGCGATTGATGATCGACCGGCGAGCAACAATGGTTCGACCGGGGAACGCGAGAAGATCTAACATCTTCCGTAACGTTCATGATGGGTGCTGGGCGGTGCGACTGTGGTTCGATGGTGGTACGAGGGCGGTACGAGGGAGGAGCGTGCTCGGTGCGGGTTGGAAGCACGAATATGTGTACGCACAGCTTTATATTTCACTTACAAGAATCAAGTCCAATTTTATGACAAACATGAATTCAGAGGATTAAAAATTAATGTTACACTGTATAGATCAATGAGAATCAAGAAAAAATTGAGGTATTTTAAATAGTTTTCTTATCCAGCACCATAGTTCTATCTGCTGCCCTTGGAGATAAGGCAAAGCAATGGTGCGATCAAGGTTTCTGAAAGATGTAAAAAGATTGTTAGGCTAATGGATATGTAGAATATAGGCCTGGATATTTTTCAGAGCTCTCGCTTGATTAATATTCTGGTATTATAAATTTTGTTAAATTGTAAAGTCAAAATTGTTAAATCTTCTAGCCGATCTAGCCGATTCCATTATTTAAGAAGTAAATGGTTTACCTTAATAATAATTTTCTGCTAAGCACAAGCTTTATTATTATCGTATTATCTCATACAGGTCTAGTACCTCGAGATGGACTCACACTCATTGACATTTTATTTTACAATAAAGGTCTTACTGTATAAGTTATACAGTATAAGTTATACAGTATAAGTTCACAATAAGATCTGTTCTAAATGTCGAAATTGTATTTTATTTTTGTTTCTTCGCCAATAAAGATTTTATTCCAATTCAAATAGAGTAAAAACAAATAAAAATAAATAGATACAAAAACCTACTCACAGCCGAAATAATTTATTTAAACTATTAAAAAGTATGTGCTCAGAAGTATATGTTCAAAATTTCTGGAGAAGGGAAGAAACGTGTATTTGGCCTTTCTGGATTTGACGGCTGCCTTCGACACAGTTCCAAGGAAGCTAATATGAAATGTGCTCAATAAAAAGAGAGTACCCACGAAGCTAATTAAAGCTATTATTAGTGTGAATGAAGGAATGGTGGCAAGGGATCGCACGGGTGGAGGAATGTCAGGAGAGTTTGCAATGGTAAAAGGGGTGAAACAGGGTGACAGCCTCAGCCCACTGCTGTTCATACTGGTAATGTAATGTAAGTAATGTAAGGTGGGTAGTGTAAGAGAAGGACACAAAATATGCTGGTGGGATACTGGAATATGAGGCCAATTGGCACAAGAGCTCTCCTGTATGCTGATGATATTGTCCTTATTTGCGACACAAGAGAAAAATTACAGCAGTCTGTAACTGAATGGGCAGAGGAATTGAAATTGAGGCAAATGATTCTGAATGTAAAGAAAAGTAAGGTTATGGTTGTGTCGAAGGGAATGAGTTATAATGTGCAAGTTATGGTGGATGGGGAGGAGATGGACCAGGTTGCGAAATATGAATATCTTGGTACAGTGTTTTCAGAGGATGGGAAAATAGATAGGGAGGTGCTCAACAAAGTGAGAAAGGGAGCTGCCGCCTATTATGCAACAAAAGATTGAATATTTGGAAAAAGATTGAGAATCAAATATATCGGGCAGTTATTGAACCTATCTTGCTGTATGGAAGTGAAAGTTGGCCAATGAAATCGCCTCATGAAAACAAGATAAGAACAGTGGAAATTAAGTGCCATAGAAAAACAAGAAATACTAGAGTAAGAAATACTAGAATAAGCGAAGTGGGCATGAGAGATGTCAGTGAAAGGATAGAAGTGAGGCAGTTGGGCTGGTATGGACATGTACAGCGAATGGAGGATGATTGCAAAACAAAACAGTATGTTAATGTGAGAGTGCAAGGAAGGAGGGCAGTAGGATGCCCAAAGTATTCATCAGATTGAGGAGATGGGAAAGGGGAAGAGGGAAGACTGTTCCAGAGATGAAGAGAGTGGCGTTGGATAGGGAATCATGGAGGAGATGGACTGAGGCTACCCCAACGCTGTGGGCAGGCACACTGTGGAGAGGCAAAGAAGAAGAAGAATATTAAAATGTTTAAAACTCCGAGCTGACGATTTGTGAATTTCAATCAACCTTCTTGAGACTTTCTTGATATAGATTCTACTAGTATTCAGTTTCATTTTGTGAATAAATTTGATTCATTTTTTCCTATTGTTTTAGTGTGCGGAACACATGGAGGCGAAATTGGACGAGTTTGTAGGACGCAGCCGTACACTAGCGGAACTGCTGTTGAGCTGCGCAGATTTGATGCGCATGGACACTCTTACCGCTGCCCTGGATGTGGATGCCAGTGACGTCACACTCCTAATGGCCATCGCATCTGTGCACACGCCTCAGCTGGCTTCGCGCTGCGGCATTACCATCAACTGAACCAACACTAGAACCATAGAGGCCAACTTTCTTCACTCCAAGATATGTCACACTAGAACCATGGAGGCCGAAAGGCAACAACTTTCTTCCCTCCAAGATATCAACTGCCTGGTATGAGGTATAGTAAGATTCATTTTGAACTGTCAGCAATGGGAAACATTGATGTTCTTTATAAATTAATGCTGTCAATTTTAAGTGAAAATCACTACAGTGCATGTGATCGAGAATTGTTTTTGTCACAGGAAAATCAAATAAAATTTTATTGCCTCAAAATAATACACAAAAACAATACGTTATATATTAGAAAAAAATCACCTGAAAGTACAAAAAATACATAATGAATAAAATTTCTTAAAATAGATTCGATTTTTAGAAAGATATAACATATTACTCTGATCCCAAAAGTTGATTTAGAATATTGTGCGTTCATACGACGGAATTCTCTCACTTATATAAATTTAATCTCAACAATATTATATTTTTTTAAAATATCGTCGGTCAAGTGTAGTGATCGGAATACTTAATTTTTGGTTATAATTGGAAACGTTTTTAAAACTCTAAAAATTATGAAAAAATTAACGTCGAATTTTGTGTGTATCGATGTTTCTGTGTGTCCACATGACAAACTGTTCACTCATTTCAGTTATTCAACTCTAGTAAAGATTCTAATAAGAATAACAATCTTCATTGGCCATTAAACAAACAGAGATTTAATAGGCTTCGTCAATTAACTTAACACGGGTAGTCAAACATCTATAAAAAATTAAATCCAAAAATAATAATTTCCAGTTACAATTCTAGGATAGGCTACTAATGTCACAGTCCATTACATATATGACTCTTAAATATTATAAAATGGTGTTTTCTAAGCCAATTATTCATCACTGACTTGAAGCGTTTAACATGTAAATTTCTTAATAAAACAATATTGAACTTGAAGTACCCTTTATTATTTAAAATATTACAACGACTAGTTTCGACCATAACTTTCAGGTCATTTCTCATGAAAATTTCTTATTCTAAGAGGAAGTTATTGAATAATATATTTGATACATACTGGTATGACTTTTATGTATTTTAGACAGTCTTACATAAGGTGTTTGAAGATCAGAGTTTATTCTGATTTTATAGTCATCATTATCACTATTTCGAGAGAAACTGTTTAATTTTTTCTTAACCTGCAGCAAATTGTAATAAATATACAGTTTTTGCATTGGTGTTTTGTCATAAAGCACAACCGCATAGCTAATCAGAGAATGGAACAGGCAAAAATAAGTTTAAAATGTTTGTGTACTTACAAAATATTGAAGTTTTCTTATAAGAAACCCAACTCTCGAAACTCTCCTGCATACAAATTCAACTTGTTATTTCAATGTTAACTCACTATCTATGTACAATCCCAATAGCTCTATTTACTGCTCTATTCTCACAAACATTATTAAATAGTGAAAAAATATATAATCAGTTCATCATTGTTAATTGCTAATCTATCAGATTCAAACTAGGCTGTAGATGATTGGATACTTTCTAATAATATTGATACATCTTCCTGCTTTTTTTGGAAGCCCAAAAAAGTTATGTCATCTGCGTATAAAATGGGGAGACAATTAGAAATAACACTACTTTGAAAATCATTCATAAATAGCAAGAAGAGAAATAAAAAATGAAGATATATAACGAGCCAAGTGACAAATACACAATTTTTCAGGAAAGGGGGTTCTCCAGGATACACACAAAAACAATATTAAAATTCTGAAATATATTTTATTTGATTAAAAAATATGTTTATCTGTTGTACAAGGATAAATTTTCTTCTCATAACACTAACCTATACAAAAATAATAAAAAAAACAATTTGAATGAGCAATTCAACATTTTCCTTCTTTCTTGCCATCCTCCCTAAGTCGGCAGTTACAATGTGTTACTCAGTCAAGTAAAAATAAACTTGTTTTCATCCTTCAAATAGCCCAGCATCCCCCTCAGATCTTTTTTCTTATCTTGAGTAAGTCTACTTTTACAATGCAATGTTGTCCATTGTGATGCTCTTCTTGAACACTTTGATCTCAGTCCACCCCTCAATCTCGTTAAAAGTTTGTCGTGTTGACACCACTCCTGAGACAAGTCATTTTTGAAATTTCAACATCTTTTGTTTGGAAAATTTTTTCCGCTGCAGATTTGAAATCGTAGAACATTTTCCATCAATGTGGCATGATATGGGTGACCAGATCTTGCTGAAACAATCACTCTCAGGAGATCAATAGGTACATCAAAGTGGGTCTTTCTTTTCCATCTTTGATTTGAGGGAAGTCCCTGTCACAACTCGAGAAAGAATGGCCTGCAACTAGTGTTAGATATTGAATAAATAATACTCTTCATATCAACCATCTTTATTTTATCATTCAAGACTAAACTGTTATCAACGTCCTGGTAACTAGTGTATTGAAATCATATGATAATAATCATCATCTGTAACATCTCCCTCTTTAAGTCTTTATATTAGTCATTTATATTATCCATGTCCATTGTCATGTTTTGTTTAGACTTACAATATTTATCCAAAACTTCAAGGATTGAGGTAACCGTTTCAATGTCGTTCTCCTCTGATAATGTGTTGTACAATTTAAGTCCATCAGGTCCCAGTAAGATTTTCAATCTTGCTACTTGTATTTCTTGAGATTTCTTTACAGTCTCGGTAGCAGTCAAATAAATTGTTACTTACTTCTTCTGCGCCATGTTAGATATTGAATAAATAATACTCTTCATATCAACCATCTTTATTTTAAATCATTCAAGACTAAACTGTTATTAACGTCCTGGTAACAAGTGTATTGAAATCATATGATAATAATTATTATCATCTGTAACAACTAGGAACTTGTGTTCAACTTCATCAATGATTCCCGCTACAGTTAGGAAATACCAGAAGTATTCATTCATTCATTTATTCATAGACAATAGATATAATACAGGTAAAAACAACAGGCATTCGCCCAAAACTGCTTTAAACCTTAATTTAGAATACACAGTCTAGAGGCTATGTAACATTTTGTTATTGTTCTGTCCTGCGCAGTTATCGCTCCAGAATATGATCTTCTTCTTGTGTGTGATTTTGTACTGGATTCCTGTCATTATAGCAGATGCTATCTCATTTTCACCCCTGCCAGTTTGACCCTTATGCCATATGAATGTGAACACACCATTGTTGTCTGCCATGTGTATATATCAAAGTTGAAAACTCTTTGCTGCCTTGAGTGCTCTTGCTGAGGGGGAGAGGTAGAAAGAAAACTTGTTGAAGGCCCATACTAATAGAAAAAACATCCCTACTGGGCATTTGAGATCATTGGTCATCATTTTCCATGTTTGTCCTAGTAAATTCAGCTTAACGATGGTGTAATTCTAGGCGACATTTTTAACTCAAGTCTGTAGGGTTGCTCTTGATTAAGGCTCGAAGCAGATCGCAAATGTTACATGTGTCTGTTCGGGGCTGACGGAAAGAAAAATTGAGGAATTTAAGTTTGAAAATATTAAAATAGTATTTTCGTCTAACTTTGTCAAATACTCTTTTTCACTCTTGCTTCTTGAATAGTGGCTCTCTTGTCTTAGAATTCACTGGATAAAAATCACAAAAATTTACAGTCCAAATATACATTATACTAAAACAATTGTATCTGGGTTGATCAGAAAGATGAAACAAATAATTATTACACTTGAAAATTCATTAATAAATTGAAAAATATTTAAAAACTTGATAAATTTGAAACCAGAAAAATCACAAAAATTCACGTACGACGCATTAGTTCACTTAACAAGTTCACTTTATCTTCCATCTGAGTTACAGTCTTCGTGCCTAAATTCATCCCTCGCCTGTCTACTAAAACCTCCAGCCACACTTCTGCGTGATCCTACAACCTCCCTTCACCCAACAATGATACCTCACATAAATCAGATCTGATATCAGTAATAATATTCATAATAATAATGATACTATTGTCTTGTCAGAAGGCCATGAAGGCAAGAGACAACGTCAACAAACGTACATTAAAATACATAAACAATACCTGAGTATTACGTAATACATAATATTCAAAATACTCTACTCTCCGACAGATAACAATATTATCCAAGCATGTTTTGCCTCAAGTAGGTAACTTATTTGTACAATATACATTAAAATATATAATAATTTGAAAAAATCATGACAAGCCAAAACATCAGTTATATTTACATTAAATTCTCGTCAATATAATAAATTTAAAACTTTATGCAAGAATAAACAAGAGATCGCGGGCTATCTTTTTATTCGCTCAATGTTATTGTTTAATTAATGGTACTTCCAGTTGTTCACAACAGCTGACTTGATCACCTATTACCATCAGTGTATCAGTTTGTAGCAATGCTCAAGCAAGAATAGGCATGAAATGATAAGCAAACAACAACTGTTGAAAGTCGAAAACTTCGAAAACCGTTCACACCACGGTGGTTAGTAATCACACTACGATGTATTCTTCAAACAATTCGGAAAAAAAGAACGTTCTAGTAGATCACTACACTAATATCCACAACAATCAACACACATTAAGCTCCTAAAATGCATTCAAATTGTATTAAGTTTGAAAAATAGGAGAGACGCATATCTTGAAACCAATACAGGCAGATCAGTCCTGCCAACTTGCACTATGAGCTCGTTGATCACCGCCTGATTGTCGCTTATCCCATCACGAAGATTAGCCACTTCAGTAATCTTATCTATCAGCAGTCAGAGCTATGACAATCGTACATTGTCCTTTAATTAGCTTTTATAAGAGATTTCTGGTTTTAAAAAACTAACGTTTCCTCGACTTGCATCTGTTACTGTAGTAAATAATACTAAGTACTTATTGAAACACAATACAAGTTATCAAGTACCCTTCTTAACTTATCACAACATTGTTGTGATAAAATAAAAGGGTACTTTCTAAATCTTTTGTGTTCCAGTAATATATTTCAGTAGCCCTGAAAAGAGTGAGTACTCAGTAGGCCTACTTGCTAGGCATTGAAAAGTGGGATGCATTTCGCTCCTGATGACGAGCATCGTAGCCTGTCAAACATCAAAACGTTTATCATTGTTTTTCTGTTGATCTTCATTGAATTTGAATTCGTGTAGCTATTTGATATAAAGTAACTTGAAAATAAATATAATTTTTCAGTTTTCATGAATTATTTTAAATATTTTTTTGAGTTTATTCAAGACGCTGTCAGGCATTGATTTGTGAATAGACAGTGGCATTTACCCATTATTCAGCAGAAATTTGACAAAGAATAGGACAACCCAACCCAATTAAAGGTGGGTTTTGGTTTGTGCCTAAATGCTGTGGTTCACCACGACAGGGGGATGATTTCAGATCGGCTAAGTTAAAATTTGTCTAAATAACCTAAAAGGTTGTGTTTAATAAGGTTTTAAAGGGGGAGGTTAGGGTTTTACTTATAAATGGCAATATGTTAATATTATTCGAAATGATTTGATACAATAATTATTATCATTGGTAAACAAATAACGAAAAGTTATTTGATCAGTTGTTTTTAGCACATTTAAAACTTGGACAATATGAATGTCACTCGACAACGACGCCTGTCGTGGTCGACGTCGGCAGTTTACTCACAAATTAAAACCAACCTTACGTGTGAATTCTGGCGATTTCATCCGAAAATTTCAAATCTATTCATTTCATGCTGACTAGTATTTTGTAATTGGTAATCAAAGTTCTGGCAGCTTCCAAAGAATTGACAATTTGTTGCCTTTTTTGCCAGGCAAAAACAATTCTCTAATCACATTCACTACCATCACCTCAATCAATCTACTATAGTTGACTGTCGTTCCGTTATTCAATATTGTTTTAATTGGAAATAAATATAGTATTCTTGTTTGTTAAGGTGTAGATGAAGATTATTAACATTATTGTTATTAATTTCGTTGGATTCAATTGTTATGAAATTCAATTTGAAGTCCATATTGTACTATTGCATGTTCCAAACCTTGAAGTCTCTGCCAATAAATGTATTTAGGCGAAAATATATTGTTAAAAAATTATAAAATTTCATGTCAGTTGATGCATTTTGTTCACATTCTGTTTAAAATCTTGAATGATTATTTATTTCTTGGTTCAAGTTTAGGCCTACGCCTAAGAAAAAAGTCCGTTCGAATATTGGTCTTAAAAGGGCGAAATCATATTGGACCTTCTTTCAGGCGCCAACCCTATCAGCTAATTTCCCCGCCGCCTGAAAAACGCCTAATATGTCTGGCCTAATTGTATACTTTCTCCACGGCAGTGTAACTTTCTACCTACTATTATTATTATTTCATGCTAGAAAATTGTTATGATATTTTTCAAACATCTAGTTCCTATTTCTACTACGTTTTCTAGAAAAATAGAGTTCATAGAGCCTGAATAATTAATTATTACTGAACATATTTACATGTTTTATAATTTCCCAAAAATGGATTTAGTATACGATTTTAGATATACGGTACTATAGTATATAAACTTCATACCAAATTACTTAGATAGGTATTACTTGCATTACCTTTATCTTCGAAAGCAATATTTTCAGCTTGGAATAAATTTCAGAAACATTCAAATATTATTTAAAGATTTTTCTAGAAATTTCAACTGGAACGATAGTTTGGCTAATACATTTTTACATTAAGTAGTAACAGTGTTGATTGTTACTGGAGCAGGAAAAAGTAAACCGTTTTTAAATGAATATTTTTACTTTTACTGAAATTAATAGAAGAATGCTCCCGAGAGATTGAAAACAAAATTGTCATTACGTGCTCAAATTTTGTCTGCTGGCAGACGTGCACATTATTAGTATTTTGTAATACCAAGTATTTGTTATTGCGTTTTAAAATCGTCCATGGTTTGAAATCAAATGTTATGCTAGTATCCGCACAAAATTTCTCCTAACTTGGAAAAAATAGCCCAATCAAATATTTTATTTTGAAATTGTGCTTTGATTGAACGTCAGTGAAGAAATATTTAATTTATTCAATTCCAAATTTAATTCTTATTAATATTTATACAGTATTCTCGTACCAAAGGAATCACCAAGCTAATCACAGTATTAATACTTTTCTTCGAAATAAGTATTAATACAAATGTATTCACTCATGAAAAGTATTTTTCTAACAATCAAATGAATTCGATAGTTCTATTTTGAAATTACTCATTCCTGCCATACCTATCATGAATAGGATTTATATTCAAACACATCAATCACAATAGAGTATTAATTTTATTTATTAAGCAGTAACTTAATTTGAATAATCTTAATTCAGTATTCTTCCTTTCTTTCGTCTAGTCAGTAAATTGGATCATTTGAGTCGAGTATACTCCTATTTTCGTTATTTATTTATTCAATAACTGATCTATTTAATTAATACATATTTATTTTATAATTTATTGTATTAACTAACAGTATTTATTATTTTAAAATATTTACTACCGTATTCTAATCTTTTCGAATTCTTACAATCTGGTACAACTTTTTCCAACTTAACTATTCTCCAAAATGACTGATACTGTATATTAACATTAATGTATTTAGTGTAGTTAACATTAATTGAGTTGGTAGCAGTTTTTTACTCTGTAAAAATGTATTCTATAGTAGTAGGAGTATTAATTAAAGTAGATGATCTCATTCAATAAACCGTAGGGTAAGATTAATAATTTATTGCAATTTTTAGAACTAGTTTTAATGATGATTACAGTTTTTTCGGCATATTCTTGCATGGATAAATTATATTGTTCTTCCTTGTTAATTTTAAAAGTTAATTTTCTAAAATGATATAAGTTTAATTATTTTGATGGCACTTGTCGATACATTTGTTTATATTTCTTGGAAATATTAATGATCACATCTCTATGATTCAGAATTGTAAATACGCCAGAAATACCCTTAGCAGGTAGATGATGAGAAATATTCCTTGGAATCACACTGTCTATTTCAATATTATATTACTTTCATCTATTCAATATAAAATGTTCAGAATATGAATTTAATAAAACTTGAATCTGTATAGAGATGAGGAGCACGAAATTTGAATCATAAATGAAATTAGTAATGGTTTTCAGACATCTTAACGTTGAACATCTTGGAAACTATATATTTGTTTCTTAAAAGTGAATTTGAACATGAAAGTTTACTGTTCATTTGAACATGAAAGTTATCTAGTAATAATATTATTTATTACCAAACAGAAAATATGTTTCCAAATGAAGCTAGCATAACTCAAATTTAAGATTCATTTTCTTTTTTGAAACATACTAAAACCATGAACTATCGTATTGTCATTCCATGTGTACCTTGATCAAGGTTTTCGTAAAATATCTATTATTATTCCATAATTTATTATTCATACGGGATAGTTGTCTAATTAAGGGATTTGGAATGAATTCTAAACTCTACTAATCCTCATGAATGGTTATTATGTTGTGATTTTTTTCTTATGATACTTACTTTTTTATTTTTTTTAATTAAGAAAACGATATATTCTTGGAAAATAAATTCATAATAAGTACAAATATAAATAGAAAGAATAATACAAATCTCAGTACCCTTTTTGAATTATTTAATCACAACATGTTTCAACATTGATGTCATTTTCAAGTGATCACTTGAGTAAGTTTTTTCATAGTCTACATGTAAATAAATTGAAAATACTATTTGTACTTATTTATCTCTTTTCTGTATAGGGCTACTTGTAATATAAATATAAAGAAAAATGAAAATCTCAGTACTCTTTTTGAAGGGTATTGTTTTTTTAATATTAAATTAAATAATTCAAAAAGAGTACTGAGATTTTTATTTTTCTTTCTATTTATATTACAAGTAGCCCTATACAGAAAAGCAGAAAGAGATAAATAAGTACAAATAGTATTTATAATTTATTTACATGTAGACTATGAAAAAACTTACTGTCTGATAAATTGAAATCTCACGAATAACAAAATTGAGCGCAATAATTATTCCTACAATTAATTAAAAATATATTATTATAGTAAATATCTTATTATTTATCTTATCTTATTTTACTGCCGCGCAGGTCTTTAGAAATTTATTTTAGAATTCCAAAGGCAAATAATTAATTATTTATTTCCATAGTTACCAGTTTGAAATAATGAATTCTATCTCATAGTTCCATTTACAGTATAATCACTTTCCCTCACAATTATTGTTCTACAGATAAACATAATAATTCTTTAGATTTGTTGATTATTCCGATTCCTATTTTAATTCTTACCAATAAGACACTGGGTTATCCAATGATTATTTATTTAGGCTTTTATTATTTCCTACTTTTTAGTTTTTACACATCGAAATCACAGTTTAGATGTGTCATTACCTGTTGAAAAGTTTTCCCACCAAAGAAATGCTTACAATATACTCATTGTCACGACTTCTGTATAATATTTTTTCCTTCAAATCGGAAAATTACTTTTGTTAAGTTTCAGATTAGCAGGTGTTTTGCCTTTTTCCCCAAGCTGTTTGATTTTTATTTATTCTCTTTCTCCATCTGACTATATATAATTCATCAAGAAAATTTGTTTTCGTTCATTTATTTCACAGTGATTATTTTCTCTGTCCCTTGTTTCAAAGAAAACCTTTTTTTGAGTTTATAGAACTTCCTTGAATTTAATTTAGTTTGCATCATATAGGTGTACTCGAGGATACCATACTATAAATTTATCACTTTCCTAACATTATTAAGGGATATTATTTATTAAAGTTTACCTCAATAACTCTTAATAAAATTAATTTTTAAACTTATGCTCATGAACTGAGTTGGCGAAATTCTCAAATGAAATATTTTTCCTTACGCACTGTGGCTTATTCATTTTTTCTGGATCATTGAAGTAAATAAAACTAGACTGGAAATTCGACGACTAATATTGATTACTGTATTTTTAAGTATAGTTTACTTTGTATAATATTGAAATCTCATGATAAGTGCCAAACTTGAATTGGAAATTACAATTTCCAATTAATAATTACCAATAATTACAATTACAAGTAAATTCCTCTAGAAGTAAGTTATTATTTCGTCTTTTTATTGCATCTGTAAATCATTAGGTACATTTATTAAGACTTAACATTAGAAAAAATATGGCCTAATAAATTAGCTCTTAGGATTTTATTCAAAATATTATTCATGATCACCTTATCTAGAAAGTTATGTAAAATTACACATTGGGAGAATTTTGAATTGTTTATACATAATAATATGTAAGCTCATTGGCTGGTTTATTTATGGAGAAGTTTTCTGTATAATTTCAGTGAGTTGCTTCATTTGTTGAATAATTCTATCATTGTTATTTTTGTTATCCTTCTAGAAACTTTTTTGAATAATAAATTATTTATTGTATAAGTTTTTCTTTTCATTTGAAATCACCACATCTTTACTAGATTAAGATCTTCATAATATTATCCAAGATCCAGGTCAAAAGAGTTATATGAAAAAAATATCCTTCCTGATAAGAAGTTTTGCAGAGATATGAAAATTAACGAAAATTTGAGTTTTAATCAATGTGATGTTCCCATGGAATGAATTTCCTTGTGCTTTTCTGAACATAATAGCCCACATACATATGCCAACTTCAACAGTAGACATTTTCATAAGTATTGCTGCTTTGTATGCCTAGCTTTCTTTGCTGCTTTCTATGAGGAATCTCAATCACATATTTCAACAATATATTCGTGCAGGAGAAAGCCGTGTAATGGAAGTAATTTTCAAGATCTTGATAAATTCCATTGCTGTTTCTTGAATTCGCCATTCAATGAATGTCCTGAATTATAAATCTTGTCTAATTTTTTTCATTTATATATATTTGGATTTTCAATTTTTGAAATTCCCGTTATTCTCTGTCACCACATTGTAGCTACAATTCCAACAAAAACCCACAAGTCCGTACCAGCTCTCTTGCCCACACATGCTCTAATCACACTGGTTTCGGCCGAGGAATAAATTATCACCAGCTGGAAGGAGCTTACTCCTCACTGCGACTGGCGACTCCAAACTTGACTTGATCATGTAAGTTCAATGTCATTGCCTTCGCCTTCGCCTTGACTGCTCTCATGCGCTCAAAAGAATAAAGAACAAGCGTGCCTCGCCACTCGCCATCTCTTTATCGAGTTGATGCAAAACTGAAGCGAGTCTTTTTGTCGACACCTTCGTTCTCGGGACTTCGTTGCACGGTTCGGCGATCAATTTATTTGATTCACAGTTAAAGTCATGCATTGGTTTAAAATAAATATTGTGACTTTCGTTGAACAGAAGTTGATGAAGTGAGTGGTCATGTAAGATCAATAAGAATTTTGTTGAATAAAATTTTTACGCTAGTATTTAAATTTATTCAACAAAATTCATTTAGATGAATCAAGATCAGCAAACAATATTAAGACTGCCTATATAAATCAGGTCTTTGATAGTAAAGCTGAATGATGTTATCACTACAGTTCTTTGAAGGCTAGCGCACATAGCAGCAGACAAACAGAGGAAAATGTACCTCCTCATGTGTTCGAAATTTGAATGTTTCAACGCACATAGATGTCAGTATGTCTGCAAATGTCTGCTCACGTCTGCATATAGATTTGATTTTTTTTCTCCGTCTGTCTGCCGATGTGTGCGTTAGCCTTCATACTCATAATTATTCAAATTTAAAATTAAGCTGGAAGGAAAAAAATGATTGACAAAAATTTGATAATCTGTTACCGTAGAGGATTTGAGCATTTGAGGATGTATCCTCAAACATAGATTCGGAAAAAGTTTACCACTACGTCATATTATTCTGTGACCTGTAACTGTTTCTTAGTAACTTTTCTCAATATTGCATAATATCTTCTATTGTTCACCATAGTATACACTGATATAGAGGCCTAGTCTATCTAAGGCCTATAATTATTAAGATAGGGTGGTGAATAAGATTAGGGATTATTGTAATATATATTGCATATACAGAGTTGGTGAAAATTATGGAAAAAGCTTAATATTTCTTTACTAGGGAAATTTTACGATAGGACTGAATGGGAATCCTATTCGAATTAGAAAACTACTTTTTAAAGCTTCAAAATCTTGGTCCGCCATTTTTTGAATCCAACTTTTTTTTAATAAGAAGGTGGTCATAATTTATGCTCTGAGTAACTTTGAGGCAAATAAACAATCTAAGAATTATTATTGGGCGCATTAGTAATACGCTTCTGCTTTTAAATTCAGTGATTATGAAGATTAATGGGTAATAATTAATACCAGTGGAATAAATTGAGTCAATGAATAACACTTAGGGACTATCTTTTCATTTCAGTATTGTGTTTTACTAGTTCCACTTTCAGCCTCTCATCATTATTATTCAGGGGTGTACCCGCCCCAAGTTCAATGTCGCAACCCTCTTCCAATTTCGATTTTGAAAAATTTCAACTCCTGCCATCATCATCATCCATCATGGACTAGGCTTGTAAAGCCTGTTCGGGTGTCCACCGCTTCCTCGGTCTTCCGACGTCTCTTTTCCCATCCAACTGCAACTTCCAAGCTTGTAGTGGAAGACGCGTTGGTGGCATACGGCACAGGTGATTTGTCCACTTCAATCTGTATTTTTTATGACTCCTGTTAGTGGTTGCACATTGCACTCACTTCGAATTATTCCATTACTTATGTGGTCTCGTCTTCAGTATCCTTGAATGCTGCGCAGAAACCTCATCTCTGATGCCTGAATTCGTGAGTCATCATTCTTGGTTTTTGTCCATACCTCACTACCGTACGTCATTAAAGGGATGGCCATTGTCCTATAGAACCTAATCTCTGTCTCTTTTCTGGCCTTACCCTTCAATGTTCGGTGAATGACTCCTCAAATTGAATTAAACTTTGCTATTTTCCGAGGTATATCACATTCTCTGTCATAGGATACATCACAGGCGAGATATTTATTTATTTATTTATTCATGGAGATAACAGGTAAAAAACCCATTTTGCCTCCTTCACCCTATGCAATAATTTCCAACATAATACAATTTTCAATAAAAAGAAGATAGAAAATATGAGAAAATAATAAATTATAAAATTAGCTAATTATAAAATTATGAGAATTTTATAAGACGAAAAATAGAAGAAATATACAGTCGTATATAGAATAATAAAAATACAGTAACTGAATTCAATATGAAAAAATGCACACATACGTTAGTAAACTATAATCATTACTAGGAAAAAATGTGTCTGTGTAATGTACTACCAATAGCCTTTATGAGGATAATTGAATAAAAGAAATGCAAGCGCAAATCACGGAAAGATGGACCACATACTACAAGACTAAATCATATGAAATCCTTCGGAATTTGGAAGGGGAGAACCAGAAGATGTCCAAGTGCTCTGAATAAGTATTGAGAATTCGTTGAGCTCTACTTAAAGGAAAGTTATAATGGCTTACCGTTCTGGAGCGAGAAATATGGAATGAAAATCTATAGATGCTCATCTCATTGAATTTCTTTCGGCACCCTCAGAGTGTATCCATCATTCAACATCTTAAGGTGCGTACAGATATACGCGCCACAAACCTGAGCAATTCACTTTTAACCAGCTGACTATATCTGTATTTTTACAGAAACGGTAAGATACAGATATAAAAAGCTTGGCATCAGCTGATTAAAAGTGAATTGCTCATTTTCGCGGCGCGTAAATCTGTACGCACCTTTATATAACCTGAGGATGTGTGCCTCCACGATGGTGCGGCTGGATAACTCAATCCAAAGAAGGATAGGATTGAGTGAACTAAAACGGAACATGGTCAATGGCTGTGAAGGTGGAAGAGGAATTTATTTGCCAACAGCGTAAGAGGCAGATGAGCCTAGGAGGTGGGTCTCTGAATGAAACCCAGAGTGCGTCCAGGTGCTCTGAAGTGGCGGTCCCACTATTGGTCTTACTTCACGCAGGGCCCGTAACCCGGCTGGAGGACATTCAAAAATACTGGCAAGTGTACTAACCAAGCCTCGGACAAGGACATGATTAATCGGAAACTCCTGCCATCCCCCATAAATTTGGAATCCCGCAAAAAAGGTAGTCATCATTTAATTGTTGTAACAACCGAAACTAGTGTCTCAAATTGTTGAAATTGATAAGTGTTTTGACAACATCATGTCGTTTTACTAATTTACTAACCTTTTTTTGGGACCCCCAAGATTTGTTATTGAGTCCGCTTTCAACATAAACTCTTTCGCTTTTTAACATCTAACTGAAATAGTGTCTGAGAATTCCTCTAGGCGTCGTTTTTAGGGTGTTGAAAAAGTTTAAAACCTCTGAACAGTTAGAAGTCACGTACTTTGGTATACGTTTTCAAATATTTACTTGGATCACCATCGCAGTAGTCCATCGGATTTATCAATAAAATTAACATAGCATTATTTCTCGCTATAACCAACCTTTTTCAGACACCATCCATATTTTCATTGAATATACAGGTAATCTCGGCTATAGGGTACAGCCGTGAGGCCAATCAATGACTTTAATTATTCATTCAGACAAGGTGAACCTTCCTGTAAGGGACTCCTCACAATAATAAGAAGCCATAATTTTCATACGAACTTCAAGAGTACAAAAAGTGTGAAAGTATTTCCAAAGAGACGTAGGTCACTTTGTAGAGAAAGCATAGATACTCTGTAATAGTTATTGATAAAGATTGTAAATATTAGTTTAGCCACAAGAAAAAGCTTGAAATTACAACTTTTCTCTTGACTTAACCATCTTCACCAAACAGTGCTACCTTAAAAGGAATAATATAAAAGGTGGCTCTGATACAACCGAATAGCATGAAAGGACAACATCATTAAACCAAAGAGATGCAAGGATTATCTCCTTCTCCTACTTACATCCTTCTTGCTCTTTAGGTTTTACTTCTCCTCTTTTTTCCTCTCCATGCAGCTTCATCCTCTAATAATTTTTACCTGCTCTTTCACTTCATCGAGTTTTCCCCTTTTCTGTTATTTCTGCTTTGAAGTCATTTCCCTCCCAATCCTCTCTTTCACCTAATTTTTCTCATTATCTATCTTAAAATAATTTTCCAATTTGCCTTCTTCTCCTCCACTAATTTTTTCTGTGCTTTTTTCTTCCTTCTCATCATTTTATCGACGTTACTTATCCCTCTTTTCCTCCTCTTCCTTTTTCTTTCTCTATACTGCTCTACCACTCCTCTATCTTACGTTATCTCTTTTCATTGTTTTCTTCCTTCTCTCTTCCTCATCTAAATCCTCCACTTTTATCAATTTGAACTTTTTGCTTCTTCTTCTCTCTATTCACGTCCTTCTCTACCTTTCCTGTCATATTTTCCATCGCACCCTCCTCCTCTCCTTCATTCTTTCCTTTTCAACTCCAATTCCCTTATATTAACAGTTGCTATCCTTCTCCTCCTCATCCTCTTTATCCTCCTCATCTTGCTCTTCATGATTTTATCTTCCTTGTTTCTTCTCATTCTATTTTTTCTATGATTCTACTCTCTTTTCCTTTTGTCTTCACTCTACTGTTCTCTCCTTCTGGCTCTCCATTCACTGACTCCTCCTCTCCTTTTTCCTCTCTCTCACATATCCTCCTCCTTTCTTTTCCTCCTCCTCCACTTACTAATCTTACTCCCTCGACATACTTACTCGACATGCAAGTTACACTCAATGATAAAATGCAGCACAGCCAAAATTATTGTCTACGTTTTGTTTACTCTCTTGAACGCCATGAACATATCACCCCAGCACACATTACTAGTTCTACCCTGAAGCTCCCCGATCAGAGACGTTTCAGAATAATCAAACTTGTTAGAGATACTTTAAAATATGGCAATCCTAATTATTTCAAGAATGATTTTAAATTTGTTTCCGATGGTAGGAAGGATAGATGCTTCCCATACTAGAACTGGTGCAAATACTCTTAGGATACCCAATCACTGAACTACCATCTATTCTAAATCGTTCCTTGTCAGTGCTTGTCGTGAATGGAATAAACTTCCCAACTCTATAAGATGTATTAAGAGCCGAGCGGGTTTTATCTTGTCTCTGAAAAAATATCTTATAGAGAAAATGACTGAATCTGTCCAACCCTAGAGCACTGCATGACAAATATTCTAATCTCCCTTCCTTTCCATTCATTCATCCATCTTACATAATATATATTCATCATCTCATCTCAACATTTTCTGTTCTTTTGTAATGTATATCGTCATGATCACTCAATTAGTTTTTAACTCTTAATTAAATCCCACTCATAACATTTTTTTCATTCATCTATTTCGAATCATTATATTGAATAGGATTCTGAATGCAGCAAAATTAGTGTTTCCTTTCTCTCTATCAAACTTATAATATGCAACTCTGGTTTGCGCACAGGCATTTTTGCCCATGCAGACCATTTTCTAAAGATTTATTTGCTTAGTGTATTCATGAGGTTTTTTTATTCTTTGTTGTTGTTTTATATTGATAATGAGTACATAAGATTATTACTTTGTATGTAAAGTGCATTTTTTTGAAATAAATATATTTTGTCTGTCTGTCTTTCTTCCCACTACTCATCCTCTTTCTCTTTCTTCTTTTACTTCTACTCCTCCTCGTTCCCATTTATTAATCCATCTTCTCCTTCTTCCTCCTCCTCCGCCAGTATGTCAACCACTATTGCTCTCATCACAAACCTCGCCTGCTACACAATATATTCCTTCTCTCTCACCACACATCCTTCGGTGCTTGTTGCCAATGGCAGTAAGATGGCAGAAGGCAGAAAGAGCAAGGAGTCAATAGACTCTGTTCGCCCCTTCGTCATCAGCCAACCAGCGACCAGCATTCAGCAGTCAGCAGCCGAGAACAAACTGGTTCCAGCCACAATTCGAGCTTCGGTTATCAGCATCGAGTCAGCACTCAGCAAGGACGCTGCTGCTCAGTTTTTGACGGCCATCCGCCAACCCAGCCGCTAATCCACTGTCAACTCTTCCTTCCATCATGACGTTCCACGCCCAGGTACACTACACTCAATCACTATTAGTTATCATTTTCCCGTATTGACTCAACAATGTATATTACTCATTTTTCAGTAAATTCATATGACTTATATTATTAGATAATAATAAAATACTATAGTATTTTCTGTTCAATTTTTCTGTCCATACAGTTCTTCAATTTTTTCTGCCATCTATAATCTATAATAATATAATAAAGGAAAGAATTAGCTTATACACACGTACTGGATAGGAAATTCACTAATGACGCATCATCCTCTTAACTTAATCAATTATTACTTATATTTTCTAGATAATAATAAAATAATAATATAATATTTCCTGTTCAATTACTAAGATTTTTCTGTCTATACAGTCCTTTAATTTGGTATGCCTTAATCTATAATCTATAATGCCTCAATGTAATTTATAATACAAGGAAATAATTGGCTTATACACGTACGGAATAGGAAATTTACGAATCATCACGTCTGAACTATTGAACTGATTAACTTTTGATTCTCAATTTTATCGAGGATGGTTATAGGGTTATTTTGAATTCTTCAAGATTCCAGTAGATACAGTTTTCAGTTTGACAAGTTTTTAGTCAGATCCTTGCAGAGCGTGGGTTACCTGCTAGTATGTTATAAATTGAATGAATTATATTCAATTTTAGAGCTACTAAAACTATTGAAACACGTTAAGAATGATCAATTATTCAATATGATAAAATTAAGGGTACTTGATCATTTTTACTGTCTTTCAATGAATGATATTGTTCAGGTTTTAACCTGATACACATCACGTTTTTATCTCATCAATGAAAATAATGCATATGAATAAATAGAATGATTTATTGTATGTAGACCACATGAGTCAGTATTATCATAGAGAAACAATAGCGTAAACAATAGCTTATGCTATTGTTTCTATATGGTATTATTCATTTATTTCACATACTGTATAATGAAGTATAACATATAATGAATGACTTTATTGGCAGAGAGACCCTCTCCGTGTGGAATAAATGAGAGTTATTGAATGTTGATTTTAAATTCATAGATATTTTTAGAGTATCGGCTCTCCTTGTATAATCAATGCATGCCAGTTTATTGATTTCAATATTATATATAGATGCGGATTGTCTCTCTCCGAAAATGAATGGACAAGAGTTATTGTCTGTTGAAATCAAGAATCCGTTCTTGTCTGTATTTAAGACGCTCTTGTGCTGAATCCAAGATAGAGATATAGAGCAATGAGCATACCGTCTCTCGGTGTCTGATGAATGAATATCGAGAATCAATTCATAGATTATAGATACATCGAGGACATCGTTTCTCCTTGAGTGTATAAATGAATAAGAGTAATTTCAAACAGTTGATTATGAATTATTCTTAGAGATACCAAGGATATCGTTGGCTAAACGTGTTAACCGGCTTTTTTATTCCACTACAGTTCTGTTGGAAATACAGTTGGGCTACACTGAAAGGAGAATCGTCCATCTAGTTGAAATAAAAATTGAATAAAAAACCATGACTTAATAATTTGTTATGATTCTTCTTTATTTTTTGTCCTTTCAAATAATTGTTTAATGATACCAGAATCTATTTTATGTCTAAAATTTAAGTTACCCTGTCTAAACCGAGTTTGTACCTACTGCACCGATATCTTCAACAAATCTACACCCCTACAGTCATACCTTTTCCACTTTCAAAGTAGTGAAGTACTGTAGTTTAAAAAAGTATGAGAAATTTGATGGAATAGATCATAAGTATTTCTTCAAAACAAGCTTTTGGGGGAGCATGATTTTTCATGAAATTCAAGTATTGATTAGTAATTCTCATTTTCCATGTTAGGCTAGGCATTTCGTGTAGCTCTTTTCTAATTAGAAACTGAACGAAATGGTTTGAATATGGAATAGTTCATCTTCTCCCTCTCCCAAAACCAGATTGGAGAATTCTATCCTCATGGGTAGGTAGTTTTGGTCTCACATTAGGCCTACTCATGGTGAACATGTTACATTAGGAATTTTAATTATCTCGATTTTTTATTATTCATGATATTTGATACTTTTCTGCGATCTCTCTAAATATTAATAAAGTCATCTTTCTAATAATAATTTTAATCATGCCATCCTGTTAGCGAATGGCCATAATGATGCTACAAAAACAATTTCAATCAAATGAGAGATTAAAATATTAGATTAATTTAGTAAATATATTTTTCCAGATGTTTATTTGTTAACAAATAAACCATGGAGTGTATTTTTTAGTAAAAGGCTTCGCCAAAACTAATATAACGAATTTTGTAGACTGAAGTAATTTTGTGAAGAACATTCTTTTTTAAATAAGAATGAAGCAATTGAATCCTTGTTTTCAACTTCAAACCATTGTAATCCGTCTCTCACTCTTTCTTACACTCTCTTCCATTCTCTGTGTTTCTCGCACCCTCAACTTTTTTCCAACTGGCCGATATTACAACGTGGGCCTAATATCAATGTCATACATGTTATGATGAATTATTATTCCAATCTATTTTAATCCATATGTCAACATGGCTTTCATATTTCTTCCACTGGAACATCCCCTCAAATTATTGTACAATTCATATTAAAACTCCTGTCTTAGAATTGCTGCTACAAAAAATACAATATGATAATTTAATCTTCCACCCTTCGCAGATAACCTGTTTCCATAATTCATGAATCAAACCATGATAAGAAAATAACCGTTGGAAAATAACAAATAAAGTGGCCTATGATATGTTTAACTATTCATTTGATAATTTTTGAGCACACAATTGAACTAGACCCACTACAGGATATTATTATGTGATAGGGTTGAGAGACAATGAAAGTAAACTCCAGAATATCCATTGTTAAGCCTGATGAGGCCTCAACATCCAGGTGAAACGATCGTCATCACCGAGAGTCACACATCTCTACTGTCAAAGTTTCTGCTAGATTTACCACTTGAAAAATAACAGTAATAATAGTTTGCAACACCACAATAAATTTAGATCCATCCCATATTATGAAAGGAACAATCAATTTTCAAAATATTGTTATCTCACAACAAGTACCTATCATCTTTAATCATATAAATAACTCATTAACTTGATAATTTATGCATATTCTATCTATATATCCATATCAAACTAAATCCAACCAGTTGCCTAAATATTACTGCAGACAGCAATCTTCCTCTCCATTGTTGAATGTGTTTCTGCGCAGCCTTAATAATGGGCTGAAACGGTACTTAATGTTGAATACATTTGTCTAAGCATGAAAAGCAAGGTTGTAAATGATCAGGCTTCATGAAGAGCGCATTAAATTACCAAGGTACTGCCTCTTTGACAAATAATGTTCGGTCATCCGCGGTCACTCACTTCTATTAACATGTTGGCGTGACGGTGACTCTCTCTCACCCACAGATTGTCAACGAAAAGAGAAAGAAAATCGCTTACAGAGAACGAGCAGAAGAGAGATAAAGTCAACGCAAAAATGTGCATACGCGAAGACAGAGTGAGAGAAAGACAGTGGTTTAGCAGAAAGAAACATGTTGAGATGAAAAGATAAAAAGAAAAGAGATGACAGATGAATAAGGAAAGGAGGAAGAATGCAAAAGGCTGGTGATGAAGAACAACTTGAACGAAAATGATTGAGTAGGAAAAAGATGATGTGGGATAGACAGATGGTATTGTCATATACCAGAAATGACATTGTGACTCATAAATTCGTTTCAAATTGAGTGTTTGCCAAAAAATAATGTTTCCACGTTGACTCCCATAATGTGTACATGGAAAGCGATGACATTTGCGAAATGAAGACTGGAATTATCGATATTCTCATGGAGTAGCAGAGCTTTTAGAACCTTTTAAGATAGTAGTACTATCTTGGAATAAAGACATTTGAATAATCACGCTTTAGAAACTCGAAAAGGATGACAGTAGACGTGTCTTCCCGATTTTTTATTGTAATCTTCTACTCTGCCTAGCAGTAGTTTTATTATTTTCTTAAGGAGGCATATAAGTTCTTATCTTTGAACATTAAAACGTGAGTGTCCACCATCCATGTTAAATTTAATCTCCTTGTAACTGAAAAACATTTTATGGTAGTTTTATCAATAATCTTAATTGAATGTCTAATCCTATTCATGTGGAAAAAATGGGCTATTTTCCGTTAAATTTATAGTGATTTTATGGCATTTATGCATCTTGCCAAAGGCAAGGCAAACTCAACGATGTGTAGTTTATTGCCACTGGATGCACAGAACTAGATTCTTATGTTGGATCAGAACTATTAAAATTTCGATGAGGAATCTGTTTTTTCATTAGTAAAATAAATTGACTGCTTATTCTCTTACTAAATTGGGATGAATCTATACCCATTTCTCTCTTCCTGTATATGAGTTGTAGTCCAGGCAACGAATGCTTAAATAAAGGCATAGAGGGAAAAGTTTGGAACACAATTTTCAACTCCACAACTCTTTCAAGGATAGTAAGAGGATTAACATATCAAAAGTCCTCACCCCTACCCCCTGTGCTAAAGGGGTGGGGGTGGTTTGAAAGTACCATTTTTTTCATTTTTCGCTTATATCTCGGAAACTATGCATCTTATGAACATTTTTGTTCTGTGCAAAATTGAAGCTTTCAAAATTATTACCAACAAGTTTTGTCCTCTACATTTTCTCCATATCTCTCATAGTTTCTGAGATATCTGCCTAGGTTTCTGATAAATTTCCTACAAGTTTTGTTTGGTAGAGGTTTTCGATAAATCCGATACTTTTCGAGATATTTATGTTCTTAAGAGATGCATTTTCGAAAAACCAATTTTTCTTCCATTTTTTCGGTCTTTCAAGTCTTTCGAAAATGCATCTCTTTAGAACATAGATATCTCGAAAAGTATCGGATTTATCGAAAATCTCTACCAAACAAAACTTGTTAGGAAATTTATTAAGCTTCCTTGAACAAGTTGTTTCCAAAATATAAGCATGTAAGTTATAAGTGGAAAATGCAACTTTCAAACCACCCTCATCCCTTCAGCACAGGATGTAGGGGTTGGGATTTTTGATATGCTCACCTCCAAACTAGTCTCAACAAAGCTGCATAGTCGAAAATTGTGTTCCAAACATTCCCTCCAAATTTCATTGTCAACTGATCTATTGTTGCTGAACAGAAAATTTCACTCTCAACACTAAAACTGCTGCAACAGTCGTAGTGAAGTGCGTAAAATGATGAAAAACTACATCAAATGGAAGATAATTTGATGCTCTATCAGCTCATAATCAGCACGGATTTTCATCAATCGTTCAAAAATTATAAGGCCAAAAAGATTAAGAAATTGAAGGCAGAAGTGTTTTTTCAAAAAATATTTCACCTTCAAGAGCAGATATCTCAGAAGCTATGAGAGATATGGAGAAAATGTAGAGGACAAAACTTGTTGGTAATAATTTTGAAAGCTTCAATTTTGCACAGAACAAAAATGTTCATAAGATGCATAGTTTCCGAGATATAAGCGAAAAATGAAAAAAATGGTACTTTCAAACCACCCCCACCCTTTTAGCACAGGGGGTAGGGGTGAGGACTTTTGATTTATGTTAATCCTCTTACTATCCTTAATAGAGTTGTGGAGTTGAAAATTGTGTTCCAAACTTTTCCCTCTATAATCTTTCGTTGACTGGACTATTGCAGATCTCTTAGGAATCCTAATACTTGTTTCCGATCGAAAAGTTTTTTGTAAATGGAAAAATAAGTTTATCGAAAAAATATAACACATTGAAATACATCAATTTGAAGAATCATTTAAGGTGTTTCAGGTTTAAGAAGCATACAATACTTTTTTCTCAGTTTTCTCAAAATTTGAAAAGTGTCTCTTGAAACGCGTCTTCTAATTGTATGCTAATAGCTTATTTATGAAATATAACTCTGGTTGTGGTTCTTAGAATACAACTTAGATAAAATTCTTATAAGCTCGCTCAGGAGCTCCCGCAGTTCACTGCTCTTGGACAATTTATATAAATCTCTGGAACGTATTATTTCCAGAGATTTGATTATCAATGCAATATATTGCTGAGTAAACCAGCTTATTCTATTAAGAATAAAATCGGATGGTAACTTTCTTAATATTTCAATACTGATAATTCGATAAATAAATATGAGATTGGTCATGCATGGAAGTGGAGAATCAAATAATGGATACACCATAAAAAATTTGATACATATATTGTACAAGTAAATATCAAAAACCTAATAAATGTGGAAACATATAGAGCAACAAGCACACACAATAAATATAAGAACAAATATATCAAAAATAAAATATCACAGATTGGCTCACTACTTTTTAGCTCTTTAGCACGAAACGTTACCATGTGCTTTTAATTCATTAATAATATGCATTTATTTTCATGCAGCTTAGGTATCGACTTGCTGCTGCTTGTCGATTAAAAAAAATCTCACTGTATATCTTCTTTCCAAAAATCATAAAAATAATCAATTGATAAATCATAAATTATAAATATATTAATATATATAGGTCTCAGTATATTCCTCAATAATATATATATATCTCTTAGGGCTTAAGGTTCTGCCTCTGATGGAAGTAGATAAATCAATTTATCCAGTGAACAAGAGCTACATTATATCTTTACAAATTGTTAAATAAAATCAATGGTTGAGTGAGCATATGTATATTATAAGATTAAAATTAAATATTCCTTTAACCTGTGCACCTTTGGATATGTAAATTGATACAACTCTTATCCAATCAAATATATTTTTTGTACCTTTTTAAGACTTGCGCAAGTTTTATAATAATTTTTAATATTTATAACCTTTCCGACGAGCTAGCTTTTTATATCTGTTTCACTCGAAGCACTGAGGGCGCCCTAACTTTATATATTTCGATAATTTATCACTCACGTGCTGAATTTTTACAAGATGTTGGAGGTGATCCGAATTTCCTGGTCGTTCTGGATTTTTGGTGGCCGAAGTCGTCCTCTCCAAGGGAATAAATAAATATTTTAATGACTTTCGCTTTAAAGCAGCATCACTAAGTCTTATAAAAAAAATTAATTAATGAATTTAAACTTTAAGTCTTTCAAAAGTACAATTTAACAAAGGGTCTTGTGCTCTACAAAATTTAGTGTCGTTCCATAGTGGCGTCTGGCAGGCAAGTGGGCAGGTTCTACCCTTATTTTCTACAATTTCATTTCCGACTTACAAATTTACATATATTTAAATAATTCACTACTACGCCATTAAAAGGATCAAATATTCCGTGCCAATCTACTAAATTATTACCTATATCTTAGGTATAACATTTTATAATTTCTCGGACCATATCCAATACATAAACTGAGTAGTGATAATTTACAAATTCTTATCATTTATAGAAATATTTATATATACATTTGAATCGGCTCTCTATTGCCGCCCATCGATTACTGCAATTTGATTGGTTCATGCAAATTCACTACTGTATCTATGCGCCTAGGAACATACTACTTCCTTAATATTCTAATTTATTTTTATTTGGTGGTTTATGTATGTTCATTACAGATAATAAATATTTTTGGGATTTATAAGTTGTTTCTCCCTCTACAACAATTAGCCATGTGCTTTCCAAAATCCTCTAGTTGAATACCATTTGTTTACAATAAATTTTTGCCAAGGTGTCTGGCTAGATTTCACATTATACGACTTTATCGATTATTAGGTCGCCGATCAGTAGGTATTTTAAGCCTAACCTCAAGTTTTCCAATACTTTATATAATATAATAAGTAGCAAATAACATTCCTTTTCTATCCGGCTGTTCTAATTTTAGCCATGGTACCCGTTATTATCTAATCTTTCAATTGTTGTTATCGCATTTGGCGATAATCGAATAGCTGTTTTACTTCAGACCTATAAAATTCTTCCAAATAGGGATTTTGCTTGCCTATCAAATTTTAATATGTTACACTACGCTGCCAAACTTTTAGATAGAATATGCAATGATAATTTTAAGTTTTGTCTGATGTTCTATTCCTATTCAACCTTGAACTCGACATGAGTCAACATCCAGTATGCTAAGAACAGCGAGTTCATCTCCCTTTAGGGGTGCAATTGTAATCAGATGTAATAACATCTAGAAGGTATTGCAATGAAAGATCCAGTGAAAGACAATAAAGAACTTGAAAGACAATAACATACTGGCTTGATAATAGATCATGACCAGATACTTTTTCTATTGTCTTCACATTGATTAATTAATCAGATGCAAAAAATAAAGAAGCAAGGGAGCATCTTCAGGAAAAATAATCATTAATAAATCTCAGATTGCCATTTTGATTACTAGTCTGGTTAGTGGTTACTCATTTAAGAATTGGCTTGTAAATCATTGAATAGAATACGATACGAGAAAAATAGAGTACAGTAGACTTGAGTATCATTTAGATAAGGAAAATATTTTAAATTTTCAAAAGACATCTCCAAGATTAAAAAATATAGCTTGGTAGACAAGATTGATGATTTAGTTTCTACCATTTGAGCATGTTATTTAGACCAGTTTTGACCAGTTAACCATGTTTTGACTGGAAGTTTTCAAGAATCAGGGATATCTAACGATGTTTATAAAATTCTTGAATATACTTTTTGTCTCCTACCAAGTTCATTGACCTGAGAGCGAGACAACATGATCATACATATGCTAACACTTGTCCGATAATTTATGAGTGAAGAATGTGATACATTTGACAGGAGCTTCCTTCCACATTACATTGAGAAGAATTTCATCGAATCATCAAGGTCAACTGGAATATACAATCTGATACCTCTGCATTTTTCCAACAATTTTTGTTTATTTTTTCCAATCAAACAGGTTCATTTCACTCCGCTCTATCATTATCACGAGTCGACAAATTAAACAAGAAAATTATTACTCCAGACATTATTTATTGTGGGTATGTTTTAATGAGCAATAATAATAGTACTCCAAAATTCTACCAGTTATTATTATTGAAATTGTATTTTGCTACTTTTCAAGATGGAGATTGAAAATGGCGATTATAGTATTTGTTTATTCGCATCTTCTCATGAAGAGCTCATTTTATTCATTTAATTATAAGCTGAAGGCTCATGCTGTATGATGTTCTCAGTGAAAATTTATTTTTAGCTCTGAAGTATGAGGTATTTTGATACATTCCATATAGCCTGATATTCTCATTATAAGACATTTGAATATTCATTGTGAGTCATAGTCGCAGAGTTCTTCATTCCAGCCCAAAAATCACCAATAATATAATGGTGAAGAGTATTTTTTCAACACATATTCCACGATAACGTTGAAGCTCAACTAAATTTTACAATGCTTTCGAAATACCATTTTGTCTATGTTTCGTTATTATTTTTTAAGAAACAACCATATTAATTTGATTTTCATACTATAAATATTTCACACATGGACTTGGCTTGCTAAGCTCATATTATCTGTACGAAAATGCATTTTGCCTTCATTCTTATGAAAAAATACTTTCATAAGTATTGATATTAAATTATACTTTGGATAAGCAACTCGAATTATTTTTCAAGTTAATTCGTTCGATGTATTGATATTTCACTCTTAAATTTCTTAATTAGTCTCTCAATTTTTTGGAAATGAATTTCTCACTCTTGTATTAACTGTTCCTTCACTAACTTGATAAAATGGAATTATTTGAAATTTCTTTCTCATAAGTATCAAACACAAAAAAATGCAATTCCATTTGTTCACTGTCTTAATTAGTATAGTAATTTCATATTCAACCAGTCATTGAATGAATATGAAAATTACTGCTGTTGTTTGTTCATAAAATGTGTGGCGATTTGAGGATTTCTAGGTGGAAAATCTAATAATTTTCTCCCTTTCACAGGTTTGGGCGACAGTTCTGCTAGCAACGCTTGCATCAGTGAGCTGCAGACCTGAGCAAATGCCAAACTCGAGACCAGAGGAGCCAGTCCTGGCTTTGAGAAGCGGAGAGATACAAGCGCTGCCTGAAGAGGAAGCAGTCAGGAATTCCAGGGCATATACTCGCGAAGGAAATGATGCGTGAGTATTTTGAAAATGATGAAACCACTCCAGAATATGGGTTCTAAGATAAAACTCAACAATCCCTAGAAAATCAATGAGCAAAAACTCAAGCTAGTTCGAAACTTTAAACTATGAAATCAGATGAGTCAGTCAAAGAAGTGACATTGAATCAAACTTATTCCCGTGAATAACCCATTTTTTCTGACTATTATGCTCATATTTATTATGAAATGAATCCCATCCAATAAATTATACTCAAGAGATTAGACAAGACGTTGTGAGTCCAACGTTTATGCTTGGCTGATCAGAGAAATCTTAATATATTATATACCATGAAAGATTTTCTAATATTTGAAGAGGAACATTAGTACTCTCATTTAGCAGAAGAAATTCTCTCAAGCTTTGGTTTATTAATAATATTGGAAGATGGAGACATAATTTGAGTAAAAGCTATTTAGTAACAATATACAATATGTTTCAGGGTTTGTCGTCTGATACTATCTGGATTAATAATTAAAGTTAATTCAAAGAATAATTTACAACTATTCATTACACATTGAAAATGCCATAGTCATGATCAAAGTAGACGATTTTTCAAAGATTCTATATAACACTGAAAATTCTTAGGTAAGAAGAGTGGTTATCATTCGATAGCATTTGTAATAATACATTAAAGTTGAATAGAAATTCCAATGATTAATTCACCAGTTTTCGGTATAAATTCAGAGTATGATAGTCATTAGAGTATTTTCAACATTTAAAAAACTCTTTGTGAGTTTTTAAACATTTCAGCTCACCTGAATATTTCGAGGAGAGAACAATGAAAATTGAACTAATTGATCAAATAAAGTCAAAAATAATTTCTATCAGTGTTACATTCCCTTGATCTGGAAGCATCCATCTTCCACACAAATCTGACAGGTATTTGAGAATGATAACACATAATACTAGTCGCGTATATCGTCGAAAGATAGTAAAAATTAATAATCGAAAATCAAGTACCATCCACAATGCATTTAACAACAAATTAGTTGAAATTTGTTTTTCAAAACTGGAATATTCTTTGTAATAAATAAAGGAGTGTTGAGTTCACATTCAAAATCATGATACTTTAATTCAAGGGATGGAGATCCAAGTAACCCAACAAACAGTTTTTTGTGGTGAGTTTGTGAGGAACGGTATCGTCCACGTGAAAAAATTATTCCAGGGCACATGCATAGATTAGCTTTTAAGACGCCCTTGTCCTTGGCATTTGCAGTTTTTTCTTGGGAGATAAATCTTTGGCCTAATGGGCGTTATCTTGACTTGGGACGTAAGCTGCATGACAGATAAATAATACACTTTAAAAAGTTTCCAAATAAGAATACGGTTGGTGGAAAGTCTTTATCATCTTCAGTATGAATTCCATGTGGAGAATTAAGAGCATTCAAGATGAAACCCTATTTTTAATCGGTTTACAGAAACGTATTCAGATTGAGTCTAATCTCATAAGGAACTAAAAAAATTAATCTGAAATACTGAATGACGAATCAGTCTAACGTTTTTGAGTTTCAACACTTAAATCAATGATCACGTATACTGGATGATCAATAAATAATAACCAAACTTCAGTCACATCACCCGTATAATTTTGTACGACATGCACATGTAAAAAGGTTATTCAGTTATTCCAATATCATCTACTCAAATCATGTTGAATTGTAGGATTTCTATAACGTTAGAATGAGTTCATAAAAAAGGTCAGGCATTACTTCACATTAAAATAGAAATCGTTTAATTAATGTTTGACACCTAAAGGGTAAATCGGTATTGATGAACCTAAAGATCTAGCACATAAACTTCTCAAATATCTTTTTAAATATTATTGGAAATATTTGATCAGAAAATTTGATTCAGCCAAATTTATTCTCAGAGTTTTGATTTATAAAACAATTTATTCATGAAGCATGAATATTCTGATACGTATGAATAGGATAAGAGCTTTTCCTTGTCACTGAAACATCTTTAGTAGCGTTGGAATACAATTATTTATGCTTAGCCAAATAAGTTCTAGTTTCTGGATCAATTTGAATTTGATAACTCGAGTTACAAATTTTCAAGAGCACTTGATTTTTCATTTTGCAAAACGGGGATTTTCTTTGGTGATTGAAGAGGACCAGCCCGCTGCCTAGCTGGGGCTTATTCTTTACTTATTTTAAAGGTAAGAAATTTCTTAAATACTTCGCTAATCAATTTTAATATAAAATAATAAAAAACTGCCTGAAATTAATGCATGAGTAATCAATATCTAATGCATCCCCTTATTGTCTCTTCTAGTTTTTCCAACAAAATAATGCACGAAATCAAGCTCTGAACTTTTATGACAACTCTTGTTATCAAATTCAGATCAAAGAAACTATATCAATACTATTCAATAACATAATGATTCAATACGACTGACGTTGAAGCATGTCTTGTTTTGAAAATATCTCAACACTGTACATGTAATTGAAATTTCATTGATAATAACTCTTCCAATCGTGAACATTGGTCTGAATGATCTTCAGGACTAAAGTATCTACCAAACATGATAATCTTCATGATCCAGAGATGTCCCAGAGTAAACTTTCATTTTGCTTCTATAATAATAATTTATATTAAAAATATTGATTATGATAGGGAAATGATCTTTGAATTAGTGAAGAGTTTCTTCTTTTGTTGTTAGCTCTCTCCGAATACGAAAGATAGTACTAAAAATCTTTAAAAGCTTAAAATAATTGAAAAAAATCTATATTGATGTACCGGAACTTTGAATATTGGGCCTTAAGATAATACTAAAAATCTTTAAAAGCTTAAAATAATCCTATTTCTCCTCTATGATTCGAATAATGAAGAAAAATATTAATAAAAATGGATATTTCACTATACAAACAGGCTTCTTGTCATACATGAACAAAATTGAATTTATCAATAAATTAAGTTCAAACCCTATTTCTCACGAAACTGATCTATTTATAAAATATAGGAGTAAATGAGTGTATTTGAGTGAATTGTAATAATTATCCATTATTACTGAACATGATAACAGGTGTTGTCAGAGGGGCTGTTGCAATTTAATTCCATTGTAATCTTAATCTATCATGAAACGCGGATATTTTTAGATTCATACTCTCAATGAATTGATTTTTAATGGGATTGTAACTTAATCATTCTTAACATGAAATATTTTTGTTTCAGACTATCAACAGAAACAGACGAAGACATCAGTAGTACAACAGACAATTTGAACGTAGAAACTGAAAGAATTATGACAACAGAGATAGCATCCCATATTGGTACTGAAGAGAAGTTCTCCACGTCAAATACTGGAGTTGAAAATACAAAGGAGGCAATGAGAACATTATTGAATCGTATTTCAAGGATAGATCACTCAATTGAAATGGAAGATTCGAAGCAAGGAATGCAGCGTCATCACATACCACGAGTAATTCAGTTGGACAACACTCATCTGGGCATAGAGGGCCGAACATCGAACAAGTTCCAAGAAATGGATAATCGTGATGAAATGACACAAATCCAGGCTGATGACATATCCAAGATCAGAGGTATTCTCAAAATTTCCAACTCAGATGATGAAACAAAGAATGAGGGAGGTAGTATCCTGATTATGCCTGGAGAAAATAATGAAAAAAGTACCGTGGATGAAACTAAGATGGTTGATGATGACTCTACAAAGACCTCAAACAAAATTCCCAGCATTGGACAGATGTCTATTCTCATGAATGGGCAAGAGAGACCAACAAATTATGCAGATCAATATAATTTAGATAACAGTGCAATGCAACAATTACTGTTCAACCCAACATTGAAAGATATTTTCAAGTACAATCCAGCATTTGATTACTTGAGTAAAGTAGCAGACAGTCAATATTCAGCACCTAACTTCAATACAATGAGTAAACTGAACTATGATGATAGTAGTGATAGCAATCATAAGACTCAAGAACCTGTGATAAGAAGGAAAATCCAGTACCATCAAATGGTTTTCCAGCCCAATCCTTCTTCTTCTATGATGAATCCCATGTTCATGAGACAACATCAGGGTGGGTTCCCACAGTCATCAGTAATCAGCTATTACCCTGGTCTAGATTACAGCACAATAATCAACGGGAATCAGAGGTTTGGAGCAGTCTCACAAACTAATAGACCAATAATCACTGATTACCCCCAGCATCAACAAACACTCCAAAGCAATGTTCTACATATCCCTTCAATGTCTAACCTCCAAACGTCACCAGTTAACAGAATGCAACAGATGAGGAATAATGTACCACAAAGGGCTTATGATGATTATTTCCCAGTGATCATACACAACCCGTTCAACATGATGTGGTCAGCTTTCACGAATATAATCGAGTACGGTCCTGAGGCAGATGTTTGCAGAGCCGCGCCTAAAGTCGCGAGGAAGGGGAAAACAATTGTAGGAGCCAGCATCGATCAAGACAACATCGATCTGAACAGCCAGCTGAGGTTTGAGATTCCAAAACGATCTGAAACACTAAACATTGGAGGGAAATCAGCTATGGGAACCAGCATAGACGAAGACAACATAGATCTGAACAGCGAGTTGAGGTTTGAGATTCCGAAACGATTCGGAGGACCTCCTCCGTTTATCAGGAGGATGAAGGTGAGGAGAGGAGGGGTGGCGATTGCAGGACCCGGAGGTATTGCCACGGCAGGGTCGGGGGGAACTGCCATTGTGGGTCCGGGGGGCACGGCCTACACCAAAGAGGACGGAACCGCCATTGTGGGTCCTGGAGGCAGACTGGTCCATGTACCAGAGTTTCCTCCTATGAATTTCTTCAATCAGCCAATTGGCGAAGGGAGAACTTTCCAAGACCCTCCAGGATCCAAGCTTATCGCCATGGGGCCTGTCATCTACTACAATCCGCGTAGTGCAAGTTAGATGGCAATTTGTAAAGTTTGTTGGGCTAAATTTAATCAATAACTCGTCTTGCTCAAGATTGGAAAGTGTTCAATGCATTTGGCAGTGGGTCTGCTCAATATTAATATACTTTATTACATGCAGTATTTTATCAAATAAGTTAAAATAGATAATAATTACTACTATTATAAGTGGAGTTTATACTCTGTTGTATATCCATACTATTTCACTATTAAAATTAAACTTGATTTTTAAAAACACTTTTGGAGTAAAAATGAACTTACATTGGTAGTCTACACTACACTACATTATTACCAATGTAAGTGCATTTTCACTCCAAATGTGTTTTTAAAATTGGAGTTTATACGTTTATAAAATTAGTAATTCAACGTCAGTATGAGGTAACAGAACATTCAATTATTAGATTTATAAGAAGAAATTCTATAACATGATTAGACAAATAGATCAGTAGTGGATGAAAAATGTAAAAATCATGAAAATTAATGGAAAACTCGGATTTCAGCTATCGAAAAATAATGGTTTTTATACAATAGAAATTTTAGAAGAAGTAGAAGATAATACAGTAGTTTTAGACAGGGCTGAGAACGATATTGACAATCAAGCATAGGCGTACACGTCTACTTGGTAACGCTATAAATGAATTGATCTTGCCTAATTAATTTATAATAAGGATATATAATTGGGTACTGAATAATACGTACATTAGAGATTTATAGATACTACAAGCATAATTGAAAAAGTATTTAAATTATTAGATGAGAGTAGTAGCTTTGTAATAATGATAATAATTTATATTCATTAATAAATTTATGTGGAGAAAGTTCCACTTTTTCAATGATAATGATAATATCAATTTGATATTAATAGTTCCTCATGCTTTACCATTTTATTTTATTGCATGAAAAATTCAATTGTTATAGCTTAGAAGAAATCTGTAGAAGTTTAGAAATTTGTAGTTAGATCTAGCTCTAGATTTCCCATTCAGTACTAGCTATTCCATACTTCATTTCGATTATCGAGTAGAAGAATAATATTCAGTTTGAATGTAATAATTTTGTTGTATGGAAATGGTATTTTGAGAATAAAAGCTTGAAAAGTATTATTTTTCATTCCATATTTTCCCTTTCCTGGAAAAAATATATAATATATTTTGTTCATTGGGTGTTGAATCTGGTGTATTCATTGGTCTTGAATAACTTCAGAGATCTGAAAATAGATTGAATTGACAGTTTTTTGATTTAAGAGATCCAAGAGATGCGTTAACTTCTAGAATTACTAAAGTAATGTGTGAAAAAATGTTTTGAATCAATGGACTAGTTTCACAACAATGAGAGAGAGACTCATTGAAATTGAGTAGTTATAACTCACCAAACTTGACAAGTAATTGACTCTTCGGGCAAACAAATAATAATATGCCAAGGGCTCCAGATTTCATAATTTATATCCAAAATCATTGTAGTAGTCTATGGATTTATGTGTTGGAATTTGGAAGTAGTGTTTTCAGGGCACAGCCAGTCCTGAATATTTGAGTAAAAGATATTTTTTGATAAAAAATGAAATACCTCATATTCTATATTAGTTAAAAATTTCAGACCCACATTACAAAAACCTATAAGTTACCTGCAAGTTCAGATTTTTGAAATCTAGGTATCTGAGCTTTCAAGGAGTACGCTACTTTTGAAATCTACATTTTAAACAAACAATTGTCACACAGCATGTCAGCCATATCACACGACTATAAATAAATACTAACTATCACCTAAAATTGGTCGCGCTTTCAAACATAGATTTCAAGATATTAATCGGGATAATTTTGTAACTCTTCATATTCATAACTCCTTACGATAAAAATAATTGATGATGAGAAATTCGAATGAGATAATCTTTCTACTGGATAATCTCTTCAACTTTCGATGAAATTGTTGCCTTATCAAACACTATTCCCAGCATTTTTACAATTTTGTGAGCTGAACATGGAACACCAACAGCCAAGAACACAGTCTACAGAATGCAGTAAGTGATAAAACAGTGAATTTCATCATTTAACAGAATCTAACAGCATTCCTAATACACTAAACACGATTAAATCATCATATAACAAAATCTAACAATATTTTAACACATTAAATAAGATTACAATTGACTAATGTCTATTAACATTTTTCAAATGATGTTTAAGAAAGCTACCGAGTTGATGTAAAAGACGGTCATACATTTAACACAATAATATTCTTCGTAAATGCATATGAATAGTTATCAATAATTGATCATTAAACATGCCATTCAAGGTGATTTGACTAACGACCGCCCCGGATGAAAGTGAAATTTCTATGATGTATTCATCCTGCATTTTATTGAGTAGGCAACCTGTTGTACAGCGGTGTAGACTTCCTACAATTTAATTTAATATCCTAGTTGAAAAAACTCTTACATTATACATTTACAAAATCAGATCCCATTGGACCTGTACCATACAGCTTTATTCATTACTGTAACATTTGAAATGATCAAAGACAAATCCAGGGCTGGCTGTATTGGTGGCGGTGTATGGGAACTTTGGCTTTTGGAAGTTGGAGAATGACGCCTTTTACAAGATGAAAAATTATATCTTGATTAATTACAACACTGCAGCATCGAATATATAAATGGACTAATATCATCCAATGAAAACGTTCTAATAAGATTTCACTGAAACATGAAATTATGCCTTCTTTTCATGATATTGATGAATAGATTTTTATAATAGTCTTGGGTAGAAGTAATTTTTCAAATCTCTCTGGATTTATTAGGTTCAGACACTTTGAGTGCATACTCATATTTGAATTACTAAATTTCGATTTAAACCTGTATTCGTCTTTGTTGAGGGACATTCTTTATGGTGTTCTTCGTGAAGCATCGGTTAACGAATTAATAGAGAAAATTTCCAAGAGAATGACAATGAGAAATATTTGCGATTATTCAATTGCTAGCACCCTAGACATGAGTTAGGAAGATTTAGATTATATTATGATGAAATATTCTATATAAAAGTGTCTGTAGGTGATGGACTCGTAATGTTTGAAGTGTAAAACTACGTTTTTCAATGAAGAAACAGAATTTATATCATTAAAGCATTTCATTTTATATTATTTTTTCTCTACGATCTACCGCCTTATGACTTGACAATGCGTGACTTCTAGTATATGGAAGTTTATTAAATAATGTGCACAAATTGGAGGCATCTTATTAAGCTGTTAACACTGTATTGTAATATTTTAAATTCCAAATATGATATAAATTGAATATTCTATTGATTACTTCAATTTGAATTCTTTATAATACAGAACTGATCTTCAATAAAATAAAATTGATTAAATGCTAGGCTATGTTATTAATTTGTATTCCATGTTTTTTATTTCAAATTGAATATTTGATATAGTAAAATTAGAAGTTTTTCTATCGTGGATTCATCCTTAAAACCTTTGTCGAAATTTTTAGTTCTTGAAACTACCGTTCAATCATACCAGCATTCTCACAATGATTTCGTATTCAATTGGGGTGTAGACATGATACCTACTCATGTTGTTTATACTTAAGAGATTCGAATGCAATTCATAACATATAAAACTCAATCTGCAATCATTTCAAATAATTGATTCATTATTCAACATAAAATTCTCAAATGTAGGAGAACTTGGACTAATTAGTACTCACAAGAGTTTGATTTTTTTGACATGGATCACCTTGAATTTAGAAATGATAGAGCTCAACTAAACAGATGAAGTAATAATAATATGTATCTGAGAATAAACTTATTATTTGTTTGTGAATTTGAAATAACAATTCTATGCTTAATATTATCAATGAAATCGAATCTCACACCCTCCAGTTAGAGTTTAGGTGCCCTAACAACTTATGTACCCGACACAAGTTTTTCCAGCAGCATTTATTCTTAAACATGTCATGAATGATAAAAATGAAAGTATGTTTGTAAGATTGCATGAGCCATATTCAATAGCTTTACAGTTCCCATTATATTGACCATTAACATTCTCTATAGGCTTGGTAACTCTCATAAGTTTTTCACATTTTCTGAAAAAATCCTTCTTCTTTCCAGATACTGGATGTTCCACACACCAACAAGACCCGTGATGTACATCCCAGAATACAATGCCGTTCTCATACCAGCCGGAGCCAGAGGAAGTGGCAGACCACAGAACATGATGCTGAAACCAGCACAACCACCACGCAGAAGAAGGCCATTGGTAGACTTGATCAGATATATGCAAGGAAAAACATCAGGAGAAGTGGATGATGAAGGATACATGAGATTCGCCACTCAAGAAGTAACAGGAATGAACCAGAAAGAACACGATGAACTTCTTGATAAAATGAGACAATTAGTCAGCATGGGAGTTGTGGATAGTATCCAGATCATCAACCGACCAGATAATGACCTTGAAAACATCAAGGAAGTTACAAACGAGAAGGAGAGTATGAAAATCAGTGCGAATCAAGAAAAAGTGAAGATTGAAAACAAAGACAAAACTACAAACAGCTCCAAGGACGCATTTGTCCACCAAAATGATAAACAACGATCCAACCCAATCCATTCCCAATTGTTTCAGAGGGAAACAAAGTATCCAGCTGATCATTCCCGCGGTTACCATTTCTCTTACAAGTATGTGATTCCACACAACCATCACAATGTTGCCCAAGTATCAGTCCAACAGAGATCTTCACCACCACAGAGACAGCCGTTCTTTGGCACAATTCCAACCCAAGTGCCCCATCTACACTTTGTTCCAGAAAATAAACAGGTTCCTCTGCCACGAGTGATTGAGAGGAAAACTTCTGTGCCTTTGCAAATGATCAGTTTGAGGAAGGAGGTAGAACATGAGAAGGAGGACGTAAAACCACCAAAAGAGGCACAAATAAAACCAGCTGTAACCAATGCTACTCAAAACTCTACATCTGGCATAACTCAAGCAATACCTATTGTGAAGCCTATAACCAACTATCACTCTCCAAGGCCTGAGATTCAACAAGCAATCAAGTTCGACAAGATCCCACAGAAACCAGCTGCACCAAAACCAGTCCCCAGAGAGGAAACATTGGAAAGAAAAGACGAGCAGAAGGATCTGCTGCAAAGTATTGGTCTGCAACAAGAGGAAAAGAAAGAAGAAGGCCAGCAAGAGAAGAGAGTGTCGGTAAAGTTTGATAATAAGAATGGAGGTGTATCAGAAATCAAAGTCAACACCAAAGTGAAGTCATCATCGTCAGTTGAAACCGACTTGAATCCCAAGGATGGCATCATGGGATCGCTTCAGGATGTGCCTCTGGTTCAAGTGCAAACTCACACCAGGAAGCAGACTGTCAACATCATGGATGGAGGGTTTGATAAGCGGACTGCAGATGCAATGAAAATCGGCTTCCTGATGGGGTCTGCTCAGGGGGATAAGGACGCTGATATGTTCCCTGTGGATGAAGAAGGAGCAAGTCCTAGGGTGTATCTTCGGGAAGCACCGCTTCCTGAGGAAACTTCGAATGAGATGGTGGTTGTTACTGGCAAGAAGCCGTCGGAGTTGATCTTGAGTCCAGTGGCAAGGGCTGTGGCAGGTCCCAGAGGAGTGGCTATTGCTGCACCGGTTGCAAAGGCCTATGTGAGGGGCGGAGAAGAAGTGATGTTGCAATTCGACCCAGACTCTGTGGCAATAGCTGGTCCTGGAGGTCGAGCTCACTCTCATCCCAGGCTCATTGTCACTTACATGGAGGATAAACCTAAATGAATTTCTCAGCAATAACATGGAAATAATGTTCCTGAAATACGATCAGTATTAGAATGCGCTATTTTGTATCTCCCATTAGAACAATATTTGAAGATTGGAAAGTCAACAAGAGGAGAGTTTGTTATTATCTAACATTCCACTCTCAGGAATCAGAGTCTCAGTAGATTTCCAATATCTGCAGAATTTCTGAACTGTATTGTAGATTGTACTATACATCCACTTCTTCTTCTAGCATTTAATTACTCTATTGAGGATTCACATCAAGCTTTTTATATTAATTTTGACAGTAAGATTGTTATTGAAAATGGAATGTATTTTCAGCTCCGATGAACAGTAAATTTGTTAAACATTTTAAGTCAAACTATTACGATTTTCTCTACAATATTATCGAGATATATGTGTTTTTGAATCTTTATCACGAACCGATAATGATGCATTGAAGGAAATATTGTGGGTAGATTTTATCTATTTCTGCTTCAACTGTAGCCAACTTACTTGTATCTTCATCATTGAGTAATGTCATTACGATTGTGAACCAATACAATAGCTTCGTTTTTTACAAAATGTTTCTAGAGTAGTAATAAAAATGAAGTACTTCAAACAAACTACCTGATTAGTTATCTTCATTTGCAACAACTCTGCTATATAAAATTGGGTTACATAAGAAATTATTAGAATAATGCTGGTAAATGCTTATAACTATATTTCTGTTATTTGACTTTGCTACCTAAGTAATTAAAAATCTCAGTTCATTGTTATTTTCACCTAGAAATAATCTGAAAATTGGAGAATTATAACAATAATGAAGATTGGAATGATTATGGAGCTTGGAGTATGATCATAATTTGAACTCTGAGGGTCGGTTTCCAAGCTCGGGATGGAAAGTACTAGACTTTAAACAGTTGGAGTCAGAAAATTGGCTTCCCGAAACGGGACGAAGTCACAGTTCTTATTTATTCTTTATTTTATCATTTCTATAATTAGGAAAGGTAAAATAACCTTGACAAAATAAAACATTCCTAAATAATTCAAAATAGCTGAAACTTTACTCTATTTTTTCTTTATTTTATTTTGTGTTCAATTTTCTACTTTTTCGAAATTTAATTTAACCGTAGACTGCGACTACGCCTCGTTTCGGAAAGCTAATTTTCTGATTCCAGCTGTTTAAATTTATGAACTTGGCTTATCCCGAGCTCGGAAACCGGCCCTAACTGTTCATTCAAAACTACTAGCGAATGGGGTAGTTTTGGGAAAGTTCAGACCCCTGAATACAGGTATCCAAATCCCGATTCAAACTGATTAATATGGTCACAAGTAATATCCCAAATAATAAATTAGATAATCAATTTTATGAAAATTAATTACCACAAAAACGCAATATACAAGGTGAATCTCTTGACCCATTTAAGACTAATCTTTGATACTGGTAAAGAAATCAAGCTCTATTGTATTGTGTGATATTGTTGAAATTCAGGCCTGCGAGGTCATCCTATACTGAAGCCACCTTTTTATTTCTGATGGCTCGATTCCAAGTAACGTAACATTTCGCGACTTCCAAGTTGTAACTCATTGACGACTGTTCGATTGCATGCTTTGTCACGTGAGTTCTCAGCTCTTGTAATTTTGAAAAACATAGTCGACAGTCGACCGCACAGAATTCTGATGAGTCTACAGCTATGATTAGTGAGAATGAATGGAATATGTGTGAGGTAGGTTCTGATAGTGCTGGCTATTGTAGGGAGATTGCCCCATGACATTTGTAAGACATTTGTGCCATTCACGATAATAAGATACGGAACGACAATAAGTTACATTCACATTTGTAGGATTCTACTTATTAGTAGGATAAAGTAAATAGCGTGGGCATAAACTCTCGATAAGTGTGAACTGTTACATACTATTAATTTTGATAAAGATATGGTACGACAATGAGATACGTTCACATTGTAGGATTCTACTCATAAGTAGGATAAAGATAGGCAGCGTGGGCATAAACTCCCGATAAGTGTGAACTGTTTCAAAATATTAATTGAAATTTGGATAATAATATCATGCTGGTATTAAGAACCTGATGTGGAACTAATGCTCGGAGATTTCATGATCAAGTTATTAAAAAGGATGAACCAGAGATTGGAGACCTATTTTTAAAAATAAAATGTCAAATGTAGAAAAGGTCAAATAGATATTGGAATTCATGTTAGCAATATTCGAACCATGCAGGCAAATCACTATTACGTTTTTGGTTACACAATACTGTGTTTATAATTATCAAATACTCGTAATAATTGCTAAGGATTTATAATGAATCATTTATCCGAATTTAGTATTAATAATGAGCTATGAAAACTTCGAAGATGTGGGATGCTGATCATATTTTGAGGTACGAGTTTATAGATGGATTTTTTTCAAACAATCGCATTGGAAATCTCTTTCTCCACACAAATTATGATTTCCAGTACCCTAAAACCAGTTACATACACATCGATTTTTGGACGTACGATATTTTGCGGTCCCTATGAGTTCTATTAGTTTAACGGAGCTTGACAAACATAATCTGTTCAATAGAATCAAATAGAATTTATAAGGACGGCAAAATTCGTACTTGCAAAAATCGATGTTTGTGTAACTGGCTTAACTGTTGAAATCTATACAGCTACGAGTTATTAATTGAAGCAACCATACTTGTATACTAGTGGGTTGTAGCGGTTCTATGAACAGCTTTGCTATCCAATATTGAGTTGAAGAGAGGACTTTCAATCCTATCATCGCTCAATAAAAATAGGCCTATCATCTTTCCATCTCATTTGAATCACACAAGAATATTGCATCTCTCCAATACACCCAGTAAGCTTCAAATACAGGTGAACTAATAACAAACAAAATGAGGAAATTTAGCCTGGAATTCAGAAGAAGGGAGTGTTTATGATGTAACCTATTTTTCTAGACTCTAGACTTCTAGACATTAGCTACCGAACACATGCTGGGTGATCTTTATAGTATTCATAGTTGGGACTACATTCAGTCCTGAAGTAGGTCTCAGGCTCTTAACTACCTATCTCAAGACATTAGAACTGTACGTGCAAAACAAGTTGACATTTCAAAATTATAATATTTTAATAGAGTTTATTATTTCTTAACTATTATTATATATCGTGGTTGAATGTTTCATACATGAGAATGATATCACACATGCATGAAACCCATTTAATTCGAATATAATGAAAAGTTTTCCAGTTGTAAGTGTAATTTATTATCAATTTTTCTTAATTTATATCACAATTCTCACCACAAATGCTCTCAAAATTTAGAATACCGATAAATTATAATACCAGTCATAGAACTTTAACCTGGAGTTGATGAAGAAATAATACAAAATACAAATACATATATTTTCAACTACGGTACGGTATATCAATAGCAAATAATTTCTGCTTCTGGTGAAGTTTTAAAAAGTTAAGTGATACAAGTTTACAGATCGTTGCAATTCTGTTCACAACCTTATGCTTTTTATTTGCGTTTCATGAAATTTATTCGCAATTCGGTCACTGGTAACTAACCTGATTGTGCGGCACACCCTTTTAGAAGATACATAAAAAAATGGAATAATGAAAAAAATGAGTCAATGGTCGATTTCAATCATGGTGTTATTGTAAAAATTGTAACGTGCTATAAATTTTCGGCTCTAAATTTATTGTCTAAATTTAATATTTTCTAAATTTGGCTTAGTGGTTTTGTGTTTTGTTTCGGTTTTGTATATGTTTGGACTTTTTAACATCAAAATGAACTTTATTCCGAAGTGAAAAGTGTAAATTTAAAGTATTGTGCTCCCTATAACCTTAGTGTCCGGTTTCCCATTAGGGAACTTTGGACTATATAAGGCGAGGTGGAACTACCCTTGGGTCTCCCCACCATTCAAAGCCATACACTAATAATAATAATAATTATGGTGTTATTCTATTACTCTGTGAATTTATTCCATTGGCAAATTTCAATGCAGAGATCGATTTCTGGGGATTGAGTTGCATAAACTGCAGCCTACGAGTATTTTCCAACCACAGGACGATCAGTTTAGTATTAAAAAAAATGTGAATTCATCCATCACTCAAAATAAGGAAGAAAAACACCTATAATACACAACTATTTCAATAAACTGCATGAATTAAACTGCATGTGCAGTATGCGCAGAATGTAATAATCATAATACTAAGAATTTCAAGTTGTGGCCTCCTGCAAATTCATCATTCAATGAAGTTAGAATAATTCAAGAGAATGTCGATTTTAATAATAAAATTGCCAGAAATTCCATCTACATTAGATGTAGGGCCTGGATCAATCATTCTTTTCATGGATTCAGTTGACTAAAACATACAGGAGAGTAACACAGTCTTGCCTAGCATTAAGCTAGTAATTTGTCTCCCATTCATTGTCATAACTATGACTTGTAGACCTAAGTTTGAATGAATGGAATTTTAACATAAAATTTGTACTCTTGTAAAGGAAGAGACATATTCAATTATCCTTGCAACATAGTGTTGAAAACGTTGTGTGAAGATTTGTTGTTGTGATCAAGCAAGAGATAACTTTAATATTATCAAATTATACTAAATATTACAGCACTATCAATCTGATTCTTGACCCATTCAGTGATAATCTATGCGAATTCTGTTTCAAATGTACAGAAGCTCTTCAATTTTAAGTGTTACATTATTTTGTTACATCATTCAATATATTTTTCTTTTTATTTTCCCCCCTTTGATCAACTTTTGTTTCCTACGCGATAATTCAGTTTTGTTTTATTCGTGGAATATTTTGATCGCTAGCATATTAAAATTCTATGTCAGCTCTATATGAATGAATCAGAAGGAAAATTATGAAGAAAATGAGGTGATGAAATAGATTTTAAACAGAGCTTTCTCGATTTTGCAGAGTGGAGCACCGTGCCCTGCAGGAAGTGAGAACGCTGGAATATTACGGCGGTGCCAAGGGCCAATACCTGATCATCCACCCATCGGGACAGATGTTCGTCTCGCGCATCAACATCGACCGCAAAGAGGAGGAGGGCGGCGAGGACGAGGACGTGGGCATGGAGGAAGGCGGCTTGGAAGGAGGCAGCAGCGGAGGCGGTAGCGACAGTGTGACCATCAAGCCGCCCCCGGACAATGCGAGTATCGCCGAAGCGAAACCGGTCGCACTGGCGATTGCAGGTGTGGGAGGAGTTGCTAGCTCTCGACCGACGGCGACCGCAGTGGTAGGGCCAGGAGGACTCGCCATCGCCCGCCCTGTCGCCACCTCCATCGCTGGCGTCGGAGGCAGTGGAAGTCCTCCCATTGTCATCTCACCGGCCCATGGAGGACTGCAGCCGCCTCCACCGCCTCCCAGTGCGGGGGCTTACCTCAACTCCATCGAACCTCACCCATCCTTCTTCTACAATACCTTCGAGCCTCAGCCTGACTTCCACTACCCCCACCCCCACCCACACCACGTTCTGCACCCCCAGCAGCCGCTGTTCGTCTACCCCTACGGATACCTCAACGCCCCCATTCCTCAAGTCAAGTGATCTAGCGTGATTTATAATTGGATAATTTTAAAATAAATCTTGTTTCAATCTTCTTATTGGGTTGTTGTTATTTACAGTTCTAAACCTATACAAAATTGAAAAATCTGATAGATAGAATTCTAAGAATATTCAGGACGATCAGTACTTTAATTTCTACACAGCGGTGAAGAAGAAGCTCATAGAAAGGCCTCTTAACTCTCTTTGGGAGCTGAGTGAGAAGCCTCTATTTTGGGGATCTAGCTTTAGCATCTCCACAGCATGCAGATTACTTTCATTGTAATTAACTGGAGAATTTTGAAACCGCTCACCTTGAAACCCCAGTCCTTTGTCAATGACTTCAAGTATTCAAGTATTAATTAAAATGTTTCAACGATAGGAATATCTTGAACATAAAGATAAATTTACTACTTATTATTTGTGTACTGTATCATGGAGAATAGCTAGAAGGCTCTATGAATAATTGAAATTGGACTTGTCATCTTATTCACTTTTCGGCTTCTGGGTAGAAAAGAAAAGAATAAGATAGAATTACTGGTAATAAGTAACTCTGAAGCTATTGAAACTATTCTCTAAATGTTTTTGTAATCAAGACTATTGACTGAACGTTGTTGGAATCAATTAATCCATGACAATTTATAAATATTTTATAAACATTATACTACTGTATCAACATAAACAATCAATTAAGCTTAACCCAGAAAAGGAAATCCAAAAATCTTTGATTTATAATTTTAACGATCTTGAATTCATATATATAGGAGCATGAATAGATAGATCACAATGTGATATAATTTTGTTTCTTAAATAACTCAGAAACCGTTTGTTTAAAAAAATACAAGAATAACTTTTTTAGTAAATTAAAATACCTATCGATTGGTACCTGCGTTTTTAAGATTGGACCAATATTAACTGAGATATGGCAGCTTTTCTAAACTTATGCTAAGGCCAAGAGGGTTATGTAACATTCATTATTGTTTGAAATAATCTAAAATAGCTAACAAATGATATGCAAAGCAGACGGAGACTGTTGCATTGTTGTGGCAGACTTTAGCCGCATGCCTCTGCAAGCAATGCAACTAACCCCCAGCGGTCACCTATCACTAAAACTGTCATAGTTAATATTATTGGTCCATCAGGTACCAATCGATAGGTAATTAAATTTACTAAAAAGTTATTCTTGTAATTTTTTTGTAAAACCAACGGTTTCTGAGTTATTCAAGAAACACAATTTTAAATGGCCGCCATTTTGTTTTTTGAATTGAAAAATCATATTTTTTATAGCTTTGTCTAGTTGTTATAAATGATAGTGTGAAGTTTCAATTCCGTATATTCAACCATTATTTAGAAAAAATAATAATAAGTGAAAAAAGCAAAATGGCCGTTGTTGAGTAACTGAAGACTTCCGGACAATTCAAATACGATATTTGGATATGTTTCTTACTCAGGAACAATACCCTAGAGCATTGGTAGAGAGTTCGTAAACACTCTGTATAGATAGGAGCTATGATTATAGATATTCAATGGAAAAAATGAAAGGCTTAGCGCATATAAATGATATGAGTCAGCAGGCAAAGTGACATTTGGAAAATTAAAGAATATTGAATACCGGTATACATGTCTTCATGTATATTCCAAATGATTCCTGTGACGATCAAATAATTCTTCTTCGTATCATCCCCAGGTATGCATTTTAATTTGCTCAGTGCATTGAAATATAGGTAGAGTTTTGTACTATGTACATTTACAACATATTCTATGATATACTTGTAGCTTGTAATTATGACTAGCATTTTCAAAACACTGATCCACATCTTTGAAGCTATAGATATTAAATTCTTCTAAGAATAAGGCCCGGTTGCACAAAACCCGGTTAAATATTAACCGTAAATAATACTTTACGAGAACCAAAGACGGCTTCGACCATTTTTGTGCAACCAAAGACGGCTTCTCTGATAGGTTCTCGTAGAATTAAACGGGGTTAAAATTCAACCGGCTTCCGTGCAACCGGCACTAGATAAATTATTACAACATATTGTATTGAACCTCACTTCTCATGATCACTTAATATGAGATTCAATTTTGATTACTACAGTAATCACCATTTATTCATTCAGGAACAGGGAATCCAATTTGTAAATAATATATTGTGATATGTACGATATCACTATTGAGCTATTGGAATCATGTCCCTGGAGTAAAAGTTGTATTCTCTAGCTAGATATCTAAGCTTCCTAAAGACTTTACAGATAGTTGAATTTCTAAAACAGGTAAAGAATCGATCGAATGTGAATTTCTGATGAATTCAAGGATGAGTTCTTATTAGCAATTTGATCCTTCAAGTCTGCAAAAGTAGTCGACCTTTGCGGTTTATTACCTTCTTCTTGTTATTAACCGTCCAATCTGCTTTTTCCTTGTGGATTTTCCTTTTTAAATCAGAATCCATCAATTTTGATTGAATGCATTGATGATTCACTGCCTCCAATAACTTGTTGTCTAGTAGAAGTTAAGAAAGAAATAACATAAGATATATATATATATATATATATATATATATATATATATATACATAACATATATATATATATATTATGACGTCATGTCTTGGCACCATAAAATAATTGTGAAGTAAATAACTGAGCTTTAGTAGAATTGTTAAATTGAAAGAATAGATAGCCTAGTCAAGGTACCACTCAAATAAAATTGAATATTATTTATGATAAAGAGTAGTCATATTATCTATGAAGCGATAAGAGAACCATGCAAAATTGTGATTAAGCAATAATGAGAATCCTTTGGCTATATAGGAGCTTTAGTAGAATTGTTAAATTGAAAGAATAGATAGCCTAGTCAAGGTACCACTCAAATAAATTGAATATTATTTATGATAAAGAGTAGTCATATTATCTATGAAGCGATAAGAGAACCATGCAAAATTGTGATTAAGCAATAATGAGAATCCTTTGGCAGAAATAAAATTATAAAGCTGCTTGTTTATTATTGGTAGATTATAAAAAAAAAGATTGCTTGTATAATTTGAGGTTAGAATCCTTTGTTTTGATTTGATACATCAATCGATCTTAGATCAATCGACAATTTATCAAATTGATATCAAACAAATCAGCTGATTGCTCAATCACTAATATGAATTAAATTATATTTTGTACTCCTAAAATTCATATACTATATGTTAGGGAAGGTTTATGTAATAAGATAACAATGATTATTATGTTACTCGAATATTTATTGAAATCTAAAAAAGTATGAAAACCAAGAGTACACAAAGCTCACATAAAAAATTAATGTATATCGCATTATAGCTTCATGTATTGAGATTTATTTATTGGAATGATCTCAGGCTATTATTTAATTTATTTATTTATAAACTTTTATTTATCTTTGTATAACAAAGTTGGAGAAACCCTGAATCTTAAGCAACCAATTACATCACGTTTGACTAAGATTAGAAAGCCAATCAGAGGAAAGCTTATAAATTGTTAAAGGAAGAGATGAAATTTTTCGGAGAATTGCTCTCTCTGGCTTGTGATCTCGACCTATGCGGCAGCACATGGAGAATAGGGTCTTTTTTCCAATTAATTTTTAAAAGCATCAAGCCAATCCCTTTCTTAAATGTCAAGTATATGTAATAAATGTTCGATTATTTGTGAACTCAGTGTTTGTTAAAGAGTTCTTAACTGTAATTCATTCCCGTAAATATATCTTTAATACTGATAGAAACTTGTAAGAAATCTGGACCATACATGAGCTCTGCAGAGACGAAAGGATCTGGCTAATTAATTATTGGAGATAATTAATTATCCTACGAGAACTTCAGAACATCATTATAGTGAGTGTGCTAGTTATTCTAATGAGCTCATTAGCAGGCCTTTATCAGTGAATTGAGGAATTAATCAAAGTGCTATATAAATTTTTATTCAAGTTTAAGAAATTCGCAACATGTCGAACACTATCATATAGTTTATAAGAAATCTTTTTATGAATTTATTTGATATATGTAGGAAGCTTATTTCCATGCATGGCACGAATCCACAAACCCTGAGATTTTAAATTATTATTTTTATTAATTATTATTCATTGATCAAAGTATGTTCTATTAAATCTATAGATTGAACAGGTTCCAAGTTGTTAAGTTCTGAACTGACTTGAAGTCTATATATCAGTATTAATAAAATACATATTTTTACAGCTCACAATATTGTGAATGCTAATCAATCCTGTGATAATTATTACAATATTAGAAAATTTATTTATTCAAAGAAAATTATATTTATCAAGAAATATTTGTCTATATTATTTTATGGGAATATATTTTATGTTTTATGTCAGCATACAAAATTCTAGAAGTTTTTTATTATTTTCCTAATTCATCTCGTGATATACAGTTTGAGCTGTCTTGGTACCAAGCATTCCTATTCTGCAGCATATATAATTAGTGAATTAATTAATATTGATCTTATTCAGAGCACTTATTACTTATCATCCTTTGATGATAGTAATACTATTCAGCCAGCAAAATCTTACTGTTATTTACATTAATAAGTTTACAATATATCATATAAGGATCCAGAGAACTTCAAGAACTGGCGTTGTAAGTTTCAAGGAATCTCGAAGGGATAAATTGGTGCATACCTGTATTCATGACGAGCGTTTTAAAGATCAACTAGAAAAACCATAGTTGATTTTCATTATTCTCGATTGAATGTATGGTTACTGATAATCGGTCACCAACTATCTTTTTGACTTCCTTATTGGTATTCTTCAATAACTTCCCGAAAGCAGCGATAAGAATTATTGATCACCAGATATTGAAACCTATAGTGATTAATTGTGTTAGGAGTATTCATGCATCTACTACTGAGCTAGAGCTGTGGTCTGAACCCAGCATATTTGCGAGCCGGACGGCCTTAACTTTTTGCAAATTTATTTGCAAGCTAGGGATCTTAACAACTGCTCCTGTATATATCAAATATACCGCACCACATAAGAATGTCACCCAACATGGATGGCAATTTATCTCTCCACAATATATATATATATATATATATATATATTTTAGAACATTATGTAATGTATAGACTCATATTAACAGAGAATAGCCATACATTGGTTATTCTATGATATTAGTAAACAATGATAAAGAAATAGAAAATCATTATCAGCTTTAATTATTTATCGAGAGTTATCACGTATGGGAGAGAACAATATCTTTTTCAGTTTTCAATTATGTAAGATTTTTTGCAGCAGCATATTGTATCTTCTCAATTCAACACGTCCCTACACAATGCGAACCTTTCAAAAACTAAATTAGCCGGCAGATGAGCCATCGTTGTACCTAGATGTTATCACAAAGGACATGAAAAATGATGTATAAAATTACAATAGCACAATGAATTGCAAATTTTTGCGGATGGTTCAAGCCCTTGAGCAGAAACTGAGGTTAATGGAAGCGAGTAATCATTCTTTTGAAAGGAATTGAATGAAACGATCCATGAGCCATGATACTCCAATCATAAGATCATATTGATCTGATTGATATTAACTGAGATTAAATCCATTCATTTGAATTCTTTGTCATGCCTATAATCAATTTTGTGCGGTATGTTACAAACAAGTTCATTATCGTTCGTGATGAGGGTATGCTAGATTGAGATATTTCCTTTCTCTGCGGATGAGAATTGTGATAGTAGACAATAATTATGTACAGTTGAAAACAATAGTAGGAATTGGAGATCGATAATAATTCTTTCATCAGTGGGGATGTATTTCTTTTTGTTAATCAAAGGGAATCCGCTGTCTATTGTGAAAGAGAAATAAGGACCACTTCCAGCACGTTATATTACTACTATCATTTCAATGAAATTATATCCTTCTCAGTAGAGGAGGATTGAATGGAACATACGAATTTCCAACATACAAATAGACACAAGGTAAACTGAATAATGAATGAGAATAGAATTTTGGGATCATTATTTGACAAGATTATTGCATGTAACCATGGAGAAAAGAATATCATGGGCTATCTTTCCTTTATGATGGAAGTATGGAAAATTAAATAATTTGGCTAGTTATGTTTACATTCTTATTTGATTATTGATTTTCACTTTTCATTTTCCTTCCTTCAATTAAATTACAGTAGGCTACATTAAAAATATCCTACATTCTATTTACAAAAAGAAATTCGGGATGAAAAAATATGTATGCCTATTAAGGGAAGTTTAAATTTAAAATCAAAGGCTATGGGATCAAAATCCTCACGGAATCATTAATATTATATTAGAACAGAATTATCACAAAAATTATTCTCTGAGAATGTGTTATATTTCTATAACTGAACATTTTTCAGTGTAGTTATTTTACTGTGTAATATAGATCCGTCGGTTCCTATAATGAATGACTCAAAATTCAAAACTCTATTCAACCAGTGAAAATATAAATCAAATAGGACGAGTCAAAGTGGAGAAAGGCTCTTCCTATTTGGGCCCAAGAAACGTTCCTGTACAAAGAACGACTCAATACAATATTAAAAGTATAGAGTGAAATAGGTTGCTGCTTCTTTCATCTTTCTTCACTGGGTAGCTTAAATTTGAATGATGCTCAGCTCAGCATAATCAGAATAAAGCAAATAAAAATGCAGTAGACCTACAAAAGAAGAAATGGAGTCAGAGGCAACGTTAAATTGCGCGGAGATTATCCTGATATGTGTTATCCCGTTACAAGAGTCCTCAAGTAAATGTACATCATTGCTTGAGAGTCACTTTTGACAAACAGCTAGACATTGCATAATTATACTACCGTTAATGTGTCTTAATCCTATCTCATGGAACGAATGAAAATGGAGTCCAAAATTCGCATTAGTTGAAATTTATCGGAAGAGACATCGCGGCGAAGAATTTAAGAGGTCGTTGAACTAGAAAGAACATGCTCCGATAAACAACTAGGCGGCCTTGAACGGCTTCGCAAGGTCGTTATCCCCAATCTACGTGCATTTATTTATTAATAACAGCTTATTCTCTATTTTTATAATAGGTTCAATCACCAGATCACCCTATTAAATACTACCCATCAAATGCTTAACATGTATAGAGTATAGAACAAAGTGAAATTGCATGAAAAATGCAATGTCTCACAAAGACACATGTCACATAAATTAAACGAATGTGTTCCATCTACACTGACCATTTTCACCTTCAGTATCATATTCCTATTATGATCCATTCATTTTAATTTAATTTTAATAATCAATTAATTTGTTCGCATTAATCATACAAATAGAGTTGAGCCAACAAACATAGTAAAAAAATAAACTCTCTACATAACAATATACTATAAACAACAATATTACACAATTTTGATGGTAAAGGTTATAATACAATATTTCCTATGAGAATTAAATAGCTTCTGATCACTTTCAAACAAGATCACAACATCAATTTATCAATATATTGTCTTATTTCTGATGCTTTAGCCGCATAGATGAAAACTCTGTTTATTTTTTCCTCCGTCAGATTCGACAGTAATACCATTAACCTGTCCTCATTATTCACTATATTTCGACAATATACATCCAGAAATTGAATTCTACATCCTCTATACATGGGGCAGCGCAACAAAAAATGTTCTAGTGTTTCTAATTCCCCTTAATTACAAATAGGGCAGTTTCAAGTAGAGTTAATCCAAACTCCTCTATTCTTAAACAGGTATACTCCCTTGTCTGATGCTAGTCGCAGCTGGGTTAGAATTCTAGTTTTTGCAAATGGTATATTCATCCTAAGCTGCTCTCCTAGATTTAAAAGAGGATTTATTTTTCTATAAAGGGGACAGGTTGCTGAATCCAACGCCAATCTTTGATCTTCAAGAAATAGAACTCCTGCATACCCTTCCAAAATATCTGTCAGAGAGTCAAAAAGTATCCCATCAAGAGAAAACTCATTCACTATTTCCAACTGATACCCGGACAAAGCTATATGTCTTTTTATCTTAACCAACCAGTTATCCGATGTATTAGCTGCCTCCGTCGACTCATCTGCTGCCAAGCTTGCCAGTGTCTTTAAACAAATAGAAGGGTACCTATTGTTAGGCATAGACAGCACTCTTCTAAGAAATTTCAGGCCTCTACAAAGTACATCAAAGTTTAGTTTGATTCTATTTGTCTCTAAACGTACTCCCCAACTCGGCGTGCATTGGCTCAAAGAGAATAGCTTTTTTAAGAATTGTAATTGAGCCCTCTCTAATACTTCATGGTTGTGGAACCCCCATACTTCCGAGCCGTACATCAAAGCGGGTAGAACGACAGAATCGTGAAGCTTCATCTTACTATCCCATACATTTGACTTAGCTTTTCTGAGAATATTCATCACTGATTCTTCAGTTGATTTGATCTTTAGATTCGGTGATCTGCTATGCTGCCGATTCATTCATTTACATCCTTACAATGTAAAGAATATTCATTGCTTGCATTTTATACTCGTACTGCTACCAGTGAAGATAGAATGTAACAGATGATTATAGAATCATTATAGATGATTATAGAATCATCTATAATGTTATTAATGTAATAGAATGTTGCATTCTATACTCTCTGACTGCTACACACCACTTATACTACATACTATTGTCCGTTTCATTTGAAAAAAATCAGTAGACAATTTCTGTTCTGAGACACCAATTTTTGCTGTGGTAGGAAATTCTTGAAGTAACTTGGTAAAATCTCAGTAAGTGAGAATGGCTGTCAAGTTACAAGTCTCAACACAAAAACATGCACATCTTGTATACTGGGTGCTTCAAAATCTGTATTTTTTGTGTATACTTCAAGCATTCTTGAGATTGAGAAAGACAACGACAGCACTTTTGGGTATAGTGGCCTAGTCAGTAGATAGAACGTGCAAGAAAACGGCCAACCAAGTTCTTTCGCATTTCATGAACTCTAAACTGATTAATTTGTTCTCAAAGGACTCCGTCAGTTGTAGTCAGAATTGAGTTTTGTAAATAAATTAAGGTCAAGTTATTTGGATGCATTCCATCCCATTATTTAGTAGAGGACTTTCATGGGATGTTTTGATGCTATGCACTGAAAATCATACTTTTTCTGCAGAAAACTTTAAACCATAGCACCCGTTCAACCCGTTTTTGACAAAATGAACGTGCTAGTAGCTGACTCTCTGATAATCTAATCTGAAAATGCAAAGCAGAAACCCACAAAAATGGATCTTACAATTGAGTCTAAAGTGTTGAGAAATATTTTGGAAACAACTGACTGTCATTGACTGTACACTACGCATTTTTGTTGAATTCAATATTTGATTATTGTTATTCTGTAATAAGGTACTTGTCATTGAATTAAGATTTATTTATTTATTCACGGTATTCATTTATTAATTAATTAATATTTTTTTATTTATTCATTCAATTTCCCAAGCTATCAGCAGTAGTACTCGTACTAATCACAGTGTACAAGTCAGTGAAATGATTTTTGACATAGATTTTTCACAAAAGGTTATACATGGATCTCGTGCTGTGTTCGACCATCTTGAATTTACATTCTTTCTAGTTTTATTTCCTCATCAAATTGAATTTCAAACCAGAATAGAATTTACAAGCGACTGTGAAGACAAGTCTATATAAGATATATTAAAAAACATTTCATTGATCCTATGAAATAAGTAGATAAGAGAACACTGCATTTTAGTAGTTCTGGAGTGATTGAATGATTGATTAGCTGCCTTTATTAGTTGCCTTTTTTTGAGTGACGTATGGCATAGAAGAAGATCTGTACTATTGTGTTTGTTCCGTATATGTATTTCTATATTACTAGTATAAGTGTGCACTATTGTATCGTTCTGGGGAAGACAAATTGATGGCGATGCACTGACCATCAGACCAACGCTTGCACCAATTTTCACGTCACGTCTGCGTCCGCATCTTCCAACAGTCCTTCACGCAGCACACATTGCATCACTAACGCTTCAACTGGGATTACACACCGTCTTGACAGAGCTGAGCTCTCCAGTTGCGAATGTCACGTTGCTTCACCGACGCCAATTCAGAATAGCCTCCTCCGACATTGACAAGCACTACCTAGACTAGAGCACACTGGTGAATAATTAATTGGTGCTTCCTTTTCAATGGTGCAATGTCTGGAAAAGGATATTTGTTCCAATGTGTGTAGTTTGATGGGCATGTGTGATGACTTGGTACTGCCACCGTGTGGATCAAACCAAACATGATTAAATGCGTTGTGTCGATACACAGGGAATTTCAAATAAAGCATTGATTGAGAGGTAATTCCTCCCCCTTCAACCAAAACTCACTTCAAGCTATTGATGCCTCACATCAGACTCCTTTTCTTTGTGTAGGCTATCAATACAAATAGAAAATTGTAATTAAGAAATTAATTTTGTGAAAATTTCTCTCTTTTGAACCAGAAACTTCTTTCTCTACCTCAAGCGATGTGTCTCATATATTTATATCGTGTTATCACTTATCAATGTCACAGTGTGAGAGAATATGAGTTGATATAAAATAACGCGTACAATGATCAATATAATTTATAGTATAAAAACGCGACGAGTATAAAAACACTTCACTTACGAGTATACTCTTCTTAAGGAATTAAACTACCTCTTAAACTTGAAAACGAATTACAGCTCGTTATCATCGCTATGTATTGTAACATACATAAATAAAGGAATCTAATCTATTCGGTGATCCATCATAATTTTATGATAACCCACATCTTCATATTTGAACAAAAAACCCTCCTCTGAACTTCTACAAATTGAAAAAGTAACAGATTCGGGTTGATGCCTATTAGCCTATGGTAATTTTGATAAATTGCGATATAGTACATTATTTCTGGATGAATGAGCTAGTTAGTCATGATTAATAATTATTTATGATATCCTATCTTATTTACATTATTAGAGAAATTCTCAATCATCTTGTTAGGAGATTGATGAATTTTGATGGCTTTATATAAAACAAATAAATTCATTCCAAATTCTCCTGCTAGTGAGTTGAGAGTCAACCTCTCAACAAGCCCAATCAGCTTTACAACGATGACTTGTTTCTAAAACTGACTTGAATTGCAGCCACCTTATTGAGATAATCCATAACTGTTATGAGGGTACTTCACGAGCAATAAAAGTGTTTCTTGATTGACTTGGTTGTATCTATATCCAGCACGCGTTGGGAGTTTTTACAACAAACAGTTTGAGTTCATTAACGCCAGCACACAGTGGGGGAGTGAGAAGTGAGGAGTGAGCAGTACAGCGAACAGGATTGAGAAGGTAAGTGTCAAGCGGCTTAGGTGGCTGATAATTCATCTTGGAAATAAAACAGGAGGTTAAGGAGAGAGTGTGATTGCTAACGCTGAGAGAAGAGAGAGAGTCTCTCAACTTTTTCATCCAACATTTTCTATTTCTGTCTTCTTATTATTTTATCTCTTTTTGGCTTCATTTTCTGGTGCTCTTCTATTTCTCATCTTACTCAGTTCATCAATATCCCTTCAAATCAATAACTTTATTATCAATTCGTTTTCACATCCTCTTCCTCCTCCATTAAAAACTTATCGTTACCATTTCTACTATATACTATTTCATACCATTTCCATTCTTTATTTTCCACTATTAGTTGCTCTATTGAGACACAAATGTTTCTGGTCTATTCTTAACCTGTTCCTTTAAGAATAGTGTCTAATTAGTGAATAAGCCAGTAAATATTGTAACATACATAAATAAAGAACTATAATCTAATCTAATCTTGTCTAATCTAATTCCTCTTCATTTATCAATCCTCTTTATTTTTTTAGTAGTTTATTCACTCTCTCATAAATGACATGAATTTCCTTAAAATTGGTAACTTCAGTTGAAGTTGAATTATATTATGTAGTAAGATTGGTTAGCACCTTACTGTGCTCATTCATGTGAAACAGCTGATTATTCATTTACTCACTGTTGCATTTTATTTCTGTTCCTATTGAATATAGAATAAAATGTCACATACTATCAGTTTTCGGACTTAATTTTTCAAATATTCATATACTTACATAATATTACTAATAACATTTTGTACAAAGTACTTTATTTAGGCCTACATCCTATTATTTTCATAATTATTTGGAATTTTATTTATTTATTTATTCATTCATTTATCATACAAAATACTACAATCACAATATAATTATGACATTGAAGGAAAAACTAGGCTGAGCCTGTACTATTTCTATCCAAAATTTTCTAAAAATATCTACTCACCTTGCTACTTGAAACCATAAAAATAAAGTGAATTTATTGATTTCCATTTTAACGTCATATTAAGAGTATTCTTCTCACGCCTTATCATTTTCCTACTCTGCTTCATCCGCTACCGTTTTCACAAGTATTTATCCTGTTCTCCTCTTTCTCATCTTTTTACATAATCCACACCCACCCACTTAGAAAGTTTGTTTGCATTTATTTGTCAACCAATATCTAATGTTTTCTACATTTTCTATATTCTTATTGATTTATTTTGTTTTTTCATGTTAGTTTGAATTCCAGTGTTATCAATAATTTGATTGTATGGTATGAGATGTTGTGGCGTATTTCTCCATAATTGAAATAATAAGACGTTGATGTTGTCAATACCACTTTAAAGTGGTATCTTTCAATCCAGTGCTATTTTTCTCTGTTTTCTAAGTTGAATACTATCCATTATCTATTTCTCTCACATGATGCATCTTGATATAATATAATATAATATTATATAGCCGAAACATGTCGTGACGAAATAATTTTGAAAAAGGTACTCTTATAGATTTATATTCAAAAGTAGCGCTAAAGAAAAAATACAATACTTAGCATGATACATATAAACCTGTACCTATACTGAACTTATTAAATAGCCTTCTTTCATATTATCTCTAATTATAATTTTCCTTTTACATTTGCTTCTTCCCTGTTTTCAACAGCTATTTACCTTCATCGCCATTCATCATTTCTCCAATTTCTCTCACAATTAAATCTATTTCCCTCCATCTCTGGTTTTCTTTATTTCACAAGCTACTTTCCTCTGTGTTATCTAATCTCTCTATTTTTCAGCCTCTTTTCAGCTTTTTTCTCATATCTTCAAAGCAAATCCCCATCTTATCAAATTATGTTCTCACTTTTATCATTTCCCAGCCTCTTTTCAGCTTTTTCATCATATCTCCAAAGTGAATTCCCATCTTATCAACTTCAGTTCTCATTCATCTTCATTTTGACCTGATCATCATTCCTTCAATATCTATTTCTCTCACACTCCGACCCCCTCTAAAACATTCGGATCATTAAACTCTCCACCTTCTCTATCTCTCTTGCATACACGCTCCTATCGTCAATCTTTGCTCTTTCCCCTTTCCACAACAGCTCCTTATCGTTCGTTAAACGATATGTAGAAGGGAATTCAACCCCCTTTCCAGTAATTTCCATCGTTCAATTTTCCATCTCTTATCTCTTTTCCTTCTTCTTCCTCACCTCTAAAGTTGATCCTTACACTTTTCCATTATATCTTTCACTCTCTCTTGCTCTCCTATCTGTCAATTTCCCGTTCTCTCTCATATCCTTCCTTACCAACCGTTTCTTTATCTCGTTCTCTCTCACATTCTATTTACTCTCCACTCTGCTGAAGATGAAGATTTCTCAGCTATCCACTATCTACAATGTCATCTTTCCCAATTGCTCTCTATCACACCATTCTTCAATCTCTCATCCTTTCCCACTGTTTCATCTTCTTTCTCCTTTTTTCTCGTCACTTTTTCCCTTCCACATCCACTTCTCTAATCCTCTAATCTCTCATATTCTCTCCCACTTATTTTCTTTCTCTCTCTCTTCTCGTCTTTCTCTTCCAAACTGTCTCTCTCTCCCCCCATCTATCTATCACTTCATCCCTCTTATTCTACCTCTCTTTCTCATTGTTTCTTCATCTGTATCCCTAACATCGTCTCTCTGACTTTTTCCTTTCTTCTATTATATCACTGTCTCTCATATCGTTCCTATTTTTTCTTTCACATTGGCTCCCCCACCTTTCATTTTCCTTTTCACAGTTCCCTTTATCTCTCTCACACATCCACAATCACATTATATCACTGTCTTCTTCTTTTTCCCTCCCTCTCATTATCGTCACTATACTCTTTCTCTATCCACCCATGGTGAGATTCACTTTGAACTCTCGGCATTCCTTATGAATATAAATGCATAATTGCTTCCCATTCAACCTATTTTGACATTTTCAAGTGAATCTCTCTATCCGTCTATTAATCTATCCACATTCACTATCTATCTCTATGCTCAACTGAAAAGAGGGAGAAAAGTCAATAGAGACCGAAGAAGATTCACTCTCTTCCTCTGGCGACGTGGCTCTCTGTTGATGAGCAGCAGAAGGGGGGTGTGTTCGTCCCCCTTCGTCCCTCCTGAGGAGCAGAGCAGAGCTGCACGTCCTTTATAAGGTAACCCGCTCCCCCTTATCGGCACTCCTCTACAGTTCTGGCACCCGTCAACATATCAGCTCCAGTGCCGTGCCGTGCAGTTCAGTTAGTGCTTTCTTTTCCAGCTACCGCAAACAACGCCGAAACATGATTTGTCAGGTGAGAAACAGCGTCATCAAACGAATATTTTTGTTCTTGAAAATTATCAATCAATATTATCAATCAACAAATTGTCAATGAATATTATCAGTATCAATCAATATCATAAGTATTATCAGTATTATCAATATGATTTAACAATTTTACAAAAGATTTAATTTGCATGTGTGAATGTTGCGAACCAAATCTGCAGAATAGAGTGTGACAAAGTCAGGAACTATTGAAGAGATTGATATTGATAAATTTAATATACCTACATTATATATCTACTAGTATATGGTATAGAGATCATTGATGATATAACCTTTATTAAGAAGGTGTGAATTTGGTACATTTGAATTCCTTACTATACACATATTATAAGAAAACCTTCACAATGGAGCTTGCTGAGAAATTTATGTGTAGTGTCTATGATAGAACTATGACTGGCTTATCCTGATTGACTTGTTTTAATCTAATGGTATTTGAGGGTGTCATTTCTATCAAAAATCCTGTACAAACGATTATTAATAATTGTGAGCTCTACTTTAATAGTAGAATCATCGTGAAGTATTGGTCTTCTTCAGTACACTTGATTCATGTTGCCCCATATCTCTGTTGATTGGCTCTAAAGTTAGCTTGTGAAAACAATGGCTATCAAATACAGAATACCTAATAGAAAATGGAAATTTCTGAATAGAGACTAACATTGATGTTCGTTTCACATACAGTTGTCATAATTTTAAAACTATTTCGTGAATTTTCAGCAGAAATTTAGTTACTATATCGGAGCTTAAAGTCAAATTTATGAAATGAGACTCAATTTTTATCCCTTTAGCAGAGACTAAGATATCATCCCTTCATCAATAATTTTCAATAATTATTTTTGGTTTAAGTAGTACCACCAATAGTACCTCTCATTGGAACATTTCAAATAATCAACAAAATCTGTTATTGAAATGTTTTTTGCCTTTGGAAAATTTCCGTAGAACCAAATATTCGGATCTTATTGTAAACATCCATCACATTCTAGTCCTACTTGGATAGCTTCTATTGGACAAGTATCGGAAACTATTTCAAAGCTTCGACAGTTATTGATGAAATACTTGATAATGTGTCACTAGTTCTGATATCTTTATAATCGTTGGGCCTATCCAGTGTCACGTTCAAATTCCAGTTTCGTGAAAGGGACTGTTTCCAAGTAAACTTCACAAGGAGAACCTGCTACCAGTGATTAGGTTTTGGCGCATATATGTAATTGGCTGTGGTAAAAGTTGAACTAGTAAGCGAGCCAGCATAATGATGCAACCAATCAGAGGTGAAATACTCATGCATTAACCAGTATCCTAGTGCAAAGAACCTTAAAAAGAGGTTAAATTACGGACTAACCCAATATTATGTCAACACATTTCAAAGTCATGTGTGTTGCCACACCCTTTCACTATCAATATGTTGGTGGATATTCGACCATTCTCCCGTATTATTTTCCTTTATAAAGAAAACTAATTGCATTAGAATGAAATCTGCCATTTCGAAAATGATGATTGGATGTATCGTGGAGGAACCTCATACACCAACAAGATTGCATCGTCTCCACTCAACTAATTTTCGGGTCTTAATTCCAAGAATATTTGAAGTATATCGTATTTTTGGATCATCACCAATTGAAATGATTTCCACTTCAATAAGAAAGGAAGAAATCCAGTTTATTGAACTCCAATTCCAACGGAAATACATAATTGAACAGGGACTTTTTCGCTTCCTTCTATACTCAGATTAAATAGTTTATTTGGATGAACTCCTGTTTTCTTGAGTTTCCTGCCGTGGACTACACATACATAATATTAGCTGTGTAGTGGATCAAAATAGGAAGACTAACCACGATTGGATTCTGCTTGTTATTCGAATTTATTATTACAAAGTATAGAGACATTGAACTTCTATTAATAATGGAAAGCGAGATTTCTACGAGACCTTATTGAATAACAAAAACCTTATGATATGAAAAAGTGAGAACGCGATTGTTAAGACTATTAAAATTTGTTCATTTTGAATATTCGCAAGAACAATTATGGTCCAGATGAAGCCGGATTCAATAATCCATATGTGACACTGATAACGATCGCTGTTGGCTATTGTTAGCGAAGGATACTTTCTCCTATTGTCTTTGACCTACACTCGCGAGTAAGTTGACGTTTGAAGATAAATCGAAGTACCATTGAATTTTTCGTCATTCGAGAACTTTCTTCCGATGAATCACTGTTGAAGTTCTACTGTAACATGCCTGAAATAGTTGGGTTATTATCAAACTGGATAGACAGGACTTTCTTTTATGAATCAGTATCGCATTTAAAGAAAATTATCATTGAATTTCATAAAACTTTTCATGGACAAATTTTGTCTTGATTAAAACGTGGGCTGATTATATTTCTACAAACAGTATAAAAGGAGGGTACACTTGGTTTAATTGAGCAAATGTGAACCTACCAATTCCATTGTAGTCTCATTGAGACCTTGAAATCAAAAGATTATAACAAACAAGGAAGTAATGTGGGTAGACATTATTAGATGACACTTTGAACCAGCATCCAGTCAAATTATTTCATACTACTGATTAACTTGACGTTTTCAGAAACTATAAATGCCGGTATAACTGATGTTTAAGATTCGGAGTCTCAACACAGACACGACCTTTAAACATATTCGTGGCATTATGATTAGATTATTATGACTCAAGACCGCTTGCAAAGGTTGGAAATGACCATGGAGGATTAATCTGTAGTCTCGGAGATTTGTCACCGAAGCTGTTGAAAGAATAATTCTAATCTACCTGACTTCAGCATCATCGTGATTAATCTACAGATACTCCAATTATTACATAATAATTGGATAATAACTAGACAGAGAAAAGTAATTATTATTACGTTTATACTGATAAGAGAATAGGAAACTGGAACTCTTCAGTAATCAGTAAAAGAATACTGAAAGGATAATAAAGACAAAGGAGAGATCTAAAAGTACTATATTTATTTTGTGATTAATAATGATCCTATGTGGGATTTAGTTAGGGTAATGGAACACTAAGAAAATATTGCTAACAGCTTCGGCAATATATCGGTATTCAACAAACATTGTAGTGTATCGAATTTAAAATCAAATTGATTTCTCAAGCAAAATTTTTATTGAAAACTGGTAACTGAGTTATCCAACGCTTTATCGAACAAGAATCATGAAACTTTCACTAATTTCCAGTTGTAAATGAGATAGGGGACTATTCAATATTCATGTAGTTGAAATGGTAGTTATTCATTCGAATACACAAATGTACAAATAAACAGGTTTCAACAGGATATCCATAAAATTCTGCAGAAACATGGTGAAAGGTTGACTGGTTAATTCAATTTAATTCAAGAATCAACATTGGTTATTTCCATTAGGCTGACTACATTCAGAATATTTTTCATTATTCAGAATGTAGTATTCCAGTGAAAGCACTCGTATATGTGCAACAATTCTATACACTTCAATAGCGACAAATAAGATTAGATTGAAGAGTTACTCCTGTCCATTTTAATGGCCTCTGCCTGGCAGAGGCTTTTTGAACTTTTCATAGAATCGAATGTCTTCAATAAAATACATAAATAATCTACGTCTTCATCAGTGGTGTTTTTTTAGGTAAGAAGACAAACAATCTAGATCAAATTCTAATTTTAAAAACTCCACTAGAATTTTAATTTCACTGAAGAAAACCTTGAAATCATCCAAAGGATGCTTCAGTGCCTTCAGTTTGTTTCTTCTTTAACTCTGGATTATGGAATTTTAGTTAATGAGCAGGTGGTCTCACTACGATCAATTTATAGGAACATGTAATTCCATGATTTTTTATAATCTCTAACTTGACTTCAATGTTAGTGCCAAATTTCGGTCCCAGCTGCCTGAAAACAGTTGGGTGATGTCAGAGGCCCTGAAACTGATTAGGTGCAACCTGAAAAATCCGCTACCAGGCCTGTGTCAGCCAGGTCACACGGTATTATTATTCCCACTCTGGTCCAAGCGGGTCACTTGAAAATTGAAGAAAAGGATGGAATAACATCAAAATATAAAATTCAGAAAATGAAAAACTTGAGCGTTATCATGAGAAATTTTCTCAGCAAAGCTTCCGCAACACATTCTCCAGAGTCTTCATTTGAACTTATGTTGCCAGTGGAAAGATGAGGAATCATTTGGAGAGTCAGGGGAATTACAGAAAAATCAATGTGAATGTTGATTTCGGGCTTGTAATTGAAAAAAAAAACGGTTTTTCCAAACTCCTCTCAACACACATTGCGAGTCTGTTGTTGGTCCTACATTGAACATAATCTGCCTAATCGTTTCTAGAAAAGTTTAAAAATAGTGAAAAGTTTCAGGTTTCAGATGTGAATCCCTTCATAGAGAATTGAGGAAGCCCATCAGCCAAATTCCAATATTTACTGATTGGGTATATTCTTAGATCTGAATTTGTGATTGCTTTAATATAATATAGACGAGCTTCAAAAATTAACTTTAGAAATAATATCTCAAATTGATATTAGACCTTGACGAGATTTAAAGGAAAGGCGAACTCTATCAAAGTGGCCAAAAAAATTACGGTTGTTAACACAACCAGGACCACCATTCAGGTTCATTAACTCGTATTTATTTCCATCATTCGATGTTTTCATTCCATCTAATGTCAGCAGAATAAACCTGTAAAATACGCAACCCAATCAACCTTTTACAACCTATCAAACGACGTTAACTAACACTCACAATTAACTAGAAAACAAGTATGGCAGGATATTGAAAAAAATCCAATCTCATTGCAATCAAATAGAAGACATTTCACAGACAAAGTTACTCAACAGTTTTCAGTCTTGTTTGATGTTTGACATAGAAATTAAGTCGAGGTGAGACTTTCATGTTACGCAAAAGAGAGGTCAAGTCCAAGGTTCATTGTACTCAACACTCCTGCTACTCGTAAGGAACTGGTATCAGTAGGAGGCCTCTACCAATACAACACAGTTTGGCCAATTCAATAATGTATTCCGATTGTGCTACCAGGAGCTGGCCAATCTACAGTTAAACTCACCTAAAACCGTCAGCGGTGTTCGAATGGCTAAACTGTGGTTAGTCATTTATAAGTAGTAATGCTGACAGATAAAGTGAATTCTACTTAGTGTAGAATTGTGTAGAACTACTCACTAGTAGTAAAATCCAATTTAATCAAAAAACAATATCACGTGGAGAGTCATTCGGGGAGATTTATTAGTTGCAGATGGAGAGCAGCAATCTGAAGATCTGAAATTAATCTAGAACCCGACAAAGCATAACTATCAACGATCTGTTGTTCCATCAACAATTCTCATCTCCTTAATTAAAAATTTACGGAGCATTCATTGTCATAACCATCGTCATAATTCCGGGTGGGGAAGCCATCCATTCGGCTTGACATATTACTCCAGTTCAATATCTGTTCCAGTTCTGTTCTGATTACAAAGAGATAGTAACTGTACAACTGATGGTTGAAGATTATGATGTGAAGAAACAGAAAGAAGAAGACAAAAGCTGTAGCTTAATTAGTAGAAGCTCTTGTTAATCCAACACTAGTCACTGGGCTTGAAGACTGGAGTCATCAAGATACTGGAGCTCACACTAGTCGCGACAAGATAGAAGACCAGGGTGAATTCTAGGGCGAAGATTGTGGTTCATTCTACACTAGTGGTAGGAGATTATACCACTGAATTATCGGCAATAGAATGATGATCGAAGGATTGTTAAGAACATTTTTATTTTTGATTCAACGGTCAATAAAACACTAACAAACTATTATTTAAAATAATATAATAGTGTAGAAAATTTCTACGATACTACAAAAGTTTTTTTCAAACTGATCAGGACACAAGAGTCTCAACGATTTGAGAACATATCATTCAACCATTCAAACATATCCGAACATTGGGATATGAAAATATTTATTTGCTTTTGTATGTTTCACATTGTATTTGCTTGGTAGTAACTTATGCATAGCAATTAGAAAAATGTTACATTCAATCCCGCTCTGGAAGGAAATGCATTTGAAATTTATTGGCAATATTGAATTTGTTGAAAGTAGTCAATGGATCATGTCAAAAATACGTATTTCTGGTTTATAAATCCATTCTTCTCCACTTTAAACTCAGAGGATGACTAACAGCAGGTAGAAACATCAGACATTAAGCTGTTGAGAAGTGAGTGTTTCCATTTCAAAAGTGTTCTTGATTCAAAGTTTAGTATTAATGTTTCCACTTCAAAAGTTTCTAATTGTAAGTTCAATAAGTATTAATGTTTCCACTTCAAAAGTCTGTAATTGAAAGTCTAATGAGTATTAATCCATTTGCAGTTTGAAAATTCCAAGTTCTATAACCTGATCAGATTACAAACCAATAAAATGAGCTGTCGATTTTCGAATGGTTCTCAATTAAATAGTAGATAGCTGATGGTTGACGAGAAATTTTCATCCCTTGGCAATCATAAAACACCTGTAATTATCAACCAAAACCATTATTGTATTTATATTCGAAAGCTGAATCAGAGCAGTGTTATTTTCTCACCAGAACTAGTTTAATCTTGCAATTTAATGTTAATTTAATGTCTTGTAGTTTAATCTCCTTTCAATATTACAACATATTGTGAGTCAAGCTATGAACTATTGACTTTTTTGGATTGTTATTCAATGGTTATAAATGAATATACAATCATTTCAAATGTCAGAAAGCTGAAAGCCAATGCATGCATGGAAATTGCAGTTTTTTTATAGATTTTACAATGATTATTTAAGGTTGAATTTTTGTTAGTTGAAATTTGAAAAGAGATACTCCATAGTAATTGATCCTTCAGAGTTGGCGTTTGAGATAGATAGTCAAGTTATTGACAGGAAGTAGCAGAAAATTGTAAAAACTTCACGATTATTTTATCAGGAAAACTGACTGTTATGAAATGAATTGAATCAATATGGCTAGTGATAATATACATAGTACATCATAAAATTCCAATTTTCATTCTTCAGTCGCTTGGACGTTCTTGAACGCTTGAGAGATTGGACGCCAATCCTATATTTGAGAGTTTGAGAAAGTTGCAGTCAAGCACTTTTATTTTGAGTTTATTTGGGAAAAGTTCTGTGACTCATTCGTGCAAGCTAATATGGATTCTATGCATAGATTTCACAGATTCATTGTTCATATTCATGATACCGCTTTTACAATAAATGATTGCAGGACGTTTTGCTGAAACCGGTAGCAGCTACGTAGGCCTACTTCCCGTTACTGAAACAACTAGTGATGCGCTTATCAAATCCTTATCCTGCTTTCCATCTAATAAAATATATTGTATTACGTGATTCATGTTGAAGCTATAAAAATCTTCCAGAATAGAGACGATAAAGAAGGAGTGAAGGAGAATTTAACAAAAATAACAACAAACTGGTAAAACAACTATCAAAAGCCGGTCATTCTTCCACTGTAATAGGGTTTGTTCTCACTTCCTCTGTTAAACAATCGAGAGGGGGAAAATGATAATCGAAATTGATAACCGGTTCACTCCAATTGTCTCCACTAAACAAACAAAAAAGTGATTATTTGATGTTTGTATTATAAAGTCGATAATTGGAGCGAATGAGATGATTCCATTGGTAATCGACTTGGGAATCTTCTTATCATAAAAAAGGCTTTATTGCTTCTTCTCCTCTCTCTCTCTCTCTCTCTCACTCTTTCTCTCTCTCTGGATACAAGTCCAAGTTGGGTTCGTGAGAGAACGTATTGATAGTCTTCAATTATGTGTAATGTTAACCGAATCTATATTTCGTTGAATCGATATCGATGTGAACGGAATGTAAATTAGTGCTATGTACATGTTTGTTGAAGGGAAGGAGGCGGCACAGATTACTTGATAGTTGTTAGTTAGAAATCGAGGAAATGAAAATCAAAATCCTAGGAGTCCTATATTCCAGACGATAGATACAGGATAAGGATAGAAGACATGATATGATGATTCTGAGGGTAATGCAATCAAGTTTATACGCACTAATCACATGTTAGATCAGTGTTTTGAACCTTCTCTTCGAAGTTTGAGAACTGATTTGATATTATGACTCACACAATTTGAAGCATACCATTGAAACTATCTTTCATCATTTCCCTCTTATCTCTTGAAACTAGATTCTCATTATGCCTTGATATCAAATTAATGGACTTGGAAACTTGACAAGTTTAGCAGTGTGGAAACTACATCAATTAAAACATCTTTACTAAATTAACAATTAACTGCAATGTAGGAAATTTATTTCCACCTCAATGATTGATAAATTCTGTTGGCAGTTGACAAATCTACAAGGATGTACAAATTGTATGTGTGGAGAAGAGATATCATAGAAGAAGAGAGTCTAGTTACGTAGAGAATATTTTAGATTGTATGAGTAGTATCTGTATTGATTAGAGAAATTGATTTACATCTGTTTTGACGAATTTTTCCTGACTATAGTGGACAACTAAGGTTGGTTACAGCACTCAGTTTTGATCCTTTATCATACCTAGCAGGTATGATCAGCTGATTTGAAATTCTTAATCTCAGTTGGTGGAGCCCAAGTTAGATTGGTAGAAAATGGTTATTTTGGAAAAAAACACATTTTCTTTTCTTTTGCGGAAAAAAGCAGTTGACACGGATGATTCGGACTGAGCAGCGTAGGTCAATAAAAGAATGACATGAGCTGAAGAAGGAACAAGTCCGGACTTCACAAAAATACTTTGGAAACGCTAGAAAAAACAGACAGACCTAACTAAGGTCAATGACCTTTCCCGAGAACTTGACTTGAGAGAAGATACGGGCAATCAGTTTAAGCACCTTGTCAGTTTTCGTTCCATTCCTGAACATATTATTCCAAGAACTATGATGATCTGTACAGAATGTTAAGAACATTCAGATAGCATCCAGAACATAGACGCCTCAGGTAATCATATAATAATATGATTATTCATACTGAGGTGTAAATTCACCACTCCCTATGGTGTTGGTCTCACTCACAAATTGCTCTTAAACTATTCTCTCAATTATTTCTGTCTTCCTTTTTTCTTCTCCCTTCCCTTCCATCGCTCCTCATTCCTCCCCCCTCTCTCATCTTATTCATTTCGGTCCCAAACACTGTTCCATTATGCTAATAAGGCCACCCCTTTTTGGACATGAATTTTAATAGAAATCGAAAGCCTTATCTGATGTTGGAGGCGCCAAATTTATTGAAACTGCACATCAATCAACTCCATAACAAGCTACTTGACTAAAAGTGTTCGCCAACTACTTTTCAGGATCGCTTCAATGGAAAATTGAGCAGAAAATTATCAAGCTCCCAGTCTCTAATCAGGTTGTTTTAAACTATAATTAAATACAGTATACGGAAAATACTGCAAATATGAATAGAGAAGCGTTAACAAAGTAGCAATTTAAATACCCAATAACAATAATTTATTTCAGCAGAACATTATTATTCATCAAGTTCCCAAGGTAGGCTAAACTGAATAATTGTCGAGTGTTTTCATGGGATACCTTGATATAGATTGATTTCACTAGTTCTTGATTTTTAGAATCAAGTATAATGTCTAAAAATAAAAATCTAATTGAGCATTCTAAGACAAAAAATAATAATTTGATTCCAACGTATAATTAATTCATTTGTGCCAATAACAAACATAATACTATTGACTCATTCTTTTCATTATTATCTGGTGTTACTCGCATCTGATTATATGATAGATGTTTTGAATGGATCATCGGTAGAGCAGGCGACTTGTAAATCGAAAATTGAGAAATGTACATCGAATACTATCAAACTTTCACCTAAAAATAATATAGAGGAGATTGTCGTCTCTTCACTATTTTCAGTTATATATTGTAATGTAATGTATTTTTGGAAAATAAATTTCAATTTCAATTTTAAGAAATAATAAAACATTCTTTAATTATCATAAGAAATGGTCAATTCGAGGCACAAGATGAAAGGGAAAATTATCGCATTATTTGCCGGAGTATTACATCCAGTTTAATTGTTTGAATTTCAATATATCAGACTTAAATAATAACAAAATTGCAACTGAGAACTGAAACACGTGTTAGTGAATTAATCAAGAGAGGAATCCGGAGTTCTTAGACTGCACATTGCATATTACACTCGGTAGTAATGTAGCTACTGTATTTCATTGTTACTGTATGGTTATTCTTCTCAGTTATTGTTCCCTTCTCCAGTTGCATACAAAATCAATAGTGGAGCAGAGAAATATTTACATATCCTGTTGATTAGTTCCTTGAACATACAATGAGTTGACGTTCCTTAGAAATTAAATTTCATTGATAACCTTATTGGGAAGTTAGATCCTGGGCAACATCCAGGATCTCATTATCTTATTGACCCCTGAAGCATAAGATCCTCTACCCTGTAAATGTATGGCAGTCATAACTGCACCAAGTAATCAGGCCTTATCTGAATGTTATTACTCCATAACACGTGAATCAGTGATCAACTGAAGAAAGAACATTAAACCTTCAGAAGAAAATTATTACAGTTACAGCAGATGGAAATATTTTTTTAAAAAGACCTCGTGGATCTATTTGGAGTAATGATGACAAATGTGCATGGTGAAGATCAACTATAAAACTCAAAAGTCATGTATAATTTATTTCCTTTTCTTCGAGATGATTTACGCCGGGATTATCTATTCAAGTCCACTACCTCCGTAAGTAGTCTGAAGGTAGTTGTAAGTCGCTGAGAAGATCGATGCCACTGAACAGCTGTGCAACGATAGAAACATCTGAAGTCATTGATGTATAGACATGTAATAGACATGAATAGACATGATAGAAGAACGCTAGCGAGCTGACCGTTCTGTTCGTACCCCAACGGAGGTATCGAGATGAAAATGAATTATCAGCGAGAATGATTGTTCTTTATAGAGCAATTAGCTAATTCTGAAATTTCATAATGCATCTCTCTGATGGTACATCTCTGACGATGTGAAACTCAAATAATTGAGAAAACTTATTCCGGTGAGCATCTTGTATCTAGAGCACCTAGTACTTCCTTCCAAAAAATTTGAACAGAGCCCTTTTACACGTTCATCTTTTTGATTCAATCATGATCACCGCTGACGTTTACCACTTTTTCTATAGGCGTCTCTTACACTTAATTCAATTACGTTAATTTTACTTACGTTAATCTTACAATTAACGATTGTCGGCCGACATTCAGAATTGCCCTCTGATGGGTTAATCGAAATTCTCACCAACAGCTGATTCTCATCCAATCGGAGAATCTGAGTATCGGCAAAGAGTTGTGAAACAGCCCATGGCTCTATTGATATCGACTAGATGATGTAATTTATCAGCATGCATTTCCGTGAGCAGGAGGAAAAGATCTTTGAGGGCACTTCTTGAAATGCTTGTAAGGCTATTGTGCAGCTGGTATACATCGCTCCAAAGATTGTAAACTGCATCCCGAACTAGCTCATCGGTGTATCTATTAAATTTGTTCCAATAAATATTAAAAACTGGATACTTCACAACTATTACTTCCATCTTAATATTTTATGAGTTCAAAATTTTTCTGTTTTTAAAACTATTCATTATTGTCGGGATCAATTCACAACTGATAGCATTTATTTTAAATTACTTACCTTTGTTTGAATAAAAAGATTCCATTTTTAATTATCAGTTTAAGATTTAGAAACAGTTAAGTCTCTACTCCTACTGGCGAACAAGTGTTTCACTTATGCCAGTAGTTCTTCACCTCCAGCCGTATTTTTCAGATAGTTGATATAGATATTTAGAATAATAAATATTGTTCTTTTTTTCTCTGATTGTCACATCTTTGTACTGTTTTCTGTGTTTTGGTGAAATAAATTGATTTGAATTGAAATTGAATTGAATTGAATCTCCCTGGATGAAGAGGCAATACAGAGTCTTCTCAGTTCTATGACTGACCTCACATCTTGATATTGATTTTATTTCTAAATAGGTTTATAATTTTTTGATGCAATCTGTCCATCTAGTACTGGTCATAAATGGAGACTATTGAAATGCTGAATACTGAACACAGTAAAATCAGAGAAAACTTATACAAGATTAATCATACAAAACGTAAACTTAAGATGGTTGAAATTTAATTGACTCAAAATGCAAATTGACCGGAAGCTTAAATTCAAACTCTATACCAACGTATCAATATTATGTGAGAAGATTTATTCACAATACAATATTGAATTTAGTTCAATTTTCAATTTGAGATAAGTTTTTTATTGAATCACAGATGAAAAAAATTTAGATTTTTCGAATTTTATCAAATTATTAAAATTTTTGTAGTAGATTAGCAATGTTCTTCTATAAATAATCTTCTGTTACTAATTTTATTTTTTTTTTTTTTAGACGGCAGCTAGCGTTGTTCTAGTTGCATTTGTGACGGTGATCAGCGGCCACCCGTACGCACATCCGCACGCATTCGCCTACCCATACGCACACATCCCCGCATACCAGCAACAGCATCAGCAGCGTCAGTTCTACTACCCGGCCGCACCGCAGGCCGCATTGCCATTCCAGCAGCAGTTTCCATTTGCGGCGCCACCTACCCACACCAACTATGTCTACCTGGCCGCACCACCCCAGCAGGCACATGCCCAGCAGCCCGCCAGGCTTGTCTCGTAAGTTGGACATTTATAATAATTTTGTAAAATAAAAATTATGAAAAGTGGTAAGAAATTTGCTACCTTATAAACCTAGAAAAACGTTTGGGTTGTATGCATTTTCAATCACTCAATTTATATAGATTATTATCATACAATCCATATACAAGGGCAATTTTCCATAAACTCTGCCCAATCGGCTAGAAGAATAATGCAATTTGTTTTCATGAGAGTGATGATGCTCACATATTGACAGAATTCAAGGGAAATGACCCCATAAGTTGATGCTCTTCTTCATTATCAAATGTTATCAGAATTACCACCCCTTCTTTTGAGTAATCATTGTTGATCTTCATCCCATCACTCTCCATCCTTATTAGAACTTATTGTTGATCTTCATTCTATCGCACTCGTCACTTTTCTCAAACGTCCTTCCTATTCCATCTTTCTTCTCATTGTTTCTGTCCTCCTGCTTCATCCCGCACCTCTTTCTTCCCCCCCCCTTTATCTCCATCTGCATTTCTTCCTTCTCCTTTTTCTTCACTTCCCATATATTCCGTTCAATTACTTAGTTTCACTTTCATCTTCCTCCGTCTAATCCACCTTTTTTTCTTCTCCAATTCCTTTTCCACGTCGTCCTCCTCTTCATTCCTCCTTTTCCTTCACATCTCTAGATGGAGATCATCATACTTTCCTTTTTTTATTCTTCTTCGTCTTCGAATTTCAGATTATCTCTCATGTTTTCTCTCCTCTTCGAACTTCTATTTTTTCATCTCCTTAATCTTCCTTCCCTCTACTTATATCGATACACTCTCCTTCCGTTTTACCTTCTCCTCCTCTTTCTTACAATCCTCCTTCCTCATCTGCACTGTTCTCTCTTCTAACCTAATTTATTTTGACTTTTCCCACTCCTACCTCCTTTCTCGTTGAAATTATTATTGTAATCACTTTCCAATTCTTATCACCATTATTATTCCGATCTTTCCAGTGAACTCACTCTATGCTAGTGCTTCTTTTGTCCTTTTAGCGTAGCGTTTCTCCCACACGAGCTTCGCCTTTCATCTGCTTCTTCGAATTTGTAGGTTGACTAAATTCCTTCCTTCTTCTTCCTCCTTTTTCCTTCTTCCTTCTCTCTCAAACTCTTCTGTCTTTTCTAAACTTCTGTTATCTATTTTTCTCAGTTTCATCTTCTCCTATTTTTCCTGTCCTCATCCCTCCTTACAATGTCCTTCTTCTCTCCTCCCTTCTTGTCTGTTCTGTTAACACATTTTTACTTTTCTTCATACACACACCAATTTTCCTGCTTCGCCCATCTCTCTTTTTTCTCCTCACCACTTTCAACTTCTCTTCTATCTGCTTCTAGGCCTTCTTGGCCTACCTACTTGTCCCTCTTCTCATTCTTCCCCTTCTCCTCATCCCCTCCTCATCATCGTCATCCTCCCCCCCTCCCCCCACCACCTCATCAACACCCCCTCCTCCTCATCCCTCATCATTCTCCTCCTCAACACCTCCTCCTCTTATTCCTCATCCTACTATGGTCCTCCTCACTCCTAATCGTTTTGATGTGAATTGATAACTGCCTCGCCCCGAGGGCAGTTAGCGCTCCTCACAAAATTATATGTTATTTTAATTGCTTGAGGCGGCGGTATCAGCAGAGACGCTCGTTAATCCCAGCCAAGTGTTAGTCTGGCAAAATTGAATTAATGCAGATTTAATGTTCATTGCTCTTTTAGTATTATCAAGATCAACACTAACGTGCAATCACTTCCAATCACTGGCCTCCAATGACGTACTAACTTGAATCACGTCCCACAGTAATTGCTCCGTTCAGTGTTTATTATTAAACATCCTGATAATTCTAGCACGGGGATGATCGCTGTTTAAAACTGAATCAATTCATATTAGATTTCCATAACTCTTTTTTCTCGTCTGAGTTCAGATAACCAACATTGGAGTTCAAATTAAAATCACTTCTAATCATAAATAATCATCGAGAGAAAAATAAGATTAAAATGTTACTGTAATCACTCCTATAGTGAGGTCCACGTTATAATGGCAGTGGAGAAAGATAGAAGAAAAACGTTGCCGATCCTCTTTCTTGTCAATGCTTTCTATAGATGGTAGCTGATACAGGTTCATTCTCGTTTAAAATAATCAATTATATTTTATTAAGCAACAAATTATATTTTTCAATAATTTCATAATGATTTTCCACAATTAAGATGGAATATTTTGTTGATTAATTACTAATTCTACATTGTTAGAAGATGATCTGGCAACAGAGCAAAGCGAGAAAGAGATAGCGCTATCCGCTTTGTTGAATGATAGACAAGGATAGCAATATCATTGCTAATCAAACACTGCCATTATAACGTGGACCTCACTATAGTACTCGTTCACTTTAGAACATAATTGTTACGAGTACTAAAGTCTCATCGCATCAACTGTCAATCCGAATCTTTGAAGTTCAGAAATTTGAGAGAGACGCTTGTGAAATTTGGGGCTGAAAACCAAATCGTCCTATTCAAGGAAATATATTTATATTAAACGCTAAACGCTATTCACTTTTATTGAGTACCTATTGAATTGATATAGGACCTAGATTAATGGAATGAAAATAATATATTATTTGAAAGAAAGCGTGAATTACTTGTAAAATAATACCTATAGAATAAAAGAAATCATGGACATTGCACTGAGTTCTCTTTAGAGAGATTGGAAAACTCAAGTTGTTAAGATGTTTAGAACGGAAATAAACTTGATTCGACTACTCTCGTAGATTGGATACTTATTGCAGTATACTTTAACTGATACAGTAGACTAATTTATGGCACTTGGAATATGCCTACATTGGATTCCCCATCTTATATGTGTTTATACAAGCAATTCGGAGACTATCAAATAGATAATTGTGAATGAAGTACCAGCTTGAATCACATTCCATTCCAACATTTATTGGGAACATAAGATCCATTTCTTCTGAAATGAAAACAATCAGAGTTAATATACACAAGAACTTGGTGTGAAGTAGACTTATTGAACAGGTGGCTAAGAGCTCCGTGATTTTAATTTGAACTCCAATGTTAGCTATCTTCAACTCATGAATTAAAAAGGAGAACATGTCAAATTACGGTAATATAAAAAAAAGAAAGAAGTCAACCAATGCATGAATGCAAATTTTTCCCCTTTTAGCCAAATAGCATTGAAGGTCAAGGTGAAAGTAGCCTCCTGTATGCAAAATAAATTTTTAAAAGCCACCAATATCTCGGGAGCGATAAGTTTCTCTCGCTCCCACTCTTATAACACAGACAATTCTGTCCTACTCTCCTACTTTACCCTACTCTCCTCATAAATTGCACCATCTATCTCACAAACTCATCTATTCCTGATCAAGATAATAACATACTATATGTTGTCCCAACTGTCAGACAAACGACAAACTTGCAAATATAACTCTACAGACACCAACATGACAGCTGAAACCCGTTTGAAAAGAAAGAAAAAGTACCGATTTTGGCGTCGAACTAATGGAATCGTCTTTTTGTTTGTGCTAAACCAGCTACAGCTCGGACTAGAATGTTGAAAGTCAGTGGCTCTGCTGCAACGGGATTCGTTTCACAGACATGATGGATGTAAACCACATGCAAAATAAATAAATAAAAGAGGTCGAACGACCCCGCACAATGGCACCGGAGACCTGTTTTCCCTCTTTTTCTGGGAGTGTCAGTGGCCAATGACTTTTTATCTGCTCTTGTTGCTAACATGGGAGCCGCTCCCAATTTCGGAAACTGGTCGAATTGATTTTGAATATTCACCATTATTTTATTATTAGACAGATTCATACAAGAAACTGCAATTAGATTGAATGTGGAATTCAAATTCAAATAAAATCATTGTTGAAATTATAATACAAATTGATAAAATAAATATTCTCAACTACATTAATAATAAATAGTTATTCTCAATTTATATTCAGTAAGACCGAGTACTATTGAGAAATATGATTCTAAATTGTTCTATTCGTTGATTATTCTTCAATATCGAGAATTGTTCCAATTCTAAATGATTAGATTGAAAGTGGTTAGTTGATTTCGAATATTTTTAAATTAATTTTAGAGGAATGTTTTTGAAAAACCTTACTCAAGTGACTAAAAACCCGATTTCCAGATTTGTGTCAAATAAAATGATATCTTCATTTTCATTTCCAATCTTATGAAGACAGCCATATTTTCTACTTGACCTTGGATAGAATTAATACTTTCATCAATAAACTGAACTTTGTGTGATAAAACAAGACCAACTTATCATTTATAGCAGGGGTCTCCAACCTTTTTCATCCAAGGGCCACATTGTTAACTCTTGGGAGGCTTAGAGGGCCAATAACAAGGATGTACGTGGAATTTGACTTGTGGGGACACACACGACACGGGGGATTAGGGGGGTGTAAAATTATTATATTCCCACTAAAATAATATGAGGAGTTCTAAGTAGGTTTAATAAAAACACAGGGAGAAACATACCAATTCATTTCATTTTAATACAAAGTCCAATTTATTGAGTGTAAAAAGGTCATAAGAGAACTTGACAATGTATGAATTTAGCAAGTTGAACAAAATAATAAGTTTTTCAAATAAATAGTAATAAGACAACTTGACAATACACGAATTCACAAAAAGTTACCAAGCTAAAAGAGAATACTTATTTTTAGTGAGAAGATTGCACTTGTTTTCCACTTGAAATGTCCGCCCATTTAGACACAGACAGTTCACGCGCACAGGGACATGTACAGTCCGTGCAGACAATTTGCTAATATCTCACAATGATTGATCGCTGCTTGTTTACAGATAATTTTACACTCATTAAGAAATGGAGTGGCTAGTAAGAGAAGAGCACTGAACTCACAGTTGTTGTCAAAAATGTGTATAGATATATATTTTTTAAAAAACTGTTGCAATAACTCTCGGCGGGCCGTAGGTTGGAGAGCCCTGATTTATAGTGTTAGTTTGATTAGCTTTATCAAAAAAATATCATCAAACAGGAGTGTCTCTCATGACGGATGACGGTTAGGGAAGAAAGAATCAATTGTATTTCACTACTATTTTCATTATTGTATACGAAATTGAACGTGAAATTAAAAATGATTCTTCTGAACTAAGTGCTCATTTATATCTTATCATTTACCCATCACCCTTGCTTTGCATTCCATAAATGTGGACATCATTCTCAAATACAGAACAATAAGTTTTCCGGTAATGAAAGTGATTTTCCATTTCCCAACCATTTCGCGCAAAGTGCCCCAGAGCAAAGTGAACAATATTATTATCCATGTTCATACTTCAATTCTGACTCCTTCTGAAGATAATATTTTGGTATTTTCGTGTACTCCTGTCGATGATAATATTTGTATACTAACCTTGGAGATGTGCAACTGACCAATTTAATGCGCATAATTTCATAAGCCTTACGATCCACTCCAGTTTCCTGGCTCCCAGTGCTCAGCAGCATACCTTCACCTCCTCTTCGCAGAGCACAAGCTCTACTTCGACTCTATGAAAGGATTTGCTCCAATCAACTACTCCCCATCCATCAGGACATTCCAGAGTTATATAGAAGGGAGATGAAGTCCAGAAGGCCAGCGGTCAGGATGGCAGATCAATTAAGAGATGAGAGGTTCTCTCTGACCAGAAGATGGAGAGAGGAGGCGCCCCCAGGAGTGCCGGAGAGCTATTTCTCAGGCACTGGGCCTCCTGGTTTTGAGCTTCCCCGGCGCATCTGGGTGGCACTTAACAGAATTCGATCTAAACATGGGAGATGTACTGCATCATTTTTCAAATGGGGACTTGCAGACTCGCCACTATGTGACTGTGGGGCGATGGAGCAGACAGTGCATCATATCATATTTGAATGTGAGAGTCGTGCCTAGCTGGGCGAGGCTAACGACTTTACTGTTGCCAGTTCCCAGGCAATACAGTACATTTCAACCCTTGACTTGTACTTATAGCGTGAAACTTTCTTAATTTTGACAAAACTGCCATACGCTGAATAAATAATTTAGGTGGAAAACTGTGATGTTCTCACAATTTTACTCACCAAATACGTTCTTTTGATAACTGATATCATCTGCATTGTTCTAGAAAACCATTCTAATACCTGTATATATATTCTTCATTTCGATTTTCAGAGCAGTGCCATCAGCTCTGAGGTACCAGCCGACAGTGGCATCGACGGCAGTGAACGGTCAGTACGTGGTGGTATACCCGGGGCAGGCGGCGGCCACCCTTCCAGGAGCAGGCAACACAGCCACCGTCGTACTGGTCAGCCGGCAAGGGGAAGGAGGTGAGGGTGGGGCAGGGGTCGGAGGGGAGGGAGAGGGACCTGGATGGACCGACTTTTTCGGACAGATTGGAGAGTACTTCTCCTGGCCATTTGCACCCACACCACCTGAATCACTGCCCGGTAACAACACACAACAACAACATCAACAACTACACTAACAACACTAAACAAAAGTAGATAGTTGCTAGTAGTCACATTAACACAAACAATAACACTAACAACAATCGACAACCCATAGTAGATAGCTTTCACACTAATAACCAACAACAATAACACTGACAAAAACCAGGTCAGAGATATTAAACAGTTGGTAGTCTTCACATTTACATGCATCAACAATTACTGATAATCAAATCAAAAGTACAAACCTAATACTGTCAACCACCCCGAAGACTTCTGCTACTGCAAATATTGACAGCAGGGTGGCCAGTTAGAAGGAAATTTGATGGAAGCTACCACTCAAAAATCATTATGTCAGCCGAAGAATCTAACCTGGTTACTCCTACAGTAACGATATTACCCCATAGGGTAAAATGTGGGAGTAATGCATAGAGTAATATAGTTACTGTAGGAGTAACCATCCATTCAGTTCCTCCTTTGCCCGTTAGGCATGTTTTAACCAAATACACCAAACTGACAATCTCTGGATATGCCAGTCTTCAGATAGAAGTAAATAGGCCATTGCATTTGTCCAAAAACGACGTAATTAATATATTTTGGATATATTCTTCGAATATAAATAATTGATTTATTTATTTTCTCATTATTTTTGAAAATATTGAAAAATAGATTCATTTATTTTCTTGCTTGGTAATTTATTCATTAGCTCCTGAACAAATAAAATATCTCATTCATTTCCATTTGTTAACAAGCTGTTTGGCTAGCTGACTGACTGGCAAGCTCTGGCTACAGTAACTTACTACCTATTTATATTGTTACAGTAACTATATTATTGGGTAATATAGTTGTTACTGTAGCTGTGGCTTAGTATGAAATGAGCGAGAGAGATCATCCAGAGATTGTCAGTTTGGTGTATGGTATTTGATAAAAGCATGTCTAACCACGATGATGATGATTTCTGGGCTGGAAAATCATTTTTGGATCTTATAAAACTATTTTCTTCAAATTGTTTACCAATTGTCAATACTGTAGCCTATTTACAGTAGCAGAAGTCTTTGGGGTGGTTGACAGAATTCGATTTGGTTTTTTGTTTAATTTTGAACAAATAAAATCTCTCATTCATTTTTATCTGTAGATCAAAAGTAGCACTAACAAAGATCAACAAAATAGCAAATAGGTAGTTGGTGATAATAACTATCTATCTTACTATTCATCAACTAACTATCCAAATAACAACCAGCTAAAAAAAAATCATAACTTACCAACCTATAAGGTATAGTTGGAAGTTTGTTGTGATATTATCGCTCTGAAGTAGAGCACTTCACAATATCAACAACAGATTAACGGATAAAAAAGAAGTGCACTGTAACAACATTGATGGTTTGTAGTTCGTATAGTAATCACTTAAAAATCATGAACAACACTGTTAACTATCAACAATCAACAATGAATTGTTGTCTAGTATGTTTAATACAAGATGTCTAGTATGCTTACACTATTGTTAGTACGTCAGTATAAACTAAAAACACTGAGCAGAAGAAGGTACTGTACTGTAGGAGATACTATGTAGTATGATGTGGACAGGTACAGTGGGTAGTAATCGCATACCAACTATGAACAATAACACTGAAACTAAAAACAATCAGCAAGTAGTTCGACAAATAAGTCTAACAACACTGTCAGGTAGAGAATAATAGTTAGTGGTTAGTAGTCACATTTACAACAACTGCAAACAATAATACTTGAATCATCAATGAACAACAAATGAGCAAAATAGAGCATAAAAGTCAACTCTGTTCATTAAACAACATTAAATATTATCAGTATGCTAAAACGTAATACGGTACTAGCCTACTATAGTATGTCAGAGCACTGAAAATACTGAACTGGTCAGTCAATATGATATAGGTATATGAGTAGTATATTATACTTGATTAAAAACACATTAATGGGTAGTGAATGGATGGAAAAAAACTAACAACAATCAACAATAATAAATCGAAATATTGGTATACTGTAGTAGGTAGCCTATACAGTTGGCAACCTATGACAAAAACAAAACATTGAGCAACAATTTCTTCTGATTTACGAACACTTGTTCCTAAAAATAATAAAGTACCGTAAGTAAATTTGTATTTTGTTGGTGGTGAGTCCCTCACGGGAAGGTCCCACTTGGCCTGAATATACAATTTGATCCATCGATGGGCGTTACAAGTCTATCCATACTTCAGCCGGGACCGACAATTCAACTTGTCCATCCGATAACACGGGAGTGACCGGGCTGAATACTTTTGTTAGTAACCGGCTTTGAAACAGGGTCCTTTAGGATGCTACACAAGCACTCTATCCACCAGACCACGAATCACTCCATACTCCTAAAAATAAAAAGATAATATACTGTAGCACAAGTTATATTTTATTTCAGTGACAAACCTTTTGCTTTGTTGCAGGGCATTATTCAGATTTTTCTCACTCAATTTTATTGAAGTAGGCATGATAATATTGAAGCTTACGGTGTAAATTGTTGGCTTTTCCAATGCAAGCAACAAAATAACTATTACTATCGTATTTAATAAAACTTCAGCCACATCAAAAAATGTGAGTGTATTTTCACTTAAAAGTTTCATTGAATACGATAGAAATAATAATAGTGAAAACAAGATGGATAACCAACAACGAAAATAACTATTTTTACGCAAAATATAGAAATTAAGAAGAGATTTGTAATATGATAAAAACAACTTCTACTCTACATAGGCTATCACTACTTAAATTTAACAATAGATAATCCTTCTTTTATTTCTGGTATCGGTATTTAATGGTCTCTAATAATTTTCCTCTGATTCTGCAAAGTGGAATGTAATTCACTCATGAAGAGGAGCTCCGTCCGCCTCATGGAAATAGGAGTTTCTGTGACACATCAGGAGCGAAATGCATCTGCATAATGTGCAGAATAAAACAATTGGTAGATTCAATTATTTTTCTGGAATACATGTCGTAATTTCCAATAGGATTATCAAATAATGCATCTTTAAAATGTGCAGAATAAGACAATGAGTACATTCAATTATTTTCCAGAAATACATAATAATATGTCGTATATTATAGACTTATAGAGTAATTATTATCAAATAATGCTTTGTCTTGGGAGATAAAAACAAAACTATACTTATTCATGCAGTTATAAGCGTTATAGTTCAATCCAGTAGAGAGACATGCATACCCACCTCAATCTACTGTGCACTGTGTCCTTTAGGTATATGTTTGGCAACTTCATAAACTTTTACTTGTTGCTGTTGCAGTTGAAAACCCAGATGCAGGTTCATCAGTTTCACCAGCAAATCCAGAGAAGGTGCAAGCGTCCAATTTGAAGAAACAGCCAGAGGCGATGAGCGAAAAGGAGGTGAACGCGAACACAGTGGCCGCAGCTCCCCAGCAGAAATTCGTGGTCGTCGGTCAGCCTCAGTTCTTCGGTCATTACGCCGCCCTGCAAAAGGCCAATCCTGTCAGTCTACCCACTGCCACAAATGGTGCCATCTCCAGCTTCCTCCTGCTCAGAAATGGGGCTAATGCTCAACAGGTATTGTACAAAAATTATTAGAGTTTTAGTCATTTTTGTGCATGACCAAACATATACAGGTGTTTCACGAAAAGTGTAACAGCCAAAGACCATAGATTCAACATACATTTGCAACAAAAAATGTCCAGTAAAATTTTCTCATATCGACATAAGGAATATAGATACTTATCTGTTCCACTATCCATGACGAACTGCAAGTTAAAAAATTCGAAAGCGCTCCACATGTGAGGTACTAGTTTTCAATAACTAATTTTCAAAAATTAGACTGTAGTGTCATCGAAAATAGTTCAAAACGGAATATAGATAGTTCCAAGAGTCAACTGTGAGTTTGCCTCCTACATTTAACAGTAAAACTTATTTGAAAATTAATAAGGAGGATTCTGTTTGTGGTTTGAGTCAGCATTCACACAGCTCTGCTTGATCTAATGACAAGATTCACAAATGATGCAGGAGTGATTGGTGGATTAAAAGATGATTAACAACCAGTTCAAAGTTCAGGTAACATCTATTAGGAGATAGGCTGCTCTGGAAGAGAAGGGTAGACCTATTGATGAATCAGGAGAGGCAAGCAGACAATCTGTCACTACAGGTGACAATTCAAAAGACGAGCAATCAGGTAAAAGTAAGAGAGAAGTAGAACAGAGTCCTAATCAAAATATTAAATCGTCAATGGCAAATAGTCAAAATTATAATGTAAATGAAAAGGCACTTGTTGAAACAGCAACTGGAGAGTTGAATTTGCATGAATATTGCAATAATCAATTTTAGATAATGGAGAACTACTAAGAAAAGTGAGATTAGAAGATAAAAAAACATAGATGAATTCCTCCAAATAACAATAAGATGAAATATATTATTATTGTTCATTTTGTACCTATCTATTATAATTTATTTGGATTTTTTTTTTTTTGGTAACAGGCATTAAATTTTAAAAGATTTTCTATACTTCATTGTAAATGGCTTATAAGAGTTTCAAATCCGGATTATCTTAGCCTTTATTAGCTTCATTACAAATTAAAAAGCCTATAATATGTTTAATGATACATGATATTGTTTTTGTAATATAGCCTACTCTTGTTGCAGCCCATTGCTACATAAAGTTTTAATATTTTTTTCGGATGACGCCCACATGAGCAGGGATGAGCTTAAAGCTACTGCATTTCACATTATTATTGCTAAACTCGACCGGAATAGTAGGGCTATTTTAAATGAATAAAAGCTTACGGTACTGAATTACGGTCATTTGATTTATGTGTAGCCTATGGGAAATGGAATGAATGACCACTAGTGATTGTGATCAAAATTTATGATAGACTATATAATGTGATATTGTTCATAAAATGTTTTATAATTTATATAGCTCACCTAATACACATAGTGATAGTAGCTCTACTACGGAATGTTTTTTAATTCACCAGTCTTGCATAATTATTACTTTTTTGATAAATCAATGGATTAAGTGGGTTATGGATCATAGTCTCCTGAATTATATGTTTTCTAATAATTATTATTCTATTAAATAAGAAGACTAAGATATTGTCAAAAGCCACAGATTTTATTGATAGTTAGAAACAAAGACCGATTTCGGTTGTTACACCATTGTCAATCTCTATTTATCTAGTTACTAGATTAGAACTAGTTTATCAGAGATTGACAATGGTGTAACAACCGAAATCGGTCTTTCTAACTATCAATAAAATCTGTGGTTTTTGACAATTTCTTATAGTCTTCTTATTTAATATGAATAATGACCACAATATCAAATTCTTAACTACAGAAAAAGTGATAATTATTCATTCAACATTAAAAATTCAGAGTTATTAATGTGATTAGTCTATAATAGCTTACATGAAATTTAACCCGTCACTATAATCAAAGTGAATCACACAAATCTGTAAAAGAATATTGAGGAGTGTGTGGTGACACTGTGGCCTAATAATAAGTACAAATCATACAATTTTAATCTAGATTGCGTTTTAGATAGGGGAATTTTAAAGTAGGGTAGCTGTTATTCACATTACACATTTTTATATAAATTCTGAAATCTGTTCTGTGTAGAAACCTTGATGTTCAAGCTATTAGAATTTCAATTATTTTTGACCGCGATCAAAAGATACGGTACCGGTAATAAAAATTATGAACGTAAACATGTTTATTTATACGTGTTTTAGAAAAGAATATTATGATCACCCTGACACATATTATTGTAGTGGGGTATCATAATTAGAACTTAGTTTAGTATTTTGTATGTATAATATAACAACTACGTATATGTTTTGTCAATAAACTCCTCTGGTTGCAATTCATTGGCAATCAGAGAAATTATTATTTTTTTATTAAACACGAAACATAATGTAAAACAATAATAAACATGGACACAATGTTTGATGGTGGAGAAGATTCTGGAACTATTGTACCGCCATGATATTTTTGGATGAGTAGAACAGTATAGTTAAAGATACTGTTGTGAGGAGTTTACATTTCCAAGTACTGTGACATTGAATTTGATTTTTTATCTCTGGTTCTTATGAACTTCCAGTAATAAATTTGAATTTGTAAAATAGTGAAAGAATTTTATAACTGGAGATCAAGAAAACTTTGTAACTGCTAAATCGTACAATACCGTACAAGAGCGTGTCAACTTCTGATATTCAATTCAAATATAACTCAAAATTCAAAAATTCAGTTGAGGGTCAAAACAATTTCAGAACATTGAATGAGAGAATTGAGTAGAACGAATGCCTAAAATTTGTGATTTGATAGCTATTTATCGAAACATTTTTTCGGTCATGTCATTTAAAAAATCATATACAGGTTTGAAAATAATTATATACACAATTCACAATTCTACTTTAATCCACACATATAAAAATAATTTTGCTCAGGCCTACTCCACTATCTTAATTGCAATATTGTTCAAATTTAAAAATACTACTCAAATTTAGAATCATATTGCAGTATAACAAAGAGTTTATGTTTATTATCAATTGATAATGAATTCATTAAACTCATTGTAATAATTATATCATCCAATTAAATTACAAAAATATATTACAAATACCACAAAATATCAAAATTATTCAGAATGGAATAAGAATTGGTATGATTTGATCAATCAATTCTATTTCCTATTAACAGGAATTAATAAGTAGTATTACTGGTTGAGTAATAATAGGATAAATATAATTGGTTGTTATTATTTCAATGGTATAAACTTCTGGAAGAATAGGTAGGCTACCAAGTGTTCTAATTATTGTAATAGGCCTACTATTTTATCTAATAGCCTATATGAATGAATGAATATGTGAATGAATGAAAAATATTCATAAGAATAATCATTAACTAAGAATCGAAGCAAGAAATTTAAAAAGCCCTTGAAATATGGAGACATGTGGAGAATTGAGAAATAGAATTTCCTGCGATTACTCAAGATTCTCTTCTTTTTAGGATTTAATTGATTGCTTCCAAATAAAACAGTCATTGTATCAATTAGTCAGTAATAAATCACAACTTGTATAGTTGTTTGTACTTGACCCACGAGAGAGTTGTGAAAGCAAGTAGAAGATACTCTTTCCAGCACAGGAAATGATAATTGAATAGCTAGCTACTGATTCCACGTAATTACTGCTATGAGTTCAAATTTTGCTTAAAACACTACTTGTTAATAGAATAAATGCTAATTTTTCTTTAAACAAACTAACAAAACCAACTAAAACCGCAGACAATTTGAAACGCCTATTCAATACTGTAATGTAATTGAGAGAAAAATCCAATTAGAGACTCTTTTTTTATTTATTTTAGAAAATCGTAGTTTGAGATTATATTTTTATTTTTTCAGATGTTGAATATTCTTCTATTAATTCATTTTATCTGATGGGTATAAAATATTATATTGATGATCAAGAATTTTTTATTATGTATTTCGACCTAATTATGATTTTATTATTTATCGTAATTTTATAAAATATTTTGTGACGTAGCCTTATGTACTACTGTATCGCCAGGCTAAATAAATTGATTGATTGATTGATTGATTAATTGAAATATTGTTCAAATTTCAAATCATTACTCAAATTTAGAATCATATTGCAGTATAACAAAGAGTTTATGCTTATTATCAATTGATAATGAATTGATTCAACTCATTGTAATAATTATATCATCTAATTAAATTACAAAAATATATTACAAATACCACAAAATATCAAAATTATTCAGAATGGAATAAGAATTGTGATTTGATCAATCAATTCTATTTCCTACTAACAGGAATTAATAAGTAGTATTACTGGTTGAGTAATAATAGGATAAATATAATTGGTAGTTATTATTTCAATGGTATAAACTTCTGGAAGAATAGGTAGGCTACCAAGTGTTCTAATTATTGTAATAGGCCTACTATTTTATCTAATAGCCTATATGAATAAGTAAATATGAGAATGAATGAAAAATATTCATAAGAATAATCATTAACTAAGAATTGAAGCAAGAAATTTAAAAAGCCCTTGAAATATGGAGACATGTGGAGAATTGAGAAATAGAATTTCCTGCGATTACTCAAGATTCTCTTTTTTAGGATTTAATTGATTGCTTCCAAATAAAACAGTCATTGTATCAATTAGTCAGTAATAAATCACAACTTGTATAGTTGTTTGTACTTGACCCACGAGAGAGTTGTGAAAGCAAGTAGAAGATACTCTTTCCAGCACAGGAAATGATAATTGAATAGCTAGTTACTGATTCCACGTAATTACTGCTATGAGTTCAAATTTTGCTTAAAACACTACTTGTTAATAGAATAAATGCTCATTTTTCTTTAAACAAACTAACAAAACCAACTAAAACCGCAGAAAATTTGAAACGCCTATTCAATACTGTAATGTAATTGAGAGAAAAATCTAATTCGAGACTCTTTTTTTATTGATTTTAGAAAATCGTAGTTTGAGATTATATTTTTATTTTTTCAGATGTTGAATATTCTTCTATTAATTCATTTTATCTGATGGGTATAAAATATTATATTGATGAATATTATCAATTACCATTTTTCTATTAAATAAAGAATATATTTAGGTCAATGCACCTTTGCAATATGGTGTTTTTCTCAATATTATTTTCATAGATATTGATAGATAACTTGATATTTGAATGGGTTGATAGCTGTCATTTCACTATAAAACTATTTATCAATTCATTTCAGCATAATAATGTTACTCTGCTGCTTGGAAAGTTTACAAAAAATGTTATCATTGACTTGTGTGAAAGTTTTAGCTAGGAGTCTCGGAGTAATGGAAAGGTTCAACCAATCTAACAATATTGATTTATAAACAATGTGAAGAGTTTATCAAACTTATGTCTCGACAGTTTAGATAAATTTTTCTCATTTTCTTACGTTCCACCGTTTTGGTGCTGTTTTTTTTTAATTCCAATTCATATGACATCCTATTATAAGGATGAGTAAGGTACTGAGTTATATATGACTACATATCAATACTGAGACATATCTCTCACAACATATTGGAAACTCGTTCTATACCCTACTTGAAACGTTGTTCTACTCTTCAGTGAATACGGTACTCGCTATTTCACTTTTTATTTTTTACTGCCATATCATCACCCATTTTCCAAAATATTTTATTTGAAACTCATTTTTTCCTACACATCTAGTTTCGTATTAGGTCAAATCATATCATATTGTTTGTGCTATATTATTGTTGAGCCCTCATGGTAGCGTCAACAGATTATTCCCCATTTCTAGCTTACGACTATATTGAAACTATCTTCATAATAATCCATTGATTCTAATGTGGGCTATATGTTATTCATGTATTTATGTATGTATTCATTTATTGTATAAAACACTATAATCATAATACAATTATAACATTGGAGGAAAAACTAGGCTGAGCCTGTACTAATTTCTCTCCAAAAATTTTGATATAATACTAATGTTGTCCAAAAGTCAAGGTTATGTAATCACACACTGCTTTGTCACTTGATTTTCGGTCCAGGAATAATGAATTGAAAATTTTGAAGGTTGATGTTATACTCTAAATGAATCATAGAATGTATCACAATAAATTAAAAACTTTAAAAATATTGCACTTATTTGAATACAAAATCAAAACCCTGCAGTGCTCACTATTATTTACAGCTGAAAATAATAGTTATAATAATTATTATATAATTATGTACATCAATCATACCAAAATATTCTGCAACTAACGTAAAGACAACTACACTGAAGACTTCTGCTACTGCAAAAGAACATAGCCGGCCCATGCAATTTTCTTATTCATTTCCATGTCGTATATTAGTTGTATTATTGCATTCTCAAATCCTTATATTAGTTGTATTATTGCATTAACTACTTATTCACTCTGAATGTCTCATTCATTTGTAGGTACACTTTCCAATTTTCTTCAAGCTCGTTAATTTTAGATGTATTTGCTATAAATATGCTCATTAATTCCTTTTGGTGAATAACAGTTGAGGTAAGAAATAAAATAAATAGGCTACTGTCGATTAAACAATATTTCCAATGCAAATCAAATAGTTAGTTATTTCAGCCACTGTATGCCGTACTTATTCCAACCTAGAAAAATATAATAGGTCTCCAGTTTTCTGCATACATTATTTACTTGTACTCTTTCTTCTAATGTAGAAAATTTTTCTACTCTTTATTTCTGATTCATTCGTAGCTTGCCTTTTCCAATGTGTAATTAGTATTAAACGGAAATTTAAAGTTGAGCTCAACATTTTGAACAAATGCAATTTCTCATTAATTTCCATCCGTTTTCTGATGAATTTATTCTATTGGTAGATTGCCGATGAGCCAGTGGTTTCAGCCGATGGTCCAGGCAGTGCCGCCCTCGCCTACCACAAACTGCTGGTTTTGTCGAAGCAGCAGAAAGACAGAGAGAGGATGACAGCCGCGGCTGAGAGTGCGTCGGTGACAGTCGATGCCAAGGACACAGCCTCCAACTCATCATCAGCTGAATCAGGAAACGAGGAGTCAGAGAATGTCGAATCATCAGAACATGAAGAAGGTAAGAATATACTATAATACGCTATATACAGCAATAGCAGTAAAATTAATTTAAGCTCTACCATCAATAGCAAGAATCCATCAACTTTTATTATCAGTAACAACGTACTCCCCCCTCCAGAAAGAACCAAATTTTAAATTGTAAATAAAAAACTATTCTCGCAAAAAAGGTTGTCAGTCGTTATATTAGACACCCCCTCCAAATGTTTGTTGAAGCCTCACCCAAAGAATTGCAAAGATGCAGTGCTCGCCCTCCCCCTTTGGGCACTTCTTAGAGTCAGAAGTATCAGTAATTGAATAACATGGATTATCAGTAACAATAATAGCAATGGCGTTAACAATATCAATGACAGATAATAATTATAATCATTAGTCGCAGATCTTCCAAAGACGTGGTGTGTATAGAAATTATGAATATAGTATGCAAGTAGTTTTACACTAGTACTTTCCCTTCCCCCTGTCATCCTATTTTTGAGAAGGCCGCTTTTATTTCATGCTTTATCTTTTGTTGAGGATCCGCACTCACTAGTAGGCTGCGGATCGATACCGATCAATATAATTTACATACTAGTAAGAGAAAAATGATGATTTGAATAAAAATTTTCACATAGAAAAGTATAGATAAAGGTCTATCAAAAAAAGTTCTGGAATCTCATCTCGGATCAATAAAAAATGATTTGATCAAAGCATATGGGAGACTAGGAGATGATTATTGGTAGAAGTTAAGTTGTGCCAATGGATGAAACCGCAGTAATTGTGTATAGTAACTGTAGATAAAACTAAACTCAATAGGTCCATGATCACGGTAGACAATGTACTTCTGTATTAAAATGTACTACGGTATTCAATAGTGCTAATAGTAATATTGTACTATTTCGTACAATTATATTTAAATTAATAATATATTTCATATAAATTCCTCAATTCGCAAAAAATAAGAATATGATTGAATTTATTGATAAAAACAATAATTGTTACAACTTTAAGTATATAATCAACCCATTATTATTCATTACTACCTCATCCCCTTTTTTTGCATTTTACAGTAGGCCTAAAATATAATATATTTTACAATATATGCATCATTGAATATTCTTTTACTGTACGGTTATATATATATTTCAACATGGAAGCTATATTTTTTGAGTCAAAATGTATTTTCATCCACAAAATTCGAATAAGGATCAATGGGCTCTATAATTGGAGTAAAGTAGCATTCTCAGTGCTCGGAGTAGTAAATGGGTATGATTTATTTTTGTTATGAAAGTAAGTTGAATATGAGCTTCTGAAGTGCTCTATATTTTTATACTTACTGGTACTGGATTGGAGAGTAATACAGTATTTGAAGAGCATGATATATTTAAATAATTGTGTTCACGATTAAAATAATTTTGCATCATTATAATAATGATTACACCAACTGCAGTTGATGAAAAATAGTTTTTACTATTGTGAGTTCAGAATTTGGAAAAAGGATAATTTTAGACTATTTCTGTTAAAATCTCAATCTTGATTGAAGTAATAATAATTTGAATATACATTATTACTTTCTCAAGTTTCATATTTATTGACTTCATCAATTGCATAGAACCCACACCTTCTAATAACGATCAATTTTACTGCATTGGAATACAAAATAACAACTTGCCTACTAGTTTTTTCAAATGCGCAGAATCAGAGCATTGATAAGATTATTTTCAGAGTGTAATTTTCTAATTATTCCACTATTTTCCCCCCACATATCAATCCTACATCAAAATTCCTTTGCCCGTAACAAATAATATTACCTAGCCTGTTTTCCCACATATAGCCAGTAGCCTGTACTCTGCCTAACATGAAGCATGTACCCACCTCATCAAATTCAAGTGCACTTTAAAAACAAGTTTAAAGTTGTTACAAAATCAAATAGATTGCATAGATTTATTATCTTGCAAATTAGTTTCATACGAAGGACTGTCAATGAAAGTAGCATACCGTACACATATAGGCCTACCATAAACAGGTATAGAATGAGATATGCTATCTAATTGAGATGTAGGCTGTTGTAGCTTATGCTATGTTTTTTATTGTCCTTGAGTCTTGGAGTAATGCTAAAGATTTTATCCACCACCTAACAATTCAAGCATTAGTCATCATAGAAACTGAAAATTTGGAAACAGAATAGTTTTTGGCTATGCCTGTTGTTCTTTCCCGTTCATATTCATATTATTTGTAATTGTATAAACAAATAAATAAATAAACAGAATAATCTATCAATAAAATATTTCTAAAATTTGTTACACTTTTTTATCCTAAATCAGTGGATTAATTTATCATTTTTGATTCAGTATCCTGCTAATATTTTAAAAAATTGGAATGTGTCGACCGTTCAGCTGGAGGTGGAAAATAAGCTTCCTTTTACTAAAAATACAAAACAACCACCTCCATTCGCTACCCAATATAATAAACATATATTATCACAATATCCTATTTCATTTTACATAAATACTAATTCATGTTGATATTCAATTCGTACTATAACTATTTACTAAATTCGCTCAAAAACTTTTTGAATATCAAATATACTTTTCAGTCAATAAAAAGATTGATTGAGAATGTTATAGTTTTTAAACGAATTGGATATTAAAATCAATGATAGAACCTTGAAATCAATGAACCATTAAAATAGAATGACTTGCAACCTGGAATCTAAACAACTACCTAATTTAGTTTTCGAGCTCAAACCACAAAGTTACTCATCACAATAACATCTGAAACAATTTAGATGTGATTTCATGAAAAATCATTTCCTTCTGAATTGCATTATTTGACTTTGAGTTCAAAAACCTTGTATTCAAGCAGATCCTCAAGCATTCTACTTAACGTTCGAAAAACTAATTTCTTTTCCTGTAATTTGTTGTAAGTTCAATGAGACGACACCGGATAGGCTACTCCAATATTTGCAAGTACAATTATCAGTAGGATCTGAATAACTGTCTGTTCGCGGTCAACATTCGTGAGTGTTGGTGTTGAGCTGTTGACAAGGTCAATAATCTTGCAAACCTTGACTCTGTTTGTCTAGAAATGAAGCAGTTTTTCCATTGACGCATACTTCAATTACAGGAATTTTGTTATTTTGTGTTTTTGAGAATTACCCTGTTCCAAAGGCCCACTGAAGCGATAAAATTCGCATTTGCTATTAAATAGGTATCAACAATTTTGAAGCTTTCTCTGGAGATAGGGAAAATCAACTAACCTACTATAAATAAGAAAGTATCTTTGCAACGAATAATTCTTGTAAATGAATTTCCTGCAAATCTTACTCCAGGTTCAGAGGGAGCTTCAGTATCACGTATTCTCAAAGATAATTTATACTAAGGAATCTTAGCTTTTTAACATAGAACAGTTGATTATTAAAATCAATCCACATGAATTAAAAATATCCCAGGATATTCTACTAGCTACGGTATTCTACCAACTTGGTGAAAAAACGTGTTTCTGATAAATGTGACAAATAATCTTCAAATTATCTTGCATTATCAAGTTTTTCTTATAACTTGATTGCATCACTTAGTGTTTTTTATTCCATTTTTCCACTCACCGCAGCAATTTCTATTGCTGAATAATTGACCGAACGTAGTGAGGTCTATGTTTTAACTCGGATTTTCTTTTGTCTGTATGTATGTAACGCATTTACGGCCAAACGCGTTGATAGAATTCAATGAGATTTGGCAGGAATATTTCTTTTTCAACTGCGCGTCGATGTATACACAAGGTTTTTTAAAATTAGGCACTTTAAGGATAATATGAGAAGAAAAGGAATTCCTCCATACTCCAATATCAATATCAATATATATATATATATATATATATATATATAATATATATATATATATATATATATATATATACATCCACTCTGAAGATAGGATTAATCAGTCTATAGAATTATTCATAAAATCAATCAGCTGGCAAGTGGATTATTCATTGCATGCATTACACAGATGTCTGGAGAAGCCTTGTCTATTTCTATTTATAATGGTTTCAATATTTTGTTTTGCAGTCATGGTATTATTATGCGTGCCCATCAGCATCAATATTTTCACATTTGAAAAAGACAAAAATTTAATAGGTTATTAAAAATAATTGAATAAACTAAATAATGCTGAAGAAATTATAATATTTTTGATTGAAAAAAATTAATTTTCAAATATTTGAGGAATATTTTCATCGGATGGAATGGTTATCACGGAACTGGATGAATAATAATATGGAATACAAACGTGAACTGAGTTTGTTAACATTTCAAACAGGTGACATCAGATACTTGTGGAAGATAAAACTGCGTGAGGTCTACTGTTCACAGAGCTACTAGTACAATAATGTCACTAAAAAATGCAAATTTTCAAAATCACAAGTTTCTTGTTGTACGGTATCTAAATGAAAAGTCAAAAATGGATTTTCTGCTCGTATTAAATAATTTCAGAGAACAGAATCAAGATGCAGAAAAAATAAAGAATCAAAACTTGGAGCCGTGGAAGACAGCATTATTATAAAAGCAGCACCATTTCTCGTTGGGTGCTTTGCATGCAACAAGAAAAATGTAAATTACCTGCATTCAGATGAGATCGTTCACAGCCAGGCCTCAAGCGGCAATAATCGATCAATCGATTTAGGGCCAATGATCGATAATCGATTTAGTCGCTAACAAAAAGTAGAAATTGCTCTCCAGGAAGGTGCTAGGCGCATGCTAGTGTCCACCTTGAACTTGATTTTGTTCAATGAAGGAGAAGATTCTGAATGGAGTTTTCTATTGAGAACTTTTGGAGGGTCAGGTTCAATGAATATTGTTGGACCTTCATTCACTGTTTGAGTATTACAATCGTGATCGAGATACACGTTCTAGATAACCAGTTCTATTGCCGAAACACAAATTGTTGAATAATTCAAACTCTATTCACTTCTATGATATCGAATAAGTACATGATTGAAATCACAGAAGATACTTAACATTGAAATTGCTGACTAAGAGCAGAATCCTTGATCAACATACAATAGAATTAGAATAATAATAATTTTAATGATCATTCATCGAAAGATTTCTTGAAGCTCTGTACATTCGAAGGCATCGCAATGCAATATTCCTGATGTCACTCATTGTTGGATGGTTGGATCAGATTTGTTTCCTTATCTTTTTCCTATGGATCTGATTACAAAAACTTCAGTTTACATAGTAACTGATATTAGACAGAAATGTATAGATATTTGACAGAAAAATATTTTATCTAAAAAATTATGCTCGAGTTATAAATTATTGTGAAAAATTGGCAATAAAATATATCGGCACAATATAAATGCTTGAGAATTGTCTCTATATTACTTCATTCTTTATCATGAAGGAACATCCACTCAGACCTCAAGTTTCAAACTAATATAAATAAGAAATAAACATATCAAAATCGATTTATTACCTACGAAAAGTATTACAACAGGTACAAGCCAGGTTATAAATTCAACAAATAATCAACTCACATTTTTAATAATGATCAAAGAAAGTTTCTCCTTCAACTGTAAATAGATCTATTCTGTAATAATTATGACAGTAATTTCTTCTTTTGAAAATTATGATTGAAAAGGATAGAATATTCATTTTCATATAAACTTTATTCAAAATTCTTAGAATATATTAATTCCCCTGATTGAATAATAATAATAATAAACCCATAATAATAATAATATCGAGTGACCTGGCCGGCTCAGGTCTGATGTCAGAGTTTTCAGGTCGCAAATGATCAATTTCAGGGCCTCTGACATGACCTGAAGAATACGAATTATCTTCAAAAGTGTAACTCTTGAGTGAAACAGAATTATAATCGTCTGAGTTAGAATGCTCTGATAAATAAGTTATTTGAAACCTCCTCTCACTAAATTTTTGCGACATCAAAGTCAACACGTAGGCCTATTGATATAGCGATGGAGAGTTAAGATAGGTGCTAACTGTAATGAGGAATAATCATTAATGTGGCTCATAGTAAAAAGTACTAAAGCAGTTAGACCTCGAATAAGATCAGTTTATACCGCCCTTAACTGAGAGATAATCAAGATCATTTTGACAGAATATTAAAACTTGATGTAACTAATATTTTATTATAGAGTTCTATACAAATCCCTACATATCAAAATCTGATGAGTCAAATAGGGGTAAGATTTTCCTCAATGTAAGGAAAAATAAGAAACAATAACTGAAGAATATCAGTTTGAATAAATTACGTCAATTCCGGTCTCAATCAAGTTTAATTTAAAAAACTTTTACTGCGCACAAAGTAGTAACTTCAAAAGGTCTATCAATTCCAGTAATTGTATCTGATCATCTCCAATAATAATTTTTATTGCATGTCGGGTTTACATTTTTTCTGCAGGTGAATTCATGAGGATAAAAAAAAGAATTCTAATAACGATAATTTAGTTGGATAAGTGAGATGATTGAAGGACGAATGTCGATCACAAATCACGCTAGGCTAGAAGGACGAACCGGAAAGAAGATAGATCTCTCAAACTTGGAATATAAACCGCGAGATTGACAGATCAGGAAAATAGTAGCCTACGGTTTAAAAACTGCAGCTGGTATTATTTATTGAGGCTGATCAGTGTTACATTGATCATTCTTCACTTGTAGATCTAACAGGTTCAGAAATGACTGGAAAAATTGAGCACGTTGAAACTTTGAATGATAGGCCTATTTGAGCGATACAGTTTGAAATTTGGTGTCACATGCATCAATAACATAAAGCCAGCTTCTTTCCTAATAATATATTAAATTTATCCGTAACATATCCAACTGATAATCGGCTCACATAACCAAGCTCCAACCTCCTTTCCATAATAAACTCCATAACAGAACTGAGAGCCATCCCACCATTCATCAATAATATCAAAATAATGTTTATTATAATAATATCGTGTCTTTCATTACACTTGTATATAGTTTCCATCTTTCATCCAGGGAAAAGTTTGTCATCCCCCACTATCTGATTTATATTGTGGATAACAGTTTTTCATCTACCAATTTTCATGGAGTTTTGGACAAAGCTTTGGAATTGATATTAATATAAATCATAAATTATTATAACTGAAAATCAAAAGGGTGACTTTATCCGTAACGGAGTTATCCAGAATTCTCATTAGCTCCTAAAAATTATTAAGAGTTTACCAGAGTTTATCATTGCTGATGTTTGAAACTCCATATTTATGACTTTGATGATTGTTTGATGACTTTTACATGGAATAATGACAGAGACTATATTTTTAAATATTTTGTATTGTAACTGACATATGGAAAAAATCAATGTACTGTTCATGCAAGAATGAATATTATTACTATTATTATTGTTTATTTTCAGAATAGATTTTTATTCATAGTAAGTAGGTAAGCTTAGCGTAATTCATGTTCTGAATGTCACCAAACATTGAAATATCACGATTTTTGTCTGTTTTCGGCAGTGGGACCATCAATCGCCCAAGCCAAGCCGCAAGCAATCTCCCTGGCCGGTCCCGGAGGGGTCGCAGCCGCCGCCCCCGTGGGAACCGCCCTCGTTGGCCCCGGGGGCATGGCCCTCAGCGCCCCCCATGCCACCGCTGTCGCCGGCCCCACCCAGGGCGCGCCCATCTCAATTGCCCCCGCTAACAAGGCCGCCAAAACCTACTTCCTCGCCAAGCAGAACCCTCAGTACCTCTACCAGTTCAAGCCTTGAACAGAGCTCTCAAGGAGACTGTTCTCCCGGAGAGTGTACGATGTCGCATTGTACAAGACTGTACTATATCATCACAACACACTTGGAATGACGTGATAGTGTCACAAGAACTCTTCATTCAATTTGGCAACATGAAAAATGATGAGGGAGTGTTATTAAAAACTCTTGATTCAATTTGGCAACATGTTTGAAATAGATCACAAATCTCAAATAAGTGGTCAGTAACCTGCAAAGTGAAAAGACGTTCTATAGTGTTTTAAATAATTGTAATTAAATTATTCATATTTGTGAAAAGACTGATTGGTACGCACTTCGTACAGAAATAATTCAAATGTACGATAACTTCTTGTTTGAATACCTTTATGATAATTATTGGAACGAAATTGCATAACCAAGCCTTTAAATGAATTCTTGTAGGTAACTTCCAATCATTTCAATTAAAAATATGTAGGCTAGTAAATAATAATAATGTTATCAAATATTCAAAAAATGATCTTCATAGAAAATGTTGTTACGTCAAAATTGATGTTTGAAATCTCATGGATCAGAATCATTATTGGCTATGTTTTTCTAATCACAACCAAGTATAGTGGAGAGACTCTCATGATCTTAAAATCAGAGAGACAAGCCGCTTTGAGTTGTAGAGTACTTTCAATAAAAACTTGTTTGATTCTTCAACTTTTTCATGAGTTGAATATTGCAGTTTCTCTTCGAGCAGAATATTTAATAGATCATATTAATGGATCTATAATAGATATATCTAAACTGTTCATATTTAATAGATTCAATTGTTGTCTCATTTATAACTTTCTTTAGAGTACTGTTTTACCGGCTTTACTTGGAAAACTACAGTCAACTTCAAAGAGGTACCGGTAGTTTAGATTCTTTCTCTCCTGAGATTCGGCGATTTTCTAGAACTTCTCCATGTCTGATTACGGTCGACATGACTATTGATTATTATGGATCATGAAATCTTGTTATTTTCACAAAACTATTCATTTGGAGAATCAATTAGCAGTTTGCAGTGAAAATAATAACATTTGATGATAAAGTCTACAGTATCAACTTATTATTGATGTAAGGTACTGTATGAGAACAACACTGAATTTATATTATAATAAAAAATATTCAAAAATTTATTGATTCTTCTATTCTGGATTCCCAATACCCCAGTATTGTGTTTGAGATACAATAAGCTAGATTTAAAGACATTATAAGTTCTATGAAGACATTGGAAGACTATCATCACTGATATCTTGTGAAAGTCTATGTATGAGATGAGAGACTTCGAAAATGACATCTATGCCTATGCAGACGATAAACATAAGTGATAATAGAAGCTCTCAATGTGAATAAATATTTACATGATAAAATTGCGTTTGAATGTAAATGAATGTATGTTCATTTAATTCGATCTGGAAAGAAAAGAAATCCAGTAAGTATTAAAAATAAATCTTAAAAAGGATTTGGATATTAAAGAAAAACAACACAAATTGTTAGAAACATAATAGGTACAGAAGCGTACTCTATACTCTATAAAAAGTTGTTGATGACTACTCCATTAAAAATGAAGTGATATCACAAATTCGAAAAGCAATATAATAATATAATATTGCAGATGTTCAGTAATTGATTCAATCCATCAAGGAAATAATAACTGAAGCCTTCGATAGATTTCTGAATAGAATACAATTTCCTAAACGCATATAGGGCTATTCAGTGATATTGGATTATGGTGGCTAAATCAGTTTTTTAAACAATTTCCTCACACAAATGAGTTAGTCATGAAATCTAAATCAAGCCACTGCACCAACTAAAAGTCTTTTTACAGCTTATAGACTCTGCACTTGGATATTAATCAATTTCGAATATGGAAATTGCCTGAAAGTCACATGAAAGTAGCCTACATGATAATATCATGTATGGTGTAATATCTAGTATATTATATTAGAGAAGAAGCTTTGTTTAATAATACTGTTCATCATTTAAGTAGAAAAGTAGGCTGAATCAACACCATACTTGTTTATACTTTTCTTTGAAGCATACTCTTTCCGCTACTTATACAATAATGATGAATTCATCCATTGTAGGAGTTTCTGAATTGGCTGTATTTTGATACGGTAATTTACATGGCATAAACTTGAAATACATTGAATACTTTTAAATAAGTAGTACAAGATACAACAGGATTTGATGGAAATATTCATCTTTGTCTACAGAACAAGTTCAATTAACCAACATATATACGATGACTCACAAATACAGTTCCAAACTTCCCGATGATGAAGCATTGGGCCTAATGTAAATTCAGAGTGCTGCACCCTCAATTCGATAGGTGGGGCATTCCGATATCATTCTGACATTTCCAATGAAAACCAATCGTAAACTCTTTTACGGTACTTCACGTCGTGTAGGTGGTTTTTCGACCTGGTTAAGACATGAAAGAGTAGTAATATTACAATGTTGATGTTGTGAAACCATTTCTCAATGCGAATCGGACTAGATAAGTTCGAATGTCAAGCATATGAAATTTATCAAGCAGTCTTAAAAATGGACTCTACTACGTTTACTTCTACAAATGAAATCTATTGAGAAGTCTAATATTCTTGATGTCTTGAGGATATTACGAAAAGGACACATCTGTTCAATGCAAATATCATCAATGTTAAATGATATGGGAGGAAAAGTACTACAAAATACAGAGATCTATTATTTTTCATAAAAACTCCTTTAATGATGATCCTAGAATTTCATATTAATTTTCTTAAAATTTAAATCCTCCAAAAAGCGTTTTATGTTGGCCTGTAAAGACGTTTATTACCGATGCGGTTACAGATTAGTGTATCAAAAATCCATTCTCATATTTCAGTCTTTCTTGAGAATGATTTTTCACTAACCTTCGATTAGTTCGGATTCAAATACAGCTTTTTAGGATATATACGCGTAGCATATATAGAACTACTGTATCTCAAGTCAAATTCCTATCTGTGATATTTTTTAGAATCAGATCAAAATCATGTGAAAAATAATTTATTGTTGCAGTGCTTGCATAACATATAGCCTACTACAATGATTCAAACCATCCAAAGACATGCACAACTGTCTGTGAAATTTATGTGTAAAACAGGATACTATAAATTTCCTCTACTGAAGAACATTTATTTTATTTCTTATGATAGAGGCTGATTGTAGGCCTGAATTGAATAGAATGTGGGCGATATTATCACAATTGTTCCATGAGTCAGCATACGAAACAAGAGAGATACAAAAATAATAAGAAACGTATACTAGTCAAAAAGGAAAACAAAGAGCAAAAGCAATATAGAGGAAATGGAGAATGGATAAGAAGTTCGCTGTTTTGCACGTAGGATTGTGGCTACTTGGAATAACGAGCTATATTCACTGATTTATACAGTGCTATAATTATACAGAAATACAGTTATAAGGAGAAATACGTGCTTGAATTTCCCATCCATAGAAAACATTATCTTGTTAAGACTTTTCCAAAAAATATAATTTGATATATTAATACAATAAAAATATTTATTTATAATATATTTGTATTCGTGTAGTAATGTGGTAAAAATAAATTGGTTTGATCGTTTAATGGAGCTTGATGGTTGTAGAAGTAGCCTATAGGCTGCAATACGAAATAAAAAAACATATGGAAGTTGGAAGATGAATATGAGCTTCAACACAGTGATTCCATCGTAGTGATATAGTATTGAATCTACTTGTATCACTTTAAAGCAATGAATATTGATATAGTTCAATAGAAAAATCAGTAATAGTAGAAAAATAGTATATGATTAGATGAGCCAATTCGCAATAACCAGTTCATTTTTCGTTTTATTATCTTGAAGACGCAATCAGGAAAAATAATTAAGAATAAAGTGTGAGTACGTTGTTGACTACCTGCTCCACGATTTGTTTGTTTACTTCCAAATTGCAGTAAAAACTGGTTGATTCTATAGCGAACTAACCATGATGGAAGAAGTTCACGTGGCAAATGGAAGGAGAGTAGGGTTGGATCTTGGATGGAAAACAAGCTTCTTCTGCCCATTTCAATGTAATTGCCTCCCATTGGCTCAATCATTGAACTGAACTAAACAGACCGTGATAACCTCTACCAATAGTCTTATTCATGTTTCTATTCGATTTCATAGACCAGGTTTGAGGATTTGAGCGTGAAATTTACGTATCGAACTGAGAGACATACAGGGGATAAAATCAGTACGTTAATCAAGTATTATGATGTCAAAGTAGAAGTTAAACCCAACTCACAGACATTAGCCAAAAGAAAGGGTATTTCTCATTACATGAACATTCCTCATCACTTACGGTTTTATAAAAGTTAACCATACAGGTACTCATAACACCTCTCACAAGTCATTATTTATTTTTATATAATATGGTATATTAAGCCTATAGCTAACAGTATTTTTTATTATTCTGTCTTATGTATCATTTAATAATTTATTCGTGAATCTATCTGGAGAGCATAATCTGAATTCCAATTAGTTCTTCATTGGGCTTATACCAATTCAAATATCGTAACTTTTTCGAAATTAGGTGAAGTTTAATAATTTATTTTTATTTTCATTCAATTGAAATCATCGCATCGAATTTTTAGTCCAATCTTATTTGTTCGTCCTAGATGTTATTCTGTGCAGTCTTTTTTATATACAATTTCATTCACTATAGCCCATTTTTATCCTATTTGTATTTTCATCCATTGCCTCGGGATCTATTTATTCAAGTATTGATATTACTCGTAGTTTCCTTCCATGTAGCCTACGGTATTCTTTCCATTTCCTTCCTTTCTATTCTGTATCCATATTCATTCATTTTTTATCTTGAAATACTTTGAGCTTTAACCTGAAACTTACAAAATGATTTTATTATCTCCTCACAACACACTGTACTTGTTTTCAATAATCGCTATTTAGTATTTCCATAACGATAATTGCATTCGGACATTGAATCCATTCCTGGATTGTCAACAAATAAATAAAAACCCTGGTTAACCAAAACCCAGTCAAACAAAATGATTGACAGACTTGTAGAGCAATAAAAATTACTGATTTCTGTAATACTGTTATAATGTAACCAATTCTTCAATGTATTATCTAGTGACTTCAATTGTTCAGTTTATACTTTTTCTTATCAATGATTTAATATATTTTTGTAGTTAGAATAGAACACTTCATCATATAGACTTTGCAAATAATCAATGTTTTCTACTCACCATTTTAATAGGCTATTCTTAGCATATTCGGTTCAACCGAAAAATTGGTTATCCGAAAATACTTTTCTTGTACACGTTCATGAAAAGAGATGTTACAACTATAAGATCCTTCTTATAACATTGAAATTTTGTTTAAACGACACTCCAAAAAAGACTCCCCAGAAACAATACTCCTTATACACAATGCTTTCCATAATTAAAATTTCTCATATATGAGACTATCCATGTGAAAGACTCTTCCCATAGTTTGATAGAGTGATGGAGTATTAATTCCTTTAAGCTCCGATATCTGCATATTCATATCACAGTCAACCGGCAGCTGATCGAAAAAGTAGATGATGACTCACCTCTTCAGCCTCACTGTATTACAGGGGGCAACAATCTAACCAAATCTGTCGAATCTCAGCATCTCTTTCCCTCAGGATGCATAAAAGTACACATCTCCCATCTCTCGTTTGCTATCTTTTTTCAATCGGAAACAAGTCCGCCTCTGCCCCTCGGTAGCTTTGGAGAGGGGGGGTGAGGGGTCAGATCCCCAACCACAGTCAAGACTTCCAAGGACCTCCACCCCCCTCCTCCCCGTAGTTACCGGTGACGCTTAGTGTGTACTCCCAGAAATAAGAAAATGCTTGCTTAGTTGAACACTCGCTTCCCAACCGAATCGACGACGGTTACTTCTACTGTAGTACGTGCTCAAAAGCGGGAAAACAAGGTAAGGTCCCAGTCAACTTCCTCCAACTTGTTTATCGAATAAATTAGCCGACCAATGTGTACGTATCTGGGGCAGCCGCATTGGATGTGGGTGAGAAATCAACATATCCCAACGAGAGCTACCGAAATATCAAGGTTTATTGTGTGTGGCAACTTGCAAAAGATTATAAGATACATTCTTAGAAATAGTCGGAACCAGTTTTACTCGAATTGTGACTCAGTTACAACAGCTCTAAAGCTAACCATTATTTCAATAACGTTTTTATAGATCAAGACATTATTAACAAAAAGAGCAACTCTATAAAGTTTTCTATAAAAATGAAAGCTTTTCACTTTCTCCAAGATAAGGATATCTAGATATAGAATAGAACGTGGGTTGATTATGCAGTGGATCTGGAAAACTGGGATTGGAATGCTGTTAATTATGAACGAGACTACTTTTTTGAAAAATATTGTTTGAACGTTTTTAATATTTCAATTCGATTGAAATACTTTTGAAATTATGGTGATTCAGTAAATCTGTGATTGTTGTTATAATTATCGTAAGTATGAATGGGATGAATAATAATACAGTACTATTCATGTATACCTGTATACAGATATATAGGTACTGTAGTAGTATACTACAATGTATAGTACAGTACTATACATTAATTTTACTGATTGAGATTGATATTGACAGAGTAGTTACTGAATATAGTTGTTACTTACAGGCATTATGGAATACTGGAATTAAAACTCATCTTAGACAAATTTCTGGTAGATTGAACAAGGATAATTTGGCAGGACAACAACAATAGAATTTGAGACATAAAAGCATGCTACATAAATAGCTATTAGTTTTCCATTCACCAAGATCTTCCCATTTTTTTTATTTTTCACAACTTTTACCCGATTTTTCGTGAAGCTCAATATGACAAGCACGTAAAACTTACAGAGAGTATAAAAGAGACCACGACAGTAATTGAGGTTAATTTGGTTCACAGCGATTTATGTGCACAATACAAGAAAAACACAGTTGGTAATGACACCAGTGAGAATCTCTCGTAACCAGAGTCACTGTCGTGGAACAATACGCGCTATCTCTGAAGAGCTGCGTTTTATCGAATAAACATGAAAGCTAGTGAATTCCACAAATAGCTATAACAGAGATGATACCAGTATAATTATTATTGTACAAATCAGGTTCGATAATGTAATAACTATTGAAAACAGGTTTAGTTATTTGATTTAATCCATGTTAATGATAATAAAATTTATCCATAAATTAAGAGAAGTAGTTGAACAAGTTGATAGAGGACTTGAACTAGATGAATTTCAAAGTTACATGAACATGAAAAGTTCAAACAGTACATCCAAATCTACAATAATTCAGAGTTGCAGTTAGCCTAGTGTTCACAATATTTCAATCTGATAGAATTCTTTTATCCGACGTACCTATTCCAGAGATGAGAGTTGAAGGTTCTAAATATCTCCCAAACATTATTCAATGAAGATAAATTGTTATTGTTTTTGTGGTCCATCCGGATGAAGGTTAATTAAAAATCATTTCTGGATAGAAGTTCTTGATTTTTGAGAAGCGTTTGATATATTCAATTAATAATACTAAAACTGTCGAATTAAATATTATCCTGTACTCACTCAATGAACACAGGAAGATAACTTGTAGTAACTCAACTTTTACTCAGTAACTCATAACTGATTCTCTGTCTGGAACTGGAACAATATTATTCAATGTATAAAAATATAGTTACTCTCTTTCAGAAATGGTGGACTTCTTTGTGAAATGTTCCTTCCTCAATTACAAATCGATCCGTGAGACTTATAAAAATGGAGATGGTGTGAAAAAGGAGAATCAGAAATAAATCTTAGAATGATGAATGAAGGACACCAAAATTTATTGGGAATGGTGCTCAAAAATTTTATAACCAAGAAGGCAAGACAGTACATCCAAGAAAACAATGGACTGGTTCGGAACAGGCACAAACACCTCAATCCGTCAAGCAGAAAGAGAAAGAGGGAAGAGAGAGTGGAGTAGGAAAAGGTGAAGGAGGGGGTGGAGAAGTGAGAAAAGAAGAAGAAGAAATGGTGAGGGGGAGGAGCAGGAGGAGATGAAGGAGAGAAAAGAAGAAGAAGAAGAGAGCAGAAGAGGGATGGAGTGAGAAGGAGAAGGAGAAGGAGAGGGAGAAGAAGAAGAAGAAGAAGAAGAAGAAGAAGAAGAAGAAGAAGAAGAAGAAGAAGAAGAAGAAGAATAAGAAGAAGAAGAAGAAGAAGAGAAGAAGAAGAAGAAGAAGAAGAAGAAGAAGAAGAAGAAGAAGAAGAAGAAGAAGAAGAAGAAGAAGGATAGATGTAAATTAAGTAGTTTTACTTGGGGCACTTGAGATAGGTAAATGTCATATCAAATGGAGGGGGGATTGAAAAAAAGAGACAAGGAAAATGATAAAAATCAAAGATATATTGAAGAAAATCAAGCAAAGATATTATTGAAATAACAATGAACCCACTAGCTTTTGAATCAACAACTGTAGGATGTAAGACCATTTGTTCATGAAAATTTGGTCAGATTGGATGTTTTGTGATTCACAAATTCACCCACGTGTCTATCCAACTCTAGCATCCACTCAATTCTATGCTCCTCTGAATACAATTTGAAGGCTCCGTTGCTCGTTTCTCTTTAGTACATTAGGAAATAAAAACTGCAAATCCACCAAAATCCGGTAGTCAGAGATGAGGCTCATGTTCAATGACCCAATTGACACTTGAAAGCCAATTTTCAATTTAGAAGTTATTTGAACATGAGTGGAGAAGAGCAGGTCTCAAGAAGATTACAGCAGGTTGTCCTTCAATTAACCTTACTTCATTCTCCAAATTACGTTTGGCTAACGAATTACTGCATCCGTAGTAATGAGAAGAAAATCGTCCGTAGCTCAGATGTCTCACTCCTATGATCAAACTCGGATAAGCCAAACTTTACAGTGGGATTCACTCAAAAACTGTCAGCATTTGTTGAATGAGAATCTTTGTTATAATTCATAGGGAATGCAACAGTGTAAAGTAAGTCCCACTGTAGTAGATTGCTACAGATTTGTAGATTTGCTACAATAGTAATGTCTTGGATCGTTGTCAGCAGTAATGGTGTACTATGGGTGATGATGATTACGATCACGATAATGATTGATGATAATTGCAGTGGTGACAACCATTAGTTTTATGTGTGTAAGTTTTTATTAAAGATTGATGATTGTGAGACAGGATAAGCGAAAGTAGTGACCCAATTAATGTGACTTCAACAATATGACAAAAAATTCTACCATCTCAGATTCTAATTTATGTGGAGAGGGGTAACCGGGTATAAGAGAATAAAGCTGGATTCCCCATATCTCAGTACGGAATCAATATTCTCATATTCTCAGAATCAATGTCCGCGACCTATACAGTGAAAATATCATGAGTTATAACTTTCATTCTGTAACTTTATGGGACGATTCCCAATTAGCAAGCCGAGTATTTTTTAGCGTTTTCTCAGCTTTATCGAGAACAAATGAACAGAAAATGTTCAAATTTAGTACAGAAGTTCAGCTAGTGTGTAATAATGTTGTGTTAGAAGAAATTCGCAATAACGTCAAACATACGCCCAAAATTAGCGTTTTTTTGTTTTTTCTCAGATTTATCGAGAACAAATTAATGACCAGAAATTGTTCAAATTTAGTACAGAAGTGTAATTACACTAGGGTGTAATAATGTTGTGTTAGAAGGAATTTGAAATAACGCCAAAGATACGCCCAAAATCTGCGTTTTTCCAGCGTTTTTTGCGCTTTCTCAGATTTATTGAGAACGAATGAACAGAAATTGTTTAAATTTAGTACAGAAGCTACGGTAATGCTAGGGTGTAATAATGTTGTGTTAGAAGGAATTTGAAATAACGCCAAAGTTACGCCCAAAATTAGCGGTTTTTTGCGTTTTCTCAGTTCTTTCAAGTAATAGACAGAAAATGTTCAAATTTGGTGCAGAGGTTAAGCTAGGGTCTGAAAATTTTGTGATGAGGTGACTTTAATATTTCATCAAAGATACGCCCAAAATCAGAATTTCTCCAACGTTTTCTCAGCTTTTAAGTACTTGTAATGGTTCAACATTGAAGAACACCCTCAGGTTATTCATATCATGAAAGTTCGTTCAAGGTGCATTCTATTTTCTCCAGTTTTTCATAGAGTTTTCAATGCATACTTCTTCATTTCTCAGGAAAATTCACATTCGAGAGAGTTGGATAATGGATGATTTATGAATTCTCCACGTCATTCCTATCTCTAATTTTAAAAGCTAGATTGGAGTACAATAATTCTCATAATATCCTAACGAGGTTTTCCACCCTGCACTAAATAATCCTATTATATCAAGCGAGCAATGTCTGTATATTTATATAATCCTATTATATTAAGCGAGCAATTTCTGTATATTTATATTTATATAGTTATGTGGTTATATGGTTATATGGGTATATATTTATGTTCAACGGATCTCGAAAACGGCTCTAACGATTTTCACGAAATTTGGAACATACAGTAGTAGGTTTATGATACAAAAATTTGATTGCACTAGGTCTCATCCCTGGGAAAACTCGCTGAACGACATTAAAAGGATAATTCATCCTTGGCTGAAACAGCTGAGACTTTCGTCGTCTGTGGATAGTAAAAAGTGAGCGAGTGATTCTGTAGAAAATCAAAATATCGCATCCCCGAAATTCATAAGCTGACGTAGGGCCAGCTGTAAATATAAACACGATCATTTTAGAGAATTGTGTTCTGCTTGTCAATAAATAAAAATAACGAGCGAAGCTCGGTGCCCCGATATTTTAAATTAATCGGTGATTGAATCGAGCGAGGAAGTACTTCGACTTTCTGATGGAATGAAGCATGCTCAAATGAAAAATTCAGGCGAGCGAAGGGAGCCCGATGATCTCATTTTTGGACGATCCAGTCGGGGGTTCAGGCTAGACGGATATAGCGAGCGAAGCGAGCCTGACGGCTAGTACTACTATATACTGATACTTGTATCAGTTGTCTCCGTCACAACTCACTAGTCTTTGTTTACATTGAGATGAGTTGTTGAAAATCGACCATCAATCATAAAACTCTAACAAACTATAAAGTTCTATATTAATAGAAAAACTATAAACAATCTACTTCAATTTCTAATCAACAGAGATTTACTGAGACAAATTGCAATTTCTTGTAATCAGCAGACAATTACTTTGGAGCACCTATTTTGGACGGTGATGTTGAAAGCCAGCCAGCATCCCAATCATAATCAACGTTCATAAATCCCGATCACCTTGATCCGACAAATTAGCTTTTTCCACTCCAATTGTCATGCTAATTATACCTCAATTATCCACATTAACAAAGAGACTCGTTGGCTAAATTTAAAATATAAGTTCAAATTGAAGCAGCCGAGCTAATATTGATAGCACAGATGATGACCCTCAACTTTTAAAGTGAAGTAAGGTTACACAAGTTTCCGATACAAAAATGTCAAGCTAAGGATATAGACCAGCGTAGGAGATGTTGAGTAGACAGTCGCTTAGTTAAATAGCTGCAATAGATTTCAGCATGGGAGAAGGTGAAGGTCATATAAATTTAAAACTACCCGGTCAACATTTGAACGAGACAAAACCAGTTTCAGAAATCAGATACAATTTTTCGTTCAACAAATATATTAAAAATGGAGATTTTTTGGAGATCAGTTGAGTTTTAGACTTTTATTGTCATTAATTTGCTGAGTAGAAAAGTATATTAGAGGATATGATAGTAGAGTAGGTACAATACTTGTATTTTAGGTATTAGGTTACATAATCAGGCCTGGACAGAATATCAGTTGATCCAGTCACAAAAATGTATATCTCTGTTGACAGTTGAATATGTAATGTTATCTTCATCATTCTGGTGGAGCAGAAATTACTGTGATACTTGATGAAATAAGATATTTTCGAGGAAAATTATTATTCGAATCTGGACCAAAAAATCCAGCCAATTATTTAGAACTCATTAATATTGCAGCAAAAATAGTAAATTGCTCTTGTCAAATTTACTTTCAAGCACATAAATTGGTTCTTTCCAATACTACAGACAATTTTCAAACTTATATATGATTCTTGTTCACAGTTTTGGTGAGTGTTCAAATAATTATTAATGATGTGTATCAGAGAGAAAATGTATTCTTATACAGAGAAGTGAAGTGCTCGCTCAAATTGTTTTGGACGGGAACTGTCAACGATATTACATTTTTACTACAATACATATTCTTCCATGTTATTGACAGGTTCACAGCTTGTTTTAACAATAATAGATCAGAGTTGATATAGTTTTAGTCACGAATTTTGTGGAAATAACTCTGTTGTATTTCTTATTATCATTATCTTATCATATCAGTGAAAATGACACTCTGTTTTAAATTTTTTCAGATACTGTCATTTTCCCGTCTTAAAATATTTTTTATTTATCAACTTTGTTTTTCATTTGATTGACAAAATTGTTTTGAAGCTACTATTACTTCCGTCACTTTATAAGATAGGTTCAACCAGAGACAAACAAATAGTTTACGCTTATCCTTTCTATATGATAGTAAAGTCCACTTTCAAACTTACTCCTATCCTTTCTCCATGGTTTGCAACACATACAACTTATAAGCCCATTTAATGTTGAGAGTCAAATCTAGATAGGATATGAGTCTATTTTAGAAATTTTAAACAATCAGTTCAGGCAGAGAATTTGCAAATATGTGTCGTAGGAAAAATACTTCAGTGAGATTCCATCCAAGAAAATTTGGAAATAAAAACATTTAGAATCATCAATATTGTTTAATGTATGTAATAAAAAACTAGTCAAACAGCTCTCAGACCTTGAGCTACGGTAAATCTATTCCATCAGCACAGAATTTTCATTTCTCATATATGATAATTATTTATTCTTATATGTCCCAGCATCAAGCACCTTCTGAGAAATGATTGACAACTCCTATATACGTATAACTTCAAAGTTAGGGAAACTTATATCTCACACTACATCGACTATTCTTGTAATTTTTGTTAATCTGATACATTTATTATTGTAACTTTACTTAGTTTTCTCCTTTTTTTCTCGAATTGCTTACAAAATAATATGAGGTAGTCAAGTCTAATCTGCCTAGTCATTGTTTATGCTACAGCATCTCTGCAATCATGACCTCTCTTCCCAGCTCATTTCCCATATTATCCACCGATGAATGGTAGGCCTATCATCAAATAAACGGCCACTGACTTCTTGGTCTGCATCAACCGGTTTTGTTTGAGCATCCGATTTATTTCATGGTTGTAGGTTTCGTGGCCAGGCTTTTAGTTTTTTTTTTTTTTTTGATTGGTCAAGTTTGACTCATCACCTTTAAAAAATTCTTTACAGTGTTGAATCAAAAGACAAAGCGACAATGCTACCATAATCCAATTTTAAATACGAATAAATGATTCTTCATTCAAGTTGATGAAGGCCCAACGTAATAATCTTGATTAAGGTACAAGTTGATAGCGTGAGATTCACGTTATTAAGTCAATGGAGATGATAGGAAGGCATTGTTGCCAATTTTTCTTTTACACTGCCTTCTACAGTAGATACGGTAACTGTGATTCAGGTTATCACGGTAAATCTGTTCTGATATAATTGTTGATTTCTTTTAATGATGATTTATTTCATAATAATTGAGATGGGAGTCATTTTTGACTTTGACATTATAGTAATTTTCTATTCAGTATTCTATATATTATATGTCTACTAGCAATTTGGCAACAGTGCGGAGTTGGAAAAGTATAGAGCTATCTAGGTACTTTGTCTAATGACAGGGTTCGCACTATACCGTACAGTAGTTAGTTTGATGTTTTCAGACTTTTGACGAAAGACTTATTTCTAGTCTCTTGTAGCCTTAAATTCCTTATTGGTTTCACAAAATGTTGTAATAAGATTCTGAGATAAATGAAAATCTTGAAATATGATTATTGAATATGAATATGGATAGTTTCAAAATAATTGAGATTATAAAATAATGGTGGAATATTGAGATAGTGAAGTTAATAAAATAACGAAATAAGACCCAGTCATTTGATGGCTTAAAGCCTTTAATTACATTAGTAGGAGAATTTATTTCCCAAAGTTTGGTTCTATCCTAGACAGCATCACAACACACACAGAGACACTCAGGACTGATTATTATTATTGAGAATAACCCCGATCATTGTATCTACTTATTGCCCAATTTTACTTATATTCTAAAAGAAATTTCAGAAGTAGAAATGATAGAAAAATATTTTTCTAAAAAAATATTAACAGAATTGATATACGGAAATCTACAGCTGAATAGAGAAAGCCAATGAATAGAGAAAACTAGTAGCCTATTAACAGAAAAATCAAAGTAATGAGATAAAATAAATCAGATGCGGAGAAGAGAACATAGAACATAGAACATAGAACATAGAGAACATTAGTTTAGTTTTCAATAATATTCTCAATAATAGTTTTTGATCAGAAAATGGTAATAACTGAGAAAAGCAAGCAAGTGAATAACACGGATACACGTGTAACCTACATTTCCGCAAAAAGTTAATTTGGAAAAACACATAATTTTGAATAGTGGAGGGGGAACTTTCCTACTCAAATGACATTCCTGTTAGGAAGTGAATCAATGATCTTTGCATGTTAATGGCTTCAGGGTTATTATCCTTAGGCGATTGTATGCATGATATTTACAGGGAATACCTCGACGGTATGTGTATTTAACAAATGACTAATTATTTTCTTTGGTGGCATTCCAAACTTATTATTCAGATACTGGTCAATTTTTAGATGAATTAGGTTGAATTGAAACACGAGAGTAACGTGAAACACTTCAGACTAGAATTGAAAGAGTAGAATCAGAGACAAATAATGTGGATGAATATTATACATCTTTACTCTATGGTAGAATGCACGTTCTTACTTATAATAATAACCAATGATGGAAATGAGAAGCTCTGGCACAACACTTATCCATACCAGGATAAACAGCTGGTCTTTTTATGGATTCAAGGAATCCATTCTCCAAATATAATTCCTAGAATCGCAATACATTATTAGATGGTAGCAACTCAAAATCCTACGTAGGCTAATATATGCTAACCGGTAACATCAAGCTCACAAGGTCACTTCAACAGACTAATCTTCTGAAATTATAGAATTTTCCTTGCAGAAGTTGATGTTGCATTGTAGGAGAGTGGATTACACAAATCATTAATTGATGAGAAATTGCATTCATTCAAGTGGTTTATAACATTCAACTTTGGATTTCTTTTAATGATAATTTAATCATTAATAAAGATTATTTCATCCATCATACTTTCCAATATGAGTAAACAAGTGAGTGAATTAGTGTTTTAATTATGACTTTTCATTGTGAATGATTCTGATGAATGATAATGACTTTGAATGAATGATAATGACTTGCGATTCAATATGATTTTTCCATTGTTAATTCAATAACTCAAGTTTATAACAGATCACTAGAGTAGGATGATTTAATGATCTGTTATATTAACATTTTAAATCAGAAACTACTCTTCATCATTTTGGGATCAGAAATATCTGTGTTTGAATGTGGTGATGAAACAAAACCTTTTTTGGACTAATTTTTGATCAAAATTCGGGAATGAAATAGCATGGGCTCATCTATATAAGCCTGCTTTTTCATCCCCAATCGCTCTAGGATTAGCCTATGTGTTATCATTGATTAAAATCAATAAGTACGCGTAATAATACTGATCAGCTTTCCATAGTGTACCAATGAGAGGAAACATGGAAAATAATGATATTCTACATCATTTATAGTTGCTGACATGAGATACAAATAAATTGAGTGATACAACTCAACAAGTACCAAATGCATCAAATTTATATTATCCAAAAAAACTTGACCATGACGAGAATAGTCAACTTCAATACAATTTCTGTATCCTTTTTCATTGGAATGTTGGAATATTGCAACACTCTGCGGGTGATAGAAGCCGGTAGCATAGCACCAACACAAGATCGCACTTACACTCGGCTATTGTCGTCTGATGACTGTAATTTCACGTTTGACAGCAAATCCGCAACTTACAATCGAAAAACTATGTACACGAATTATTACCGTAATAATAGCAGGCATGCGAACACTGAGCTGTCGCACAAGGTTGACTCTTCCTTCACCACATTTGACCCCAATTCAAAACGTAAACAATCAATCACGTTACTTCTAGGAGACCTTTAAATCTATAATTTCTCTAATTTTGAGAGGAATAATGAAATTTTGTCAAGGAATGGTTTTTCCAAACCTTGGAGATGTTCAGTGTTCCTCTAGAGGTCTAGATGAAGTTTCAGATAGAATCATTGACAATATTAAGGCTGTGCAAAGGCTAAAAATAAATTTACTACTCGTAATATTTTTCGAAGTTTTACGATTTGTATATCATCAAGCTATCAAAATGAAAAAGTTTTCTCAGGAAAACATTTTTTTTCTGATCATTACTTTTTGAGATATGAGCGCCTAAAGTTTAAATTTTTGGGACAGAACATTTCAAATTCCGTAAGAGATAAATCCATGAGATTTAGAGGATGAATTCCTCATGGTATTGTTGATCCAGTAAAACAAATTTTTTTTTAAATATCAATTTTTAAGATAGTTATTCAATTTACTAGAAATAACCAAAAATAACTTTTAGTTGAGTTATTTTTGGCTCTATATCTCATGGATTCATCTCTTACCGAATTTGAAATGTCTGTCACAAAAATTCAAACTTCAGTCGCTCATATCTCAAAAAGTAATGATCGGAAAAAAATGTTTTTCCGAGAAAACTTTTTCATTTTGAAAGCTTGATGATATACAAATCGAAAAACTTCGAAAAATATCACGAGTAGAAAGTTTATTTTTAGCCTTTGCACAACCCTGGAGAGCACAGTGTGGTACTACCCAACCACAGACTCCTAGCCCTCATTTTTGCCCCCAGTAGCGCTCATCGATGCATCATTTATATCCATGTATTTTCCTAAAAACTTCTTATTTAAGTGTAGTCATGTCTGTTTTGATAACGTCATATCTTTAGTTGCAAATAATAAGCAATTGTTCAGTAGAGCCTCAACTATGCATTAATCGTGTATAATATTCTATTCCAATTTTCTCTTTATATATGTATAAATTTTATTCATTTTTTCAATTATTCTGAATGGATGAGGACGTGTCTTGATATTTTTCTTATTTTTTTGTGTAGTTGAGAAGTTGATATTGAGGCAATTATTCATATTGAATGAAAAAGACTAAGAAATTGTCAAAAACCAGAGATTTATTGATACTTAGAAAGACCGGTTTCGGTTATTACACATTGTCAATCTCTGAGATTGTTTATCAGATATTGACAATGGTGTAATAACCGAAACCGGTCTTTCTAAGTATCAATAAATCTGTGGTTTTTGACAATTTCTTAGTCTTTTTCATTCAATATGTCTCAATATTATTAAACCAGAAATCACAAATCACATTGTGGAGTTCGGACTTGAGAAGAAAAAATGTTTGGTGTACTTTCTCAATATCGTAAGACTCAAACATTCTATAGAAAATGCTTTTTATCTATCTGTGCTGAGCATGAAACTGATTTCTCTAAAGCTTGAAAACGATTCGCGTGTGTACAGTGTATTGATGGTTTTTCCCCAATTGAGGTACTGAAGTAGGCCTACCCCACCTCAGGTTCAGCTTCAAACGAAATGCTTGTGTTCTCCAGGGTTGACTAATATAGTGATAATTGCTGAATAAGAAATTCTCAAACTGCCTGTATTAATTTCTCTTATTATCATTTTCACCCGTTTATACTGTAAAATAATTAAGTGACAATAGCGTTGATGGAATCGAGAGTTATGGATGAATGATGAATGTTCAAGAATGAGTGAGTTACCAGAGACAGTATATAGTTATAAGCTTCAATACGAGCCAAAATTACCAAATGCAGTAGTTGTTATTTTGTTGAATTCACTTTCAATCTATTGTAAAAAGATGACATTACGACAATCCTAGTCACTTCTCACAAGTAAAACTAACTAACAAGACTTAGTTTTTACAAGAGAACTTGGAACTCCAGCGTTAATAGATTTGACATTGCCTGAAGCAAATATTTACTTGAACAAAGCTTGTTAAACTTCTCAGTAAACGATGATCACGCATCTACATCTCTGGCTTGTATTCAAGTCTCCACTGAAAACTATGCAAACTATTACAAAACTTCAGAAGTCGAGTTTTAAAAGCTTTGAAGAACATCGGTCATTTTTTGAAGATTTTGAAATTACAATCTCTTTGTATGGAGTAATGAAGAAGATTTGAGAAGTTACACAATAGGGCTCAACATGATTCGACAAAATCTCAATTTAGTGGGTTTTCAATGAAAAAAATTGTATTTGTATGATAGATTCCCTGCCAAATTGTAGAAAACGTTCGCGTATCATACAATCTTTTTTTCGCTTAAAATTCCCATTCCTCTATTTCTAATTTATTTTCCATTAACAAACAATATAATTTATCAATAATTGTAAATATCTTCATGCAAAATTTCCTTGTGCTAGATACAGAGAGGCCCAAGAACCTCGTAATTTCGGCTCATTTTCCAGTTTTAAGCTATTTCTTCCAAATCTCGTGATCGGACAGAAAACTTTGCTCCTGCCTTTTTTCTAGAATATGGAATTTTGAATGAAATGAGTTCATTCGGAACTCTCTATCTCCAATGAGTACTGAGTTATGATTTTTCAAAAATGAGTGAAATTTGGAGAGAAAATCAACTTTTGATGAATTTAAGATTTTGATCAACAATATCTTCCGATTGTTACCATTTGGATGTATAACTCAAAATCCCTCTGGGCGCATTTTTGTGCTCTACAATCGGAGATCAGGTAGAGCGCTCTATCTCATACAGATTTCCAGGTACACCTGACAACAATGCTCCTTGTATTGTGAAAAACACCTAATTTTCAGCTTCAACCATTATCACCAACTACATAGTCTTCACATTGATATTTTGCACAATGACATAGGTTCATAAGATTATGTTCTATGAGAATCACCCGTTAGATGCACTTCATTTCAGTATTTCCTAGTGGAGAGGCGCGCTTAAGGACACCTCAAGGATCAAAATGTCAAACACTTATAACTTCTGACGCAATGATCAGATTTTATCGTACTACACTTCATTCTTCTCGGCTCGTCAAGGCGGTCCAAAATCATGCATCATAAGTCAAATTCGGTCAAAAAGTGGAAAATTTATTATTGAGTGTACAAAAGCCCATATTCCAATACACAAAAAATGGCCAATTTCTATATTCAAAGCTATGTATCTCGGTAACCCCTTATTATAAAAATCATTACTTGATCTTGAAATGTACAATATAGTTTCCTCTTCCACCTGCTGTAAACGATTTATGAAAAAATATTTTCATAGAGTAAGATTTGATTGTTGAAAAGAATCCGGAAATTGTAGATATTTTTATCATATTAACGGTTCTGGCAGTACTATGATAGGGAAAAGTTATTCAAGATGGATTTTAGACAACTGAGCTCATAGAGGATGAATTTACCTACAATTTGGAATCAATCGAGAGTTTCAATGATGTATCAGACTCATTTTAGAAATTCTCAATCAACAGTAAAATCACGGAAAAAATGTAAAAACTGAAATCGCCATTTTTGAAATCTTCTGTAACTTTCGAATGGTATTGGAATTGAAAGTATATATTCATTGGAGTGGGTAGAGGAGGACAATTTTCACATCCTCACTAGATTTGGAAATTTTATCAGAAGTATTTCAAAAGACATGCAGCTTTGAACTCATTTATTTCAAGAGGACTAAAACAATTCTACCCTAGCCAGCAGCCATCTTTTCTTGAGAGAAACGCCTGAAGGTTTTGGGTGATGCATAGACACATCATCAATTGCCAACCTCACTAATAAAGAATACAACTTTACAAATTACATTTATTATTCTCAATAAAACTTTATTTTAAAACTGTTTTGAATTTATTCAACCTTTATGTTGTTTAGAATTATTTGTTAATTCAGAAATAGAACTTTATTATTACTGTAGGTTATTCAACATTAGTGTATCTGATAAATTCCCGGTAAAATGTTAAGTCCGCATATTGATTACACCGATATTTACTATCAAGTTTTATTGATACTTTGAATATCTAATTGAAGATTTGATTTTCATTGAGAAAAAAATGTAATATTACAACAATATTTGTCAAAGAAGTCAATATATTCACCTTGAAAGGTATGGAGACTCCAATTTTACCTGTCACCCTTGATAGAGATTATTCAATTTTTGGCTCCAGATGAATATCGCCTGCTGCTGTAAAGTCATTAGGCAGATCTTACCTTGAGACTGACTATCCTCTCTGTTAAAGATTTGGACGAAGTAGGAAAATATAAGGGTTCTTAATATGATATGAAACCATATAACATCCACTCTGAACTGACTCGCTACCATCTGACAAAAAGGGTGAGAATTGTGAGATAATATGGAGTGAGGCCAGAAGATAGAAGTAAATTAGAATTCCTTATATTTTCAATAAATCTAGACAACTGCTCCAAACTTAACACTATGACCCTGTGTTTTCAATGATTTTGACTTTTGTTATAAATTTGAATAATTCAGATAAATCTTGAGAATTTGATATTTCTGAAGATGTACTAATCAATGCTATATATTGCTGATTTCTCCACCACATTCGATAAAGAATATAGTTGGATGATTTTTTCATATGCTATGTCAATAATGAGATAATGTGCTAATACCAGATTGATCATGCATAAGGACAGAGTCATGAATGAAGTGTACACAATTCAATAGATAAATCAATATATTATACACATAAATTAAAAGAATGATAGCAAATGAAACAATACATATGTGGCAATAAGAGAAAATATGATTGTATATTATCACAGTCGCTGCTCATACAAATTTTATAATGCCTACTAAAGATAAATAATAGATTTGATGATTCATTGAATGAATATAATGGATAAGCCCATTTTCTCGACTCCTGCTTTTGCTTGTAGAATAAAAATTTATGAATTCTAAATTCTATTTTATAATATTCATTAATCTCAGGGCTTTGAGTTCGGCATACAGTGGAAAGTTTGACAGAATAAATAATTCCTTAAAATTATAAGAGCCTCTTTATAATTATTTTTAATGGGATAATAATTCTAGAAATTGTAATATGTATTTCCCTTAAGATATTCGTACGAATATATTTATGAGTCTATCTTGACTTTGATTATTATTAAAACTGAACATTTGATGAGCTAGCTTTAATCAATTTGTATGTTCGTTGTTTGAGGGCCCTCTGAATAGATTCTTCTAAAAATTATAACTCACTGCGATGATAAATTTTAGATCGTAGTGGTAGCGTGGCTCCCGTCCGGTTGTTCCAAGTTTCTTTCCTTCAATTTAATGCAGCAAAGTTCTCACGATGGGGAAATATTAATTCAGCAACTCATGTCTTAAAATCACTTCACTGAGTTCATGAAAAATTATTAGAATTATTACATTCATTTGAATAAAAAAGGATTATAATTTTTGTCTCCTGGATTGAGCTGTGGTCTCTAGTAGTCGTGGTTCTCTTTCCCTTTCTCGAGGGTACTTCCCCATTCCTAATTTACATAAAATTAAAATAGTTGTTGCTATTGGTGGATTTCACCAAAAATAGTATGACGTAGTCGAGTCTTAGAAAGTGGTTCCTAATACAAAGATAGAATACATTTGAACAGATAAATATTTGTCCAAGTTTATTATACTCATATGTAAGTTATAACTGTTGGCATAATTCAGTGATAGGCACATATATACCATAAATTATTTATCTAAAAATTTCCACGTGGAGATTTTTCAAACTATTTACACTTTAGCACCAACCAAATACTGTACCCTGATTGGTGCATTGAGTTTTTTTGGTATAAGCATCTGTTCAATTTTGTTTACATACAATAAAGCATCCCCTAATTCCTTTATTTTTATAATAATTTTTAAATACAATTTGCTTATTGATAGTTTGATGATAAATATTTTGTTTTTTACAATAGTTATTTTGTTCATTATTTACAACATGCAATGCATATAAACCCCCTTTTGGCCGATGCTTTCTGATTACAGCTTGTACTCAATTGTACGTCTAGATGGTGGCTATGAAAATTATATGTCTCTAGCTTGACCGTTGTCGATGTCACCGATAGGCGCTGTTTCGAGCGAATCTAACCTCAATATTCTTTATTATGAACTTGATAAGCCATTAAACAATTAATACAATTTCCATAAAATGGCTAATAATTGCAGTATTTGAAGTCTACCTTATGTCATCTGTACCAATAGCTCTTATCTATCTCTGTCAATTCACGATCTTGCTGCCGATGTCATAACTTTTATTTCCCTTCAATGAGACCTTATTAATTCTTTTCAACAATTTGGATGTGTATCGAAACACATCGTGATATTGTCTACAAAATGTCTCAATTCAAGTTTACTATAGACTTATCAACATAAAATCCACACCGTATAAACATAGTTTTAGAGTTAACGATTTATACTCAAATATGAGAGAATAGAAAATCTAAGTTGACAACTGAAATTGGATGAGAATCACCAAAATTTGGTAATTTAATATGTTGTCACAGCACCAATAACCTGAAAAATAGAAAATATTACAAGTTGACAAAGGATAACTGATGATAATAATAGGCATATTATGATCAACATGACAACAGACCTAAAGTTGATCTAATAATAATAATAATAATAATAAATGTTTCTGAGCAAAACCATACATTCAGTTCGATACATATTGAATTAAGCGTGTCATTCATTTCAATGGATGCTTCATATTATTATCAAATTTAATGAAGAATATTGAGTCAAGATTCAAAATGCGGGATAAGAACGGGATGCAAACGATTTAAAATAAATAATTTCATGTATTTAATAAAATTATATAATTTATAATATTGTCCTGGTTCCCACACTCATCTCACGGTGGTGTATTCAAGGAATTTTTGGTTGGTGAGAAAGAAGGATTTTTTAAATTGATAGGGTATATTTCAAAGTATTTGAATAGTTAATTTGTTGAACTTTGAATATCTGCTTGAAAATCAAACATTCAATTAATGCATATTCTCAGCGAATGCTCAACTCAATGAAAATGATATTATTTGATAAGTAGGCCTACTCACGTTATTAATAAGCATAAAATCGATCACGAAAAATCCAGCTGCTGTGAATTATATCTTCTGGTGGAGTATTTGTTGTGAGAATATCATCAGCTGGAAACAATTAATCGACAATATACAATAACAATATAATAATAAATCGACAATGTACAATAACAGATCGTCATACAGTATTTATAAAACTGATAGTTTCCGAAAGATTTGAGATTTATACTTACTGTTTACTTTATCAAAAACGTTTATCATAATTAAATGTCCATTAAGTTGTTCATTAAATGTTCAGTGTACTTTGCACACTGTTTTTTGAATCATTTTTCTGGTCATTTTTAAAATCCTAGCTCCTGAAGATTTTTCTCGTTAATTAATTTCTGAGGGTGTGTACACATCAGGCGTTCCTAGTTCCAGCGGTCTGAAGAGAATATAAATATATTATATGAATATCTATATCTCTATCCTCCTGTAGTCGAACGCACACATCAGCAGAGAACGCACACACGTCTGCAGAAAGACGGACGTCAATTTATAGTGGACATGTTTTCAAATAAAAATCAGTTGAAATGTGACAACTACTATCAGTTGAATTTGATATTAATTATAGCTGAACAAACTGGTTTGTCAGCGTATTGCTCTTGAACTTGGTTTGTTGTAGTAGACAGTTTCACTGGTAGATAGCGTTGCTATACAGAGAACAAACTAAGGACATCAATCTATCGTTTTTAAGCTATATAATATTGATCTTTCATGCTAAGGATTTGTGTTCGGTTATAATGAGTGGCCGATCCAATCTTTCAGTTTATGTATAAAAAATTCACAAATGAATATTGAAGAACTTTTTGTTTCAGATGCTGACTTTTTGCCTACTACTGTCAGTTGTAGGTCAAGGATATGGATTCTTCAATACCCCCATGATGCCACCCTACTTCTTCAGGAATCATGCGAATAGTGGGTGAGTGCATTGAGAATTATATCTAAAAAAGTAAATTAGTATGGCTTTTGTTGGTGGAATATATAATTTAAGCCGTCAATGGGCCTTACGACTGTCATACTTCATCTGGGACCGACAATTAAACGTGCCCATCCGATAACACGGGAGTGATCTTGTTAAAAAAACTTTTGGTTGTGAGAGGGTTTGAACCCGGGATATCTATGCTGCTACGCAAGCACTATCCACTAGACCACGGATCACTCGGAGAATTATATCTATAATATAATAAAGGAAGGAGCTGGCTTATACACGTACGGGATACGAAAATTATGTTTGACGCATCATCACGTCTGAACTACTGGACTGATTAACTTGAAATGTTGCATATAGATTCTTAATTAACCCAGTATGGGTATTAATAGTCCTATTTTCAATTCTTCAATATTTCATTACATCAAGTTTTCAATTTGTCATGCTTCCAGTAGTTGAAACAGCTGAACATTTCTTTCAAAAGGGAAATTGGAAGATAGGTATGATTGGGGATCATATTCGAATAAAATAACTGATTTTCAGTCGGATCAAAATGTCCGCCATCTTGAACCGCCATTTTGAATCCAACTTCATTTAAAATAAGAAGGTGGTCATATGATACATGATTTCAATACAGAGTTTCAAGAGATAATGATTGTTGGAAACCGCACATCGATATCTCAAACCGTTCAAAAGTTACTCCCATTCAAAGATACTGATAAATCATCCATCCATCATCTTTACTATAATAAAGGAAAAAACTGGCTCATACACGTACGGGATAGGAAAATTATGTTTAACGCATCATCACGTCTGAACTCCTCAACTGATTTTAACTTGAAATAATTTTGCATATAGATTTTAATTAACCGAGGATGGTTCTAGGCCTATTTCAAACTTTTCAAGATTCCACTCGGTCAAGTTTCCGGTTTGTCAACTTTTAAAATAAACACTTGCGGATCACGGTTCAAAATAACAATATTGAATTTCAAATTTTTCATGCATGGATCAAATAATCATTACAGTATATTCACTGTATGGTGAATTGAATGAACCATGCATGAAGTCATTATAGCTATTATCAGTCATTTTTACTTTCCTTGCCATATTACCATAGGTAATGAAAGTATTGCTTTTCGAAAAAAATTATGGTACCCCAATTTCTAAATGTCTATACGTTTCAGGATCTCCTGAGTCCAAAAAAGTGGTTTTTGGTGTGTGTGTGTGTGTGTGTGTGTGTGTGTGTGTGTGTGTGTGTGTGTGTGTGTGTGTGTGTGTGTGTGTGTGTGTGTGTGTGTGTGTGTGTGTGTGTGTGTGTGTGTGTGTATGAGTGTATGTGCGTCTGTGTACACGATATCTCATCTCCCAATTAACGGAATGACTTGAAATTTAGAACTTGAGGTTCTTACAATATAAGGATCCGACACGAACAATTTCGATCAAATGCAATTCAAGATGGCGGCTAAAATGAGGAAAATGTTGTCAAAAACAGTGTTTTTCGCGATTTTCTCGAAAACGGCTCCAACGATTTTGATAAAATAGATACCTAGAATTTACGTTTACATCGTATGTCTCCAGCGTTATTGTCCTGTCACCAGCTGGCTCAGATCTTTGTTTATAAGTAGACTTGAGATGCGCGTGAACACTATAAGCTCTATCAACTGCCACAAGTCCCATATCTGTAGAAATTTCAGGAGCTCCGCCCCATCTATTCAAAGTTTGATTTTAGATTCCCAATTATCAGGCTTCAGATACAATTTAAACAAAAAATTTCGAGTGGAAAAGATCGAGCATGAAAATCTCTACAATTAATGTTCAGTAACATTTTCACCTAAAATTGAAAATAAGCTCGGAATTCGAGAAAATGTGATTATCCAATTGCAAACTGTTGATCCTATTAAATCATTCACTATGAAGAGGTAGCAGACATCGTATGTCTCCAGCGTTATTGTCCTGTCACCAGCTGGCTCAGATCTTTGTTTATAAGTAGACTTGAAATGCGCGTGAACACTAGCGTCAGGTGATCAATTTTCATAATGGCAAGGAAGGTTGTGTGAGTGCGCCACACCAAATTTTTGAGTTTTGTGTGCTATCAAGATACACTACAGTGTAGCTGTACAGTCTCATGATATCCCCAGCTTTGATTGTATTATGTAATATTATATTGTACATGTACCGTACTGTACCTACATGAGATAGATGTTTTCTACAAATTTATTAATAAAAATACTTTTCTACAGAACTACTTCTCACTTTCGAGCTTTGCTCTTTATATTGACAGAAGAAGTTTTTCAAGATTCAACCTATTTTTCAACAAGACTATTTTCCATGAATCTTCTAATAATACCGGTACACATAATAGCATGGCATACGTGCATGAATAGGTTTCTTAAAATAAATGTTGTATATTTACTGTTTTCCACTCTAATTTCAAGAATTCACAAGATTCTTTGAATTGAAAGACACAAGATTCTTCACCAATTATGTCATTTTTAAATTTATTTGAAAAACAGTAACAAGTACTACTTCATTCAATTGAGAAACGAGAGTGTTTATACACTGGTGGCTTTAGCTCACCGGTTTTGGCACTCCAAATCTGGAAAATTCGCCGTGTTTGGTGAATTTATAAGATTTTCGAGCCTATAGAATGTAAGTCTATATATATCATTATTATAGTGTTATGACTCAGAATTCCATTGCATTAGCTCTTCATGGAGATTGAGGCAATACTTACTCACCAATTTATTATCCTTTCTCCTAATTGTATCTTTTTCTAAATGTATTATGTGAATTTATCCTTTTTCGAACAGGTATGAAGACGCCCAGAACAGTGTCGGCTACTCGTACGACAAACCCGCCAATGCATGGTCAGATATCAGCAATCACCAGCTGATTCTGGAGCCAGTGCCCAAGTCTCAGTACTTCCAGGACATGCGTCATCAGCAGTACAATCAACAACAAGAGCAGCCTCAACAACAACAGCAAGATCAGCAGCAACAGCAAGTCTACAGCAATCAGCAACAACAACAGGAGCAGCCTCAACAACAGGTCTACAGTCAGCAACCGGTGCAACAACAGCAAGACTATCAGCAACAGCAGCAGCAGCAGCATCAACAGCAGCCTCAGCAGATCATCAACCACCCGTCACAAGATGCAGTCTATGAGGAACAGCCTTACTCCTACCTACAACCGCCACAGAAGAATCCCCTGTCATTCAATGACGAAAGGTGACTTACTATCGTATTATTTATTTCTCCTGGATTTGCTAATATCAATTTATTGACATTATCCTATCCTCTATCTGAATTCTTTATCAATTCATTCCATGGCAAATCGAGTATGAGTTAAAAAAAACTGGAAGAACCATTGTAAGAAAACTGTATATTACTTGAAAGAAGTTTGGAGGATCAGAGCAATTTTGTGACAACGGATTTTTTCATTCAATAATAAATTGATTTGCTAGATCCAAATAAAATCATAAATATATATTTATTATTTTAAACATTGATTTATTATTGGAGTGATCATCTTTAATACTTTAGAATGTTTGAAGCAATATACCATATTTTGCTGTAATATAAAAGCAATACATTTTGAAATAAATTCAAATTGTTATTGTGAATTCAATTTGAATAATTTTGAAAGCAGATATTGAATGTGAGAATGAGAATCTCCTTCAAATTGTTAAATGCTTTTAATGATAGATTAATCGCTAGATGAGTCATGGTTCCATTGGAAAGAATGTAGATGAATTATTATTTATTGAAACACTAGTGACACTTGAATTGGGAGAAGAATATGGAAGACTGAACATGAAGCCATTAGATCCTTTACGTTGAGTTCTGCTTTCAGTCCTATCATATCCGCCAGATTTGTGACCGATTTCTCGCATGTGAACCAAATCATGAGATCAATACAAAAACAGCCCATAATATAAAAATTTCATATTTTCGTCTTTGATGTGGATCTTGAGATCGGACGAGTTTAATACGTTAGACAGACTGGAGACCGAAATTATAGAATTTGATGAATTATGAGCTTCTCCTGTGTTGGTCTCATGGTTTGATCCACACGTGAGAGATCGGCCGTCAGTCCAACTGTTGGATAAGAAACGAGGTAGATCTCTAGACATGGAGGCGCCACAATAGACTGTGCCAAAACAATCTTGGTATTATATATATAGAAGTTTGGTTTGCTCTAGGGAATATTTTACTATTCACCATTTTGATATTAATTGCGTTTTTAGTTGCTTGCCATACAAAATGATCGAGTTCTCAACTTTTTAATAATGAATTATCAAATTTATTCTCACTAATTTCTTCAAGATATCCACACACACACACACAACACACACACACACACACACACACACACACACACACACACACACACACACCACACACACACACACACACCACACACACACACACATATATATATATATATATATATATATATATATATAAATGTCTGTGTGTTTGTTTGTTCCCTATAGACTCGAAAACTTCTTGACAGAACGGCATGAAACTTTGGGAATATGTTGTGTGAATATTGGGGATGGTTTCTTCTTGGTTTCTGACCAGAAATTTTAATAGGGGGTCTAATAATAATTATTTATTAATCCATTTTACAGACCTATGTTTTCGAAATTTTCGGCCGAGCGGCTACCTATGATTTAGCATCTAAAGATATCAGCTGTATAATAGACACGTCAACCTGTGATAAATTGTGTCCTAGTATTAAAACGGTTGTTTGGAGTTGAAGTTAGTGTAGTTGATTGGTACCAGCTTTTTGTTCCTTAGAAGACCTATACAAATAATTACCACTCCCCTATCATTGAAAAACTGGAAAAAGTTGGAAAAAAATTATTCATCTCATGAAATGGAGTTGTTCATATTGCATTCATCAATTACTGAAGAATGACAGACTAACTTAAAAAAATTCGAATTTAGCTTAGCTTATAATTCATCCTAAAATGGAAGATGGAAAGAATATGGAATTCTGTGTAATTCATCGTACATCGCATATTTCCTGAACCATCTATTGACAATCAACAACTATGAAAACATTAAATTCATCTTTGAAACACTGATTCAACCCATCTATTTTTTTTTAATTCAACACTTTACTGATAGATATTACTACCAATTCATTGAGAAGAATACGTTTCCGGAATAATAAATGCTGCATGACTAAGCACATAGGAAGTCCGTATTGAGATGTAAATGAAAAAATTGATTATCAGATAAATTCCATGATTCACCAAATAAAGTCAAGTGTGACATGATATACATTGACTTTTTGGCGGTACGAAGTTCGCCGGGTAAGCTAGTTGATAATAATGAGTTGAGGAGATAGTAACTGGGAAAATTTTTGTGATATTCATTCATTTATTCATAGACAACAGATACAATGCAGGTAAAAACAACAGGTATTAGCCCAAACATTTGTAACAATTCATTTATTACGATAATAATGAATCATTTTATTTGTACAACGTATAACCATACAAATGAGTCGAGTATAACATAATTCTGACAATGACTGGAATTATATATATATATATAGTATAAATTTACCATGAAAGTACCCACATTACAATCAATGAACAATATTACCAAATTGATCTATAATGCTGATATGTAGTATGGCTTTATTATGTGACAGAAAGTTGATAGTATTGTTTTATTGGCCAGGTACGAATGGAGTCTCCAGCCGGCCATCAAGTACAACATGCCTCACATCCCCCACCCCTTCTACCACAGAGACCCCCAACAGCAGCAGGTGGGTGTCCTGGTGCCATTGAGGGTGTTCGGAGTGCAGTCGTTCCCGCCAGTACTCGAGCGCCTCATCCAAATGGTCCAGAACCACTACTCGGTCTACAACAGCCCCGACACCCTCGTCATACCACCGACACCAGGCAAACCCTACTTCTATGAGAAGCCGGTCATACCCTTCGAGCCCGCCAACCCCATGATGGGCGGTGGAGAACCGACCACAGGCGACAAGGACCAGATGATGGGAGCAGGAGAGCAACCAATGATGGAGAACGGAGAGAAAGAACAGATGATGGGCGGAGAAGGTGACAAGACAGAGACAGAGACTACAACTACTGTTGTGGAGGAAGGGGTGATTGATGAGAGGTTTGGCAGCAATGGCAGCTCGACAACTGAAGCTACAAGTACTGACAAAACTAGTGAAACCACATCAGCCTCGATGGATATCACAACTGAGGAAATGTCAACAACAACAATGAAAGCTGAGGAAGAGGAAATGGTTGATGGAGAATCAACATCGTCAACGACATCATCAACCACTGAGGGAAAAGAGAAGCAAGAGACAACAGTATCCGAGGTGCGTTGAAAAGTTTTGATTCTGGTGATTGCTCCACATACCATGTTTTTGTCACTTATGAAATGATCCAAAGAACCTCTGTCTATAAGAGCTACAATATAATTGGCTTTGAATATTGAGTTGCTGAAATGAAGTATTACAGAACTTTAAAAAATAGTTCACTATCGGGTGGTGGAGGTTTTTTCCATTTAGCGTATTAGTATGACAATTACACAACACATACAACAACGCTCATGAGTCTCAAATGCCTACATAATATATACACTGTATATTCCCAATTTCTTTGAGATGTTGTATAGTTTTTGGTCAGGAGAACATAAGCTTATCTGACCACCATTATTGGGTGGAGGTTTTGGGCTTGAACTATTAACACTTTTGACCAGTACGAACTCCAACTCGATTCACAAAAATACGGCATATGAGTGCAACCAACTAAATTTTCACTGCAAACAATACTATGAGTAAGGATCAGCATTCGCACTAGAAATGAAAATAATATATAAATTAATGTCATTGTTCCTGCGTAATTCAAGTCTCTTTTCGAGAGTAGATCATGAGCTGCTTTAAAATTATACACTCATACATTCTACATTCTTTTGTAAAGAATTATACATTCTTCCATTCGCGGTTATGTATAGTCAGTTAATATTATAATGCGTTACAGTATCAAGTGACTTGTTAATTTTTGTCCCTTCATTCCATCCTGTCAAGTCCGACTAAAGAAGCTTAGAAATCGATCAGAAATTGTCCTTATATTAGACAGAGTGAGATCATCTCAGTCATATTATTGAAAATCTGTATTTTATGTTATTAAGCTTCATTCTACTTCAATTTAATGTGCATTCTCGTATAATATCATATTATGATAATCATTACAGATAATTAATATATGCATCGTTTATTTTTATCTCACTCTCTAATCAAATGTTAATCTTTTAGTAAGCCCTGCATACATCGATTTTTGTCCGTACGATATTTTACCGTCTCTATGAATTCTATCAGATTAAACGGAGCTTGACAAACCTCATCTGTTTGAAATTATCTGTTCAATCTAATAGGATATATAAGGACGGCAAAATAACGTACGAACAAAAATTGATGTCTGTATAGGTAGCCTCATTATTTGCAGATTTGTTTATTGCAAGAACGAACAACTAAATCAAGCATCTTATCTTGACAATTTCAGAATCGACGAACATTGATCTGATCAAAATGTAACCGATAAACACAGTTCCTATTTGAAAATGTCGCTTTTTTCCTATTTCCACAGGAGACCTCAACTGCAGCGTCTTCCTCATCAGAAACAACAATGACTGAAAGTGAACAGATGGAGAGTACAACCACTGCTGAAACTGAAAGCACAACGACGGAGAAGGCCGCACTAGAACCAATGAACTGAAGGTGAAAATCATTTCTAATAATAGCTCCCTCAATAAAGCTCCATCATTCATCATTCTAACATCCATCTATTGACAGAAATTTCTAGAAAGCAATATTTTTGCTGAGGGATGCAGCCCTATATTATGTTAATTAGTAAGCAAATTATATCGAACAAGAAGTGTTATCTTAGTGTTAGTCAAAACCACATAGATAGGGATTTACGAGAATAAAAGACCAAAGAAAATGCAGCATTTGGAAATGAATCAACAATACTGATAGTGAAGTCTTTTGTGCCGGTTGCACAAAACCTGGTTAAATTTTAATCAAGATCAATTCCACGAGAACCAATAAGAGAAGTCTTTTTTCGAAAAGCCTTATCTAATTGGTTCTTGTAAATTTAATCAGGATCAAAATTTAACCAGGCTTTTGTGCAACCAGGCCTAATACTTGAAAAAATCTAGGAAGACTTCACTTGTTGTCCAGGCAAAGAATGCTCAAAAAAAGGTATAGAGGGAAAAGTTTGGAACTCAATTTTTGACTCTGCAGCTTCATTAAGACTAGTTAGGAGCTTAACATATTGAAAATCCTCATCCCTAACCACTGTGCTAAAGGTGGAATACCGTCAAGTCGACACTGGTTGCTGTATTGAGAATTTCACACTCAACACTGAAGCTGCTGTAACAATTGTTGGAAACAATAAAATGTTGAAGTAATACATCAAATTTAGGAGAATTGAATTCTCTACAACCCAACGTTCAGTACTTATTTTCAAGATGCATTGTTGTTGAGTAATAAGCCCTGAAATTGCAAAAACTTCAATCAATCAATAAGTTTTTATTCCAATCAACACAATACAATATACAGGAAAGAAATCAAAACACAAAAAAATCACAATCAGAAATAAATTTCCAATGAAATACAAAAACAGGTTTCATGGCGGGGTGTGCTGAAAAGAAAGAAAGGAGGAAAAATACCTAGCCAACTATGGTTTCCCATGTAATAGGCAGGTAGAGGGTATAAAAGTAAGGAAAGAAGGGGTGAAGAGGAGAAGAAAAAGGGAAGTATTGGAGAAGATAGTAGGAAAAAGAGAAAAAAATGTGCAAAATTGTAAGCGAGTCCACTTTCAACAAATGTATCTAAAAGAAATGGCCTTGCAAACAGTAGTTCGAGCAGAAATCTCGAGATTCATACCTCGAAGAAAATGTTTTTGTATGTCCAGGTTTTTATTCCTAGTTTAGTTTTTCTACTGATCTTAGAGTCTATGAGGAAGTGGTCCGGAATAAGGTTTATTATTCTGGTGCCGATATAGATCAACACTGTTTCCTTGAACATTCAATATTAGTGTGATATGTGACATATATCTATTTGCAGTGGGCCTTAAATGGTAATTATTTACAATTGAATTTAAAGTTCGAGGAAAAATGGATTTATATTTTATCAAGTATTAAATTACGGTTTTAATATATAATTGTTGTATTGCCATTACCTTAAAGTCACTAAAAACCATCTCGGTAGAGTGAAATCTAGGTCTGTTTAGAATAATTTTAATTATTGAATAAATGAATAAATGAGTTTATTTCCTTCTTGAGAGACATAGTAAAAACACAAACAGAATCTTGGAAATTAACTGATCACGTTATTCAGTTATTGTGATCAGTGTGTAATACATAATATTAAATTTATAAAACAACAATAGTTTGAGTCTAGTCTAGCATAATAAACTTGAATAGTCGTCAGTACTACCTGCAGCGTGTAAACATCTTGTCTAATACACCATGGATAATATGATCATTATTAGGATTTGCAATATTATAATCAGTTAATATCAACAAAGTAAACAAAGTAGGTAATATATAAACATAAGATAATAGAACAGAATAGGCATATAAACGGATAAGTTATCTCAATACAGTTCTCAAGGTCGATGCATCATTCAATTCAAATAGCCAATGTATGAGTTTTTTACAATATTTAGTGTAAGAAGCACATATTTTAATATTAAGTGGTAATTTATTAAATAAATAGGGCCCTATAAACAAACAAGAATTTCTAAAAATACATTTTTTAACTTTAGGGGTACGGTACAGAATCCTATCATTACTTCTCATATTGTAATACAGGTTTTCAATTCCACAATTTCCACTTATTAAATAAAACATTTTTAGAACCTTAAAAATATAAAGATTTTGAATAGGCATGATTTTCAAATTGCAATATAAGGGGAAAGAGCTTTCTCTTTTTCTTTTATGTAATATTAATCTAATAATATGATTTTGTGATATTCGCAATCTATTTATGAAAGTTTTGAATGTTCCACCCCAACATATCAAACCGTACTAGAGCCGAGAATGAATCAAAGCATAATATAATGATTTCATCAGAGTTTGATCACATAAATTTCTGAGATAATAGAATTTCCTTATTGATCTTCTAATGTCACCATGTAAAATCTGAATGTGTTTTTCCAAGACATTTTTTCATCAAATGTTAGTCCTAAATATTTAAAAAGTCAACTCTTTCAATTTCTTCGCAGCTGCAGTCTTCTCGAGTACACCCTTGAGAATGATATAGGATTGGGGCGGAAAAGTCTACAGCTCTATAGTCGAAGTTTATGTATTTTGTCTTAGATACGTTAACTATCATTTTATTTTTACTGCACCATTCTCTCAGGATACTCAAATCAGCTACTATATTATTTTTTATAACTTCTTTGCTTTTATGGGAGTACAAGAAAGCAATGTCATCTGCAAAGGCTTGAATTATTCCATTGAACTTTATATTTAAGAGATCATTAATAAAGATAATGAATAAAATAGCTGAGGAAACGGAGCCCTGGGGGACGCCGACGGTGACGGGAAGGGGGCTACTGAGGCAGCCCTCAGCGCCAACCCTCACCTGCTGTTCCCTGTTACTCAGAAAACTGCGGAACCACCGCAGCGCCACTCCCCTGACTCCGGCCGCCTCAAGCTTTAAAAATAGAATTTCATGATTAATTAAATCGAATGCTTTTGTGGAATCTATATAGAGACCGGTTGTTTTATTGCTATTATTCAAACTATTGTAAACTAGATTTGAGAAATTTAAAAGGGCATCTTCAGTCGATTTTCCTTTTTGGAAGCCGAACTGCTTTTGGGAGAAAAAATTATTTTTATTTAGGTAATTTACTAATCTATTTATCATAAGCTTTTCTAGGATTTTTGAGAAAACGGAAAGCAAGCTAATAGGTCTGATGTTATTTAATTTTATTGAATTTTTCTTTTTGAAAATTGGTATTACGACACTCAACTTTAACATTTCTGGGAAAACTCCTTTACTGAAGCTTAAGTTAAAAATATGGGTCAGTACGGGTGCAATATATAAGGCAATTCTTTTTATTAGTAGAACATTAAATTTATCAAAGCCGGATGATTTCTTATTTTTAAGATTAGAGATAACTTTTAAGATTTCATTATCTGTAGTTGGTTCTATGAAAAAGGAACGACACTGATGATAAAGACCAAGGCAGACAGAAGAAGGTGTATTGCAATCGGGCTGAACAACATTGATGAGATAACGATTAACTTTGTTGGCTACATTTTGGGGGTCGCACTCAATAGTACCGTCCTCCAATTCCACCTTATCAAAAATTTGATTACGGCTTTCACCAGTTAAGCTGTTGATCACTCTCCACTGTCTGGCCGGATCTCCATCAGCAATACGAATACAATTTGAATAGAAGTTTCTCTTTGTAGAATCAATTTCATTTTTTAGATTGTCATAATAAGTATTATAATGGTCTCTTAAGGGTGTATCATAAGGTATTTTTTTTAATAATTTGTATAATTTCCTTCTCCTTTCTATTTTACGTAAAAGGTCTGTGGTAATCCACGGACTTATGATCTTAGCTTTTGTAAGTCTATTATTAGAATTTATAGTTTTAGAGCATTTATTAACTAGGTCCGTTAGAATAGAATAAGATCTCTCATAACTTAAATTTACATCTTCTATCTGATACACATCATTCCAATCAAGTAATTGAAGACATTCACAAACTTTATCAATATCGGTTATTGATTGGTTATTGATTATTAGTTTTTGGGCCACGAATAATTCTTCAATATGACAAATGAAACATCCCCCCAAATAGCTATGCCATACTGAAGAATTGATTTAACCAGAGCATGATATACAATTTCTAAATTTTTCTTATTCATAATTTTATTTATTTGATAGAATTTGTAAGATAAATATCTAATTCTTCTACAGACAGACTTAATATGTACATCCCACTTTAGATGATCATCTATAATGATACCTAAGTATTTAATATCATTGACTTTTTTATGGTGGGACAATCACAATTACCTAGGTTTGAAGTGCACCTTGAGTGGATCTTTAATTCTTCATTACCAACAGGCTGCCCTAATTTATTTACTGAGAAGGTTATGTAGCTAGTTTTAACGTGAAAGGAAAACTGTCTTTTCAGAGATCTTACACTTTTTGAAGTGAATATCTCGGAAACTAAAGAAGATATCACAAAACCCTACTGAAAAAACGTGTCGGAAATTTATCTAGTTTAATTTTTGTTCAGTTAGTCATGTCGCTGAAATGCATTGTTTCCAAGATACACGCGTGTAAGAAATGAAAAAACGAAACATTTAAACCTCCCTCATTCCTTAAGCACAAAGGGTAGGGATGAGGACTTTTGATATTTTTACCTACTGGATAATCCAAACAGAGCTGTGAAGTCTAATATTGTGTTCCAAACGTTCCCTCCAAATTTCCCTGTTAATTGATAACTTATATTGTTGTTGAACTGGAGATTTTATATTCAATACTATAAAGGCTGCGAAATTCGTAGGGAGATACGTGAATTAATGAAATTATACATGAAATTAAAGAGAATATGATGCTCATGAGTCGATGAGCTTATGATTAGTAAAAGATGAAAAAGTCGGAGCCGGAAGGTTTTTTCTTCGAAATGTGACACCTTCAAGAGCTGATACCTATAAAACTGGAGGAGATATGAAAAAATGTCACAAATGAAACTTGTAGTATAATTTGTAAGCTTCAATTTTGTATATGTCAAAAACATTCGGAATTCGCATATTGTTGGAGATATGTAAAAAAATGGTACTTTCAAACCACCTCCACCCCCTTAGCAAAGGGGTTGCCCCCTGTGGGCTGGGGGAGCTTCGAGTCGATCATCGTACTCAACAATGACTAAAATGGACCTCAAGGCATCTCCAGAAGTAATAGCTATACACTATCCTTGACTAAAATGGACCTCAAGGCATCTCCAGAAGTATAGCTATACACTATCCTTGACTAAAATGGACCTCAAGGCATCTCCAGAAGTAATAGCTATACACTATCCTTGACTAAAATGGACCTCAAGGCATCTCCAGAAGTAATAGCTATACACTATCCTTGACTAAAATGGACCTCAAGGCATCTCCAGAAGTAATAGCTATACACTATCCTTGACTAAAATGGACCTCAAGGCATCTCCAGAAGTTGCCTCGCCTTCAAACCCACGGAATTTGCCCCATCAGGGCAGTTTCGGAGGGGCAAAAAGAAAAACCCAAGAGACCAGAGATGGGTGAAACTCCAGGCACAAATGTGGGTCAAGAGGCTAAGTCGAGGGTGACCGGGCGCCCTAGAGGCAGTTTGGCGTCCCCTCTCTCAGCGGAAGGATCTACAAAAAGGCCAGGTGTGGAACTCACGTAGGTCACGAGTTTGTGGGTGGAGAGGCCAAAACTCACCACTGCTCAAAGAAGGGCGGCCATTTAGGCAAAACTACTTGGGAGAGGTGAGGCTTTTGACCCTGCGAAGTTTCGGAGGGGCAAAAAGAAAAAAACCCAAGATACCAGTGATGGTTGAAAAACCAGGCACAAAGTTAATGTGGGTCAAGAGGCTGAGTCAAGGGTAGCCGGGCGCCCTAGAGGGAACTTGGCCTCCTCTTCCTCGGCGGAAGGACCTACAAAGAAGGGCAGGAGTGGAACTCCCGTAGGTCACGAGGACTAATCAGTCTGAAGAGACTGCCAAGCATATCACACTGGATTGCGACAAGGATTGCAACCAGGTGATGAATGGAATGTTAGTATAGAGAAAAACTCCTGGTTTTTGTAAAGTACATAGGTATTGGTTTGCCTAACTAACATACTACTTGGAAACACAATAAGCTCCGGTTGACGTGTGGTGCTCTTTGAACCTTTGGATCCTTGAATCCGTCCCTTCAAGAACAATAAGCAAAAATAATAGCACAGGGGGTAGAAGTGAGGAATTTTGATATGTTCACCCCCTTATTATCCTCAAAGAGGGTCAAAAATTGTGTTCCAAACTTTCCCCTCTATAATCTTTCGTTGACTATTGTTAATTTTATAAGATTCAAAATCGCAGAACCGAAACTACAGTCTACCTTTATTATTCATATCAAGCGCTCGAGAACAACATCTACGTGTTTTCTTTGAACTCGGAATTCTTTCATTTAAAAAAGTCATACTTCAATACTCCAAAAAAAATTCCATATGAAAATGAAGGTGTGCTTCCAATAGATTGTGGCTCTTACCTGATGAACTTCACTTAGGCCGACGTGAACTACATAAACTACATCTACATGCTTAAAATTCATTAAACAACCAATAAAATTGAATTCTCTCTTCCACTAAACACGTTAGTATTCAGTATTTGATAGCCCACTATTCAGTTGTGGATGTGGAACTTCTCAACTTCATGATGGATTATTTATTGACCCACAGACCAAGAAGGATGTAAGGGAGAAACATTTTAATTTACTTATTAAATATTACATCACTTATTACATTCACCTAATCTTTTTTTTCGCAAAAAAATTATGATTAAATCGATCCATCTATTCAGTCAATGAATTATTAGTATTCTTCATACCGATTGTAGATTTAGTTTTCTGATAAGGCTGACGATTTTCATTTTCATTGTGAACTCAATGGAACGTAAGAGCTCAACTATGGAGGCATTATATTTGCAGCTTTTTCAGTACAAATAAGTTGGTATGTTTCAAGAGCCGTATCTCATAGATCGTGTTGTGATTCAAAACCAATCACTGGACTTGATGCAAGTTACACGTCTAGTCTGATATCTAATCTTCAATAAACGAGTAGATGAAAACGAAAACTAGATCACCGCAGGTGGTATTTATCCACTGAGCAATGACATCAGGAACGCCCAAACTGATAATCAACCAAGAGCTCAGACTTACAAGCATTTTAAGAACTGGATTTAGTAATGATCATGAACACCAAATAAGTGTTTGATTATCAAACCAGATAGATATGAAATATGTGATCAGATATTCAAAGTAGATTAAGAAGAAAAGAGTTGGGCTGAGTGAGAGTTCACGTATGACAGAGACAGAAGAAAGGGTGAAATAAGAGCGAGTTTGTCATACCCTGTTATTAGCTAACGTTAATTGACGTCCGTGAAATGATTGACTAGAAATAAATTATATCAAGAGAAGATGAATCTAAATGACTGGCTCGTTCGCTAGCAACTTTTTGCGCTTCAAGAAAGTAAAAATTGATAGAAAGTTAAAATTTGATCAACTTCTTTAGTGTAACCTATGCATTTACTAGGCTGGAGTACTTTTTCAAGCTTCTTCGTTTCAATAATTAATCGAAAGCGGTCAACTTATTTGTATGATAAATAATATTACTGTACATGATCAGTATAATTTGAAAAAGGAAGGAAGAGTGAGTTACTCGCTCATGTTTTTGTTGAGCTCAAATTCATTGAAAATACTTTTCCATTTTAATAAATAAAATTTAAACTATTCCGTACTAAGTTTGTTGTAAGAAGCGTGCACTAATTATATTGATTATCGACTCCAGTCTTAGTGAAGTTTAATAAGCGAATCATTAATACATAAAACAATTGAGTGAACTCGAATGGTTTATTGAATTTTTGAAGTCAAAGAGGATTGCTGTCCAATAATGAGCCTCCAGAATGATTCAACCCATTTCCATTACTCATCTTGTCAGTTACTCTTAAGCTGCATTTAGCTTATAGCTGCACATAGCTGGTTCACACCAAAGCTATTAACAAAATGTTAATAACTTAATCCTTATAGATTCTATTAGATTGAATTATAACTTATCATATACATGATGAACATGTGTGTTTGTCAAGTTCCGTTCAATCTAATAGAGTCTATAAGGATTAAGCTATTAACATTTTTTAATAACTTTGGTGTGAACCAAAGGATATGAATGATGATTCATTGTCCGTTATGATAATGTGTCTTGTATTTGTAGTAATTGAAAGTTGGAGGCGTTAAAAATGCAGTAAGGGGTGAAAATCAATTTAGTGATGAAAAATTATAAATATTATTGAGGAGGGGTATTTGAGAATTGAATTGATTTATAACACAAAAATCTCACAAATAATAACGACTTAGAAGATATATAAAAGGATTCAATGATAATGGTTCCAAGGCTTCAGAAGGTTTCAACATTGAAACAGATGAAAATCGTTACTAATAAATTGAGAGTTCGTACAAGAGTATAGCATAATATGATTGTTTAGTTCTTCACTTGAAAAACTCGGAGAGCACTTCGAAAGAATTTTCGCAAGAAACTAGTCTCTGAGAGTTAATTGGATTGAGACATAAAAATTAATAAGTGTGCAATAAAATGGAAAATACAAATTTTCCAAAAGGTAACACCCGAGGGCTATCGTTTAAATTGCATGATTGACAACCATTTCCCTTTTGTTATTAACAGGTGAGAAGGAGAGAAAGAGCGAATAAGTGTAGAAGAGAGAAGTGAGTTTCAGACGTCACTTTCATAACCGCTTTCGTATTCATAAGTCTGTTACAAGTTTATAAAAAGCTCCTACAATAAAAACACTGGACAGCAGTTACAGTTCTGTTCAGTAACGAATGAGTAACAAGTAATCTGCAAACCTGCTTTCAGCCTCCACAGGCAACAGCTGGTTTCTTCCATAATATTGCTAAACAGCCAAGGTCTAGGTCTGGTGAAACTCACAAGGAAGTTCAATGTTGTCAAGAGGCGTTGATGGGTTCCTATCAAAATAATAAGTGGAAACAAGTATATTTATATGCAAAACTCATTAATAATCTTTCAAAATTTGACAATTTTCCTAGTGAAGGGAGTTTCACAGTCAGCTTCAGACTATTAAACTCAGTGAGGTTTCCTGTTCAAAGAAGAAAACAATCAAACAGGTCTTATGAAATTATAATACCATCAACGTTATGATAGAAGAATGTCTATATCTCTAGTATAGTGTCGATGATATGATTTGATGATGTATCGTTATATTGTCATTAATTTGTTAAAGAGATTTTTTAATGTTATATTATCATTGACTATCATTAATTTGTTGAGAGATATGTTGAGACTGATGCATCGATCCTGCTTCCTACTACAGTTTGTAAAATGAATAAAAATCTACGAATCAAGTTACAGTTTTTCTGATTGATGAAATCATCCAGTTTATAGATGAAATGTCTATGTTTTTTCTATGACCATAGTCTGCTTAATAGAAATTGAACATATTATAGTTCAATGAAGGAGGAAGAAAACTCGGTTCAAATAATTCGAGTTCAAATACTAATAGTGAAACTCAAAAGAAACATTTTTACAACAGATTCTGATAAGAATTATTTTATGAGGGAATCAGCTTTTAATTGTTTATGTATTCATTTATAGAGCTTAAATATATATCGACGATGCTAGGTCTGCGATTCATTTCTTCACCATTACATTAGTTTTTATTGATTGAGTTCATATTCATTTATTCAATATTGAACATATTGGTAGGATGGTCTCATTCTCCCACTCCTAATGAACATGAAAAAACTACACGAACAAAGTCTTTTGATTCCTAAAAATAATAAGTCACATTCGTTTGATACTCAATAATTAAAAACTTTACCAAATTCAGACACCTAATTATCTATTATTTTCTCACTGCCAATGAAAGCACCGCTTTCTCAGGATGTTCACGAAAATATGTAATTGCAAACACAGAAGTAATGATAATACAAAGTACATGACACATATGAGGTGGGTGGAGAAATTTGGTTTTTTCAAGCGTTGCCGACCAGAGGTCATGACGCAGAGGTCACGTGGAGGTCACTCACTAGAAGTCACGCCCTTCCCGATTTGGGAACTGTGAACTTGTCTCAGAACCCAAAGTACTCATAGCTCACCAAAAGTCATTGAGATTTTGACCTCCATTTTCAATGGCCGTGAAATTATAATTCTTCTCCTTAATAAGGTACCGTAATAACTTCTCGAACCGTCCTCAATCAACGCGAATACCGAATAGACCATCCTTTTAATGAGAGTTTTCTACATTTTTAATAAGATATTGATTAATGATATTTTAAAGAGGAGACCAAGTACTGATTAACATCATATTTTATATTTATTATTTGGCAGCTATTTTATAAAACCGTTGTATATATTATTCCAGTTTCTTTGCCAGCATGTCTTTAATATTTCTCTTCCACATGACATTACTTCATATAAGAAAAAAGAAGTGATTAGTTAATGAGCTGAGCAAAAGGATTTGTTAACCGATGCAGGGATGACCACTGTAAGCTGTAAGGTAGAAATATATTCTATTCATTACCAGAAAAATTTCTCATTAGGCCTGTATGTCAAACCAAAGATAGCTTCGTTAAATTTGTCTCGAGATGATCATAAACTAAGATGTAGCCAATTAATTCCAATCCAACAACTCTCTATTAAGATGATGCACCCTTATTTTTTTATAAAAGTTTTCGAATCAATCAAGATGCCCACTATAATGTATCTTCAGTTTCAATCCGTCTGTGCGCGTTTCACTCTCCATAGCTCACTTCCTACAGCTTTGTTATTAAATATATTATCACTTACAAAGTGAAAATTTTATAAATCAAAAATTTAGTGAGGCAGACCACCTTCTACATTCACATAGACCAAACCAAAATGTAACAACCCACACATTTCCTTGAATGACAAATATCTCCTTGAAGCACATTATAGAAAGAAATCGTCGTCTCACATTATCACCAGTTCTATAATTATTCGCTACTTGATAGACTAGGTGATTTACCTATCCGATCAAACAGAGAGACGTGACTGCCAAAATTTACAACGTAGTCCCTGAAGCCATTATCGATTTTGTTATCGATTTTTTTCTGTTGATTTCACTTTCGCGTTCGATGTGATTTCTATAGAAGCTTTTCCTCTCAGCCAGGTTCCTTTCAGTTTCGTTTAGACGCATTTAAACGGCGCTCGATATAATAAATGAAACCTACCCGGCAGACTAGAACCGGCAAAACAAGAAAACTTGAACTTGAATGACGACTCCAAAGTGAAATCCGAACGATACCTGGTCGGTCAGTTACCTGCCTGCTTTGTCCAGTATTATAATCTACGAACTTCGATCTTAAGCCAAGTTACGTTGGAGAGTCTTATAGCATCGGCTATTAGTTAACAACCGATCCTGGAGTTTTTCTGTAGCAGTCGGAACAATCTCTTCCTGCAAGTCTTTGAACTTTGCATTGATGGAAATAATCAAACACTTTCACTCTACTCCACGATGCGGCTATGAAATTATTTTCAGATACTGTGGATTTTTGAAACTTAAATTTGAATAAATAATAGGATAATTTTTGTGTTAAATAATATACATTATATAATAATAATAATAATAATAATAATAATAATAATAATAATAATAATATAATAATAATAATAATAATGATAATATCGAGTGAACTGACTGCATATTATAATATACATTATAATTTGACTCTACACACATTTACATCATCAATCCTAGAATATCATGCATCTTATGAAAGTCAAGTCATTGATAGCTTATCAATAAAGGCATTGGAAGATGATTAAGCTTTTAATCGGCGCTTCGAGATTTTTCATGGCATTCCTCATCTTTTTCCTGATCAAGATATGACATTATCTTGAATGAGAGAATATGTGCTCAACTTGCACTGGAAAATCCTTGATAGCGAATTTTATTTCATGCTAAAAAATGATTGGAAGCTGATTTGTAAATTTTATACGGTGACCAATGTTTGAGGAGTTGATCATCTATGCTTCGGATCTGAACTAGGATGCCAATTTGAGAGATGACAACGTGAAGTGGTGCCCCAAACTCCAGTAACATATAGTTTTTTATTGAGAGAACATGTTGAGCTTTCATAATGTTGTTTCAAATCGCTACAGGTATTTTTTCAATAATTATGAGATTTTTGTCCTCTGATATTTCAGTGGGAATCAATTATTTTAAACTATCAGATTGAATACAGTAATCGATCACATATTACATGGCATCAATACAATTATATTGATTTCCAAATGAACTATTTATAGGTTTTGCTTTCTATTTTTCAATTCAAGTTCTGGTTTGCCTACTGCTGATCGCTCCTTTCATCAATTATTTTATTTTTTCAACATGTATATCGTAATATTGTTGAAAGATAAATTTTATATTGCTTGTTATCAGAAATCATAGTACTGAATCCAAATCCATAGCCTACTATAATAAAGGAGAGAACTGGTCTCCACACGTAGTGTAGGGGATAGGAATATTATGTTCGACGCATCATCACGTCTCAACTACTGAACTGATTAACTTGAAATTTTGCATATAGATTCTTGATTAAGTTAGGATGGTTACAGGCCTATTTTCAATTCTTCAAAATTTCATTACGTCAAGTTCTCAATTGGTCATGCTTCCAATTTGTTACGTTTTGCTAACTTTGAATGAGAGTGGTCACAGATAGAATAGTGTATTCAACGGTTTCATTTTCTATCTTCCAATTATTCTTCCATCCTCCATATACTCTTATATATAGAGTGTCTGATAAGTCACTCACTATATTTATACAGCTATAATTTCTTTATTTATGAATCAATTTTGTTAGAACTACTTTTGTTATATAGAGCACTCCTTGAGGTTATTTTTAACACCAATTTTTATTTGTTTCAGTTTGAAGGTGCCCCCTCTCTTGACTGTGGAAGAAAGAGCCCATGGGAAAGAGCTGCTATTTCGGCTCTTTCTTCCACAGTCAAGAGAGGGGGAATTTTTAAACTGAAACAAATGAAAATTGGTGTTAAACATAACCTCAAGGAGTGCTCAATCTAACAAATGTAGTTCTGACAAAATTGGTCCATGAATGAAGAAATTATAGCTGTATAAAAATAGGGAGTGACTTATCAGACACACTGTAGATTCTTAATCATCCGAGGATGGTTCTAGCCTATTTCAAACTCGATCAAGTTTTCAGTATGTCATGTTTTAAAATAGACCTTTGCGGAGCACGGGTTACCTGCTCCTGCTCCTAGTATAATTGATGGCGGAAAATTTGTATTTTTCAAGAATAAACGCAGGAGTAATAACAATAAAGTTTGCAAGAGTGGGAAGTAATCGCGAAGAAATTTCACAATGGAGTTGTATGTCCAAAAATACAGGAGAAAGTTGCATTATTCAATGTGACCTTTAAAAACACTGTCCGAGGGAAGACTTTACAACAGTTTCCGATGGATTAATAGGGCATAATTCATATAATAGGATTTCATACTCCAAAACGACCAACTATGATCTACCAGAAACCATTCACCCGAAGTACACTCTGTTCTCAAGAATGGATGACTAAAAAGATAGATAGAAATAATAATTCACGACCTTCCTATCAAAAGGTAATGTGAATAAATTCTAAAGATAAATAGCAAGTGTTGGAAAAAATGCCATGTAGTCTGTCCAATCATGTTGGAGATCACGTTTACCCATAAAATGTTATATCAAAAATGAAAATTATTCACAGAAAGACTAGATCGCAAGAACAGAATATGGGATGTGAGGAGAAAAGTCTTCTCAGGTTTCTTACAATTTTGAAAAAACCTTTTCTACTCTAACAATATTAAAAGATATGAGTGTAACACTGTTACCTTTTTTTGTTTTGTCAATCATATTAGAAGTCACACCGAGTAACCATTAATTTTTCGTTGACATATTTTATAACTAAACTTTTTATACTAAAGTCTTCCAGCGAAGTCGTCACTTACCTCCTATGAAATATAATCACACTACATTCTTTTCACTCGCTGTATTTGCTACCAACATGATTAATACAAAACATGATTATCATACACTTATACTACTAAAAATCTAAAATGAAACCAATTTGTGTTTTATATCAGTCTACAATAAAATTTTTTAATAAATTATTACTCCTTGATGTATTCCCCTCTACTTAAATTTGTATTTTCGTATTGATTTCTTTTAAATTCCCGTATTATTTTCTCTTCAAGAACACACATAAAAAGAGATAATAATAGAAGAGCAACACTGACAGAATGTAAGAACATAGCTAAAAGGCAAGAATTGAATAACCTTTCCTCCCTTATAACTCCCAAGTAAGCACTTAAGACATTCGTATTCTTTTGATTACAGTACTTTGAAAACATTATTCGCTACTTTCCACATATAGAGGACTCAAAAGTGCTCAGAGCTATAATTGTGGAACACGCATGCTAAAGAAAAATGACCATTCTACTAGCCTACGTGGATCGTGTTTCTTTGTTTATTTCTTCACCACATTCTTCTTCTTCTTCTCCTCCTCCTCCTGATTGGCATTCCTCCTGCTCTCCCTTCTTCTTATAAGCATCTTTATCACGACCCTTAAAGAGGCAACATCCTCTTTCTTCGTTATCTCATTCCACTTCTCCTATTCATCATGATTCTTGAGAAGTGAAACGTATACTCTTCACTTTCTTTATCATCATCCCACTTCTATTATTTTTATTTTACTTCTCTGATCTTCCTACTTCTCTTGTCTCTCCTCTTAGTCTTCCTTCTCTCTCTCATACTCTTCACAAATCATCCTAAGTTTCCTTCTATTTCTCTGCTTTTCTCATGTACCCCTCCATTTTTTGTCCTTTATCCTTTATATATTACAAATTCTCATCCACCATTTTTCCAATCTCCCTTTTCTCTTCTAATTCAGTTATACTCCTTAGATTCATTTCTCTGATGAATTTTTTACTTCTTCTCTCAATGTTATTATTTCCAATACAACCCCCTATTACTTCTCCCCATTTCTCTACAAATTTATTATCTTTTTCTCACTCCTTCCATATTACTGACCTTTAACCACCTCCCATTAACTATCTTGTCTCTCCCCTCATTTGAAAATTGTTAACTAACATTTATTTGCTTTCCTTCTCCCTCCTCTTCGCTGCATATTACTTAACTTTACTTTTTTCTTCCTTTGTAGCCTCCTTCTTTTTATTATCCTAATTCCTTCTCCAATCTCTTTTTCTCCACATTTACCTCCAATCATTCTCTATTGCCTTCTTTTCTGTTAATCTTCCACCTTTACGTACTTCACGATTTCTTCCTTCTTCATTGCCATTTGTTTTCCATCTTCTTCCTCCTCATCATCATCTTGCTTCTTTTTTCTCCATCCGCCACCTCCTCCTGCTCTTTCATTTCTTCTTCTCTTTCTTCCCTACCCACATATCCCCTTACCTCGTCTCTGCCTTCTTCCTTTTCTCAGCACTCGCACTCCCACTCAGTACTATGACCCTCTAGAAAGTAATGTAACCAAGATCATGACCAAGCTGACCCCTATCGGCCAAGGCTAGATGCGAACATAACCCAGTAGAGCTTTCGTCCTTCCATTCAGGTGTCATCCCATCCTCCACGGGCATCCTAGTTCCCCCTAAACCTATATTAACTGCACCAACACTAGCTCACAATCGTTACTCCCGCACGCACATGCGCCCGATCACACCGATTATCATCCCGTTGTAAATATCCCGGGGACACACAGATGTAGAAACAACGAGCTACAGTACTACTGTTCGTTTAGATGTTTATTTACTACTTGCCGATTGTCATATACACCACTGCCATTGCAACTTTCTTTCCTGATCACGACTCGGGTCCAGCTTCAGCCACTTTGCATCTCTTGAATTACACAAAGACCTGAGAATGTGAAGTTCGTCTAGCATTACTTCAACTCATGAGGTTCAATGTAAGAGAAATATCACAATCAGATGCATGATTTATGGGGTGAAAACACCAACAAGTGAAAAGTATTAGTTTCTAACTTAAGAGAGGGTCATATCGATGATTTTCACAAGCGTCTCGTAATTGGCTTCATAGAAGATGTTCCTGACTTAAAAAAGGACATAATCCATGAGTGAGAAATAACACAATTCTTCGATTCAATGGTGCTACTTTTGGGGTGGGAAAAATGAAAGTGAAGAATCAGTTTTTTTAGCTTGTGAAAATTAAGTGTTACACTGAAGCTCCTAGAGCAGGGGAATCTCTAGGTCTGTGAGAAAACAAATTGTTAGTTCGTTAATCTTATTTAAATGATTGACTGCGTGTCGGCACATCAGATGGGAGAAGCGTGTGTACCTTTACAGATAATTTTCCTCGGACATTTTCCAGTTTAATGAACTACAAACATTATTCCTGACTCATTATTGACTGACGGCTTAGGCGCTTCGGCTATGACCAAAAATGTTTGCTTATGTTATTTTGTTTCTTAACAATGTATAAATATAATTAATTAACAAAATATCTGATCTCAATTATGAAAATTCATAATTTAATCATTGGAAAATGTTTTTTTCTTGGCGAATAAAATGCAATTGATTATTCTAAAGAAGAATGAACAGTTAATATTACATCGGATGTACCTGTATCAGAAGGCATTCTTCCTCCACTGCTCTCACTATGGGCTGAGAACCTCCTACCTAATATTTAGGGAAATGATTGTAGTAGTGATGCACTAGTATCTGATCACTCTCTACACTGCGACAACCTTTCGTTGGAAGGGTGATCGCTTGTGGTCAGCACCCCTCAAGCTAAATAACGAGCAACCCACGCTAAATAATTAAGGTTCTCATCTTATACATACTTTACGGTAACACGGTTGTCTACAAATGGAAACTCTTCAATCTCATTATTGATTATGCATCATTATGCATCACCTCTCGAAGAGATCTGTAGAATACGATAAATTAGATTTTTGATTATCATCTCCTCCCCACTTTCTTTAGCAATGCTTCTCATTTCCATCGGTCAATTACTGTCACCAACTGTCGCTACACTTCTTATTAAACCAGATGACAAATTTCTCTAACGAAAGTGCACATATTATTATTATGGATGGATAAATTAACTTCATAGGAGTACTGGTTGTGTCAGTTGTATGAAACATTGTTTTATAACTTGCGCATTAAATCTACACTGCAGTACGGTACTCCAGCTACCTTCTGCTACCACTTTCAAGCCATGCATCATATTCGAATCCCCTTCATTCACTTTCATTAATAAGAATTGCTCAGCACAAAAATCACCAGAGATAAATACAGTAGAGTACTTCTATTTCTTGTAGTTTGCAGATGCTGTTGGAGATCAGTCCTATAAATTTATTGTAGAGAACATTCTAAAATCACTATAAATATAATATGCACTGGATCACAGTTACTAAGAGTATAACATAGAAACTATGATACTGTGTTGTGAATTTCCCCTTTCACTGTTAACGCTGTCTGCATAAATAAAGCATTGAAATATCTGAACGAGTTCTAGTGCTCGTGTTTAATGAATTGACGAGGTAAATGGGCATTTCCTGACGTTACGGTGAGATCGATTACTATTTTTATAGCATCTGAAAATTTCTCATTACAAGATCAGTTACCGTTAGCGAGATAATTAAGTTACAAGATGCCTCATTTTCCTCCACCGACCTTTTCAGTTACGAGCTACGGGTGATGAGAGTATAATTGTTGTAGAAGATCATATTATCTGGAGTATTATATCAGGAGATAGTGAATACCCTATAAGGAAAACAATATCATGAAAACACTTCAAAGATTAGTGGTAATTAGTAAAATAAAGTCTCGGTGGTATTCATACTGGGATTTTCATTCAATCTAACCAGATATTCTTCAAGCTCCTGACAGCTACTGTTGATAAGATTTCATCGATCTGAAAATTTAGTTTCGGGAATTGCTCACTCACCCCCCTCGCAATTGGCCATCGCAGCAATATTGGTCTGCAAAGCTCAACTCTTTTTCCAAGAAAATACACTCTAAAAAAATTATTATACTCTTGTTATCTCATCCATCATCTATCATATACGATCAACCTCACATTATAGATTACTATATTACTTTTGTTCACATGAAGTTTCCCAAAGATCTTTATCATTCTAGGGAGAAATCCTGAATTATTTAAATTAAAAACCGGTCATTGAAATAACTTGTTCATTCATCACGTCGGCACACGAGAAAACAAGAGATGGACCAATAAATCAATTTATATTTCATTCACATTTTGAAGTCTTCTCTACAATCATGATGATGAGTAGCCCAAGTGATGACAGTAACGGGGTGTAACTCTTTTTGAAGCCTTTATCTTTCCGCTGAAACTCTACGTGATTCTCATATTCTTTAAAACTAGTTCTCTGTTATATGGATAATACCAATAGAATAATCAAGATTTTTCAATCTCGATTTCAATCAAATATGAATGTTGCATGAAATCATCAAGAAGTAGAAGCAGATAATGGATCTATCACTGATTGTTAATGCTTTTAAATTTTCTCAACAAATCCCATTTTCAAGGCAGGATTGAGCTTGCATTTTGTGAATTCATCGATTTATGAAGGACAAGAACTGGAAAATAGTTTCCATAACAACAGTTTATATGACCTTTCTTCCAAGAGTTGACACTCGAATCGTAGTGAGGGAGTCGATGCTCTCAATGCTCCATATAAGCTGATAATCCTGAGACAGGAATAATTCTACCAAGATTAGGCTACTCATTAACATGAAGATTTAGTCAACTGGCGATGATGCAATTAGCTACGTATGACAACATATCAACATAATAATCAGTTACACATTAACAACTCTAGACAGTATAAACAAGAATTTTTCGCATTTTCAGGATGGGATAGATTAACTAATTAATAATGTAATCTTAATAACCACTAATAATTAACAGATTAATTGATCAATAATCCTGAAATTAATTTATATTTGAGTGACACAGAAGGCTGAACATTTGAAGTAAATTGGTTTATAAACCCATATCTTTCCACTTCAAACTATTTGTAATGAACATAATAATTGTTTGCACTAATAACATTTGAAACCCTTTCTTGAACTGTTCCTGTATCGTGCTTTCGTCTACTATTGGTATAGTTTACTATATTGGTATTAGTATAATTGAACTATGTTTTGTTTTACAGATGGATGAATCTGAGTGGAACTAATTACAAACAAATAAAAGATGGTCGACTTCCGGATAATCAGTGCAGATAAATGGGCCATCTTAAACAATTGAATCCATATAGACCTGACCAATAGAATGATTCTTTGTCATGAATTGATACAATTATAACCAATAATTCTATTTTTTTCATCAAAACATTCCTATTTTTTCCATCAGCTCTGAGAAATATTTTGTAATTTTCTATTTCATGATACTCTAAGTTTATATCAAACTATAGTATCACACAGTTCAAGCAGGTCACTTTCACTTGAGAAAAATTGACAAAAATGTGAAACCTAATGAAATTATTCACCACATCACTTACTACTTCTTATCAACTATATATCATGTGTGAATTAATGAAGTGAATGAAGCTCAATATTTATTAGTACTTAAATTATAATATTAATATGAATAAGAAAATCATAATACAAAAAATTATTATGTTGGTTATTTCTCTACCTTTTATCAAGTAATGTAGATTCATGGCATTCATAGCTCCTTTGAGCACTGAACCGGTAATGGTTGTGGTACAAGAGATATAAGTATATTATTGGCATACTAAATGATTAGAATACAAAACTATATTAGAATACTATAAATGGTGTAATTATATTACCATAGCAAAACCATGGCCTGGTTTGTGGGCTTGATATGAAACTTCTCATCTACAAAACTTATGGAAAATCACAGAAGCTCAATATTAACACCTTCAGAGGCGACATTCAATGCCTAGCCTCATGTCAATATGTCAACTGACAATAATTATTTGAATAGTCAATATGCCCTACAGTAAGCCTATACTATTCTAGAGATCAAGTACAGTAACCAGGGGTAGTATTTCAAACTTTTGAATCCGAAGAAAGTTTGAGTGTGTTGAATATATGGTGTTGAAGAATTTAATTGCGTTGGAGTTTAGATTTGAAACCTGGTAGCCGAACTGTATCACATATTAAAATTTGACCTGGACTAATAGTGACGGCTGGGAATAGCAGCCCAAATTATGATTATGAGATAGCAATTGCATACTGAGAAAAGACTCAAGAATTCAATTTAAAAAAATGTGAATGCTTGTGTAGACTCATTACAAGTCAATTCACCATTGGTTGACTTTGGCTGTGGAAGACACTTCACTCTTCAAATCGCTAAAGTGCGGTAAGGGAAGCAGGGAGTGTGATAGGTTGCGTTCGTTTGTGAGCCAATATATCTGATTCAGAATGGCTATTCCATATTAGAATTGAGTTCCATTGAATTCACAATTATTCAACTGAAGCAAACTCTGGAACCACATTTCCCACGAATCAGACAACGTATTCTCAACACAGGATTTGGCTTGATGAGTTTGGAACAGATGCAATCTTCCACTCATCTAGAGTATTTCTTGCTTCCGATCAGAGTGATGTTGTGAGAGTATTTAAAGTCCTCTAATAAAAGTTAAATGCGTAATTTTCAAAATGATATAGTTATCTTAACCTAATAGTTCCCCAAGTTCTTATAGTATGATCAAGTAGAAATTGAGAAAATCTAGCAGTGATACCGTACCGGAATACTAGAAGCATTAGGCTCTGGAAAATTCCATCATCTGGAAGTGAAAATAGGAGAGCGATTTTCCTGACAGGCAATTCTTTATTGATTCAGATAAGTACATCATCAAAAATGATAGGGAGAGAAAAAATAAGGTAACCTTCAGCTATTCCTCTCTCAAATTAAGATAAGGTGTTACACATAGTCTACATTGTTATCACAGAAAAAGAAATATTCACATATTAAAGAAATAATTTTGAAAGACCAAAAAAAACTTAATTCTGGAAAGGATTACGTTGAAAAGTATTCTCCCATGTACATGGGAATATTGAAATTATACAATATTGCAATTGCTCAATTAAATAGATAACATTTTCTTGGTATGATTTGCTGCATGATGAAAAATATTCAAAATTTTGATAAAAAAGGAAATAAAAAGTCATAATAATAGACGTAGGTGTATATTTTTGTGGCATTTTCTATGTTCCAAACTTCCAACTTCCTGAATATTTCAAAATGATGTGTGCCTATTTTACTATTATACGGCTCTTAGAATACATCCATTTTTTCTCTCCCATCTCTACAAATAATACATGTGCATATGCATTCCCAATAAATAATTTATCTTTGGACAATTTCCTCATATCCATCAACCCTACTGTGAGACAAAACGTCATAAACACAATAGGGAAATACATTTCTCAAATGAGGAAAAGGCGTGTGAAAGAGAGAAAGAAAGTAGCTGGAAGGAAGAGAGTGGGATGTTGAAGGAAGAAGAAGAGTACCTGCTTTCGAATGGTGAGCGCATAAAGGTGGGTGACTGCGCGCTTGGTAGCACATTTCAAAACTCAACTCGGCTCAAACAACATCAACAACACCTGCTATTTTGTTTGTGACTCTCAATTTGTGAATCCTTCTCAAACCAGCTTCATAGGACTGTAAAGTTTATAAGCTCTAATTGTAAGACTTTCGGCGCCTTCGTTTATCAACGTGTTTCAGTTTAAGGACAAATTAACTACTGGGTGAAAACGTAATGCAGACTCAAAACTGGATTAATAAATAAAATTAAAGTCAAATTGTTGGTGTGAAATTTTATGTGGATAGATTGGACTGGTACTAACGTATAGATAGAACTGTGTTTCTACGCTGGACTTGCAATGGTTGTTTGACTGATTTGTTGAAAACTTCATTATCTTCAATCGCAGGTTCGAGACATCAGAGACTGCAAGATGAGATCTCCTGTGAAGGTAAGAGATCATTCCCTTTTTTCAACATTTCTGTTAAAGTAATCTTAAATTAACTTCATTCAATCATAAGGTAGGTGAACTTATGAATATTTCAATCTGATATCTAAATAATTTTAAAGAGTAGGTTTTTGGAAATTCCAACAATTTTAAATTAATGTGATATGATATTAATTGGTTAATCATGTAATTTATATTATCATTTTTTCAATAAATTCTCTATGTTTCCATCAAATAAATACATTTTAAGTGCCGCTCCTTAAGTAGCAAGTGTTCTTCTAGTAATAATGTAGTTTATCAAATTAAGTATTATTAGGCCTTTATAATCTTCAAATTGGATAGCCAGAAGAACTGCAAGCTTTCATTAAATCTATATCAATTGAGATATGATCTGATCTGTAATTTGCAAAGCAATCTATATTCTGGCTGGCATTTGTGTGTATAATATCGTATATTATAATTCAATATGAATCATTATATATCTGAATCTGGAACTTGCTTTTCTCCAAAGCTTACATTTACAAATTTATGAAACTATCTCAATATGCCTACATTAAGTGTAATATTCATATCCAAGTACGGTAAAGTTTAGTGTTTCTTCATGTGGGATAAACTCTGAATAATTAGTTTATTTGAGTACATAATGTTCCAGAATGAATAATGATCTCATACATTTATTTATTTATTTTATTCATTCATTCAACAACGACAATAAAATATTATCATAGAATTATATGAATGAATTCACAACTCTAGAACATAAATCGAAATTTAATAAGATGAATACGAATATAGCTCAGAACAAGATTCAGATGTAGATGGAACTCCAATTATTACTTGATTAAGTTTTGCTTACTGTATGCAGATAAGGTAGACCATAATTCATTCATAGGTTTGAATACCTTCACCAGTTTCTAGAGAGCACAGTGTACAAGTGTAAATTGCATCATAGGTTCTATAAAATAATTCTTTTCTAAATACAATATATTTCAAATTTTTAAAATGTATGAACTCTTCCGCTATAATTCCAAGAAAGTTCAGTGTATCATTATTATTGAAATAATTCATTTAAGATCCTTTCTACTGGGAATTAATAAAAGGTTTCGATCAATAATAATTGAGATAAAGATAATTTTTTGTTAAAATTTACCGGCAAACAAATGTTTCCTGCACCACAATATCTAAACCCGTATTGTGAGAAGTAGGAAACTATAAAAACTTAATTTCTTGAACATCAGAACAATTATTATATATAAAGTTGTACATTTCTTGCTTTACCAAAAATCTTCTCAGAGAAATGATAACTTAAGAAAATTTTTCATGCCTGAATTCAAAAAAATTAAACTTACGAGTAGGCTTATAATACATTTAAAAACCTCATCACACACATGGATTTGTAGGTGAAGATTGAAGAAAAGCTTTCTTACTCATAATTAGGTCACATAGAAAGTTTATAATTCGATCGAATGTCGGTAGACAAGGTCGAAAATAAACACAAAAAATATCACTATTCAACTTGAGCTACAAATAAAAAGTGAATCGAATCGGCCCAGAATATTTTTGGCGAAGATGGATGAGCAACATAATTGATCCCCTTCTAAGACCTGAAAGTGATGCCCTTCAGCTACAGACACATCCTGAATATAAGTCGACTTCAATCGCTTCTATTGCTTAGGGCAGTCGGAACATAACAAAAAATACGTTAAATATTCATGAAATGACTAATAAAATTAATAAAAAAAGTATCCGCTACGGTACCAAATATAATCATTCCCATAATAATAATATTATCGATTTACGTTTTTGTATCCTACCAAAACACATTCACCTGAAAGATCATGACTGATTGCAATTATGTTTTTTCGATAGGTTCGTTAGTCAAGTTAATTGGAAACGGACACGAAATAACTCTTATAATGAGAAAGTAGATAATTTGAAATAATTATTATGAATTTTAATCGAAGATTCTCCCCACTTGATTCAAGCTTAATCGAACATCACTTGATTAAACCCTTCAAAGATTCGAAGGAATTCGAATTATTGACAATTGAACAGCTGTGGCATCATTACTTTGTGTAAAAAACGTTATAGTATTCTTTATTGAGTCTAATAAGATTCCTAATAAAATTGTAGGAGGTTGATGCTAACTTTAACAACAAATTAGCCTATCCATGAAAAAGCTATATGTGATTAAAATCCAATATCTGGGACCGAGCTTCACTCTGGAGTACAAAAGCATAAAACATTTATCACGAAAGAAGAAATTATAATAACATTCATACAGAAATGTTCTATCTAATCACAGTAAATTGAGATTAATTCCCAGAGGAATGCAAAATTTCCCTCACAAATGCCCAGTTGCACAAAAGCCACTTAAATTTTAATACTGATTATCTTCACGTGAACCAAATCAGAGAAGACCATTTCAAAAAGATGGATCTACTGGAATTAATCAGGATTGAAAATAGCCCGACCTTTTTGCAACCGGCCCTAAGTACCTGATTGAATGATTACAAAAGTTCAACAGCTGAGTCATAATTTTGACTCACTTCCATCACCAACAGACGACGAAATAATTATTATCAGCTGTTTTTCCAAGGATGAATAGTTATCCTTTTAATGTCCTTCAGCGAGTTTTCCCAGGGATGAGACCAAGTGCAATCGAATCTTTATATTATAATCCTACTATGTTCTGAATTTCGTGAGAATCGTTAGAGTCGTTTTCGAGATCCGGTGAAATACAAACATATACACATCTAAAATTCTAAACATCTAAACATCTATCATTGAACTAGCTCTTATCATTGATCTTTTCAGTGGTATTGATTAATGGCACCCCAACTTACTCGTTCTGTTAGCACTCTTACTCTATCCAGAGATAGCACATTGATAAAGTCAATTCAATCCATCAATGAAAGCCAAGTAATTTACTTTTTGCTGAGGGTGATGCCCACATGAGCTACAGGTGTGTGCATTTGTAATGGGATTATGATGAGAGATGAGTGAACCTACTTATTTAGATGTGTTCCTAACCACCGGGAAGTGTATCTACAAATATCAAGTAAATAAATTGAACAAAACGTGATGGTATATATTCAGTTATGGAACTGCCTATTCATAATTCCAACAATACCACGAAACTAAAATTAACTATTCATGTGAACTACTGAACCCATTATAATCTATTAGAAAATTGTGGGAATCGGGGTGCCAATATTATTTTAGAGCTCCAGTGCCACTTTTTGAACTTGATCTATATAGCTCTGCTACATAGTGTAAACCTAGCTTAGTCTCCACATAGTTGCAATTCAACAATATTTGCGAATTATTCAACTGGTCACTAAACTTCAAAATTGTTACAGTTGAGTGGTGAAAGGATGGAAAAATATCCAGCCATTTTAAAATTTAGCAATGAACTTGTACGTTTACAGACTAACTAGGTACAACAAAACAAAACGTTCAATTAAGAGGATAGGTAATCATTTAACCGCGAATCAATGTGTGCCAATTCACCATCGTAAACGAATAGCGTTGACGTGATTTTCCCAATTTCTGCAGAAAGTCTGTTGAAGATCCATATCCGTGACTTTAGCAAGCACGATGTTGAGAACCTCACGTTCTTATCCCGTTTCCCGATCTAAAACGTACAAAGTCATGTGTGAAAGCTGAGCTGCAAGTCAGTGAGAACCATGCTATCCGATTAGCATGTGCATGCCGACAATAAACTACATGAAACACATAATGATTAGTCTAATAATAGTAGAATAATCGCATTGCTTTCAATTTCATATGATACCACTCACTGACCAGTTGGTAAAGTAGCCTATCGGTTCTTGATAAAGCTGTAAAGCAGTAAAACTTTCTCGAAGTGCTCAATAAATGCTCAACTTAATTGATGTTGTGTTACTCATCCTGCGAACAATGTGCTTCCAGCTCTCAACAGAATATGTTTACTTCCATGAAGAGAAAAGTTGCGTGTTGATTTTATCAAGCTGTTCACACCTATAGAATGAGCCAGTAATAATAGGTATCAGAGTTTAATTGCACCTTTCAATTGTCGGCTGTCAGTTTAGAGATGAGTCAATGCTCGTAATCTCTCATAATATTCAACATTTCAATATTCTTGTTCTTATCTTGAGTGTTTAACTATCAATGGGACTGGCGATTCTTGGCCTTTGTAAGATGAAAAGATGTTCATAAAACATGAGAGCTCAAGTCAATTGTTGTATTCCTTGATTTTAGTCTTGATTTAATGGATGACAATCAACTATTTCAAGTTTAAAATGAACCCCTATAGAATACTCGATTGATAATTATTATTGGATCGAAATAGTGTAATATCGTATAAAAAAGCTTTATTAAATTAGCTTTCCTATCAGATTGTGATAATACAAACCCTCTTGAGAGAATAATTCAACATCAAATTTTCAAGTAATAATCCTCTTGAATATAATGTGAAGCTCTATATCAGGAAATATGGATATTTCTCCATAAGCATTTGAATCAAATGGCCACATAATACAAATACCCTGATACTCCAAAACCTTCCAAGGGAGTATGACTTGTTGTTTGTTATTTGTGAAGTTTGACAACATGAGATTTTTACAAAGATGAATTATAGCTAAAGATAATTATTACAAATTAGAATAATCAAATTTCTCATAAGAAGCAGGATTGAGAACAAAAACATTATTGGAACTCAGGCAAGAAGGAAAGTATTCTCTAAAAGATAAAACTCTCTACAACGTTATCCTTTAGAGAATCTAAAGGGTACAACTAAAAACACAGAATAAATCTCTGTGAAATGTAAAATTCAATGAAGTCAAGGAACAGAAAACTGTAATGCAAACTCTCATGAATAGTAAGTTAGAATACATGTGGAAATTTCAAGGAGACAGAAAATTATGGAGAACTTGACCAAAAAAAAAGTGGATAGATGATCCCAAAAAAAAGAAAACTTATGAGTATATGAGTATAGAAAACTATTGAAGAAACTAAGTTTGTCACAATAAGATGAGGTCAAGGAGAAGAAAGCTTGAGATAGCGACAATGAATTCAATAAATAATACTACTCCAATGGAAATACCCATAAGTGAAAAACAGCAAGTGAATGTCACGCATGTTTCATTGATGACAATCGATGTGTTTATCCCACACAGGCGTGTTCAAAATGAAAGTCAATGACTTCAGATTGTCAACAACATTCTATAGCCGAATGGGATTTACACTCCTACGATTAAACGACGCTGATAAACGCTCTTTTAATCGGTCATCATGCTTCCTCGAGGAAAAGAGGATTAGAAATAAGGAGAAGAGAAGAGGTGAAGAAGGAGCAAGGAGTGGACATAGCTGAGAGGTTAGCAAAGGTCGCGTAAGTACCAGAAGCACTGCAGATGCGTGACTGGAACGCCAAGCCTCACACACTATATTGGCTAGAATGAACTTAGATAAGTGCTCACAAAGCACGCACTGGGGGAAACTCGAAGTAGAGAAGGAAAAGGAAAGAGGAGAAGAGGAAAGGAAGATGAGAAGCACTTGACGATAAGTGGAACGATAGTGTGTGTCCTACCTCTGTGCTATATTAGTGGAATCAATGAGATAGGCTTACTTTGGAAATTCTAATTTCGAGATAAATTCTGAGATTAACCAGTAATGACGAATATTTTATAGCAATTTATGCTTTGTTTGTACCTCTCTTGGCCACTGGCTAGAAAGCCTTTCTCATAAGTTATTCAAAACTGAATAAAATTCAAATAAAGGCCTGCATTTCTGAAGAAGTCACAACAGCATGTCCGTTGTTCTCATACTCATTGTTGACCTAGAACCTGGAAACTCAACCCGAGGACGTAAATGGTCATACAATAGAATACATCTTCCTCTTTATTTGAAGATTATCTTGTGATCCAGAGCTAGTAGGAAATTTTCTCACGATAATTTTACGTATCTTTGTAAGAAGATGAGATAAGTTGTAAATGTCATTTGAAATAGGACTTTCAACATGATGGAGATCTGATGAAATGCAAGACGTACATCGGCTATGGGAAAAAATTTTTTATTCAAAAATTTTTGAGGAAAAAATTCACAAGCTATGATGAGGCTGACACATTAATTTCTGATTCGAAAATATTCAAATTTATTCTGAAAGCTTCTTATTCGTTAGTTGCATAGAGATAAAATCAACAACAATAAGATATTATAATTCAATCCCTACTTCTTCCATGTATACCAGTCTATAATTCACGATTTGTTCTGAGCCCAAACTATAATATTCAAATTCACGCAAACATTCAGGAGAAATGAATAGATAGTTCAAACTTCACCTCTTGAAGAGTTCCATTCTAATGAATACGTGAGCTAAGCATACTAATGTTGTGTTATCCACTCTACTAAAAAATGTGAAAGTAGGTCTCAATCAGATTCAACTCTTATCATTACTTACTATTATTAGATTTGGCGACAATATTATGCTATCTTAGAAAATACACACTTGAAAGATACGGTGACAAACGTGACTATGGTACTTTCACATGGTTACTTGATATTCTGTGACACGGGAACCCAAGTCCCATTCTGTGATGTGTATTTTGTAAGGCCATCAGATATCTGTGAACCCTAGGGCATCGAGACAATACAGAGATGTCTCCGGCCATTTTCAAGATGTTATCACAATAGGAATAGGAACTACAGTACCAAGCAGGCCGGATACTTCATTGAGTCCACTAGTAGAGCTCCAATGAAGTATGGAGGCTTGAATATTTATTTACATTATCTATCCAGACAACACCTGCCGTTAGCGGAAATTAATCTATTGGGCTTTTGGTTTGAAAGCGTGACTGTTGTGACCACGTGACCTCTGACCGAGACTCTTCCCGTGCAAACACTTTTTGCCGCCAATTTGCATCGGATTACCAGGCAAAGCAGTTGGCTATTTAATTAGCCACCTCGAAATAAGCTTCAAATTTTTGCCTGACGCACATGCTGAAGAATGTCTGCCATCATTACTCTGTCATCTTGATTTACGGTGGTTGAAAAGAGTTTCACAAATCGTCGTCTAGCCTGGAGAGTTCCGGACCTCAGTACACACCCTTGACCTAGAACCTTTCCATGAATCAGATGAATGATTTCAAAGAGAAGATAATAGTGTAGTTTTTCCGCACTCAAATATTACTATGACATTCTCTAGCTTCGAAATTGCTTAGAAACAATAAACACTTATTCGAATAAATTGGAGATATTCCAATTATTTTCCTTCGTCATGAAAGTACCAACGTATTTATTGGTTAGGAGTTAGGAGATAAAAGATGAATCAATGAGAGATGCACACATACCTTAAATTTTATTCACAATCATTCACTTATCATTTAAGTTCATGTACAACGAAACTAAATTTTCTAAAGAACACTGAAGACTTCAATCTATTTTGTCAGCTTCCAAATTATTGATATCAATATCAAAGATTGCTCATTGCTAGTGTTGTTACTGCTTCAAAATTTTGGATATAATGAGGAATTCAACTTCTCTTGAGTTGAAGCAGAAGCTACAATGGATTATCTATTGAAGACAAAAAATAAATACATCAAATGAAAATAAACTTTTCATTCGCTGATACATGTATTTCCAATATATAGTCAGCATCCATTTTCATGAGTAGTATATAGCATTTTAATAGGAAAATATTTATTTTATGATAAGATTCTTCACAAATAAGGACGAAAGTCTATTGCAATGATCATAGATGGCTGACGAGTAATATGAAAAACAAGTTAATCAACTATCAATACTTTCTGCAGACTTGATACACATTGATTGTTTTATAGTAATCGATTTCCAATCGACTCTAATTACAAGGAAAAGTCACCTGTGATGCACTACGAATAGCGGATTCGTTCAACTGAGTAAACGCAACATGTCAACTCCATTTGTACCATCAATATTCTATTAATGCACTGGTTACCACTTGCCTTCAATTAGAGAAAGAAACTGAAAGTCCTGACACTTTGATACGGATCTAGTTCCTTTTTATTGTTTTGAAATCCAACTTTCTCAGCACTATGCTTTCACTGTAACGCTCTAACATTCTGGGGTAGAACCCACTCGTTTCGTAGCCAGTTCTCTCAAATAATCTTGTTGTTCCTAGCTCCAAAAAGAATTTATTGCTCGAAATTTTCGTGCTGACCTCTTTTGAACGCAACAGACAAGCGAGAGTTATCGTGTATTTTTCGTTTTATTGGCTTTCATTATAAACATTGGCTGCCTTCAGAAAGAGAAGATGGATCAGTTTATCTCTGTGATTAAATGGAATTACAAAAAATATAGACGCAAGAAAGCCTCCATGCCTGATACTAATTCAGTATTGCTGCAGTGAATAGAGCTTAAAGGATGTATAATACTTTCACTACTGAATGTATTCAAAATATTTATAACGGCTGTTATGCATATAGCCACTCATAGAATACATTCATTATTCCCATAGTGGATATGATGACATGTTCTAAACTTCATCTTTCATGAACCATATTATTCTATTCAATTTCACGATTCTCATAATCGATACGATAACAGTTACCATGAATGAAGGGATGAAAATTATACTCTTGCTCTTCTAGAATCTCTCTATAAGCTATCTTCCATCAAGAGATTGGGTATCTTCTATCAACGTATTAATATTTTTTACTCATACTTTCGAAAAGTTTCCAAAGGCTCTAAATATTTATGACCAAAATTCATATGAGAATGGATTCTTGGTTCTATTTATTACTTTCCAAACCAATTGAAAGGTTTATAGAGTATACTCATTGAGTGTATAATAAGTATACACAGACCAAAATAATGAAGACGCCTTTAGAATGGGATTGGAAGACCCAAGATAAAATACTTTCTAGACTTATACATAAAAATTAAGATCATGGAGGATTTCGCATTATCTAACAGATCTAAGAAATCATTTAGTATACAGAGTAAAATGTTAAGCAATGTATCAACTTTAGAACGAAGAAGAAGTTTGTGAAATTATAGTTTCCCATTATATTTTATCTTACAATTGATCACGTTTGAACTTTCTATGAAAATATCGATAATATGAGTGAGGAATATGAGAATATCATGAGAAATTGTCAAATGTTTATCAACAATACATCATCCGTTAATTTTCCATGAAGCATTAATTCGTTGATAGGTGGAAAGTTTCAAGTTCTTCCCATGAAGATGTTGTTTATCATTCGAAAGATGATACCACAATTGTTTTTTTGTGTGAACTTTTTTCCATAACACGAAAAACATCATTACAACAGAGGTTAATTATATATTCATAAGAGATTGCAGTGAAGAATGGAGGGTGCGATGGTTGAGATGTGAATTAAAGAATCATCAAGATACTTTACAATAGAAAAAAAGCCCGAGTGTTTGGAAATTTTTTAACAGCTCGCAACTTTTAACATAGAACTGCCGCTACTGGAATTTATATCTTCGATTTTCAAAAGTGGTTCCCACAACCCACTCATTCCTAATCCTAACTATCAAGCATTGGGAACAGTATGTCGGAATCTCGGAATTACAGACTGTCGTTGATTTTAATTACGACTTGGGTTAATTGCAGCTATATTTTAGTGCGCTTTTGCAGACATATTTCAGGCCGACACGTCTGTGAAGAAAGTATCTCCGAGATGAGTCGAGCTAGAAAGGTGACATTTGAGTGATGAAGCTATTCCATCTTGTTGATAATATTGGATTCCACCTTCACGTTCCTAATTGAAACAGGGAAATAATTGAAGATTTTTAAAACAAGATCAAGTCAATTTTTACTTAGAGCTCCTTTACCTAGAACTTTCAAATGCAATTCGAAATTTGTGGATACTATTTTAATACTGCCGAAGTTTTAAAAGCTTGAATCGTGAAACTGAGAATTGATTATCAAGACCCAAAATCATCTTGAAACTGCAGATTTCATTATATTCCTGTTCTTCAAGTCAAATTCTTTTTCATTAATTAAGAGTTAAGAACGAGAGATTGAGGTCGAGTTGAATTTCGAAAGGAAAGGAGACCCGAGTATTTGAGCAAAGAAATTTTGATTAGATAAAAATGTATTTAAAGAATTCGATCTAGTGATGATAATGATTTTTAAAATATTACTAGGATTACTTGGTATAAACGTCTTCACCAGGATAAGAGCGATCAATATAAAAAGTAGGTTCTCTAAGGTAAACTAAGTGAAATTGATCAAGTAGTAGAGGTTATTTAAACCACCTACCACGAAGGAAAGAGTAATAAATTAAAGTCTTTCTTTCTTCTGTGTCTATACTGATAACACTGAAGAGTTTTTAAGCCTAATCACTGTGATGCAGCTTATGCTTAATGGTGATGAAGAATAGTTTTAAATCATAATCTGAAATTAGGAGTTGTAGTAGTTGTATTGTTGAAGAAGTGAAAAAAGATAATAGAAGAGATCTGACGTTCTTACCAAAATGTAACTTATTAAAAATGAGAGGGAATCTTAAAAGTTATACACATTTCAAAGAACTTCTCGTTTGATATAGATAAACTTAGTAAAGTTCATTCACAATACAGATTAAGAATTACTTGTCGAGATGGAATATAAACTATGGAAATCTCAAGACATTCGAGAGATGCCAAAAAATTATAACAAAAAAGATACAGTACCGTACTTCAATAAATTGAATTGCTGCCTTTATTTAATTATAGGAGGGCTAAGTTAGGGCGCAGCAGTTTACTCATTTAGCCTTAATGAGTGATTGACGTGGTCAAAAAGAGTAAATTCCAGACAATTACTATCATTCGAAATGAAATCTAATAAAGTGTTTATCGCAATTAAATCATTTCAAAAATGAATGCATCTTGCTAAAGGTAAGCATTGATTCAATGAAATGTATATTATTGTTACAGGCACTCTCCACACTACTAGTATGTAGCGTTTGGATGATAAGTCTCAGCTCAGCTCTGCCCAGGCCGACAAGGGTGTCATCCGAAGAGGACCTCATTATCACCCCCACCCCCACCCACACACCCCCTTCAGCAAGGCCGCTCCAACAGACGTGAGTATGAGCATACAGTCTCTCCAAAGGTATTCCATCCGAACTACATTCTGGAGCCGGCGGTTCCAGGCTGCCTGATAGTAGTTGTCAGGTCATATCAGGGGCCCTGAAATCGATCAGTGCGACCTGAAAACTCTGATATCAGTCCTGAACCAGCTGAATCACTCGATACTATTATTATTATTCTAGAATAGAGTTGAATCTGCTAACTTCAGATCTAATTTTCATCTGAATAACTAAGTCGAACCTGAAAATTTAAATGTGTCTCTTCTCCGAAGCTTGATAGACTTTTTATTTAAATGAGGGTAGGGGTTTGAGATAAAACTGCCTAGAAAATTGGATTGCTTGTATGAGATCAACAATAAATTAACTAATTTTTTTCTACTGCGAGGAGAAATTTTGAATTGGCAAAAATGAGAACAGTTTTGAAATATTTTATTTTTCTGAGGGTTATAGTCTAGGGCTAGGCCTAGCCACTTTGTATTGTGCAAGGGTAGTTCTCATATTCCAATATGATCATAGAATATGGACGACTCACTGTTACAGGTCGGATTTGAACCACCAAGAAGTGATTCTTAAGCTCATAATTATTCATTGTCAGTAACTAGCAGGTGACCCGTGCTTCGCAATGGTGGTTCCAAGATGACGCTCCAAGATCTTGATGCAACAGAAAAGTAGCTATTTTTATTCGAATATTATTCCCAATACAGACATATCGTCAAATTTCCCTATTTCTTCCAATAATTGATCAAGATGTTGCAGGAACAAAAGCTTCGATGATCAAAAGACTCTGGTTGTATAGAGAAATTATCTTTCAGTAAAATACCAGTATCACAAGTACCTCTCAGAGTACTATCACAAGTAGTGGTGCATACCTTTTTAAACATAGTGGATCTAGCATGACTTGCTACAGAATATCAAGAAAATCAAATAAAGAGTACCGGTAACACTGAGAGTGTTTCCCACTTTTATTAGTCTATCACAACATGCATTATCTTGATTGGGGGAAAGTTCAACCTTGACATTCTAGTTTTCAAGGTTCCTGTTTCATGTAAGAGTGCAAGATAACACATTAGAGGCGAGAACTAGAGTACAGTTAACTCTCTTTGATCTTCTTTTCTATTAATTTTCTCTTCGGACAAGTATCAATGAAAGATGAAAACAAGTGGATGGAAGATACTGATATTACATGGTCACTGTCACGTAGACGATGTTTTCCTCAATAAAGATAATTATATTTTTTCTTAAATTGAACATCATTCATGAACTATGCTACTTGATAAACTAAATAGTCAGGTACCAGAAGTCTATGATATTATACATATTTTCAAAAACAAAGACTATCAGTAAGGGATCCATTTACACTATAGAATATTTTATAGATAAAGAAATCGATATAGATTTTATTTTATCAAAAAATTTGATGAATCATCTTTTAGAAAGTATTTAATACTTTAATAAGGGTCTAAAGCGGAATCAAATCTTTGATAAAATCTGATCAATATATTATTTCATGAGATATGTGCTAGTGTAATTAGTCCCTAAAATTTTCACCAACAAAATAAAGGCGTCAATCAATCCAACTGGATACATTTAATGATATGAAATGAATAATCGATTCCAATCGAATCGAGAATTGAAATGCAAGGTTGTCTAGTTTTCTTTATATCATGAAATGATAGACATATCTCATTGATATTAAATATATGCATTGAATTAAAAACGTATTTTGAATAACCACTAGGAGGGATGTGAATCTCATTGCTTTTAATCTTGAATTCAAATGCATTATAATTTGACATTGAATTCAAGATGGATATTCTATTTGAAGCCTTGCGAACACCTATGAGTTTCAAGTGCGTGAGGCGGGATGGTGACGGATTTACTTGGAAACTCAATCCTGGATTTACTTAGAAACTCAATCCTCCCGCGTCCCGCAATCATTCAGCGTTGGCGTATCCAAGGCTTGGCACTACAATTTTTCAAGTCCAAGCTCACATTCACACCTTATAAGAACAAAATTATTGGATTTTGTAGATTTAACATTAACTTACATTTTTATACCTCTCCAAATTTTTAATTTGACGAGATTTTATATAATCTATACACAATATCTATTTGTCTTATACTCATTTTATTCAAATTCATACGACACCAAATTCAACTGGGGTTCAATTTTTGTAATCAGAGGTAGGCGGACATTATTCTATTCAAGCGGGTAACCCATTCGCACTACGATAAACTCATTCTCATTGAGATCATTATCAAAAAAGTATACAGTATCCTTGGTATAAGGTATAGATATAGTATTAATAGCTATCCCAGTAGTATACATTCAATACAAATACCACGGTTGTTTTGTTACACTTTGCAGTTGTATAAATAAAATTGAATTTTTAAATTGTTTTTCCTTGGATCATTCCATCCTCACTGGGTTCTTTACTCCTCTAATGGTCACTCAAATCTAGTAAAGCTTTTTCATTTATTAACTTGTACAAACTCACTTATCATTAAAATGATATTGGAATATATAATTGAAATAATATTTGTGCATTCAAAACCAATACAACGGTTGGATTGTTACACTTTTCAGTTTTGTAAATAAAATTGTATTTTTTCAAATTTGCAGTGGCCTAGCGGTAGTCGGTGTGCAAGAAGGTCGCGGAGGAAGATCGATTATCAGCGATGTATTCGACTCGCTACCGATTTTCCCCATGAAAGTGCCCGACCTCTTCACCGGCGTGTTCGGATTGGTCAACCAGTACTTCGCGCCGACCAATGGCAGATCAGCAGGCGTCAGGCGCCGGAGGAAGAAGAAGATGCCCGTTCTGACAACCACCGAGGAACCGCGACGCCAAATGACTCACGACGAATACCACTCACTCTTCCAGCAATTCCTCAGGAAGAAGGACGAATGGGATTTGCTTTTGCACAACAAGAAGAAGAAGAAGAAGGGCAAGAAGAAGTACGACGATATTCTGGGCAAGATTGTTGGACATTTGGCTATGGCTGAGTTGGAATGTTAGTGAAGTGCAACAGGATTTTGAAAAAAGATCAATATGAATTTAAACAAATCATTCAATCGATAATTTTGAGGACTTGTTGAAATTTAAAAGGTTGGAAAACTGGACCAAAGTTTCACAAAAAATGAACCAATTGATAATTTGTGAAGAATCGTTTAAATTTGAAATGAAGAAAAAGTGGGACGATGTCTTTTGACACAAAAAACGTTTTTTTTTAAGAGAACTTGAATTAACGAAATGATACTGAATAGAAGCTTGGGTATATGTGGGAGGAGATAAGAAAGTATTAGTTCACATCTGAAGTCTGTTTTATGGATGAATTTGTAAAATTCTGTCATACATTCAATATATCCACCTATTTAACGTATGAATTTATTACATGGCTATAGTAAGTAGGCCTGTTTTAGTAGAGCACAAAACTAGGTTCACACTGTGAGAACCTTTTGTGTTACAATAATTATTTCAAGTTCCAATGAAACAGGCTCCTGGTCAATACATTCAATATTAATGTGAATCAATGTATCATTTCTTCATTAATACAGAGTGGGGCAGAGCCGATTGACGAGTTTGGGAGGTTTGAACCGTTCAACTTGGAGAAAAATCTTTAATGGATTCAACTCAGTTTGAAATGTAGTTTTTATTGTTAATTTTTGAAAATTATATCAGTTAAATGGCGGCCATCAGCAGCAATACACTGATGTAGCGTATTTTTGAAGTTTTAAAACGCATTTTGGCACACTGCAATATTGTAGGGCCTGGATCCATAAGTTCTTCCAAGGTGTGTGGGCAATGTTTGAAAACTTTATTTCTGAGGTAACCCCATAGGAAAAAATCGCATATGCTTAAATCGAGTGAGCGTGCCGGCCACCTCAAGTCCACCTCAAGCCGCCCTGGGAACATTTGTCTCAACACTTTCATTGAAATGCGCCCAGTCTGGGTTGTAGCTTTATCCTGCTAAAATCATATTTCTCCCAAGTCATGTCATGTTCCCCAGCAAGTTTCTACAAGTTAGGGCGCGGAAACTTTTGTAACATTGTCGCATAACGCTGGGAGGTGACATTGACGGTGATGTTGCCATTCTCAAATAACTATGGCCAGCACGCTCACCCCATTTAAGCATATGCGATCCTTTTCTATGGGGTTACCTCAAAAATAAAGTTTTCCAACATCGCCCAAACACCTTGGAAAGAACTGAAGAAACAAATCAGAGAGGAGATCCAGGCCTTACCAATCGCAGTGTGCCAAAATGCGTTTTAAAACGTCAAAAATACGCTGCATATGCCGCGTGTATTGCTGCTGATGGCCGCCATTTAACTGATATAATTTTCAAAAAATGTCAGTTAAAACTACATTTCAAACTGAATTGAAGCCATTAAAGTTTTTTTTCTACGTTGAAAGGTTCATTACTTATAAACCTTCCTAACTCGTCAATCGGCTTTGCCTCATCCTGTACTAAAGATACCGTACTCTATATTTGTGACAGTGACAATAAAAATGAGAGATTTCGATATTTCAGTAAAGCATGATGTTGAAATTGAATATTTGATATTTTCATTTAATTCTATTCCATTTTGATTGTATTCTATCTCATACAATCATAAATTAAAGAGATTATTGTGTTGAATATTGTAGAAATGATTGGAATATTTTTTATAACGATGTATTTCTCAAACCAAATAATTTGCATCAACAATATTGAAAATCGTTATGGTTGGGCAATGAGTAATTTTGATAGTCTATTATTTATTGTGAGGAGTAAGTTATTAATTCAAATATTATTTATTGTTGACTCTATTAACTAGTTATAGTTATTTATTTATGATAAGGTAATTTCAATGAATTACTTAGGAAGTATGATTTTTTCATATGTATATTATATGGTTCAAAGCAATAAGATTGTTAATAAAAATCCTATACTTTGTTTCCTTGAAATTCATGAATTACAAAAGGATATGCAAGAACCATTATAATTATTGTTGATGTAAAAGTACAAATAGTGAGTTTGTTAATAAAAGTTTTTAGAAAGCAATAAATTCTTCAATGTTATTTTATCCATTATTCAAAAAGAAATAATATATATACGGTAATATATACGGTAGTACTAGCCCAAAACACTATCAAAATAACGTGATAAAATGTTGATCAGGCTATTACTCAAGGGACATGATTATTTTTATTTCCTTTCACCCTGTCCTAGAATATATACAGATATGGTATCGTATCATAAAATTCACAATAGACACATATAGGCTACATGTTGAGGAGTTTCACCGCAATGTACAGCATTATATTTTGTTAAAGATGCGTTTCTAGTTGAATGCACATCAAGTGGTAAGTTTGGATCATACTTCATCACCTTGACGTTTTGCAAGTTTACATCTTTTAATTCTCCTGGATTATAAAGATTGATAGTAGCCTACCATAGATACCAAATGCTCATATTCTCTCTAGTGGTAGGCCTACCCACCATAAATTTATAAGGTTACATGAGACTTCAGGGCCATCGTATATATATTTAATTACTTAGAAATAAATATGTAATACGGTACCGGAAATGTTCAATTTCTATATATCTATAAAAAAAATTGTTGTAGATTACTGAAATTTTTTCTTGATACAAAAAATTGAAGCATACACTGGGCTTGATAGCATTTAAACATAGACCTACCAATTTGTTCTTATTTATTCAATTTCCTCTGAGCAAATTATCTTATTAATAAAGCAAGCAGTCAAGCATAATAAAAAAGAGAGACGGTCTGTTTTTCATCCTGGAGTAAATAACAGAAGACAAAACACACTGAAAATTTTTATTGAGAATTTAACTTCATCTAGAAGTATAAGAATTACATTCTCATCTATATGGATCTAAGAAAATCGTATAATCTAGAACTAAAACTACAAAATATTAGACTTGAATCTGGATTCTATCAAATGAGCAAATTTCAAGAATATTCTTTTCATTGACACGATATTAAACTTATAAACAATTTATTATTGTGCTTCAACTTTTAACCAGAATCATTCTTTTAAAGATTAAAATTTTATTCATTTCCAAGAACATTCTTCCAATTGACGTGTTGAAGAACAAACGTTTATGTGACAAGAGAGCTTTACTTCTTAGCATAAACTAATTTCTATGCCTGTTTTAATTATTGATTGGGAATTCCAAAGGACATGCACTAGATTGCATTCATATAATGAATGTTTGTTGAAGTACCTAGAACATACAAACATTAAGCAATGCATTTTGAGAATTATTATTGATTTGGAAACATTTATCAACGTTCAACAAAACGTTTTCAACCAATAATATAGTAAAAAGAAGATTTGTGAAACAAATTTAGTTTCTCGGCTAATAAAAGAAAAAAAGGTGGAGAGACTAAGTTCTCACACTAAGCAATCACAATTTCAAAGAAAATATCAACTATGCCGAAGCACAAAAGATAGCTTAGTAATGAACAGTCAGTAGTAGGCCTACCAGATTAGCAATAAATCTACAAAACATGACTGCTATATTCTAGCTATTTAACAACTTGTACCAGTTATAATATAATGCCTACTAAAATACTATAGAACGCAAAGTAATCTGACTATTGACACAGAAAATAATTCAAAATTAATTTGAGAGGACATTATTACAAAAAGTATAAAGATTGGATTTTATTGTAAGAGCCACTAAAATATTTAAAAATAAATAGTACGGTAAATCAAACCCAGAATTCAATTCTATTTTCAGGTAAAGCCTCAGTGCCTTAGTATTGCAATGGATACCAGTGGAGTCTATATTGAATGAATATTTTGAAATGAGCTCATTATTTTCATCCATTGATCCATTGATTAAGGACTATGATAAAAACATTCTATCTCTACTGCATTCCCTTAAAACATTCTATCAATTATTATTATTGCAGCTTAATTATTATTGGCAACATTGGAGCAAAACTATAGTCATTCATATATCATCCACATATTCTCTTAAAATACAAAATTCGATGTTTTTAAAAAATGCAGGTCAATAATTAAAAAATAAGATCATAATAATTAAGATCACCGACTTACTGGAAAAAATCGATGTACATTTCATTTTCTAATAGAAATACTTCTCTCTTGCATATTGCTAGTTTTTCTCTCACTGTAACTGGAGCATATGAAGCAACCAACTACGATTGATGTTCTAAAAATCAATACCTACTCTTAATAACCTCCTTATAAACTAAAGTACGGTACTTCTAAATTTTTAACTGCAATACTCCAGAATCAACTAGGCCAATACTTCAAAACCTTGAGCTACCTTGTACTAATAATATTATGAAGCTGTAGTAGTTGTAAATTCATTTTTCGATTCCATGTTCATGATAACCAAAAAAATATAAATACGTTATTGATTATATAATGATTAAATAGGCCTAGGTATGTACTTATTGTTTGAACAGTGAATAAGAAGGTATTAAAACAATTATTTCTCCACATCCATCACGGATATATTAGCTTCTTTGTTAGTTTAGAAACGGCACAAATTCGAGGCATAAGTACCCTCAAACATTACATACCTCACTTTTACTCAAGTATTCCCTACAACAAACACTCAACTAGTACACTATTAGAAATTACATAAATACTATTGAATGAATATGCGCAGATGATTTCAAAATAGTACACCATCAATTATTGGATCCACTGAGAATTGATGATAGAAAATCTTACATTTTATATTCAGTCTTTCAAGGCACTCGAACTGAACTCTCATATTTATTCAATGCTCTTATGCAACAGTAGAAATCTGCGTTTTTATCAATTTGTGTTGCAACTAAACAACAACAGGAATTTTACTTGGCATGATCATGAAGAGAGGCTTGAGCTGATGGTTCTGCACTTGAGAGATCTGAGCCGGTGACACCTGACTGTCGTGCACTGCATCGATGGGGATCGCACCATGGATGGAAGCATGCAGAGACTCTGGAGGGCTGTTGAGAGCTGTGTACGGTTGCAGCTGAGGGATTACAGGGTGCTGGAACTGGTAGAAGAAGCCATTGTCGCCAACCGAGCTCTCCACAAGGGTTGCTGTCACTTCAGGCACCACCTGAACCGGCACTTGTTGTTGATCTTTGGGCGATTCAGAGTTCTCACTTTGTTCTCCGGTTCCACTTTTTGTTGAAGCTCGTACTGAACTTTTCCCAGATCTACTCAAACTGTCCTGGTACTCTGCACTGTTCACCACCACAGAGTCCCTGTCGTCATTATCAGGCATCTCACTTGGCGTATCATAGTACTTTCCACCATCTCCACCTTCATACTTGTATCCACCATCAGAAGTCATCTCTGAATGTTTTGTTGGTGAAGTTGGTGATTCATTGTAAACATACGGATACTGTTCGTTATCATCATGAGGATTCCTTGAAGGAACCGATAAGTATTGTCCATCTGCGCTCTCTGTGTGTTCATAGCTACTATGGTACTTGCCTTCTTCCTCACCATTGCCATGGTATTTACCATCACCTTCCATGCTGCTATGGTACTTGCCTTCGTCTTCAAGACTACTGTGGTATTTGCCCTCATCTTCAAGGCTGCTCTGGTATTTACCGTCATCAGCGGGACTGCCATGGTACTTTCCATCGTCATGAGCTAGGCTGCTCTGGTATTTACCATCATCGAAGTTGTTGAAGTTCATGGAGTCTCTAAAAAATAGCAAAAATTTTGCAATTCATTAGTTAATTTATTCATTCTATTTTTTGCTTTTATCAATCCTAGCATTGTGTGTGAGTACATGATTGATGAGATTGACAATTTTTTTCTTTGCTTGTTATAAGTGGCTGTGGAATGATTTAGAAGTTCATAAAACTGTCACATACTGGAGCTCGTATAAACACTTTATAGCATTAGTTTATCAGAGATTATACTGAGAGTGGGTTATCAAGGCATTGAAAATACTGTATTGCACCTTTTTAGTATTTCAAAAATTTGAAACATTGAAATTATAATTCACAGTTGATTATTGCTTGACAGAACTAATTTCTCAATTTATATCCTCAAGTTATATCAATGATTTTTTTAAATTCCAGTTTGAAAGTTGAAGGTTGAAAGGCTTATTCGAAAAGTATTAACTCTCAGAGAAATTCACTATATCAGGCCCTTTATAATACATTTCTATTCAAATCAATGAAGTCATAGTGGAAAAAATTCGTAATATTTTCTATTTTATTTTTTTTACTAGGAGTCTTAAATTAATTTTTAATAATGGATGGACAAAAAAAATCTTTTAAGCTTCCTCTTTCGATTAATTTACACAGAGTATTCATGTTCATGGCATCACTTGATCGTCTATGATGATAAATAAAAAGATAAAGAGTATATAATAATAATAATAATTTTTATTTCCATTAAGATGTGTACAAAAGAACAAAAAACAATATATAAAATAATATTAATTACACTGTATGAATAGTTAAGTGATACAAAAGTCTGTAGTCTACATAGCTAATGTCGTGAAAAAACAAAATATCACTCTTCTACACACACAAACATCTGAAAGGAAATAATTAGGTACTCCCGAGGCAGAGGCCTATATGGGAGACTCAGCATAAAGAAATAAACCAAAAACACACTTATAATTTGTATATGAACAAAAGGATAATAATAAACTGAAGTAAACTTATGTATTATTTACATTAAATATTAAATGTTTGATTTAATTTATTTTGTGGTAACGGTGCTTGGTCGGGCTACAACTTACTAATTTTGTGTTGTCAATATTATTCAGAATCAGACCTTTACTTAAATTATACATCATTGAAATCAACTGTAGATTTCGGAGTCTAAAAAAATTATTTCTATCAGGATTCAAGTTAATTTGTTGAAGAAGACTTCAACATCATTCGCTTCTAATAACCAGACTTTCAATTTAACCTTGAAGCTTACCATATTATTCAGCTGTTTCAATTCTAAGGGTAACATGTTATACACTCTTGGTGAGATATATATATAGGTAGTGTCTTCGATAGATTTCTTTGTAGGGTCTGGGTGGAATCCAGTTCCCTGTCGATCTCAAGCTATAATTGCTACTAGCTGGATTAAGTTTACCACTTCTAATGAAAAAGATCATCAACACTTTATAGAAATATAGATATCTTAGTGGGAGAAACCCCCATTCTTTGAATAAGGGATATGAACTTGTCATACGGTGCTTCTTAGCTAAGGTCCTCATGACATATTTATGTCCTACAATAAGTGGTTTGATAGTGGAATAGTATGCACCACCCCATACTGCGATTCCATATTGTAATCTGCTTTCTATCAGCGCGAAATATAGAGAGCGCAAAATATATTGTTTGAAATTCTACTAAACCTACAACTGATGGATATTCTATGAGCATTGAAACCATTTGATAAAATCGAAAAATAAAACTATTTTCAGTTGAATATAGACAACATATTCTGTTTTTATTTCATTGAGGCTGTGCACCATGCTTTTGGATGAAAATTTTGGATAGGAACAGTATTATTATATTTATAATAATAAGTGAAATTAATACATGTAAAATGAACTAATTTCAATAGTGTCATTTGATATTTTGTAGATAAATTTTTCATAATGCAACCAAACACAATAAATTGAACACAATACAGTAAAGAGGTTTTATAGATTTAAACTCTGAACAGTGATTTGAACAGTGTTCAATTTATTGTGTTTGGTTTCATCATGAGAAATTATTCTACGAAATATCAAATAACACTCTTGAAATAATTATATTTCTTTACTTATTCATTCGTCTAATGATTTAACAATACTGTTCCTATCCTCAATTTCCAGTATAAAAAGCAGTCATGTCAAGGGCCGAACATTTATCAGGTATAAACTGAAAAATCAGACACCATATATCTATGCCAATCATATTTTATTATCTGTCAATATATTCACAGATAAATGAAATATTTAAGCCAGACAGATCACTCGATATTCATTATTATTTATTCAATTTGATAAACTATTATACCCTTTCTTCCTAGACACGACTAGTTTTGGAAATTATTCTTAGTTTCGGAATTGAGTGTAGAGAAGAGTGTCATTTATTTTTATTTTCTAATGAAGCATTTCAATAGGGCTAGTTGGATTGTTAATGAATAAAGAAATATTACTTCATAGTACCCTTTTTTCAACACTCTTTCATGAAAAACATAACATCTAGTAAAAAGTTTTAAAAAGGGTACTATGAAATTATTTCATTATTAATCATTTGTATTTATTATGAAAATCATAGAAGGCCTAATCACCTGCCATCATGTCCTTTGAAGTCGAAAATTATTTTTAATTATTTATATTTATTTAGAAAATCTTGGATGACTCAATTACCTGTCATCGTGTCCCTTGAAGGCATCAGATAAGGTGTCGGCCTGAATGTGGGCAGCTGCCTGGGCGGCCTGCTTGTAGAGGCGGAAGTGCAGATCTCTGGCAGCCTGCACCTCTGGTGTGTACGGGTTGAACTCGCTCTTTGGGCTGGCTGCCATGTGGAATCCGTTCCCATTGTCCCAGTATTCCATCTGAAAATCAGTACTTATCATTATTCTTTCAATAATAATAAAAAATTATCTATTTATTTATCCTTAGATACAATCACAAATCATATAAATTAATATGATTAAGAAGGAACAACAAGCTTGGCCCAAAACCATCACATTCAAAAATTCTGATGATAAAAATTCATCAGTAGACCTACCTGTATTTACGTAAAAATAAAAAATAATCAAAAATGTTATGTAATCTTAAATGGTATGTAATAATAAAAAATCATCAGTAGTTATGAAGTGTCACCTTAAACAGAGTGATCAGTAATCAGTGTAGGTTCGATTGATGAAATGATTGAAAATTTAAAAAAATTTGGCTAAGATAATGATAATTGTGGGAAAAAGAGCATTAACCACTATCGACAAATCAGAATTAGCTGAGTATGTTTGATCGGGAGAATGTATTACAATTGTAATATTAGTGAAGATAATCATAGTTAATTATTCATCAGTATTTAAATCATTATTTTCTATTGAAAGAATGTATGAAAATTTTAAATCCTTATAATACCAATAATAAATTATGAAAATTAGTAAGTTGATCATCATTATTCAAATCAGTATTCACTGAGTATATTAAATTTATTCTCACAGTGAGTGATTAATTCATTTATAGTAAAACATTCTGACTGCTATAGTCGTTCTTTTTAATAGCAGAAAGTGATTTTTGTTGAATTCAATTGATGGGATGAATAAAAAAGGTAAATAATTGTAATATAATGTTGGAAAAATATCATTTTTCACAATCCCACTTCAAGGATTAAAAAAGAATTATTAAAACAAAACATTGAATATCAATTTACATATAAAAATATAATCTTCTTTAATATATTAATTTTCCCAATTGATAATTCAATAGTTCAATAGAAGAGAACTGGAAGGGTGAGGAGTCACATCAATTCATTTTGAAAGAATTATCTCAGCAGAGGTTGAGCCGATGATTGTCTCGGATCATTTTGCTTTAGTGCTTAGCTGCCAACTTGATGTGACTGATCCTACAGCATCAAAATATTCAAGAGGTAATAATAAGTCTAGAAGAATTATCAGACCACTTAATTACACTAATATTGTTAAATTTCAATCAATAATTGCAAGAACTAATTGGTTAGATGTTTATGCAATCAATAGTATTGAGGATAAATTTCCCCACTTTTTCAATAAATTTCTTTGTATTGCTGATGCAGCTTTTCCCATCAGATGTGTTGAAAGTGGTAGATGTCTTCCAGTAAAACTATTTTGGTACACTGAAGAGATTAAAAATATTAAGGAGCAATGTTTACTTATGTACGACCTCTATAAGATGTCCGGTTCTGCCACTCATAAAAGCATATATAATCAGTTGAAAAGATATTTTAGAAAAATGGTAAAAACGACTAAACTCGATTACAATAATAATCGTATTTTGCGTGCTAAAAACAAGCCAAGGGAATTGTGGTCAATAGTCAGAGAGAATTTGAATAGGAATGAAGTAGCTGTTCAAATAAAAAATAATAGTCTTTCTGGTAGCTTACATACGGTTAATGAAATAATTGAAGATTGGACAGCTTCTAATTCATTGTGTCTCAATAAGGACAAAACTCAACTTTTAGAATTTGGATTTAGATTACAACCTGACAATGCAAAGTTTCTCGGTATTACAGTTCAAAGCAATTTAAAATGGGGCTTACACATCAAAATATTATGTGGCAAACTGTCGAAGGGAATTTTTATGTTAAATAGATTGAAGTTCATTGTTGATAAGAGTGTTTTAATTTCAGTGTATTTTGCTTATCTTCATTCTCATTTTTATTATGGTGTTGTTGCCTGGGGTAATGATACGAATGTAAATAAACTATTTGTGTTACAGAAACGAGCAGTAAGGGTCATTGCTAATGTGAATAGTCGTTTTCACTGTGTAGATTTATTTAAAAAATTCAAGATTTTGACAGTACCAGCTATTTACATTCTTGAATGTCTTATGTATGTAAAAATTAATTTAGCAAGTATTTCTGTAAATAGCAACGTTCACAACCATTACACTAGAAATTCTGAATCGCTTAGAGTGAACCAGTGCAATTATGCAAATACATTGAACTGTTTTAAGGAGTTCGGTATAAGAGCTTATAATAAGCTTCCTGCACATTTAAAAGAGCTAGAAGTGGGTAATTTTAAAAGAGCCATAAAAAAGATGTTAATAGAAATATGTCCATATAGAAAAGAGGAGTTTCTAATTTGAGGGGTATTTTGTTTGATGTTTGTATGCTTGTGTTTGTATTATTATTTCTTTGAATGTAAATACTTTTATTGACCATGTTTAATTTATGACGATGCTATGCATTTGTATAAATGTTTTCTGCAATAAAGAAATCTTGAATCTTGAATCTTGAGCTTCCGGTTTTCTTTTTGTAGACACCACATATTTCAGCTATGATGCTACTATCAGAGTGAGAATGAAATCATCGAATATAATTACTATAAAGATAAATCATAATGGTTTTAGTTTTAGATAAAACTGTAGTACAAACAGATAATGCATTCTCGATTATATTTCTCAATGGTGAAGTGCTGATTATCTAATCATAGTAAAACAATATTGTTTGAAAACGTATCTGGTTATTTCCCAGACCATTTCTAATATCCGAATGATTATAATATTAATTAAATGATAGATTTTGATTGGAGAAAATAATATAATATTAGTTTTCCTGTGCTGGGAATGAGTAAGATAGCGAATAATTATGAATGTAGAATAATAATATTATTAACTGCTTGTTGGAAATGGACTTTGGCATTAATCAATCTAAATCAGACTATGGAAATAAATTATGTATTAACAATCAGTAAATTATGAATGTTTTTCTTCAATTTTATTATTTATTCGTGATTTACCTTGACAGTACGTCCCAATGGGTCGACATAAGAATAGGAGCCTCTCACTTTACCATCTCGACTTCGTGCTTCGACTCTCACTTGATCTGGTGTATTGAAACCAAATACATATCGACCAGCAGCATCCTACAACAAAATAATTATCTGAAATAAATAATTTAGGCTATTACATACAAAATTGATTTTTTTTTGAAAATTTAGTTGCTTAAAGATCGTAAGAAACAAAATTGGAAGGATTCTTGAAGAATATAAATTTCTATATTGTATTACTTTCCTTTCTTCTCAACAATCTAGACTAAGATCTAGATAACTGAATTAGCTTTTCTGGTCTCACACTCAAATTTATTTGTTCTTTGTACAAATGCATACCTACATACAATCACATAATATTTACAAGAATAGAATTATTAATTGTACCTACAAAAGAAAATGAAGCTCACAAGACTTCACCTCAAGAGAGTGAGGTTGTATCAAGAAGATGAAAAAATACTGAAGTACAAAAGAGAAATAATTATAACCTAAAATTAAAATAGATTCAAAAAAGTTTTCAAATTTTATCTATTTAGACTATATAAGCAGTTTTAAGACCCCTTATTATTTCCAAAGATTGAGGCAAATTGTTATTTTCTGCTAGGTAATGCTCTTTCTGATAATTTGTATTGTTTCACAGAATAGAAAATATTTTTATCGTTACTGATATTCCATTATACAGACATTGACCATCTAATCATCAGAATAATGAATTTCGAGATTGGCTATAGCTTGTGAAACTTTCTTAATAGAGCTTGGAGTTTCAAAACTAGGTAGTCAATCAACCAATGATTACCAATGAAAACTATATTTAAAATTACACCAGAAAAAATTATACACATAATTTTTAGCCAAAAAATGTATTCCAAACAATCAAATAAATTATAATATGGTAATAATACTGAATATCATTCCAAATTATTTCATAGTTTCAACAATGTAATTCATTCATCATAAAAAAGAATTACATTGAACTTCAATATAATCGGTTTATTGTAAGTAAGTATGCATTATGAACATAATTATGTAACAAAAGTAACTTGTCTTTTTAAATTTACATTTTATTATCAAACAAAAATATTTATTAGCATTCTAATTATATAAAAATATTAAAGAGCTTCTTACATAGTACATTACGATTGTAAATAATTATGAAGTAAATTTCAAAAATGAATTAGATTTCTTGATTCTCCAGTTAATTAATGAACACACTATCACTTACAAAAATAATTTTGAGAGAAAGTATTTTTATTTCTTTATATCAAGAGTATAAATTTGGTGAAAACAATTCAAGCACCAACTATTTCATTATCACCCAGAATTTAAATTAACCGAACCTATCAATAAGCAGTATTGAGAAATATCTATCAATATTTACCTGGGAGTGGAACTGTGCAACTTGCATGTTATCCAAGTTAGTTGGGTCCTCACTTCGATATGTGATGGAGTTTGATACCATCGGAGCCCAAGGACTCGGGTAGATGATCCTGAAGATGGATTCGGCTCCACACAAATACACCAGTATGGCAAACTGGAAATAATTCGAAAATTATTATTCGAAAAGTTTGATAATAAAGCAGAACTTGATAAAAATCACACTTTTCTACTTATATCAGAAACTTTGTTGATTCTGTACACAAGAGACCACTTCTTAAACTCCTCCGAACTACTTAGATGAATCCCGATGAATGAACGATTAATATAGAAAATCCTACAAATTATATATAAATAAAAGTACAACTTTTTGTCACCTTCAGATCTAATATGAAAATATAAGTTACCATATTGGAGATAAGTACATAGATAGAAAAAACCACCGTTAGATACTGAAGATAGACTGCTCTTCAATAGAGAGGACAGATCTCTAAGTGTAATAATTTAATAACAGATCGACCTAGGAGTTATTTTTATCTTGGAAGAGATAGGGGTAAAACATGATATGCCACATTTAAGTGGAATATATTTGAGAGAACTAATTTTCAGAATGCATAAATCATGGCAGAAGAATACTTTTCAGTATATATAATTAGGCCTATCTAGTATTAGACTCATTTTGTGAGACAATTCATTTAAAAGTGGGTATCCAGATGGAAATATCATGATTTCAATTTCATCGATGTTCCTCCGAATGATGTCGTTTCCCAGCGTAACTTTCAATGTGAGCTGAATGCTTTTCTTTTAAAGAGAAATTATTGTTGGACGATTTGAATTATTAAATAAATTAGAAAATGGATACAGAGGTTTCAAGTGGAAATTGGAATATTCAACTATTAAAGTATTACAATATTTCAAATAATAATATTCATACCCACTGAAATTGAATTTATTTATCGATGAAATTGATTCTTTAAGATTTGAAATACTGTTACAGGTATCAATAATCATAATTTCACAGTTTAATTTTAACCATTTTACAGTTTCTCTAGATTCACTCCTCAAGCTATGGAAACAAAATTTTCAAAAAATTCAGCCAAACCTTGGAATAGGCAATATTTCATGCACTACTATGCCCATTAATTGAATAATAGCCTCCCATTATGTGTAAATCCTTTCATATTCAGAGCTGCAGAGGGGGAGTCAAGTCACATCATAAGCTTATTAACAGATCACAAAACAGCTCTTTCAGTGTCAAGGTACACGTTGGAGAATACAGGTAGCAATTAAATACCGGTAGTACCCAAGTGAGGTAACATTTACATCTCTTTCAACGATATCATATACGTTTTTATGTAGTACAATAGCCATGTACAAGATGCAAGATAACATCTAGATGGACGTAATAATGGGAATTTAATTGCTAGAGCCTTACCATTACTTTCCTATTTGTGCAATTTTGAACACTGTTATTATTCTAACTGTAAGTGTAATGGTTTTTTGAATAGTTCAAACAAGATGAATACAAAATTTAGTGTCCATGAAATGAACGCGTCTAATAACAAAAGATGTGGTTGATACAAGATATTAGTTATGCATCGAAGAATCATATTTTAGTTATGAAATGATTACGTCTCACAATATGAGGTTTGGAAGATGTTTATAGACGACTTTAGTTACGCTTCAACTAAACAGTGACGGAGAGGGTTTGATAGAACACAGCCCTCGGGGTCGGTTGACGACTTTTAGAATCACAAAAAGATCGAGTTTATACTGATTGACTGGTTCCCATACACTGTACATGTACAGTGAGTGACTTGTTTGCAAATAACATGCATACATCATCCGTCATGAATCAAATTCAACCTCATATAAATGCAGATTGATTGTAAAAGTATGATGATGATTGTAAAAATGCAGATTGATGCCAAAAAGGAACAGTATAAATTGAAAATTCATGTTGATCATGGATGAACTAGATATAGCATAATATTTTCAACTATTTACTGTATTCAGTTCGAGATCGAGTACCTACTGAGTCAACTTAAGTGGGTTCTCCTTGTTTATTAGACCTGATTGGATTCACTCTGATCATAATTTTAAAATTGTTGAAATACCGTACTAATAAAGAATATTCTTATTTTTCTCTTCCCTGCTTGGTCAATGATGAGTGAAATTTATTCGTAAAATTGTTCTATTTAAAATCAAATCTTCATTATTCTTTTTTACATGATATCATCATTATTTACTGGCATGATATAGTATATTATTTAAATTTTGTAAATGTCAACCTGCTTGCTATATAGGATGAATATTTCCTGATTAGAAATTGTACAATAAATAAAAACATGAAAAAATACTATAGGATATTCTGCTAAACAGTCAAAGTTTCCAGCTCCCTACTCCCAGTTCCCAGTTCCTCTATTATCAATTTCTACTGATAGACTACCATTTTTATTTGCCTACAATCAAGTACCATATATTTGCAAATTAACAATTTTCTTTTATCTGAAAATACAATGCCCTCTTGAGCAATGGTTTTAAAATTTTTCATTAATATTTTTACAAAAATAAAAAAAGAAAAATTAATCAGGATTCAAAGATGATTCAACTGAAGACCTCATGTAGAGAACCCCATGTAAGTAGCGCCACAAATGCATACAAAACCTTGAAGTCGTGGTCTTATTTCACAGCTTGAAAAAGGTATCAACACCTCACAGACATCTAAAAAACAGTAGAAGCGGTATGTTTTTAATCTAAAAACAAAAGACACCTCTCTCTAGACTCATTTTCAATTGATTAACACCATGACTCACAGCTAGATTAATTTCAATCTGATCCAGGATGAAAAAACTACCCATCCAAGAAATAATTCATTACTATCTGTATATTATGCTCCACGTCGGGAAGCTTGTAACGAGCTTCGTGATTGATAATACCAACTGGAGAACCGTCATACAAACGAACGAGAATTAATGAACTACGGTACGTCTCATCCAAAGTGTTGAAAGAAACTGGACATTTACAATGTGATAAATTACACACAAAGCACTGACCTTCCTCTAGTAAGTACATGGACTCCCCTCAGATTGTAATTTATTAAACAGTGATAGTTTGTAGTTGAAAGCGTAAGCACCACATTTTATAGTTTGTTGAAGAGTTAATAGGCTACATTGTAATTTATATAATAGAGTTTAGAATACCATCATGTTTTATAATGTGTAGGTACTTTGTATAGGTCTGTTATTTTATCATGAAATCTAGTTATGGACGTGGATAAAAATCTAGTTATAGATGTTGTATAGAATGAATATACTGGGTAACAAAGGTGATATATCAATATTGGAGAGGGCAATGCACCGAATATATGAGGAATCTTATATTTGTTTACTAAGGAAAATAAACTGAGTGTTTGTCTGTACCGGAAGCATAATTATAATAAGCAATTTATTACCATGCTTGACAAAACATATTTATGTTTACAGAATGTATGGAGCAAAATAGGGAGCGGAAAATGTGTTCTGTTATAAGTCATGATAAAAAGGGGTTTTATTATTGTGTGGTGGATTTCTTTACTCCTTGAAAAAAATTAGTAGGCTACAAGATACAAAACGGACAAGACTAGATTATTAGGAAGTCAAGGTTCACAAAAATACTCTCAGGTGTACATTTCAATTAATTAGGAAATATCTTGGAATTAGAATGGTTCCATGAGGGCGTTTCAAATAATTCAAATGAGGAAATTTTTGGACAAAATGAGAAATTCATAGTACCGGTACTTAATATGGGATGAACCTGTAGTTTCAAATTGAAATAGAATGAACATGGAATACATGATATTCTATGTAACTATTTGAAATACTTGGAATAGATTGTAGAAAAACGAACATACTTTTAAATGGATTCAGGGGTCTGAAAAATAATTCAAACACACATAGAAGTTTACACTATGAACAGAGTTATTGTGGAATTTTTCCATATCAAGGTAAAACAATATATTGTCAGTTCCACATCATTTATGGCTCAAATAAATTATGTGAAACTGACAATATCGTTTCTATTTCACCTTAACACATAGCAGTTTTGAACCAAAGCTGCTAGAAACTGATAGGCTACATGCAACAAAATCATCAGAAACTAAATTTTATTTATAAATTTTCAATATCTGAATCAAATTCCTCTATATAGTATTGTTAATTGTTAATAAACCGACGACAATTATATAAACTTCTTATATAGCCTGAAAGCTAATGTAATTATAGACTCCATGATGGGAAATATGTTAATCATGAGCAAAAAATTAAACAAATATTGAAAGGAGACCTTTTTAGAGCTATCAATTCATTACTACATTTTACGAGAGGCCTACGCGGTACCGTACTTGGAATTTGTTTTCAGTTATAATCATTTCTATAGCCAAGGTACTCTCACTACTGTGGGAGGAAATAAAAACTAAATCTTATTTAGTGTCTACGGTCTACGACCTCATATCCTTACGACAAGGATGATCCCTAATAATAATAGAATGTTGTTTCCAAATTGAATAGAGGGCAAAAATCAATTTTGTATGATCGAATACAAGAGAATTGTATAAAAATGAAAAAAAAACGAAATCATTGATCCAATACAAAATACATGAGAGTCGTTGACTCCAATGTTACCTAATACAGGCGACTATGACATCGATACTTCTTATGAAGTTGATACAAGTCGATATCCCATGGATAAAGAGTTCTTTTCATTTTTTCATTCTCTCATTGCATCTTCTTATTAATTATAATACCATCGTCCATAACGAATCCCGATCCAATAACGTTGCATGAGGGTGATTGATCATAAATTGTAAGAATGGACCAGTTTGATTACAGGACGGAGCATCATCTCACAGTCAAAACTTGATGCCAAGTCATTAACTAGATCGGTGGAAGGTACCGATGGGTGCCTCTTTGAACAAGCATCCTAAATTGACTATTCATTCTTACAATAAATTAAATGTTACTGACCTCTTGGAAGAGAAATATTTGTCAGGATACATATATACACCTATGAACTCACATTTGATACCTCAAAATTCAATAAATAGATAGAGAAATTCAAAAATGAATGTGGATGATGATCCATTCCGAACTGCACTTCCGAATTCACAAGATTTTTTCACTCTTAATACCGACATTCAGTCAATAATTATTCAAATGTGTGCGAACAATATCTGTTCACTCACAATCTGAGTCATACGAGCCATGTGTTGAGAAACAATATTTATGTTCACTCACAGTCCTATGAGTTGACTGTTCCTTTCATTTAAATAATTGACTGTATAGTTTTATGTCAGTATAGAAGTGAAGAACTAAACAGATTTCTAAGTTTTTGGAGCTTTTCACCTGTTAAAGTTAACATCGATATTGAGATTCTCAATAAATGACTAAAAGGAAGAATCGGATTATACATTTAAGGTATAGGAAATTCATGAATGACGCATAATCACGTCTGATCTGCTGAACTGATTAATTTGAAATTTTGCATAAATCGATTCTTCATTCACCAAGGATGGTTATAGACCTATCTCCAATTCTTCAAGATTTCATTACGCCAAGTTTTCAGTTTTTCAAGTTTTTAATTCATCATGCTTCCTGCTTGTTATAGGTACTTTGGTTGAGAGTGGTTATAGATAAAATAGTGTACCACATTCAACGGTTTTATTTTCTATCTTATCATTTTTCTTCTATCTATATCTTCCTTTCCCATATCCACACTACCTACAGAATTGGTGAAAAGGATGGAGACAGCTGAATACTTCTTTTAAAAGGGAAATTTGACGATTGGTCTGATAGGGGATCCTATTCGAATAAAAAAAACTACACTTCTCTGTCGTATCAAAATTTTGGTCCTCCATCTTGATACCGCCATTTTTAATCTCACCTTATATTTTGAATGAAGTTTTCATATGATTCATGATTCAGATACAGAATTTCAAGAGAAAATGAATGGCGAAAACTGCACATCGATATCTCAAACCATTAAAAAGTTATTCATATTGAAAAATACTAATAAATATCTATCTATCTATCATCTATATCTGATACGGTAGGCTATAATAATATAATAAAGGAAAGAATCGGCTTCTATACGTACGGGATGAGAAATTCACAAATGGTCGCATCATCAATTCTAAACTACTAGACTGATTAACTTTGAATTTTGCATATAGATTCTTCATTTACCCAGGATAATTTACTGATTTCTATTTCGTCAATAGAGAATAATATAGATTGTAAGTAGTATGTAAGGATTAAGCGCAACATCACAAGGGATGTCCCCCAAACAAACTGTTGAGTAAAACCACACGAATAGAATCTTGTGCAGAAAACAAGAGGATGGAGGATGTTCCTTTGTTGTTGTGCAACATCTAGTCACCATTAGTAGTTGAGGATGAAACAGTGGGAACAAAAGAGCAGTGGACATCACCCAGATTGGACAGAGCACTGAATTAGACCTATTTAACGCATCATAGCACTCAGTTCCGTGCCTCATCCTCCTCATCCCAGGCACCCTAACAACGGATGTGGTTTTCATGGATGACACAAAATTTCGATCATGATGCAAGCGTGTGAAATTCAATTATTTCCACAGCATATTTCACGAGGCTCATCATTCCAGGCAACCTACTGACACTATGCCAAAATGTGGGGCTGCATTGTTTTTGTGGTCATTTGAAAAATATTGAATTAACAAAAATGAAATATTGGTGAACTGGATATTTGGAGAATATCCTCTGCCTGACATGGGAAATTATTTTTCTATGTAGTTCAACACTGTATTTTCCCTATTGAGTTGATAATTTTCTTTGTTCTGTCAAATCATAGGCAATTTTTACAATTAACCTACCGGTACTTATGATTCATATTATGGGGTAAGTGGTGAGTTAGCATAACTTTATTCATAGCTCATTAATTTTTGGAATGTTTCCATTTATATAAGTATGAGGCGTATTGCAGGCCTATTTAACTGATATTATTAGTAAGAGCTCAGAGACACACGAACGTTAAGATTATGTGCTCTGCTATATGTTATTAATTGAAGAAATATTTTTTTTATACTGTTCATCACACTCAAATGGATCATATTATGAATTAAACTATGCAGTCTAATATTACCTATTTAAAACGATTTAGTTTCATGTTAGTTCTATTTTAATGGATAAAATAACCTATGACTTTGGGTCAATGCTGAAACAAATTTCGGAAAACTAATAGCCTAGGCGTCATTATTGAGAAAACATTTTACTTATTTTATTCGAAGGACATACTAGTCTGTGATTCTGAATCAACCACGTGGGAGTCATAATGATTGTTATCCAATCGTGATTGCGATTATAGATTCTGAAACACATCAATTTTATGAATAGCGTACCGCACATGTATACAATGACCGTTCTCTTCTGAAACCGTCCACTGGCTATAAGTGAGGCTACTTGATAACAAATTAGACATTCCTCTCCTTCATGCTACACATGGTTTAAAGATTGCAATCCCAAGTGGAATGTTACTGTCCTGACAACAAAAATAGCTATGTGGTAAAACATTCTGATAATAATTATAATACATAGAAAAGACGATAGAAAATGTTCATCTATAATCTTCACTAGAGATCTACAGTAAAAAATTTAGTTGCTCAACAAAAATTCATGTAAAGTGTTGTTGATAAACAATCTTTATTGTTGGAAGTCTTTATGTAACTTTTATGTTTTGTACTCTTTGAAAGCATCGTTTATTCTCGAAAAGGAAGAGATCAAAAACTTGGATGGACTTTTTGTTACTGTACAGAGTATTGATTAGCTAAAATTTTCATTCAGATGCTCTCTTGAGACTGAAATTTCAGGATAGAATATTTTCAGAGAATAATTAAATAGAATATGGGCATTGTAAAATTTATTACTGTTATTAAACAATTTTGAAAATTATTTTCCTACTAATTGGTGCTTCTAGAGAGATTATGCATGTTGCATTGAAACTTGAAAGTTCAGACTACAGGTAGAAATAATAAAATCACAAAACATAATTGGGCATGATGTACGGTACTTATACTGCATGTAGTGCCCATCCACTGTTAATATGTTTTTTAAATAAATCTCATTCCATAAGAAAAATTTCTAATAGGAAAATTAGAGGGATAAGGTAGGACTAACCAATCAAGAGTTTAATTGGAGTGAAAATGTTGCAGAGAATCATTGTGTAACGAAGAAGAAGTTAAGATGAGGCTTTGAAGTTATTAAATAGCTGTAGATCAATCCTGAACTAAAACTTGTGTGGAAAAGGAAGCAATAAGTTGATTATGGTAACACCCCTTTCAAGATCACCTTAGACTGATAGTCCTTTTTTTAATCAGACAATTTGAAGAGGTTGCTGCAGGCTAAAAGATGTTATACTGGGAACTGGGAGAGTGCCAAGTGAAGGAAAACTTTTAGCAAGATTTAGATAAGAATAATGGATTTCTGAAAGGTCATCAGAGAAATAGAACAATCGAGTGTGGACATGACAATAACGTGGTAAGGCTAAAATAATAAATGCAATTTTTCACAAATTGTACGTCCTAGAAAAATTCAAATTTGAAACTCCAATTTATTGCCAAATACAAGAGCATTTGAATGTGAAATCTCTTGGTTGAACCAGACTTGGAAAAGAAACCAATATTGTAGAGAGAAGCCTCTAGGCTTTATAAAACAACATGAAGCTGATTCCGCATCAAGATCCATCGGAGGTGTGGAATATGTATGTAATAGACTTGACATTTGAAACTTAAGGTCCTCACACTATAAGGATCCGACACGAACAATTTCGATCAAATGCAATTCAAGATGGCTGCTAAAATGGCGAAAATGTTTTCAAAAACAGGGCTTTTCGCGATTTTCTCAAGAACGGCTGCAACTATTTGGATCAAATTCATACCTGAAAAAATCATTGCGATAAGCTCTATCAACTGCCACAAGTCCCATATCTGTAAAATTTTCAAAATTTTGGAGCACCGCCCCATCTATGCAAAGTTTAGATTCCCAATTATCAGGCTTCAGATATAATTTAAATATAATTTAAACAAAATAATTCAAGTGGAAAAGATTGAGCATGAAAATATCTACAATTAATGTTCAGTAATAGTTTCACCTAAAATTGAAAATAAGCTCGAAATTCGAGAAAATAAGATTATTCAATTGCAAACTGTTTGGCAACTGTTGATTCTATTAAATAATTCACTATGAAGAGATAGCAGCCCTCGTGTGTCTCCATCGTTATTGTCCTGTTACCAGCTGGCACAGTTCTTAGAATAGTAGACTTGAGATGCGCGTGAACACTAGCGTCAGTTGATCAATTTTCATAACGGCAAGGAAAGTTGTGTGAGTGCGCCACACCATATTTTTTCTTATCCACTCTCAATGTTTTTTTATATCCTGAGAAAGGACGAATGAGTGAGTCAATTTTGTTGTCCAACGAACTTGACTTGTAAAAAGGTTCGAAGAATTAGTGTTCAGAATTTGAAGCTGATTGATCAATTCTCTCTAAAGTTGGTTCTTGTCAAGCATACAGACAGACAGAAAATGCCTTTAATAAAGTCAAAAGTGAGTACTTCGCTAACGCTCGTTTAATCAAGTGGGCTACTTTCTATACAGAAATGTTTCCACCCAAATCTTTCTAAGGTTCCCTTTTTTTGAGCGACTCTCAACTTTGAATTTCCAATGTAAGACTATTTCTGTTCAAATTGACTATACTTCGAGTTTCTCGCCTATGGAATATTAATTGAACTGTAAGAGACAAAGACACCACAATATCAAAATACTACGATGGAACCAAAATATTGAATGCATCCAGTGGTGAGAGTTGCTATGCTGGAGTCGCACGACATGGTTGGGCTCTCAACTCAGGAATAGAGAGTCCCATACAAGACGGGCTTAGCTGTCTCATGTATGAGCGTGAATACTGAATACATTCTGCCGTCCTTCATGGAGAAGAATCAGATGCGAAATAAAGTAGTAATGTAGATAACAACTTCAATTATTGAATAAGAAGGCCTGTCAAGCAAGATACTTTATGAACACTCATCGCTTTGAAATGGGATCGGATGGAAAAAAATTGAGTTTATTTTAATGGAGAATGGCTCCACATATGACAACCCATATTCAACAAATTATAGATAGCCAGATATTCCAATAAATTATCAGCTTACGTAGGCCTAGGTACTTAATTTATTTATTTATCACAATAAGTAGGCTATAATCACTTGCGGGAAGAGTATCAACATACTCAAGCCCAAAACTGTTCCTATTCCAATTTAAACAACACATAGTCGAAGAATATAGGTTATGAGATTTCTAGAACCTATCTTTAATATATAGATTTCTAAAACATTCATCACGAATCATGATAGTGTGCCTCTATTGAAATGACAATGTTCAAAAAGTTGGCATCATCCACTATATAATAAACGTGACAGTCCAAGGAAACAAAACCGTCACGAAAGCCCCATTCCATTCTATCGGAAAAGAAGCCACTGGTTCCTGTCTAAATAGAACTAAATTACTTCATCACGAGGTCGACGTACAGAACCCAGACAAGAAACTGAACGAACACAAGTTCAATAATTTTGTAATTAAAAAACGACAAAATGAACAGCGGATGCAAAATTTGACATTGGAAGTTACTGTTGTGGACAGCATGGGGTCACATTCAAATTGCAGTATTCCCTATGCCTAACTTAAATGCTTCCAATTCAGCCGATACTGACAGTTGGAGGTAAATCGTGCTATAATCGGTTCATCGTCCTTTCCAAGTGGCAAGTTGAGACCTCGGACAGCGACAGCCTTTCAAATATAAAACGCAAATCACGCTCCCCTATCGTTTCAGGTTATGCTAAGTAAATTAGTGAGATAAGTTTGATCTGTCGTCTGCTGAGTTGCCAGAATGAATAAATTGCAAGGAATTTCACGCGAGAATCTATTATTTTTATGATTTCAAAATCCAGTCAGATTTCCCGGTAGCTGTTTGGTATTGGAGTTTGGGGAATGCTAAGAGAAGAGGGGGTATCTTTGACACTTGAAAAGTAGTCAAAGTAGCGAGAGAATGCAAAGAAAGCATGTATTATTCTAACAGGTTATTATTGTTGTAAGGAATATGGATTCGTCAAATATTGACATTAAGATATTGTCTATCACACCGTCTCCGCTACCGCCGCCGTAGAGAAGGAAAATGGTTGCTGCTATGGTGATTGAAGCTCACCCTCCCCTTAAATCCTCCCCTAACGGGATGTTTTGAAAATATTGGAAAATACGTGTAAATAGATTGCATCTTGCATGACTTCATATTACAGGGCTGAAAAGATGTTAATACGTAATTCGATTTGATCACATTTCAAAGTTTTTAAACCGTAGGCCTGCTGTATAATACAGTTAATAATTAGTGTTAAACAAAAAATCAAAATTAAACGCTGTAATTCACCCCCGAAGACTTCTGCTACTGCAAATATTGACAACAGGGTAAACAGCTGGATGGAAATTCGATGAGCGCCACCTACTATACAAAAATTATTTGTCAGCCCGGGAATAGAACCCAGTACCTCCTAATTGCCGGTTAGGAATGCTTACCCTTACACCAAACTGACAATATCAAGATATCAGCGCTCATTTTATAGGAAGCCATAGCGGCCAGCCAGTCTACAGATGGAAATTACTGAGAAATTGCATTTCATTCAAATGCTAATGAATTGATAATTATTGTTAAACGAAAATCCAAATCTGGATTAATGATACAATTAATCTGAATAATTTGGATTTTCGTTTAACAATAATTATTAATAATTCATCAGCATTTGAATAAAATGCTATTTCTCAGTATTTTCCATCTGTAATGCAGTTAAATTCAATAAAATAAATTCAGGACTGAAATCTAGTGAAATTCAGGTTATTGGAGCTTGGAATGCTATTAGTTATCGTTTGATTTCACTCTATATAGCCTATCAGATAAACCAATAGTCATTTCCTGTCACTACAAAAAGTTGAAACTTTGAATGAAGAGGATGAAAGTAAAGTAAGAGCGAGAGTCATGACACGTGACTAAAAAATCCGGTCAACCTAACTAAGGCTCAAGCATACAGTAGGCTCAGGAATGCCTTCTGCATACTTTTCGTGCCATTTAAAACAATTCAATTTTTCTTGATAAGGATGATGGCAAATGGGCTCTATAGGTTTGTGCGTTGGTGATGAAACTATAATGATGATGATGATGATGAGAGATGGGTGGACCAATACTTTAGGTGGGTTCCCAACCGTCGGGAAGCGATTTTTAGACAAACATTTTTAGAGGAGTTCGGCTCCTCAATGGAACAAACACCAACTCTAATTAGATAATTATCGAATTCTATGAATTTTATCATGCTACCTTCTAATTTTAGTGAGGTTCAATCATCCCAAATAAGAAAATAGAGAATACAAAATTGTCCATACGTTAATTGTCAATAGCATCACTACAAGATTCTTCTATTAGCGTAATCGTAGTCAGCGTTCATTCTGGTAAGTGACATATGGGCCACTCTGTATAAAAGCGAAAACATAATTGAGCCTACCTTACTAATTTCAAACCGTAGTAAAACTGATGCTAACAGCCACTTATTTTTATTTTTATTTTAATAAGAGAAGCACAACCAGTCGTACATGCAGATTCTTAGCCGAAGAAGACTTGCTCTTGTTTGGAAACCTCAAGAAGGGAACAACTAATCTTTTTTCTACTCTAATTAAGGGCATAAAATATATTTCAGTTCATTTGTTAGGAATAATTATTGGCAACATAAAGATTGATCGCTGGATGGGAGTGGCCAGATTAGCAGAGCGATTAGAGTAGCAGGGTAGCTTCCAATTGGCTTCCCAACTGTAATTAATATGAATTCAGAGTCCGGAGTTGGCTGCTATTCCAAGATGACCGGAAAGATTGATAGTGTTTCTCTGGTGTGGCCATTTCAATCCAAATGTCACGACAGGACACACAATACATGAGCCGCCGTATCTTGTAGTCCATAATTTCGCATTCATTCCAATTATGGCAACAGCCGCGAAAGAAGAAAGAAGGATGGGAAAAGAAAAAGATAATGGAGAAAGAGGAAATTTGCCAAGTTTGAACTTGACATTTTTCAAGGTCGTCAGAACTGAGATGATCCCGGCAAGACCGGTTCAATAGCCATCAGAAGATATCCTGTTAAATTTTTTTTACAGTAGTCATAAAAGAGAGTGACAGATTGAAGAATACCTGTGACTTGGTGATCTCTATGAAGAAATAGAACATTAAATTACTCAAACATTCATTCTATGAAGTAATAGAACATAAAATTACCATTAGATTGGTTCATATTTCCGAATAGACATTCTTATTATTTTACTCTATCATCTTGTTACTTGTTGAGCACTATTTGTCAAAATTGAATTGGCGGAAAATTAATTACTTTGAAGGGGAGAAATCTATCTGGATGCTTGTGCAATGCGAATCGCATGACGGTGACGGCGACAATTTCTACCATTCAACCAAGACTTGAAAATTCTCACACTCCTGTTGTAGTCATGTGATTCGCAGTGTTGTGAACAAGGCTTAATAGAGGGATATAGTATAAAGTGATAATAGTACTAATAATATTTGATAGAAATAAACAAATTTTGATGTAATATTCTAAAGAAGATACTTCACATTGTTCTATATTTTTACGGCTATCTTAAATAGCAGTAACTGGAGAGCGAGTTCTGCTTGAATATTCAAATTGAGAGATGTATTGAGATCTATTTATGGGCTTGTAAACATCCTACATCTTCAGTATCGTCTATGAGAATATTGTTAGCCTGATGCAGAAAGTTCAACTAGTCTAGGAGCAAATACATATGATCACAAATTCTCTCGCTGACAGAAAAGTTGTAATCTACCGGCTGACAAATGGGATGTACATTGTCATGCTTGAAAAACTGGACATTATGTGTGCATGGTGCGAAAATAATGCAACAAGTTCCGTGCCAATGTCTGGAGCAGACAAAAAAGAGCGAAGAACTGGTCCAACTAGAAAGGAATCTGAAACGGATGGGAAAGAAGATGGGAGAGGAGAGAAGAATGAAGAAAATCAGAGCTGAAAGAGAAGAAGAAACCACAGATGCATGGAATAACTTGTTGGCGTTAAGGGGAGGAAAACTAAACAAGAAAACTTGAACAAAAAGACTCAAATTTATTGTGAGGTTCTGATTTGCAGTGAAGCCATCCCCCCCCCTATACTGTCTCGCAATTCCTTTTTTACCTGTGAATTATTATGGATGAGGAACCGATTTAAATTCAAATTTTATCACCAGAAGAGCTAAATTTGAAACAAGTTATTGTTATTGATCAGTTCAATAACCTTGAAAGCAATAAGATGACGTTTGAATTTCAGTGCTATTTGGTATTCAGTGCCAATACTCTGCTGACTACTGGACTACTTAGCGGCGGCTTTCATAGCTGCTTTAAGAGGAAGGACATCTATATTACTATTTGTATTATATGCAAACACAATCAAAACCAAAAAGAAAGTGATTGAAACGTCTACATTTTTCATTGTGTCAAATACCTGCTAGAGTATGTTTTAGATGAGAAGTAATACAGATAATGTTAATGACTAAAATTTGATGAGAGACATTGACTGTGGAACTAGTTGGAGTAAGCAATAAAATATTACAAATTTCATGAAAAATAAAATTTGATTGGAAGATATTTCAAACAGCTCAATATATCTTGTGTGTCAACAGTATCACTCTCCAAAAAAAGTACAGTATTTTTTTAGGACAAACAAGAATAATAAAACTAAAAACAAATAATACAAAACATCATTCTTCATCGAGAGCTTGGTTAAGATAATAATAATAATATGGACACCTCTTGGATGCAACCGTCCAAAAAAGGCATACGCCTGATTGGGTTTATTTCTGGTTATTAGAGCAATTATTCGAGCTATTCATGTTTTTCTACTTATTTCAATCTATATCCATTTTTTTGAAATGTCAGTATTTCAATACAGAGATTTTACAATGATAATAATATCGAGTGTCCTGGCTGGGTCAGGTCTGGTGTTAGAGTTTTCGGGGCTTTCAAAGATTCGCAACTGATCAATCTCAGGGTCTCTGACATGACCTAACGACCGACTGTTTTTTAGTTAACCGGGACCGGCAACTAAACTTGTCCATCCGAAACACGGGAGTGGCCAGAGAAAAATATCTTGCACGGGCTGAGTTTTCGAACTTTTTTCGATTCCATTATAATTTTTTTAGAAGTTGAGCTTTCAAAATCAACTTGTCATCATTTCAAATTAAAACTAATAGAAATATAACATTAAAACTAAAACTACTATACTGACATATATTATCGAAAAAAAATTGGATATAGATAAAAATAAGTGGAAAAACATGAATATCTGGAATAATTGCTCTAATAACTATAAATAACCCCAATCGGGCTTATGCCTAGGGTTGTCCAATTTTATTTTCCATATTGTATTTTTATTGTTTAATTTTTTTTTGTATTATGTTTGTTTGTGAAATAAATGAATTGGTTGATTGAAAACTATTCACGTAACTTGGACACAGATAATAGAATCTGAATTCCTCCATTATCAACAAGGCACATTCTCTATTCATCATAGAAAAATCTAATAGAGTTTATAAGGACTAATTTTTCAATTCTGCTTCAAAAACTTACAAGATAACTTACCAGACATGCCTGAAACTTGTAAACCGCCATCTGTATCTAGCTAATGTCCAATACACACACCTCTGTGAACCCGATCACGCGCCAACTATTTGCGTATGTAACGTAACGTATTTTGTGCGTGGCCGCTTACAAATCGCCTGTTTACATCAAACGTTTAACTAAACAATGGAGGGGAAAATCAACGTTATTACTTTCCGCGGATTGTAGAAAAAAGCATCAAACAAAACACTCCGAGTGTCAAAAATTTAGGTTACCTTTTATTTACGTGAGGTGATGTCGATTATGGTCTAATAAGGAGACCCGTCTATTACGTAGCGAGAAAGGTGAGCGGGAGACAGAACCAGTAGATTGGGATGAGTTCTCTGGTTAATTGACAATGACGACGATAGGTTTCCAGCTTCAAATACAAAAAATAGAATAATTGAGGAGGAGCTCTATTGTAGTTAGGTGCAGCTATTGTTTTTCGCCGACAATCCGCCGGTTCGCAGCCTCGAGGAAAATTAGGTGGCCTATCTGAGGAGCGATCCAGAGCAGACTGGACTGAATTCCTTCTTCAGCCGATCTGAATGATAAAAGCAGAAGTGGATGGGGGACTACCTCAAGATACGAGCGCCCATCGAAGACTGAAGACTTCGGAGGACGAACCTTACCTGCCCAGTCGGAGGGCGAGGGGAGTAGTGGTGGCAAGAGGGGGAGGGGTATTCAAGCGTAAAGACGCCGCTAAAGAGGAGCAGAAGTAATAATGTGCCAGGCAGAAAGAGAGGGTGGATTACAAACACGAACACCGACACACACAACCATTCGATGAATTTGAAAATGAATGAGAAGAGAATGAGCAGACGCAATGTGGAAGGATAGAGGAGGATATATGGACTGGAGGAGGAGAAAAATAAACAGTGAATGAGGAACATCGGGTTAAGATATAGGGGAAGAAGTAAGAGGGCAAGATGAGATGGAGAGGAGGAGAACAAATGAATAGAAGAAGTATAAATATTGAGAATTAAGAAGCAGTAGAGTTGGATAAATTGGTAGAGCCAAATAAGCTAATATTGATGAAAGAGTTACATCAGACAAGACAAACAAGGAGATATTTATTTTATTCCTCTACACCTTCTACGTGAAAAGAGCAAGAGGATAGAGGAGATCCGCGATTACAAGGAGAATATGAGTGGAAGAAGGATTGAAAGTGAACAAAAGAAAAAACCGTTCAGAAGGATAAGGAAGAGAAGATTCAGATTCAGATTCACATGGAACGGTGAAGTTTGGACCTTAAGAAGTCCATTCTCAGAGGAGATCCGCAGAGGAGATGGAATAAGAGGAGTAGAGGTGATAAGATTGGATTTACTTTTTATGCCGATTACAATGGAGAAGAAGAATTATTATGAAGAAGGATAGGAAGAGAAGGAAGAGAAAAATAGATGCGAGGATATCGAAATAGGGTGGGATAGTAAAATAAGAAATAATAAAAACAGAGAGGTAAAACTAGTCTATCAAAAACTATCAATTACATAGAAGAAAAATCTAGTGATTCCTGAAAACTCCGAATAATTACCTAGAAATTCCATACCTAGAAAATGAATAATGGATGAAATTAGACAATTGTAATATTATTTCTAAAACACTTCATTTGAGAATCATGTAGTTTTCGGCAAGTTTGATATTACTTGACGCTTTCACATTAAGAATTGATTCAAAAAGAACAAAACATAATCTAGCATAGCATATCAAAACAAAGAATTGCTCCAATTTAAGTCCAGCTTTGAAAATGTATCATGACTGTCAAATCGATGTGACAATTCAAAGCAACCTTCTGATCTACTTAAAAACATTTGCAATTATATTTTTCTAATAATTTCGAGGTGATTAACTGCTCGAACTGCTCGCTTAGAAAATAGATTAATAATAACTAGCAAAACCAATCAAATAGTTTGGAAATGATTCTATAGCTGTGAAAGTGACTGGTAAATTATTGTTTCTGATTCAAGCGTAAACTGAAATAGATGAAAGAAACTGGATAATACTGTTCCAATAAGACTAATATTTTGGTATTACAGTACGACAATTTACAGGTACTTGAAAATTTTCATGACAGGGAATCTGATATTCCTAGGAAATTACACGGTTACAGTATATCAAACTCAATTAATTATTGAAGAGTTAACATACTTGAAATGAGCACAATAAAGTAGAGCGTGCACTAGGTCGGTGGAGCGGCGCGACGCGGCGCGACGTGGCGCGGAGAATTTCTGACCTGGAATAAATACATGTAATCAAGTGTACCTCCGTGCACTAGGAGCGCGACGCGGCGCGCAGCTCGAAAAGTTTCTGGACTTTTCGGGGTCGGAACGGCGTCGCGTCGTGCTCCTAGAGCACGGAGGTCAGGTCGGAAAAATTCCGCGCTCGGGTAACTTCGTGAGGGCTCGGCTGTTTCCGAGCTCTGCTTCTTTCGAATATGACCAGACTATATAACCATAGTTGTTGTAATTGTTTTGTTGTATATTGCGTTTCTCATTGTATTTTTGTGTGTTGTGAATAAATTGAATAAATAAACAGATAAAAAAGGTACTGGTTATTGAACGAGCGTTATCGAGTTCCCACTTTTGACTTACTGAAGACGAAAGTCGTCCGTCTGTTTGTATGTTCTACAATAAATCCTTCAGAAAGGATTGATCAATCAGCTTCAAAGTTTGAACATGTACTCTTCGAACAGGACAAGTTCGTTGGACAACAAAATTGACACACTACACACTCGTTCGTCCTTTTTCAGGAAAAATAACATTGAAAGTGCGTAAGAAAGAATTGTTATGATTTATCATTTGGTCATTTGAAGAATTTATTGCATGCAATAAATTATACTACAGTTTTTCCAGTCATTCATTCATAACATCAGCTGAGGCAAATTGAGAGCTATCACACGCTCTGAAACATGATTTCAGCTGGATAATAATACAACATACGAGATAATTCACAACTTTTACATCTACAAAATAATATGACTTGATAATATTAATGTGCGGTTTCTGTCATGTATTTTCTTTTGAACCACTGTATCGAAATAATGTATCATGTATTTGGATTCATATGAGCATATTTAAGATGTTGAAGCGATAGAGTAAGTTAATATTAAAGAGTAATTATTTTTCATTTCAAATAGGATCCCCAATAACACCTACTGTTAAATATTATTCATGTAAGAGAAGTATTCAGCTGTTTTCAGAATTTTCATCAACTCTGTATTACTGAAAGTTGCGGGTTTCAAATATTACAATACAACAGTTATTGAGCGAGTTATAATCCATTATATTGCATGATTCACAACTTTTACATCTACAAAATGATATGGCTTTATATATCAATGTGCTGTTTCTGCCATTTATTTTCTTTTGAAATTCTGTATCGAAATAATGTATCATGAATTTGTATTTATATAAGCATAATTGCATATTTAAGATGTTGAAGCAACAGAGTAAGTTAATATTTGAAGAGTAATTTTATTTTCAAATTAGAACTCTATCTTCAACAACTGTCTTAATTCAAATCGCAATTGACAAGTCTACGTGACGACTAACTAGTCCAAAACGGCGACGCGCCGCGCCACGTCACGCCGCCCCACCGACCTAGTGCACGCGCAGCTTAAGAATGGGAAGGAGGAAAAACAGGAAGAAGAGGAGGAGGAGGAGAAGGAGGAGGAGGAGGAGGAGGAGGAGGAGGTGGAGAAGGATGAGTAGAGGAGGAGGAGGAGAAGGAGGAGTAGGAGGAGGGGGAGGAGGAGGAGGAGGAGGAGGAGGGGAGGAGGAGGAGGAGAAGGAGGAGGAGGAGGAGGAGAAGGAGGAGTAGGAGGAGGGGGAGGAGGAGGAGGAGGAGGAGGAGGGGAGGAGGAGGAGGAGAAGGAGGAGGAGGAGGAGGAGGAGGAGTAGGAGGAGGAGGAGGAGGAGGAGGAGAAGGAGGAGGAGGAGAGGAGGAGGAGGAGAAGGAGGAGGAGGAGGAGGATGAGGAGGAGGAGGAGGAGGAGGAGGAGGAGGAGGAGGAAGAAGAAGAAGAGGAGGAGGAGAAATAATTAGGAGTAAAAACAAAAACAATGATAATAAAATTGTATAGAAATTATTTCTATTACTGATACCTTACAAAAATTATAGAATACAAGAGGAAGGAAAACACTCAAAACATGATTTTCAAACAATACATTAGAAATGAGGAAAAAAGTTGCTTTATTGTGTCCAATTATGGTGCATTCCCATTGTCACGTGGTATTTTAACACCACAAAATACTTTGAATATAAACTATTGAGCTTTAATAGAATTATAAAATAGAAAGAATAGATAGCCTAGTGAAGTTACCGCTCAAGTAAAATCGAATGTTATTCATGATAAAGAGAAATCAGGTTATCTTTAAGCGATAAGAAAATCATGCAAAATTGTAATTCAACAATAATGAGAATTCCTTGGCAGAAATAAAAATTATAAAGCGGCTTATTTATTATTGTCAGATTATAAAAAATAAAAGTTTGAATGTATATTTTGAGGTTAGAATTCTTTTGTTTTGTTCTGATGAATCAAACGATCTAGGATCAATTGACAGTTCTTTGAATCGATACCTAACGAATCAGCTGATTGTTCAATCAATCAGTATGAATTGAATTGTAATTTTACTTACAAAATATATATTATATACACTAGGGAAGGTTTATGTGAATAGATAAGGACAATTATTATTGTTACACGATTATTTATTGCAATCTAAAAAATTATGAAAACCAAGAGTACACAAAACTCACATAAAAAATTAAATGTATATCATTTTATAGCATCATGTATCAAGATTTAATTATTAAAATACTCTTAGCCTATTACTTAATTTATTTGTATAAAAACTTTTTATTTATCTTTGTATAACAAAGATAGGAAAACCCTGAATCTTAAAGAACCAATTACATCACGTCTTACTAAGATGAGAAAGCCAATCAGAAGGAAGCTTATAAATCGTTCAAGGAAGAGATGAAACTTTTCGACAAATCACTCTCTCTGGCTTGTGATTTCGACCTGTGAGGAGCACATGGAGATTAGGGTTCTTTCTTCCAATTAATTTTTAAAAGCATCAAGCCAATCCCTAGTTAAATGTGAAGTATATGTAATTAATGTTTGATTATTTGTGAACTCAGTGTTGCTAAAGAGTTCTTAATTGTAATTTATTCCCGTAAATATATTTTTGATACTGATAGAAATTCATAAGAAATCTGGACCATGCGCGAGCCCAGCAGAGATGAAAAGGACCTGCCTAATTAACTATTGGAAATAATTAATTTACTCTACAAGACCTTCAAGAACATCATTATAGTGAGTGTGCGAAATTTGTCTTAAATGAGCTCATTTTAAGAAGGCCTTTAGCAGTGAATTGGGGAATTGATCAAAGCGCTATATAAATTCATTCAATTTTAAGAAATTCGCAATGTGTTGAAAGCTATTATATAGTTTCCATGCATGGCACGAACTCAAAAACCCTGAGATTTTTAAATTGTTATTTTTATTAATTATTATTTGCTAATTGATCAAAGCATGTCCTGTTAAATCTACAGACCAAACAGGTTTTAAGTTGTAGAATTCTGAATTGACTTGAAGTCCAAGTATCAGTATTAAATATAATATATATATTTTTAAAGCTCACAACTGTGAATGCTAATAAACCTTGTGAGAATTATTAAAATATTAAAGAATTTATTTATATTGGAATTATAGAGATAAGAATATGTTATATATATTATTTTATGGTAATATATTTTATGTTTTATGTCAGCATACAAAATCATAAAAGTTTTTATTATATCCTAACTCATCTCGTGATATACAGTTTGAGCTGTCTTGATACCAAGAAAAAATCTTCTGCAGCATATAAAATCAGTGAATCAATTAATATTTATCTTATTCAAAGCATTCATTACTTATCATCCTTTGATGATAGACAAACTATTCAGCCAGAAAGATCTTACCGATAATTATATTAATAAGTACACAGTATATCATATAAGGATCCAGAGAACTTCAAGAACTGGCGTTGTAAGTTCCAAGGAATTTCAGAAGGGTAAATTGGTGAATACCTGTATTCATGGCGAGCGTTTTAAGAATCAATTAGAAAAAACCATAATTGGTCTTCATTATTCTCGATTGGATACATGGTTACTGGTAATGAGTCACCAACTATCTTTTTGATTTCCTTATTGGTATTCTTCCAGAACTTCACGGAAGCAGCGGTAAGAATTATTAATCACAAATCATTGAACCTTGTGGTGATTAATTATATTTGGAAAATACATGCGCCTACCACTGAGCTAGAGCTGCGGTCTGAACCCAGCATATTTGCGAGCCGGACGGCCTTAACTTTTTGCAAATTTATTTGCAAAATAGGGATTTTAGCAACCGCTCTTATAAATATCAAAAATACCGCAACACATATGAATGGTTGGCAGTCCACACCATTACATATTGTCACCCAACACGTGGGGCAAAAATCTACATCTTTACACCAGACATGAGGATCAGTGCCCGTAACTGGTTCAGTGGAGATATGTGTTCCATTAGAACTGGGGGATTTTTCCATTAGAACTTATGAGAAGAATATTTTCACTGAACCGGACACGGGAACTGATAGTGATGGAACCTTCACTGTCCTTAATAGGCCACGTTTCATTCTTATCTATATATATATATATATATATATATATATATATATATATATAAAAGCGAAATGGCACTCACTCACTGACTGACTGACTCACTCACTCACTCGCAGAACTAAAAATCTACCGGACCAAAAACGTTCAAATTTGGTAGGTATGTTCAGTTGGCCCTTTAGAGGCGCACTAAGAAATCTTTTGGCAATATTTTAACTCTAAGGGTGGTTTTTAAGGGTTTAAAGTTCGTCTTTTAGCATGTTCTTCTTATTCTCTTAATCATAATTGGAAAATGTCCATATCATAATTATATTAGAACTATATCTAATATAGAACTATAATCTAGAGAGTGTACCACTTCGAAACAGTTGTTAACTGGTTAACTCGCTTTGCTCGCCATATCCGTTTAGCCAGACGTTTAGTCTGGACCCCCGACTGGATCGTCCTAACATATGATAAAAATGAAAAATGCAGGCGAGCGAAGCGAGCCTGCTAATCTCATTCTCGGACGATCCAGTCGGGGGTCCAGGGGGCGGAGCCCCCTGGCTAGACGGATATGGCGAGCGAGCGAGCCTGACGGCTAGTACCTTGATATATTCATGTCAAAGAATTGTTATACAAAATACAAATTAATACAATATGTTCCCTTTTCTACTGTTTTATCTTGTACGAGTATTTTTATTTAATTATTGATGAAATTCTACAACATCCAAATTATTAAAAGAAATACAGAGTGGTCCAAAATCTACTAATCATAATGCTTCAACCCAAGTTGTACTAGTAGTTCTGAATAGCAGACCTCGCTCACTTATAAACCACAGCCTCCTGTCTACAGTAACTGTAATACTGTCTATCAGATTCTCTCTGGCCGTGTCTTCTCGGCGAGATATCGGAGTGAAAACGGTCAATGGCTGATTGGGTTGTATCGAAAATGCTTCAATCAAGCCAGTTACACACACATTGGACGTGCGAATTTTTGCCGTGCAAAAATTATAGTGGAATTATAAATTCTACTAGATTGAATGGAACTTGAAAATTTTTTTTCATGATAAATATTTTTGAAAAAGCCATCACGCATATTCTATTTCTTCACGTCATTTCGAAGAGATTGACACCATTTTAAAGTATATACCTTCATGAGATACTCGGTTTTCTCATTTTTAGGTTTGGCATGATGGTGGGAAATACATGTTTCCCGCAGTAAACAGTACTTTTCTCTCTTCTTCTGAAGATGCACCAAATCTCCAACCGTGGAAAATGGACCTACAGCCTTCAACTAGATTGTAATTTTGAAGCTTCGAGGAATATTCTACAAAATCGTTTCAATAATATTAGTGTATGTCCACTGCAGATACATTTTACAGGGTGGAAAGTAAAATTTTCCCTAAAAAATTCTTGTATCAAGCTTTTGAAGTTATATTAATCACTAGCCGTCAGGCTCGCTTCGCTCGCCATATCCGTCTAGCCAGGGAGCTCCGCCCCCTGGACCCCCAACTGGATCGTCCAAAAATGAGATCAACGGGCTCACTTCGCTCGACTACATGTAGACCTCAGCGGAACCTCTGTACCGAATTTGAACGTATTATGTCAATTTGATCTCGAAAAACACCTGTTAATATGTCGGCGTATCTTTGGCGAAGAAAATTCTTCCACCTGAGCTAAACCTGTGTACTGATTTTTTTTTTAATATTTCCATCAATTATTGAAAAAGGTGAGGAAACGCAGAAAAGCTGAGAAAACGCTAATTTTGGGCGTATCTTTGGCGTTATTTCAAATTCCGTCTAACACAACATTATTGCACCCCAGCTGAGCTTCTGTAGTAAATTTGAACATTTTCTGTTTATTTGTTCTCGATAAAGCTGAGAAAACGCAGATTTTGGGCGTATCTTTGGAAATTTTTCCAATTCCGTTCTTATTGCGCCTCTAAAGGGACAACTGAACACACCTACCAAATTTGAAATGTTATGTCATATTTTTATCATATGTTAGGACGATCCAGTCGGGGGTCCAGACTAAACGTCTGGCTAAACGGATATGGCGAGCGAAGCGAACCTGACGGCTAGTAATATAATATCCCCAGGAATAGCTCTGATTGAAGTAGCAGTACCCAATCAATTTTTCTGCGATAAATCAGGACCTCCTAAATAGGTATTTAGGAGGTACTGGATAAATTGGTATTTGGGAGGTCCTGGATAAATGTATTTCAATCTTCAACTTGGTGCCAACCTAACAAAGTCAACTCAACTTAATGCCAACCTGACAAAATTTTTAATTTAGTTACCAGAACAACTGTTTCGAAGAGGTACTCTCTCTAGATTATAGTTCTATATTAACATATATGGTATGGACATTTCAATTAAAATTTAAGATATTGGGAAAAGAAGAATATACATGCTAAAAGACGAGCTTTAAACCCTTAAAAACCACCCTTAGGGTTAAAATATCGCCAAAAGATTTCTTAGTGCGCCTCTAAAGGGCCAACTGAACATACTTACCAAATTTGAACGTTTTTGGTTTGGTAGATTTTCAGTTCTGCGAGTGAGTGAGTGAGTGAGTGAGTCAGTCAGTGAATGAGTGCCATTTCATATATATATATATATATATTATATATATATATATATATATATATATATATATATATAGATAGATAGATAGATAGATAAAAGACGAACTTTAAACCCTTAAAAACCACCCTTAGAGTTAAAATATCGCCATGTGCGTCTGTGTACACGATATCTCATCTCCCAATTAACGGAATGACTTGAAATTTGAAACGTAAGGTCTTTACAATATAAGGATCCGACACGAACAATTTCGATCAAATGCGATTCAAGATGGCGGCTAAAATGGCGAAAATGTTGTCAAAAACAGGGGTTTTCGCTATTTTCTCGAAAACGGCTCCAACGATCTAGATTAAAGTTATACCTGAAATAGTCATCGATAAGCTCTATCAACTGCCACAAGTCCCATATCTTTAAAAATTTCAGATTTCCCCATCTATGCAAAGTGTGATTTAGAGCTTATCAACAACTATTTTAGGTATAAATTTAATCAAAATCGTTGACGCCGTTTTTGAGAAAATCGCGAAAGGCCCTGTTTTTGACATCATTTTCGCCATTTTAGCCGCCATCTTGAATTGCATTTGATCGAAATTGTTCGTGTCGGATCTTTATAGTGTAAGGAATTCCAAATTTCAAGGAGTTCCAAATTTTAAATCAATCCGTAAAAACATTAATTACTTACATAAAAATAACATCTGTATAATGGCGATCAGTTTTGTCCATAGACTCCAGTAGCACACCTGTGCAGCTTTGCACGTCGTACCAAAATCCACGTCAACTCCAAGAAACACTTCACATTGAATAAATGAGAGTTCCATGTTTCAGACCTACTAGAACTAATAGGCCTACTAGCTAGTAGAACCACTAGCCTAGCATTTAGCTAGGAAGTAGTTTTACTGTATTGTCGGAATAAAATAAGTTGAGACTTGGCCCTCCATCCTAAAAAAATAATTCTGACCATTTTTGACAATTTGAAAAATAATTTAAATATTTCTAAGAAACTTTCTTAAAAACTACTTAATAAATTAACATCCTTCTTGCTCTCACAACCCATTTACTTATCTCTTAAAACAAAAAGGTTTCTGGCATATCAAAAAGTTCAAGTTGTCTGCTCACAATGTTTCGACATTGACGAACATAAACATTAATTGGAAAATAACAACTATAGGTCAGATGAAAATGATCTACACATCAATAGAAAGGAGACATTCTTCCTGTTATAAAATTCTTACTTATTACGACATCCCATAATTCTGAGGGAGGTGACATTCAAAAGAAGAACATAATATTCTTGCGATGTTTTCAATTTAATAAGAAAATCCTTCAACCCTCGACCTTTTTTAGCAATAATGAAATATCGAGGATGATATTCTACATACAATTCTGTGGTTAAATTGGAAATTTTAGAGAATTGCAATTTCACACAATTTTGCAATGCTGCTATTTTTACGGATGGAAGGCCAAGTCTCAACATATTTTATACAAACTATAGTTCTAGTTATCTAGTCAATATTTTCGATGAAGTAGCAAGAAAGTTATACCACTAACGCTTCAAATGTTAGAATTTCAACATTATAACGCTTCAAATGTTTTAATTTTAACATTGTAACTCTTCGATGCTTCTATTATTTAAAAAATATATATTGAATAAGATTATTGTAATAACAAGGTGCCAACAAGAAAATAATTTTGAGAATCGCCCAAAACCAATAGCGAAAATGAAATTCTTCAGTTGAACATCATCTTCCAAAAAAAAAAACATGAGTGGCGGCTAGGGCAAATTAAGTTTGGAAATTGCAGGTTCCAATCCGATCAGAGTAAAAAGGGAAAGAACATTATACATTCATAATGAAATGTATAGGATTTTTGTCCTTCAAAAGTGTATGTTTGATCTTTGATATCAAATTCTCCTCTTCACCGTAGTTCTAATACGAGATATGAGAATAAGAAATATAAGAGAAGTTTTTTCAATCAAAGGATATACCTACTCAAATTTGTTGCATAACAGTTTCAAGAAATGAATTGTCCTTCCTATAGGCCTGAACTGCAGGCCTGCACAGTAGTACACTTTTTTTACAACTGGTAAGCGCGACATTTTTTTTTAGTTTGTAATGTTATTGTGTATAGTGTAATATTGTTAGTATTTTAATAATGTAAAACTGATACTGAAGTTCTCTTTCCTTTTTTTATTTTTAGTTTTTTTTACTCTTTCTTAATTTGCTTTGTTAACTGTAACACTTCTGTTTTATTTTAAGTAGTTTTTTTCTCCCCAAACAGATTTTGTAACATTGGGGATTATTTTCCATATATATTTGATTTTTTGTAATGTTCTTCAGGGTATGATTGTGATTTTTAGTTATATGGTAATTATTTCAGTAACTATGGTAACTATGCTCTGTATATATTGTAAAAATGGAAAATAAATTATTGATTTGATTTGAGTGGAAAGAGAATAGATTCCAACCCTTTAATCTTGTCAACAGTTTTGCTGTTCTGTCATATCTTTCTTGTTGGTGTTTGTTTTATTTATTATATTTCCAAGTTAACTTATTTTTCTTCAAAGATGAAAATTACATGATGGTGGAATCAAAAGTAATAAGTTATAAATAATCTTTCTGAAAAAACGCAAGTAGCTATACTGTTGTAGTCTATATTTGAGTAAATAGCTTGTTTTAGTTGTTTTTCTAATAAATTTATCAATTTGTAGCTCTCAATTATTATATAGGCTACAGGCAGATATGCCATTATCATCATGACTTCGGCTGATAAGTATTCAAATTCTCTCAAGAAATCGATTATTTGATATGTACAATGTTGAGTTGGATTTTATTGGAAGCATCTTTTAAAGGCTTCATCAGCAGGAACAGCTGAGTATTTCGCCAGCAACTTATTTTTAAAAGTTAATTTGAATGGCTTTTAGGTTGCCTTGCATAAAGGATTATCATAACAATATCCAGCTCACTAATAAAATTAATTAAACGCTTGAATATTCTTTGATTTTTTGAACAGCCACTCTAATTATGGTCAAGTAATTCCAACTCAAAAACAGATTCAGAAGAGGAAGACATCGCGAACCCACCACGAAAACAATGAGAAATCATAATTATCACTAATCAGAAGATTAATTTTATTTTCATACTTACGCTATAATTAACTATTCAAATGATTTATTATGGGCAGTAAAATGAACAGATAAATTTAATCATTCAATTTTATTACAAAAGAGACAAATATATTTTACACAGAAAACGGAAGCGCGTTTATAACATACATAGGTTGATTTGTTTCCACACGTTGAAAAATATACAAAATTTCGTTATTTCTATAAAAATTCTCCAATTCAACCTAATACTGCATTGAATTTCTTCTAATCCATCGGCAAACACATTTTCCATCGACCATTAGCTTATAATGTAGATAGAAAAATATCTCATAATAAAACTGATAATGATACAAGAATGATACTACTAGAAATGTCCACAAAAAATTAGAAAGCATAATCTCGATTATCATGCTAAACTGTGGATAGCATCTCTGTTACATTAAACTTCAGAATAGGTATCTACTTTTTGAAAAAATGCAATATTGTTGTACCCTTCAACCTGGGTTAAATTCTTCTCTTATTGTCAAATTGAATATTGTGATATTGTCATAATGATTTCAAAAATTTTGTTTCCAATGTTCTGTTCATAGGTCAAGTGCTAGATTTGGAGGAATGAGATACAATTTCTACATCGAACGAGTTTGTAAAATTTATAATTTCATTGATTTGATAGAAAAACTTCACATTGCAAAAAATATTAAAATAAAGTGCATCTAAAAGCTAAAAACATATTAAGTACTTATATTTTACGAATTATACACATTTTTACACATTCAACTGATGACTTCAAAGTAACATTCTTCTGAATCTCCATCCTACCAAGTTTTTTCGCAATCGTTTTGAACTAACTACAAGGTTGAGTCACTTTGAGAAACACACTCAATCACTAATTGAATGATGTTATTTGCGAAGAGAGCAGAGTGAGTGTAGCTCTATTTGAGTATTGGAGAGTACCGTACTCAAATATTCATTCTGATTGATACTACAACGACTTCTGTGTAACTAAGCTGTTCTAATAATTCATTTAGCTCATTCAGCTCACATAGTCGACATCTCATGTTTGGTCCATTAATGTTTGTTTGAAAATAAGAAACATTTTAGGCCTACTACCTGTTTCGAAATTACTTTGTACAATAGAGATGCAACACTAATGCTGATTGCTGACACCCTATCACAATGTCACATCACCAATGCAATGAGCCATTGTGTACTGAAACTAGCAAACTAAAATTGTGACACACTACAAACTAATTAAAATTAAATGCTTATCAAAATAATACTAATTTTCAATATTATGACTATAAATGCACTCATTCAATCATTATCGAGTTGGAGTAATAGTACAATAATTGCAACAGATAAGCAAAAACATCGCTTTACATAGATATTAAAAAGATGCCCTTGGCAACATCACAGATTAATAACATAAAAATAAGGATCAAGACGATTCTGAAAGATTCAAAAAATTTCAGACATTTTTCATAGGATTTTCTTCCTACATTATTAAAATCTATTGTAATGAGCTACCACCGATTTTTAAAAAATAATTTTAAAAATAATAGCTGCCAATAAATTTTTATGGATATTTAAAAAGAATTTTCAAACTAATCAAAATGGTTCGCTATAATAAATTAATTTAAAATGCTTGTGTCAGTTTTGTTTTTAATTCATAAAATCTTCAGTTTGAATGTTTTCATCTGCATGAAAAGTACAGTACCGTACTTTATTCTTCAAATAAAAAGAGATTTTTCCAATAATATTCCTTGATAAATATACTTTGATCATTGCAATAAAATGAATATTGATATCATCCTTTCTTATGATAAGCCACAGTACACAATGATACTCTAATTATAATCAATGATTTAGCATTACATGAATCACGATAATATAATAATACAATTAATTATTGTATAATTGCATGTGTTAATGAATATAAAAAGAAGCTACATTATACAATATTTCTAAATGCAACAAATATAATTATTTTGATAATTACACACATAATGCGTACAATAAAACTTCAGCAAACAACTTTTTACAATCCATCAATAATGTTGTACCAATTTACCATTCAATCGTCTCGAAATCAACTAGACTTTGACGATTTTAGTAGATGCAATTAATATATTTTCAACACAAAAGCAATTCAGAAATTCTACTATATTTTTCAGCAATATATTTTGAAATCGTAAAAATACTGTTGAATGATTATGTGACTAAATTAAGTAGATGGAAATCATAAAGACATTGATTCAAAAATTATAAAAAATGTTAAATGGTACAATAACAAATTATTTAGGCCACTCCAATACCAAATAATTCGAGAATACACTCTCGAAATGTTTTTACATACATACATTCTCTATAACACTACTTTCCAGGCATTTCAGAAAGATAACTATAAATTCATATTCCTAAAATTTAACAACACTCGAAAATTATTCTTAAAAATCTTTGTCCATAAAAAAATTCCGAAACGAGTGAATTCAGTGATGAGCCGTCATTGAAGGGACCAGCACTTTTCACTGATAAGTTTCCATGCAAGGAAACAATCAATTCCAGAAATCATTAAAATTATTGTGAATAATGACCAAGTAGGTAAGCATTATATAATGTTTTGTCTCAAATAACACGTTCATCAAATGAATGACATTGAAAATAATAATAATTATATAATTTCAAAGTTAATCAAATTTGTACTATAATCAAGATAAATGATTGAAGATGAAAACATTGGAATCTTCAATGTTCATGATTGATACTTTTTAAGTATCTATTGACACTCATGTAAGTAAAAACTAGAATGTGAATCAAGAAATGCGCTAGATAAATTCCACTAAATATCTCCTCTGTACCTGGAAATCAACTACGTTTCATTAAATCAGTTACATCAGTCTTATGTTCTATTTTGAAAACATTAAATACAACCATATCACAATTTCTGATTAGAAGATCTACGAGGAAAAGAAATATTCAATACGAAAGGAGATGGATACAATGAACATTATATAATGCCAACTTATGATCTCTTACAACTCTAACATATTTAAACTGTAACTTCAAACATGAAATAAATCAAGTTGATCGAGCGTAAAAGGGACATATATTTATGAAACGTATTTGAATTCGAATTTAATTGTATTTCCTGAAATATATATAATATAGAAGATTCAGAGTCTTGAGATTAAGTTAATATGGGAGTAATAGAATAAGGAATAAACAATGAGAATTAATAATAACAAAGTCATAGATGCAGTTATCTTCAAGCAAACTTCTCAAGCCTTTTCAAGCGACGCCCAAAAGCCACATGTGCCGTCATGGTGACTTTTAATTGATGCTTGATCCAGTTCAAACTGTTTTATCTCTCTCTCAAACGGCAGAATCTTTGGCAAATCCAGTCTTCGCAACAGATTTCTTGATATCGTATTGGACAGTTGTATCCTTTTTCCCACTGCAAAAAAATTAATATAAATAATCAAGTTAAATTCTAATAGAAATCTATATTTGAAGAGTTTCTACAGTTGATTAACTAATTTATTGGCTGGAAAAATAGATAGTCTAGTTGGGTTCTAATTCCGTATGTTTTCAACTCATCGTTGAAACTCCTAGAAGGAGATGATTAGCAGAAAAAGTTGGAGAGGGGAAAAATTTGAAGAATTACCTATTTTCAACGGTGTGTATCTCGGAAGCTATCAAACATACAACGAGCAAAAGTTGTAGCAAATTTGCTAGTTCAGTTTTGTGATGTAAGCAATTTTCTGTTTTCGATGTACTGAGGGGAAACAAAAGATACTCCTTTCCCTATCTCCCACCGTAAACGCAGCCCCTCTTCTCCACAGGCTAGAGGACTATAAGTTAGTATGATTACCTCTTAACTACTATCAACAATGCCCGTGAAAATTGACTTATATTTCACGTGATCTAACCCCCATTTCAATCAGTTGAACTGACTAGCGAATGTCATTTATTGATTAACCAATCAAGATCATTACAGTTTATATTATTAATTTTTTGAACATTTTCATGGTCGAAATACATCAGAGAAATTAGTTAAAATACGCCAGTTTTGTTACGTTACAACACAGTACGGGTTACAAAAAGGATTCCACTTAATTATTGCTATAAAGGTACACTATATTGCATTACAAACATAATCAAATATAGTGTTATAACACTGTAGTGGTTCCCATTATTGTCGAGTGAATACTATTAGATTAACTATAGGCTATAAAATGTTACAAATATATTATATTGCTAGAGAAATGCTTAATATATTTCTAAAAGTAATTGATCGGTTACAAATCACAGATTTGAAGATTGATTATGAATGAAATGGAGTCATACTCACTTATCGATCATGGGTGTTGATGATTCGATATGAATTTTCGCATCACGGTGTCCACTGTTCAGCAGCTCCTTGCCTTCACTGTGGACAAAAAAATGATAAATAAAACTAGAAAATCTACTAATTTTTGAGAAATCACCTCGATAACAAGAAAGCGTAATATCTCAAAATGGGGATCACATTCCGAAAACATTTCTAGATTCGCAGAAGTAGAAATATCGTATGTAGGCTACATTTTTTTTGTAGCACGTTATTTCACATGCACAATGAAGCAATGTACAACAAAGAGCATATAGATTTCATGAGTGACTGAGAGAGGAAGTTAACTGGAAAACTTTGCATGTTATCAAGTAGTACGGTATTCAGAAAAAAATATTAATTTTTTTACTAAAGTAGTTCATGGATGAGTTATTGATGATATTTCTACACAGTGACAATGATATTCTAGAAGGATATGGCGTGTCATGTAGGCTACATACCGTATTACAGAAAGCCATCTACAACATGATGATGAAATTATCATCGCAAATAAAGTCCTTTAGAAATTGACATATAAAGAGAGTATTAACTTAAACATTATAATATTCTATTTACAGAACTTTGAGCGAGTAAAGTTTGATTTTCCACATAGTTAGCATAGAGAAAGTAAGGAGAAGAATAGGCCTATTAGACAACAAATAATTGGAAAATTGAAGACAGAAAATTAATGAAGGAATCGCTCACAAGCTAGAACGATTATATCATTGTTTTCACAAAGTGTTCACAGGAGAATAGATTATGTTCAATAGATGAAATTCATAAAGGGGTTAATGTGATGTTAGTAGTGAAAGCAAAAAAGGAAGGAATTATTTTTAATCAAACAGTAGGCTATCATTATTATTTATGTTCTGAAATTATCAATAAATTAATATAACAAATCATTTCAATTTTTACCCGCGAGCTATCTAAAACCAATGTTGAATAGAGAGTAAAAATTCATAAATATGCTTTTAAAATTCGAAGTATGGTTATTTATTACGTTTTAACCTGAAAATAATGTAGTTTTATTATATCTCTGAATAGAGCAGTGAAAAAGTTTGTAAATATAAAATAATCAGTACTTGATACTTGTATCAAAGATTATTCTGTAATATCCACTTTGAAGATCAGGTAGATCAATTCTTAAACTAATGGTAGTAAAGAAGCCTCTACTTTTCAGAAGTAGTTTAGCTTACAATTACAAAAATAGCAGCTTACAATTTTTATTTAAGAAACTTCTTTTTAACTCGGAGTGAAGAGGAATATCAGGATAGATACAGAGTCCAACAAGAAGAATGAGGAGATTTTGTCAAGTAAATGATGTCGATGGAAACGTGTTGATCACATTTAATCAATCTACGAAAATTGATTTGGATTTTCTAACTATTCTAACGTTTCTTACAGTATAATTTGCAAATATTAGGATGAGATTGAAATTGTACAAAATATACTCATTTCACATTGAAAAAAATTGGAATTTGAATAAAATATATTCTCATTGAGTTCATTAGTATCTGTGCCATTATATTTGCACATCAAAAACTTGACAGAATTCCTCTTACAAAGCAAAAGAGCACACCTGTAGGCAACTATACATGCATGGACCCAGCAACACACATTCAGTTTTCATAATTTTTGTAACTATATTATTCAATGAAAGTTTCAATAAAATTGAAGTATGACATTCAGTAAATGTTGATAATGAAGTTCACATGACGGGACGACGACGGGAGCTGGGGACAATTTTAACCATTCAATTACTACTGTCGTCTTCCCGCGTCTCGCACTCACCACTCACTGGTGTGCGCAAGGCTTATAGGCCATTCATATAAATTTATCATGAAACTATCAATACATAAAAGACACAGTTTTGATGTATTCAGGCCTATAACGACAAGTTATAATTGTGTCACAATTGACTGCACGTCGTTATAAATAATACATCAAAACTGTGTATTTACATCGCAGCTCGGAATGAATCGAGAGCCATCATCTTCAATATATGAAACATTTTTTATTCCTCCAAAGCTCACATGAGTGAGTTATTCATGGATAATGGGAGGGATTATGTTGGAAGCTGAAAGGACGGACCTACAGTTTAGATGGGTTCAAACGGGAACAAATCACCTGCAAGTGATTTTCAAAGAGCATCACTAATTAACTAATGTTCTGGCACAAGAATCGGTCATCCGGCCAATGAGAGTAGTAGTATAGGCCTGTAAATTCTAGCGACATTCATTTCCGTTATTATCATGGGAATATCCATAATTAATAATTATTTACTGAAAAAATTATCATTCAATTTAATTAGATATTAATTTAAAAAAACATTTTCGCAGAATGATTATGTTTTAAACATTTATCGCTGATTTTATACTTGAGAGCTCCAGTATTTTACATAAATGATGAATCGAACCAATCAAATTAAATTATCACTCAGTTAAGATTTTTTATTAAATACGTTATAAATGAGATTCACTCAATATTATGAGTTACCGTAATGAATCATGAACAATAGAAGACTATGAACCTATTGATGAAATTTGATTGTGCAATGTGATGTACTAATTGTATGTGTGAGGAAGCTACAATATTTAAAATTCTTGAATACAGTAATACTGTACTGAATTTTCACAACCGAGATCGATATCAGCATCATGTCAAGTAGGTGTGGTTATCTGATTATTTATTGATTGCTATTCCGGTTGGTACAAATAAGCACTAATATAGTTTGTTTTTTATTCTGTTGGTTATCAATATTTATTATAACTATATTTTGTGTTTCCTGTGGTTTGAAGAAAACATTTCCAATTTTGAAGATTGTAAACTGAATTTGGACTCTATTAAGAATTGAAAAAGGTCAGTTTTGGGCAGGAGAGCCTTTCCTTGAAAATGGTATTTGTACATGATAAAATGGAGGAAAACTGAATATGTGTGTAGGGCCCTGTTTAACGGCGAAAAGCGACACGATCACGAGACAGTTGACAGTCGATTATGTTGATTAGATGTTCTTACAAAACAAAGTTCATATCAGGCAGAGGACGTTTGAGTTCGATATCAGTGAGGGAATTATTTCCGTTGCTGTTACTATCCGACGGCGAGGTCTCTTTCTGGCTGCAGTAGGGTAGAGGAAAACGCCAGCTATACAGGCTGCGAGAAAGTATTATTAGTAGATGATAATATATTTTTAGCAGTTAATAATAGAAATCATAAGAAGTTACAACACCCACACACTAAACAAATTCACAGAGAAACAAAGATAAAACAGCTTCCACCAAAGATTGGACTGAACAATTATAACTCATATTGGTTTAATCAACTCCAAGGCTCCAAGCACAACTTAATCTAGATTTGAATCAAGCTGAGGTCGCATTTATTATTATTTTGTACAATTGGATCGGATGATAGTTTCAACTCAAAATATAATTGAATTTCTATCGAGCTTACGAGCAGTTGCTGACAGTTGGAGTAATGTCAGAAAATACAACGAATTAGACAATTTTGACAGTAACGTCAGTTGAAATGAAAGTTGAATATAATGGGAAGATTACTTTCAAATCAATCTGAAATGAAACATTTTGGTCTTGGTCTGTCCCTGTTACTTAAGAAATATTCAAGTGTGAATAAAAGTAGTATTTTAAAAATTGAAAGTTTCAACACTGTTCAGTAACAGTAGGCTACAATAAATATCAATCATTCAATCAAAAGGGAACATTTTCAACGAATATTTGGTGTTTGACACCAATTTTGGAGACCACTACTGTAGAATGAAGACTAAATATATTTTCAAAAAGCTGTCATCTAGCAGGAATGATCGAACCTACAAAATGACAGACAAATTTGGAAATTCATCAAAGCTTTTAATTTTCTATAAAGATCAATATTTTATTGTATATGTTATGACTTATCAGCTTTTGAATGGTAGCAATTCTTTTGATAATGTAATCTACGTTGAATTTCATAGATTTTATTCAATAGCAGTATAGGATGATGTTGATACAGTATTATAAATACTATTTTGATAACATGGAAACCTATTCAATGCAATATCATTTTGTTGGTTTATTGTGGCATTTTCTTAGATTTTATCTACTTAGATTCTATCTACTCATTCATAAGAGCATAACAAAATTGAAACTATGAATCCTGGGAGAGGAGATAACATGACTTGATCTGTTAGTAGTATTAGTATTGTAGTTGAACAATGTTTTTCAAAACTATTCTTTATTTGTTGTGATTAAAAATGTTTGAATTAGGAGAGTTAATTTTTTATTTATCAGCAGCTTACCTTGTCATCTTAGGATCATCTTCTCTCGGTTGTTTTCTTGAACTCTTGCCACACAAGAGATGAAGGAGCCCAGCATGATGCACGAAATAACAGGAGACGTCAACGATGATGAAGATCAGCAGCAGGATGCCGATCAGAATCGCAAACAGCAGTGCGCTGCTCAGCTGAGAGGTATCTGCACCGATAAAGGTACCAGTGCCTGAAATCACATAATTAATTCAACATTTTCATCAAATAGAAACAGAAAATAGATTGGTCAAATGTAAAAACATCCAAAAATCAATGCATTCATTCATTGCATTCATTACAGCAGTAATTCCAATAACAAACAATACTTCCCTCATGCAAACAGTGTCCATAATATATTTTTATCTATTTTCCATAAAAATATTACATTTATTTTTCATCAAAATATAAAAAATACAACATACCCGCTTGAACCAAGAAAATTATGATTCATTATATTGAGTATTTTGTATTGGATATGTGGTTGAACAGATTTCATATTTGTTGGGATGGACATGTTGAGCCACCGATTCAAGTTGCCTATAAGATATATTGGTCATGTTAGAATCCCTGAAATTGATGAGATACTACCTGAAAAATGTGCCAGCCATGTCACTCAATATTATAGTGATTCATCCACTGATACTCTGTATTCTGAAGAGAATGGAATAATTATACATGAATCTATAAAGTAAAAGTAACATAGTGTAACCTTTTTTTGGACTACCTATTATGATACTTATATGATGGAAATTCAGGGAGGAATAGATTGTGCCTGTAGGTCCTGCCCAAATATTTCGATGAATTGCCATAATTTATTGTTTAAATAAATGATAAATCAATAATTGATAATTCCACTAAGCACTTTTTACAATATATTTTGATTTTTATGTGAATCATCATATTGCTGGATGATGTCGACATGATCATTTTACTTTTGAATAATATAAGTATTGATGACATGATTCAAAATTCATGGCGGGATTCGAACCAACTGTTTGAACATTTATGTCTTATCTGTCTATAGCTAAAAGGCCTCTACAAAACGACTGAGCAACGGCCAACAGTTTCAGTGTATGATTTTAGTTTATGTCTTACATAGCTATGGGTAGAGATGTCAATAAAATGAGGAAAAAATATAATAATTTAAATACTATCTCTGCATTACAAACTCAATCCAACATTATTTCAGGATAATTCAATCGAAAATAAAGACAAAAATGATAGAACAATTCAAATCGATCGCTCCCACTATTTAAACAGCATAGAGAAGTTTTATATTAATCATGATTTTTTTTTAATTACGAAGAAATCTTTTAAATATGAATCTAAATTCCCGAATTCATCAAGTACAATCAGTAGGCCTATGCATAAAAATGTTTTTTTTTTCTTTAGAATAATAATTTTAACTGTGATTGAATGCCGTTTCCGGAAACTTCGATAAAATCCTTTGTGTAGACGTTTTATATTGATATTGTATAATTTTAATCAACTCCATCAGAAATCTTCATAACCAAAACTCCTTGGAATCAAATAAATATTTGATGGAACATTCGATGTGAAATGGTATAGATTACCAAAAGAAAACATAATTAATTATGGAACATATAAACAACGAAATCGCCTGATTTTAGTATTATTCATACTTTTTGGATTGTCCATCTTGTAGCTTCTGCCTTAAATTCTAAGTTATTCCAATTATAATAGTTGTATTCATATTTTATACTTATTACATACATTCAATTCCAGACAATAGAAACTCACATCAAAGAACATCTGTATTATACATACTGGTTAGAAAAAGTTCTAAAATGAGAATAAATAATTTAATAATGATCTATTATGAAATACAGGAATCATAGAATCAAACTTGAAACTTTGCACCATTCTTTCTTTCAAACGACATATTAGGAATAACTGAACTGCTTATACAAGATGAAAAATAATGCAACTCTGAGTTGAAAACAATATAAGTAATATGTTATTATGTGGAACACCAAGTGGATCCTACAGTGGAATAGATGAATTATTATGAATCTGTACATGAGCATCAAAACGTTTTTGAATGTAACTGATGAATGGAATTGTAAGGCTTCATATAATTAGAACATTAAGAGCCAATTCCATGAGATACATTATAACTAGATTCTCCAATTATCCAACACCACCATATCAGCAGACCAGACCACATTCAATACAGTATCATAAACATGCTGAATCCAATTTCCACCAAAACCATCATGAATCATACAGCTCTATCGATAGAAATAGGAGAGTTATTTAATTGAATAAGTACATAAGTACAAATAATAATAAGTACTATAAGTACAAATAACTTTTACCTGAATCATAAAATGCCAATCGATCCAATCTAACCAAATTAACCTTAAATATATGATCCTTCAAAAATTCGGGTTCACAAGTTCGTCAATGGTATTGAACTCCGTTTTGAGCACCTAATAATTTTAATCATAGCTGTGAGCATACTAGCTCAAATAAATATTTACTTCCTAGCTCTATTGCTTCCATCAACAACTAACAACCCAGAAAGTTCCAGCAAAGATAATCTAGAAGGTGAAAAATTGAGTTGCGTGGAAAGTATTACGAAAATAGGTGGGGTGCAAGAAAATGACATTCGAAATTATGGAAAATTACACATGAATTTATTGAATTTTCAAAGATAGCGACGGCTCAAAGCGTGGGTAATGATAAGACATGGGGTGCTTAATATGATGATATGTGTATGATCCTACAGCAGTCGATGGTTTCTGATCCCGAGCAACTAAAAAATTAAAATGAAGATAGTGTGGTCCACGTTATAATGGCAGTGGATACAGATAGAAGAATAGCGATGCCTATTCTATGCATTAATTACATTTCTACACCGTCAAAAACATAATTGTCATCGTTGTGGACCTATAAAAGGATAGTACCACCGGCTTTGTCGAATGATAGACAAGGATAGCAAAACCGAAGTTGATCAAATACTGTCATTATAACGTGGACCTCACTATAGTAATGGTGACAATGCATTGTAATGAAAAGCTGAGAAGTGCACCAGTGCAAAGTGCAAAATACAATCATTGATAATTCAGATTTAGAAATGTATGTGAACTACATTATAAATTTTAATTTGAAATAAGTTAAAAATATATAAAACTCAATTTTGAAGTTGCAAGACATAATTTAGCTATGAGGAATAATACTGGAGCTCCAAATCTAGATTCCACTTGATATGGGAGGCCTAAATTCCACAATATATATTGTGAGTTTTCTTTCAACCTTCTGATGTGTGTTCATGGTTTATTGATTCCACCAACATCATTATTGATCATTTTAAAGTAATTTATTAATACTAAACATCTTATCAAAAGTGATTGGTCAATTATTCTGATCTGTAATGTTTTATTGGACGTTTTCAATTTGAAACCTAGAATATTACTAATAATTAGTATTTGGTGTAATTAATGATTGTTGAAAAATGTAGAATCCGAATATTCTAGGTTTCAAATTGAAAACGTCCAATAAAACGTTACAGATCGGAATAATTGACCAATCACTTTTGATAAGATGTTTAGTATTAATAAATTACTTTAAAATTATCAATAATGATGTTGGTGAAATCAATAAACCATGCACACACATCAGTATAATTATTATAATATAATTTAATATGTTTATGGGAAAATGTATTGTTCGATTGATCGTATTTTTTTCAATGAAAGAAATTTAGTACACGAACCAGTATTTTAGTACTGCTGAAAATAAAAATATTTTATTGATGGATCCATTAGTAATTTAATACCAACATAATCTGAGTGAATAATCAACAATAATTGTACATATTATATAATACGGTGTGCAATAACAAAAACACAGAGACAGTGTGAGCTTGTGACTATTAATCTTCTACCTAATCAACTAAACCGTGCACTAATCTAGTGACTGTAAAAAGAAGAAGAAAAGGAGGAGAAAGAAAAGCAGCAGTAGAACCTACAAAGCAAAGTGAGCAAGTGTTACACCCAAAAGCAAAAGATGGAAGAATGAATTTATTTTTATTGTGTTAATTTAAACTTTATTGTTAATCTATATGATTCTAAACCTAAGCAAGTAGAGCTGAGCTTATTGAACATAATTACCTATAATGAGGTAGGTATTGAGAGACTATGAGGTCATTTTGAGGTTTAAACTCATCCTCATTCGAATTAGATGGTCTTTCTGATCCTGAAAAGCTCAATTAAAACTTTTAGCATCTCTTCAAAATAAGCCACCTACTAAGAGCGATGAAGAAATAATTCTGAACAGATCTTCCAAGAAAAAATTTCAATTCATAATAGTTTTAATAATCGAGACTTGTCAACCAATTATGTGTGAAATTTTCTAGGTTCAAATATGTTGTTTTCGAATAAATCTTTGAATAATATTCACCAACATATTTTTATACTAGTCATGAATAAAACAGCTTATAAGAACATAATGTTCTCAAAAGAGCATTAACGGTTGTATTTTTGGTGGTATATGAATGCTTCAATTATATTTTCACGAGATAAATATTCTTTGAATAGATAATTGTTGAGATTTTTTCACTCTTCTCTACAAAATCATCAATGACAAGATGTTGCTCAGAAACGCAATATTGATAAAAAATGCTTGATAAATGGTTAAGAGAGTCTATATAATAATTAGGTGATTCCTCACAGTAATGGGATCCACTAAAAGCCACTCACTTGAAAATCGACTATAATTAGAAATAAATGATAGCATTTTATTGACTATTTAGAGAGAACTTCAGTTTTAGTTAGATTGCACTACGTTTATATGATCATTTTAATTATAATTAGACAGGTACCGTTTTATTACTACAGAGTGGGGCAGAGCCGTTTGACGAGTTTGGAAGGGTTATAAGTAATGAACCGTTCAACTTGGAAAACCATTCTCTAATGGATTCAATTCAGTTTGAAATATAGTTTTTATTGTTAATTTTTTGGAAATTGTATCAGTTAAATGGCGGCCATAAGCAGAAATACACTGATGTAGCGTATTTTTGAAGTTTTAGAACGTATTCTGGCACACTGTGATTGGTAAGGCTCTTCTCTGATTCGCTCCTTTAGTTCTTCCAAGGTGTGTGGGCGATCTTTGAAAACTTTATTTTTAAATTAATCTCATAGAAAAATCGCATATGCTTGAACCAGGTGAGCGTGCTGGCCATAGTTCTTTGAGAATGGCAACATCTCCGTCAATGTCACCTCCCAGCGTTATGTGACAATGCTACAAACGTTCCTGCGCCCCAAATTTGAAAAACTTGCTGAGGAACATGGCTTGGGAGAAATATGGTTTACCAGGATGAATCTACAGCCCACACAGAACGCATTTCAATGAATGTATTGAGACAAATGTTCCCAGGGCGGCTTATCTCACTAAGGGTGGACTTGATGTGGCCGGCACGCTCACCCGATTTAAGCATATGCAATCTTTTTCTATGGGGTTACCTCAAAAATAAAGTTTTCAAAGATCGCCCACACACCTTGGAAGAACTAAAGGAGCGGATCAGAGAAGAGATCCAGGCTTTACCAATCGCAGTGTGCCAAAATGCGTTCTAAAACTTCAAAAATACGCTACATCAGTATATTGCTGCTTATGGCCGCCATTTAACTGATATGATTTCCGAAAAGTTAACAATAAAAACTATACTTCAAACTTAATTGAACCCATTAAAGATTTTTAAGTTGAACGGTTAATTACTTGACCCTTCCAAACTCGTCAATCGGCTCTGCCCCACTCTGTACAAACTACCAACTCTCTAGACTAGAATCTAGAAAATTTTAGCTCACAGTAATCTACAAGAAGTATTGTATCTTTATAATGTAATAAATATGCTTGAGATGAAAGCTCAAATTTTGTATACTAGTAGAGTAACGGAAACGAAAACGTGATAAACGTAAAGTGAAGATTCATTTCTAAATAATTAAACATATTTTCAATCTTTACTTCTTCTGAAATTTATTCCTCAAATTAAACAAATTATTTTATCCATTTATATAAGTTTGATTTTAGTTAATTTCAGTTTTATATTCGAAGCAAATAAGATAAAGCAACAATCACAAAAAAAGTTAGCAGTAAGAATTCAAAAGATAAAACTATCATAGATAACTCATAAATGTACAAGTCATAATAATGAAATGATAAGTCATAAGTGATAATATTTGAATGTAAAGTCATTACCGTACTGGGAATTGATTTTTGTTTTCTAGTTCTAATCTCCCTTCACACTGTATTAAGTCTATATATAGAGGCAATATAAAGGTAAATATACTGTATAGAGGTAACAATACAGTTTTATTTTTCATGATTATAAATCAGCATAAATATAAAAATCTAATTTTGGATATAGGTCTACTGTAGATTGTTTATCAAAAAATAATGTATATATGATAATAGGAAGGAAATATTGTTTATAAATAATAATTGGAAATTTATAATCCTTTATCCACAAATTATCAGTATACCCGATCTCAAATTCAGTAAATCACCAAGAAAATAGAATAGCTGAACATGATTCTGATTCATGGTTACAGCAGGAATATTTTCAAGTGTAGTATCAAATAGAACTTTAGTGTGAGAAATTGAGTAATGGAAATGAAGAGTAGCTTATTATTATATCTACGGTACTCCTGCCATTTTATCTCTTCGAATTCGACTTAGATCTTCTCTGTCTTTCTCGAAGTATTTCCATCAATATTATAAAGAAAACAATTCTGGATGCGAAACGATTGGAAAAATACAGCCACCACTTTTTTGAACTTTTAAAACTACTTAGAAATATACATAGTGGTTGCGTTCCAAGCAATATGAGAATAATTATTATAGTTTATTACAGGAAATAGAATACCCAAGGAATTAGAGATAGGCAGAATCATGTCGAAATTATGTCAAAAGTTTGTTTATTGATCATTATATTGAAAAAATCTGTAGTTTATTTAATTCAACATAGATGGAAAAACAAGTTTTCAGATAATTTCTACAATCATGAATGAGCAAAATATAACGGAAATGCCATATATCATGAACGATAATAATTATGCATCACTAGTACGGTATCAATCTTGAGCACAGAAATTGAAACTGTGAAAGGCTTAACTATTATAATAACCAACTGGGTACTAATTTTTCTCAAATACGAAAATAGGAGGTAGTCTAATGTCTTTAGAAAGAACTTTAAATAATGAATAATTATTCTAGATTTGTCTATTGGAAAAATACATAGGCAATCAATAGATATACATAACATGCAATAAAATTATTTCTTATCACAAGAAACTAATTTGTAACTTATTCTAAATATGGTATATTTAAGTAAAACACTCAATTAAATATTGACTTATTTTAAATGCAATTCATTTATACTAAATGTGTAACGTAATTAAGTATGGATTTATACTGCATTGGTGGTTTAAAGTTTACAGCATAGAGTGATTCAATTTTTAAAGCATGAAGTTAATTGTTTAGAAAACATCGGAAGTTGAAAAATTCCTGTCATATACCGGTCTTATTGAAATATTGGAAATTCAATCAACTATATCGTATTATTCATGGATAATTTTCCAGAGAGGTGAATTTGTAGTGAACGTGATTTTAGTAGTGTGTAAATTGATTTTGGTCAGTTTTGGAAACACATGTATGAGGGAACAACTCATAGTTTTAGTACAAAATACTGACTATTGTACGATGTACACACAATCGTGCGCATATGATCGAGAAGTACCTATGATAATTGAAGACCAGTTTGGACCCTCATCTCCATACAAAGCTGCTCTATCAACTTTGATGAAATTTGAAATGTTATCTTCTCAGCAAATAATTGGAATAATTATTATTGGAGAACTCTTATTCATTCATTTTAATGATGAGTGTTTAGAAATTTTGCAATCAATGTTGAAACATGTACTTACACTCATTAACTTACATGGAAGTTGCTCTGATAATAATTAAGCTAAACAAAATACATTTTTACTGTATTTGGGAAGTTACATAAAAGTAATAGAACCGATTGATAGGTAATTAATTATTTGGGAAAAGAAGTCATTACCCAACATCTCTATATATAAGAATGTGTCATCATTATATTTAATGACATTGAATTCTCTAGACTGTTGGCAGTTTTAATAGCAGTCTAAAAGTCCAAACGGATGTTCTCAGATCGACAAATTAATTCAGATAATTTGAATATTCAGAACTACACAACAATTATATTTAAAATACAAATCTAACCATTTAATAATACTTTGTGCTATTATTCACACACAACTCGCAATCATTCCCTTCGTTTTGGCACTATCTATTGCAACAATAGATCATTTGAATAGCGACATACATTTGAAATATTTCTCAAATTATAATGCACCAATGAAATGATTTATCCCAATTATTCATTGGAAATACTCTTTTAAAAGCAGACGTAATTAGAATGTATTCAAAATTCGAATTACCGTATTAAAAAACTGAAGATGGAGTAACAGAACTGAATTGATTTTTATTTGAATGTGGGAATCAAACATACCTAAAAAATATCCCCAATTTTTTTTTAGGTTTCACAAACCTCATAATCGAAGCTTACTTGGGGACCATTAAGATTGTCCATAGTTTCATTATCCAAGAGATCCAACAACAAAATATCTATTGGAATAAATCATTCCTCGAAGCTAGTAAACTTCAATAAATTTTCATGATAAAAATTACGTCGCATTAAATTGAAAACTTCTCAACAATACAATGATATATTTATATCTATATAATTTACCAACATTATACACTTGGAGAGTTAACTATATTATAACTCTATTATATCAATATAACGATTTATAGTGATATGTAGCACACAATATAACAAACACACACTATACAACCGACAACAAACTATATAGACTATGAATATTCTAATATATCATTCTCTCAACAACTCTTCAATTGTCTGTAGTTTTTATTCAATTTTTTCAGTCCACGGTCAGACGTGATAAACGAAACGAGCTAATAACTGATATCAAACACTCGATGATTATTCAACGAACTCATCCTTGATTCTAACCAGTCGTAATCTGTTAAGATATTCGATTTCAGTCTATAAGTCAGTTATTGTCGGAGCTTGGTCATGAAGATTTCACAAATGGATGGAATCATCTTTACGATTAATAGAACTAGGAGCGATGATGGTACACTACACGATGCTGCAGATATTGAATCAGCTGGTTGTATACCTGATTTACTTGGATCTAGTGGACAAACACAAAACAAAAAAAAATGTACCAATCTGATACCGAGCATAATTTTTTTTCAGTTGGTGAACAAAAATCAGGAGAAAAGTTTGAGATAAACAATTTAAAGTGTAATCAACAATTACCGTACCAGAACAACAAGTACAGTTATTATAAGTTCACATCTGAATCTTCTGAAACGCTAGTATTATTTGGATGATAATTGTAATTTTCAATCGAAATTAGGGGATGAAATAGTAGGAGCTAAGCCTGTTTTTTCATTCCCAATCATTCTATGATTATGTATTTTTATCATTGATTGATAAATACTAATCTGAATACTGTACTATCATATCTCAGGAAAATATTGTTCTTCGGTGATCTTTTATAAGTTATTCATTGAAAAGTAAAAAATAGAAGAAAGTACTGACAAAAATAGAACACAGTAGCCTAACTGGAAAATAAATGAAATCAAAAATAAATGACTAATTTTTATGACAAACTGTGAATATTCAATCCAGGTGCAAAACTGAGAGCAAATCAATCCAAGTTCTAATCAGGATTGGAGATCATTCGTCAACATAATTCCTTTGGATTTTCATAGTGAGAAGACTTAAACTTCACTAAGAAGTTATTATAACACTATTTACGGTGCCGTACTAAAAGTTAAAAATAAAATTTTCTTGAAAAAATTTAAAAAATCAAGTAGCTTATCATTTGTTAGAGTATTCACTCCTCCGAGCTAACTAGTGAACCAGTGCATAATAAATCATTTATTTGTGTAAAAAATTTAACCGCAAGGTACATATTTTCCTTGCGTTTATGACAACACACCCGTTCACAGCAAAAATTACACATACGGTAAAGAATTCTGAAAAATTGTCTTAATATTCTAAAATGAAGAGGACATTATAGATAAGTTATGAATAGAAACAGTAGATTATCGTGTTATTGTTGGGATATTTAAAATTCAGCCATATTATAAATGAGCCTACTTTTGTGATGTGATTGTGATAACAACGAGACACACTCCAAGAAAAAAGAATCCTTATGAGGATGGTTAAGAAAGAAAAGTAATCACCTTAGAAGTTCAAGATATTTGATTATAACAATGAGATAATTGTGACAGAAGAAGTAGGAGATGAAGGATTAGACATTAGTTGGATGTTCGTAGTTATAATATTGGGGAAAATGAGAGAAGAACATAGATTACAGAGATGAACATGGTAGTGTAACAAACACTTATCTTAATATCAGTTCAATCCAGTGAAATTTTGGATTCCAATGACTTTGGAGAGCCTCTTTCTAATACTACTTCAGAATCCTTATGTTCTATTCTCATTATTGTCAAGTGATATTATAGATTCTAAGGACTCCTACATACAAATATTTCTTACAAAGTTCCACTTCCAATCCAGATCGTTCCATATTGATTGTTTCAATAATTTGCAAGGTTGTTCGTTGAAAGGATATTACTTTGCCTCCCTCTAATCCTCGTAAAGCAGCCACTCAAGATATGGATTGGCACAACAGAATATACTGGGAGTTCAGCTGAGTACAAATGAAATCTAATCCAAGATACCATAATATTCATTGTAGGACGTAGGCGTATCATGATCTGCATCACATTGAAGCAAATAGGGTTACTGTATATGGTTGAATATTTATTTCTACAATAGTGAAAACAAGTTACTATATGCTTCGAAATTTTATTCACAGAATTTTGATTAGTGGAAATTATTTTAAATTCGAAAAGTATAAAATATAGGAGAATGCACTGACAATGAAATGAAACACACTGGAAAATAAATTGATTGAAATAGACCCCATGCAAAAGGAACCTACAGTACTTTACATTGGAAAGGATTCTTGCTTTGCACTAAGCAGAAGAATCATACAAGAGAATCTGTAAGATTTAGCGGAAAATTCAAAACAAATATAATAGTTGAAAAATAAGAAAACTGAGGCACACAAAATGATTCTCTACAAGGAGTTCAATTTATTGCTTTTTGTAGCTTCGAATACAGCAAAATAGACTGAACTACCTTACTTCTGATATTGAGAGTTTATTAGATGAAATTTGATAACGTTGAATGAATGATTAATAACAATATTGAAATGCTATTATCAAGGATTATGAAATTTCCTCAAGTTATTGTATCTCGAAGACTTTATGTACTTCAAGATGATAGAAATCGACAAATCCGTAATTCAAGCTACGGTTTATTATTTTTTTTAATCCTTCAACAAAACAAAATTATAATTCAAAACAAAAAAAAAACAAAAACATAATAATCATAAAATGTAAATATGCATTATTACATTGTGAAAATGCTCAAGTAAATCAGAGTAGAATTTTCGAATGTGATTGGAATAACTAACAACTTCGTTTCAACAAATTTATTAAATTCGGAAGGGTAATAATGTATGTAATCTAAAGAAAGCTACTTGATGCCATGAATTGATTTACTGAGGTAAGGTCATGAAATAATCTAAGATTTATATCTTACAAATAGGAAAGAATCTTCCAAATAAGAAAAAGTGGCTTGGGAAAGCCGAAACTAGTTGTACTTGTGTTTTATATAAAGAAGATTTTAAAACAAAAGGGTACTATAGACTTATTTTTTATTAATTAACAAATCAAGTAGCCTTATTGAAATACTCTATTAGGAAAGAATCATTTTGTGCAATTCCAAACTAAAAATACGAACTTAGATGCACGATCTGATTGACACACGTTTCAACTAGTTACTGAGATAACTACACTGTCTGGTACAATCGCTAATTACTCCCAAACGTCACTCAACAATCAACTTATATACCAACACAGGTGATAAGCTCTCAAATGAATTATTTAACCCCATGCTTAGCAAGAGATAGAAGGAGGAGGCATCACTTACCTCTGGCTGTTCTGACAATGTCTTCGTTGGGTGTGCTGAATCCAATCTGGTTGTGGGCTCTCAGTTCGATTTTGTAGTAAGTGTCAGGTGTGAGGTTGACCAGTTCCAGCCAGGAGACCTCGTTGGTTCGGTGCTCCACGGTTCTGCATTCATTTTCGCTCAGTGCCTCCCATTGGTCTTCTTCGTTTCTTTGTACCTTCACAGATACCGTATTAAATATTGAAATTGAATTGGATGCTAATCCTACCGTAAATCACATTACATATTATTGGATTCATTATTATTTATAACATAGTTCAAATTTGGACCTGTATTTTATTTTAGTTCAATTTATTGTAAATGATGTTTTGATTTATCCTTTAGTAGATTTATCCTCTATAGAGCTACTATAATATAGAATCTATGATATAGTAGCGTAACTGTCGAACCGTACATTTGTTTTTAATGAATTTATACTAATAATGGACCCTTTTATTTGTTTACATGCAATTCAAGAATAAAAAAAAATTAATGAAATAGGTAGTATTTTAATGATCAAATGAGAATAGATCCAAGAAGAGTGATTCCGAGTAACATACTTTAGAAGCTTTGCAAAAAAATGAGGAAATTAGTGAAGAATTGGAAAGTCGCACATAACCTGCTTTATTTGGACGATTTATTTTATGAAATTGAGATGAATAGAAGTTTTGGATTGTAGTCTGTTTTTTGTCCTCAAGTTGATTGTAAATGATAAATAAATAAATGTTCTTTGAAATTCAAAAGAACAACAAATATTAACGGATACAGAAAAAAATGTTATTTGAAATTCAAAAGAACAAGTTAATAGATACAGCCTATAAATAAGATATGTGTAGGTATTGCAAGACTTATCAGAAATTTTGATAAAATAGAGACTGATTCCAATTATTTACCTACTTCATAAAAATAGGAGATGGTTTATGGATTGGATCAGTTTGATTTCAGGTAGCTTTTCAATGAATGAAGCTCTGCCTAATAACTTTCATCGAATTTAGAAGAGTAACAAATAAGTATTTACATTGAACTACTGATAACTACTATTGAACAAAGTCCATCCAATTCCTATAATTCAAACCAGTTTAATAAAAATCAATAGGCCTACAATAATATTAGTTGGAGGCAATTTTCCTCCAGAACTGATTAATCGTCCACTGAAAGCCATTCTGGATGTATTTCCCAATATTAATTACATTCACCTCAACAATGATTTAGGTTCAAGTTTATTGGAAAAAACGTTATTAATTCTTACATGGAAAGAATTATTATTATTATTATTATTATTATTATTACATTCCTTATCACAACATCAAATTAATGATTGGGAGAGAATCAACAGGATAAACCCAAAACTGTTCCTCTCCCTAATTTTGATAAAAAAAGTCCAAATGAGGATATGAAAACACTTTTATAAAGATCACAAAAATTTACAGTCCAAATATACATTATACTAAAAATTTTGTATCTCGGTTGATCAGAAAGATGAAACAAATTATTATTACACTTGAAAATGCCTTGAGGCCAGACCATATAAAGAGTTTTTTCAAGCGCTTTCAGAAGGCGTTTTTGAAGTCGGCAGGGGAGGAAGCTCTCCGATTGGGTTAGTGCGCCTGAATAGAACGCCTGAACAATTCAATTAAAATCAATCATTCAGAATCACAAAACTTGTCAAAAATTACCATAGGCTTAATCCCAAAACGGTTCCAATTCCAATTTATACAACGCTTGAAAAAAGGCTTACCTGTGATCTGGCCCACAATTATTACAGTGCGGTACTTACAGCGCAGTATTTGACCTCGAAATGATCGATAACTTCTCCATTGTCGGCAGGAATTTTCCATCTGAGTTCGATGCGATCGCCGAAAGGCGACTGGATGATACCTTCGTTGTCGATGTTGTAAGTGTGCAGGAATTTGGGCTCCTCGGGCGAGGATCGCTTGGGCATGGTGTATTTGAAGTCAGCGCCCCAGTTGCCGATTCCCACTTCGTTCACTGCTGCGAACCGGAAGTCGTAGGGCGTTTGTGGCGATAGACCCTCAAGAATGTATTTGGCGTTCTGGGTTCTCGATGACTCTGTGAACAGGATACAATAGATCATTTCATTGATGTTTTGCTTGACAAAACACTTGATTATATAACTCTATCAAAGATAGACTTAAATTTCTCAGTTAACAATTTGCTAAGAAATAACAGACGTATCTTCAAGACTTCAATTGAGCATATTAGTTAGGTACTTTAATTGAAACAAAATTAGAATAGAACATATACGAGATACAAATAGACGTGAAAACTAGATGATAACTGTTGAAGAGTTACCTGAATTCCAGAGTGTGAACAATTCATCTCAATTGAAAATTCAACAATCTTCTAAATAAAGTCCAGTAGAAACTTCATTACAGATGAATTGGTTTAATAAGGGAAACATATACTCGAATTATTTGGACTTATGTTCTGGAATATCATAAAAAATAGTATTTTTCTTCTATTCTAATACAAAACGTAATTGACTCGAATATATGAGCTCAGGCACGATTAAGATGTATGAGAGGAGCTCCTGCACAAAATACAAAACTTCAACAATTTTTTCAAAATATTATCAATAGATAATGATGTAAAAAGAGGAAAATAAGCTCCAAATTGCATTGTCTTATGAAAATAAGCTCACACTGGATTATTTCTATTCATTAATTTTTATAGAAATAGTTAGGCGTACTAGGCCTTTTCAAACTTTTTTAGATGAACACTACTAGTTTCAGCACTCATGTCATTTCAGAAATTCAAAAAAGAGTAGGCTACTAGTTATTTCTATAACAATTCAAGTAGCCCTATTACTTTATTAGTTCTAATACTTTATTAGAAAATATTTTCACTATTCAATTCTCTATGATGAGGTATATCTATTCGATTGATCATATTATTATCTTTAGGTATTATTGAAAGCAGGAGAAGTCATCAATTTTTGAGAAGCATAAACTGGATTCGGATTCATTGACTTACCATATGACCAAGTTTTGTTGAAAGCTTCCGACCATGGCTTTCTCTGTTCCTTGAATTGCACAACGATTGCTTTGATAGGAAGACCACCCACATCACTTGGACCAATCAGGAAGATGGAGAGTGTCGTAGCTGTCAAATAAATGATGTCATTGAATATTACTGATTGAATTTCCAAAGATGATCTTATTACATGTAAGAGACAAGAGTAACATTGTAATAACTTCAACTATTGACAATTAGGAGATTATTAATTATTAATAATAGAACTAATCATCAACCATTTAACGATCAACATTCATGGAGTAATACTCAAGAACAAAAATCACTGATGAATTAATCTTGAATGGATTATAGTCATTATGCCTTTTTGATAAGAAAAGAAGTACCATAGTGATTTGGGTAATGTGCAGATATCATAATAGTACACAAAAAAGTCGACATCTGAGGCTCAACTCACACTTACGCGACTCAGGTCGAGAAGAGACTCGACTCTAGTCTAGAGCATGTGTTTCCAAATGGTGACACTCAGACCAGTCGATTCTAGTCTCCGCGACGTCACCATTTGAAAACACATGCTCTCGACAGAGTCGAGTCTCTTCTCGACCTGAGTCGTGTAAGTGTGAGTTGAGCCTGAATGTACTGTATAGATCGAATATTCTAGGAAAAATCACGTAATATTCTCGATGAACTCACGATTTTTCTCTGATGATTCTTACAATCAAATGACTCGTACATAGGTGATGTGGTAAAGGAAGACAAAAATCAATACAAATGGAATGATAATTGAGATGGTGTAGCAATTAACAGACTAATGTTGAAACCTCCACGCCTCAAGATTACATACTATCTTCATAGCATTACAAAGCATAACATTACGTACATTGAGATGAATTCAGGAAGGAAAGAGGTTTTGGGATAGCACCTATTTTTATCTCCAATATTGTAATTTTTTCGACCAAATAAATGACAATTTCAAAAAAATCAATATTGATGTATGGCTCAGGGAATTTCCTCTTACGAGAAGAAACCAACTCGCCTGAAATACCATTATTTATGTATATTATTAGACTAGATTATAAATTTCAGACTTGCATTATAAATCATAGACTTAATTAAAAAATAGAGTTTAATAGTTAAAAATAGACTTAAATTAATTATATACTTATTATAAATTTTAGACTTAGATTATAAATTTCATTAACATTTTCAATCTCAAACAATTTCCAATTTTGATCGAAACCCAGATTACCTGTAGCAACGTCCAGTTTGGCTTGAAGAATGTTGCCTGGCACCCTTGCCTCCTGCAGTCTGATCGTGTGATAGGCCGTTCCATGCGTGTTCGTTGCCACACACTTGTATAGACCATAGTATTTGGCATCTGTCGGTGTAACCTGTAATATATATCAATTGAGATTGTAAGAATCAAGAATACAATAAATGAGATATGAATGTAGAGTTATAATCATGGAAAACCAACAGTGATTTCCAAATATCTTAAAAAGTGATTTTTTGAAATTGTTGAATCATAAGACCAAACACTTTTCAATACTGTATCCAAAGAAAAATTTCAATATAGCCTACACAGATGGTAAAAAGAGTTGATTCAGATAGATCTGTTTCATTCAATTTTTATTGTTTCAATTCAATTCTAAGCTGCACGGAGTAACTTGTACCCTGCTTTCTGTTTCTGTTCTGAGAAACGACTAGGCTATTTTTCTACACTTGAGAATGTGATGAGCTTGACAAGATTGATGAACATGATCCAGTCATGACGAATCCGAATTATTCATGTCTTGTAAAAAAGTGTACTAGTTTATTCAATCATAAATTCAGTTTCCTCAATCATACTATTTTTTGTATGACAAAAACTTCAGCGTATGTAAATTATTCGTGTCTTGTAAAAATGAGTGTACTAGTTTATTCAATCATAAATTCAGTTTCCTCAATCACACTATTTTTTGTATGACAAAAACTTCAGCGTAAAAGAGAACCACTGACCAGCAAACTACTCTGCGGTCCATTTCCGTATTTGTGGAAGTGCGGCCAGTTCTCGAGCTCCTGTTCATTGAGCTTCCAGCGGATGGTGGCGTTGGGGATGGCCTCTGCGAGGCAGGTGAGGTTGATGGGTCGCTTCGACCAGGACCAGGCCTCCTTCATGGGTGTGTGCGCGAACGAGGGTGCGTACTCGACGTTCAGATGACCGTTGCGACGGGCCGCGCCTCCCTTGTTCTCGGCTATGCACTCGTACAGATCGTCGTCCGTCGTGTTCAGCGGCGAGATGATCAGTGTTCCGGTCGTCTCGCGTTTCGCCTCGTCGTAGCGCTGTTCGACCACGATCCGGTCGTCCCATTGCTGGGCGCCGGCTACAAACGGCTTGTCCAGGCCGAATTTCCTACAAAAAGCCCAATAAGTATCAAATAAAGACCGAATTTCCTACAAAAAAACCAATAAGAAAAAAAGAAACTAAATTAAAAATTTCTTTACTTGGCGGAGTTAGGACTCTTTACCACTCTAGCTCAAATGGACTTTACTTTCAAGCCCTCAAGTTGTATAGTAATAAGTATCATAGTGTTTATTTATTTAATCATTCAGAATTACACAACTTACAGAAAAGTACCACAGGCTTATAGGCCCAAAACGGTTCCAATTCTAATTTATACAAAAGTCCAAATGTAGCTAGGTTATGTGTCACTTCAAAATTCATCAATTACACACTCAATTTACAATTCAAAACACACAAAAATCATTTTTAAATAAAAAAAAATACTTCCAAATTAAATAAAATCAATCACACGTAAATTAGTATCGTAGTTTATAGAGATGAGAAAGTTCGTAGATAGTAATATAAATGAAAAGTTTCGATAATTTCTTGATAGGTTTATTCATTTATTCATTGTTACCTTTTTTGTTTAGGGCTACTTTTATTTACATAAAAATTAAAAATCAAAGTACCCTTCATACATATTACTTTCATTTTTCACTACATGTTTCAACTTTCAATTCATCCCACTTGAAAATGAGTCACTGTAAAAATGACATAGCTAATGTGAAGTGAGTTCTCTTTATATAAACTTCAAAGTTGAACAAGTTGTGAAAAGTAAAAATATATTCGGATGAAAGGGTACTTGGATTTTTAATTTTTATGTCACTCATTCATTACCGGTATTATATGAAAATATCAATAGGTATCATTTCATAGAAAAAGAGATAGGAAGATTGATTTCTTCATTTGTGTATTCATTTAAACATTTATTTTATATCTTATAACAAATATTTGATTTTGTTTTTGCTGATATGATGCCCAGATAAGACTCAAGGGCATTAGTGGAAGATTACATGACGAATTTTCATCATTCACTTTTTAATGTGGATTACAATATACTGTGTACTGGCTTATACAAGAATAAATACTTGGAGTTGAATAATATTATATTATTACTGAATTTCAGGCATTTTGAATTGAATTTATTACAATAATACAATATAACTTACTATACAACAGATTACAAAACGGGATATAGTACCGCTCCAGTATGTCACATGTAAACTACAATGTTGACTATGTTTACAAAGTAGAATTAGGATAAAAAATTACATCACAATACATGAGCTATCTATATAAATGATATGAACTGTAATCGAGTTATTACCAACCTGAACGTGACAGAGGGTAGCGGATAACCAGAAGCACGACATTCCAGCTTTGCTTCTTTGCCAGTTGGTATGGAGATGTTTCTGATCTCGTAGACGACGGGCTTGACGATCACGAGCAGATTGACCGGCCTGGTGATGAAACCAGCTGCATTGCGAGCTTCACAAATGTATTCGCCACTGTCCTCTTTTCTCAGATTGGTGATTGTCAGTGCGCCTGTGTAATAAAAACAAATGCATTAATAAATGATTTCAAGAATTGCCTTAGAAAGGCTCGCTTTAGCAAACTAGATTTAGAGCTAGTTTAATAAAACGTATCATTCACTAAACGACAGTTTGTTCCAACTACTTTGGATCTTTTACCACTCACGCTCTGGCTGGTTAGTCAAATATCCCCACTCACGTTCTAAATAAAAGTGGATCATCTCTGATTATCACCAACGCACAAGCCTAAAGCTCATGTGTGCATCACCCTCAGCAAAAAACAAAAAAAAAACAAAAAAACAGAAGTAATGTTGCATTGTGTAACAACTGAAAGTAGTATCTCAAATTTGTTTAATAAATCAGTAGTTTTGACCATATTTGAACGTTTTCATTCAAAGCAAATCAATGAGAAACAAACATATCAATCAAGGATAGAAAATAGTTCACTTACAATGTAAAAATAATTGAAAAAGGATGTGATTGGGTCTAACTTAGAAAACTTTGCAATAATGGAAAATTGAATATTATTTTATAATAGATATAATAAATCCTTTTATATTAGGCGAGCAATTTCTGTATTTTTATATCTGGTTATATATATTTATATGTGGTTATTTATGTTCAACGAATCTCGAAAACGGCTCTAACGATTTTCACGAAATTCGGAACATAGTAGGTTTATGATATAAAAATTCGATTGCACTAGGTCTCATCCCTGGGAAAACTAGCTGAAGGACATTAAAGGTTAATTCATCCTTTGAAAAACAGATGATAATTCCGTCGTCTGTCGATAACAGAAGATGCGTGTGCCTGTGTGGGAGATCAGCTGTGTAATCAATTAGCTTACCGTATCTCGCGAGGAATCTAGAAATTTTGACTCGATCAAAATAATCTGACATGAGATGGTATACCATACTATTCAAAGTTAATAATTATTTTACAGTTCTAAGTGATTAGTGGGTGTTATTTTGTTATTCAATTTGGATTGTAAACAATCTAAATTAGAACTTTTATGTTTTCAAATATTTGAACTGAAAATTTGACCTGAATTCAAGTGTATGAAACATAACCTACTTTTTGGAATATTTAGGCTATAGTGTATAAATTAAAATTCAGGGAAAAAACAGTTCTGGGCTGTGCCTGTTAGTCCTTCCCCAATCATTTTAAAGAATTGAGTTCTGTTTATCAATAAATAAATAACGAGCGAAGCTCGGTGCCCTGATATTAAATATAATAAATTGAATATATTGTAATACAACAAATCTATGAGGTTGAATGGGGTAATAGCATAGCCAGCTCTAATACAAGGCCCCGGCCTACGATATTGCAACGTCGCAGCGTAGGCCTAGAATCTAATACATGATTGGTGAAAAATATCAGCTGGTATTTTTTAAAATCTTTTCTACCAATCATGTATTAGATTCTAGGCCTACGCTGCGACGTTGCAATATCGTAGGCCGGGGCCTTGAATTAGAGGTGGCTATGGTAATAGTGAACATTAGACCATCTGAAAATATTTGAGACAGAATGTAGGGTTGATCAAATTTGCAATAATGATTTTAGATTACATTACATCTGAATTCAAGAGAGAAATAGCACAAGATATCTTTCCCGATTTTTTGCTTTTTTGTAGAAATAAAAATAATAATAAATGATTAAATAATGTAATACTATAATTTTTGTTTTAATATTATGAATACAAGTATCACCTTTGAGTTGATTGACAGAGAATCTGTCACCAACGTTGGAGAGGTCCTGTTTGGTGTTGGATTTGATCCAAGTGTAGGTTGGTTCCGGTTTTCCAGATGCATGACAATCGATGTTCACTGTTTCTCCTTCGATCACTTCCTTCCTTATCAATTCGGTGCTTTCGAATGTCGGCAACGTGAGTACCTGTCAAACAAAAGAAAAGTATAGTTAAAAATCTAAAGAATCTAGAGTTTGACTTGTCAGTATTAATAAATTTATAATATCCCAAAATATCTAGGCCCGTATTCGTAATAGCAGAATGACGAATTTTTCAAGTTTACATCTTATAAGCAAGTTCACTGTAACATATTAGTAAATGCGACCATAGCTTGTTTAATTTTAATTAGTAAAACTTGGGTGTTGGGGCATACTAGCCGTAGTAGAATATGGGAAGATAAGGTTTTTGTCCAGGCTGAGTATTTTAACATCAACAGTATTGAATTGAATACTGTAATAAGAAATTAAATTCAATTGGAGATGATGTCTTGAGCATGGAAACCACGAGTTTTGTAAGAATAAAACCTTTTTCAGTACACAACTTATTTTGTTTTCATCTACAATATATACTATCATTGTTTGCTATTCGTTTTAAATTAGTGTTGTTTTAAATTTTCAGTGACGTTATCTTGCAATACCCTTAGTTAGTTAGGGTATTGTTTGTCAACTATATTTGTGATTTAATTTGTAGTGTATTACGATTGCATTATGATATGATATATTGATTGTGAAATTATTGTATTATGATACTTTATTTGTGATTCAGTTATAATAAAGAATTATGATTGTATGATGATATTGTATCTAATTATGAAGTATTATGATCGTAGTATTGTGGTCTAATTGTAGCGAAGGGGGGAGGGGGGTTTCAGGTTACAACTCCTCCCCCCTAGCCAGAAAAAGATGCCCAAAAATTTCTAGATAACCCCCACCCCTCTCATCGAATTCCACGTCTATAAGAGGCTCAAAATTATTGAATAAACCCCTGCTATTTCAAAATCCTGGCTACGCTACTGCCACTAACCATCTGTAAAAGATGTGTTTGGATTTGTCAAGTTGTTAAACATCATGAAATTATTTATTATCTACCATCTTGAGGTTCATAGTGCTCTCAGCAACTGCAACAGCAACTGCACAGCAACTTTTGGTTCAATTGAATACCAACATTTGTATCGATTATTTCCTTCAAAAGCGAGCTGGCAGTAAATTCAATTATACAAGCGAATACCTGAACTCCTCACCCCTCGTTCAACATGGTAGTTTGGAGTGCCTCATCTCTCAGGCTATTCCTGTTTCTAGTAGCGTAGTGAAGAAATGTGTCGCCAGGACTACTAACCTATGTAATTTTTTTCAATGATTGTTCCATAAGTGTAAAGGTTTGAACCTACTCACCTCAACCTTGATGCTCCTGAACTCAATTTCGCCAGTGTCGACGACCGAGGCACGACACTTGTAGTAGCCGTCATCTGCCTCGGTCACCTGCCTGATGAGCATGCCGTCGGCTTCGATGACGTAGTGCTCGTTGGTGGTGATCGGCTCGTCGTTCTTCATCCAGTTGACGACGGGCGACGGGTTGGCAGTCACGCGGCACTTGATCTTGAAGTCCTTGTTCACAATCGCGTTCTGCTCGGTCGGCGCGTCTTCCCACGTGATGCTCACTGTCAAACACACATTCAACACATTGAAAATCAAATTCAAACTCTCTATTTGACAAGATAAGCATATAGTATAGAATATCTAGTATATATATTATAATATGCAATAGAGTATACAATACAACTACAATATCTTGATTCATGAATACAGATGGAAACAAACATTTATGGCGATGAAGAGGAAAGGAATGGAGATGCAAAGGAATACAGATGGGAAGATATAAAAAAGAAAATTAAGAGGAAAGAAGTGAAGATGGAAAAATACAGAAGTTGCAGATGAAGGTGGAAATAAATACAGATTGAGATGGAGATGAAAATAAATAAAAATGTAGATGAGTTGGGAAGAAATATAGGAAGATGAAAAGAAATTGATTGATTAATTGCCTTTATTAGGGTAGAGTTAGGACTCCTGGTCCTCTCTGCCACACAACCCTAAGATAAAGATAGAGATAAAGAGAGTTGGGAATGGATATAATATTCCAATTATTCATATGCCAGCATGGACAATAATTTTTGAACAATAGCGCTAATCGAATTTCGAACACAGAAACAAACATTAATCGCAGAAGTCATGAATAAAACATGAATTGCATAAATTAATACATGATACAAAACTGTACTGCTAATTGAATTTCTAGGATACTACGTATGCATGTCGTCGAGGAAGTTGTGCCTTGTGCAACATTTAGCCTGTAGTCCATAGACTTTCGTTAACATAGTATTTTTCCATCGCAGTTTGGACTGTACTCGTTTTTATCGAAAAATATAATGAACCATTTCTAAAGCATAAAATCATACATTAGTGTAATTATACATACTTTTCAAATTTCCATGATCTTTGAACCTCCATTTATGATTATGCTGATGACACTAGAGCTTCTATGATAATTACTGCCATAAATTATCATTATATATATTATCGAACTGATACTCGTTGTGCCAACTACACGGTATTCATTTCAATCCAACAAACAATTTTCAAAGTAACTCATATTATCCAACAAAGAATTTTCATAGTAACTCATAGACCTATATTGAAATCTGAGAAAACAAAATTATCTCACCAAACGTTTCCAACTTGACAGATTTGGTCAATTTCTGCGATTTTGCATAAACTCCTGAACAAGTGTAGTTTCCTGAGCCTTCCTCTTTCATTTGTGGGATGATGAGAGCCAGCTTGTTGTCTGCCCATCTTTCTGTTGTCATCGGCATTATCATTCTGCTCCTGTTAACAAATACACAATTATTTTACAAAATTATATCAGAATAGAGTCAAAAGATAACTCAAAATTATGATGAAAATTGAATAAATTATCGATATAACAGGAATTATCAGATCAATCAATGAATAGAAATAATTCCAAACATTGAAGAAAAACCAATTAACTCTGGAGATCAGAATTATTGAATTTTTAACCTGAAAAATGAATTAAAACAATGATTTTATCGTATCTTACAGTGGAATAATAAATGGAAATTTCAATTCTATTCAGATTAGAGATTTTAAATATCAAGATTGCACAGCAATGATTTTCTAGATTGGACAGTGGAAATGTAATATAGGTAAGTGTCAATAAATTATCAAGACAAGAAAAAAATATTCGGAATTATGAATGATGATTAATAAGATTTGAGCATTGAGTAATATCAGAGAGAAATCAGTACTTATCTCTGTAATTATCCAGTTTCATAAACTATATTTCAATCGGTCAGTGATATGATTCCGAAGGAATACGAACAAATTCTAAAGTCGGAATAAAAACTTTGGGAGTTTATTTCAGTGATGAATTCAATTTTTTATAATAACAAGTTAGGAAAAATGCATAGCATTCTCAAGTTTAGAAGCCTAAGATATAATACCGTTACATGATAGGTTTTTCTGAACAATTTCATTTTTCAAAATATAGTTACATTCACGATTTAAAAAAATACATTCTTGTAAAACCATGGTCAAGCCATCTAGTTTTTTCTATAACATTTCTGAGATTCAGACATTTATTGTGTCAATCATGCATTCGTTAGTTATTAAAATAAAATGCCAGATTGATATTCTTATAGGGAATATGTATGAATGTTCAGTACGGAATCATGAAAAGTAGCTATGCATGATGAAAATTGAAATATTGTTTCAATCGTTGGAAATCAAACCTACATTTGACTGTTGATAACTTGGTTGAAAGGGTCCCTCCATTCGAATTCTGTCAAGAGATGGTATTCGCCACCTTCCAAGTTGCAGGTTAGGAGTAACGTTTTCCCGACCGCTTTCTTCTGAACATTTTCCGATGGCTTGATGACAAGTTCGACGGCATTTGTCAACGATATGAAGCACAGTCCTGCAACACAACACAAATTGAAAATATTAGTATCGAAGGTTTAATTTCCAATAATAGAGAATAAAAAGAAACTTACAATCATGAATGAAGACAGAAAATTTGGTTTAGTAATTTTTCCTTTGAATATCCAATCGGTCTACAAATACAAATCCGTACGAAGTCTTAGAACCATTTCTTCAAATAAAATCTCATACCATTCACTAGTATCACCAACTTATGATTTCGGCCTTTCTTTTCTTTCTTCGATTTTTTTCTTACAGCTCACTTACTCACTTACTCCTATTCATAATAAAAAAGTTAGGTAATGTATCACTATTACACTTTGAGTAATGTATTTGATTACTCATCATTAATACTCATAAGAATACCTACATCACCGCAGTTTTATTCATGAATTTTGACATGGAAAGAATGTCATGTATTTTTTGGAAAATATTTCCCAGTTATGGCAATTCATGAAATTTTCGCCTTCACTTTGAAAATTATCGTTATCAGAGACAAAACGAAAAATATACATAGTGATTCCTTTATTAGATTGAAATAAACTCATTTTTAAAATTTCAAACAAACACTCAGTTATTTTTTGAGAGTTCAAAGGGACTTGTTATTTTCTCTTGTCTTGTTTCTCTTTCAATTCAATTTTCCCAATTAAGTTTTGTTTCTTACCACAAAAGAAGAAATAATATAAAAGTTTTTATGAACAGCATAAAAGCATGACCAATATAATAATGCAATTTTCGTTAGTCTATTCAATCCATTGTTGAGAGTTTCATGTGTAAAATCAACAAACAGCTTGACATTTAGCTATTTAGATGAATTGAAATTTGTTTGTTTCGGGACAGAACAGAGCGCGACCCACCTAGCGAGGATCTACATAGAAATGCCATCTGTGAAGTTTGACTCATTGTTGAAGCGGCGCTTGTGTTCCAAATCTATTCACCCTGATAGAATATTATTGTTGTGCTGTTGCTTGTGCCGGGGCATGTGCGTGCGTGTGATTGCCTTATCAGACTGGTCCAGTCAGGCGTTCATTGTTTTGACTTCCATTGTCAGCATCACCAGTTGCTATCCACCTGTCTGTCTGTCTGTCATACTCGCTTCTCAGTTCATATCACTCCATCCACCTCTTCATCTTCTTCTCCAACTCCTTGTTTTCTCTCAATGTTTTTCTCGAATTTGACCTCCTAATTTTTTTCTCGAACTCGATCATCTAATTTTTCCTCGAACTCTGTCGACTACCTACTCCTTTTCTTCTTCTTCCAATTTTTTATTCCTCTTCCTCCCACATCAATCCTTTTATCCCCTCTCATACTAGTACTTCCTCTACCTTTTCCTTCTTGTACTACAATTCTTCCTCTTCCAACCTCCTCCTTCACGACCTCCTCCAACTACTACTGCTCCTCCTCCTCTCACCTTCTACTCCTACTCTTTTCCCTTCCTTTTCTACTCCATCAACCTTCTCCTTTGACTCCTCTTCACCTTCTCCTCCTCCATCTACCTCCTACTCTTCCTCCTACCTTCAAATCTTCCTCCTCCTCCTCCTCGCTGCTCCAAATCGTCCTCCCTTTTCGAACCCACTCTTTCTTATGAACCTCCCCCCTCATACTTCAACTACTTATTTTCCATAAATAATGATAAAATTTTTTGAATAAGAACTGAAATTTTGGAATTTTTCCATAATTGAAAAAACAATTTTATTTTTGTCACTTCCACATTAGACACACTACAGCTGAAGATGTGTTGGTTTTAACACGAAACTGCAGGCCTCTGTACAAGTCTAATAAAATTAATGTAGATGTGACAAAAAACTATGTTTTTTCAATTACTTATTTCTGCTTTCTTATTCATTCTTCCTTCTTAATTCCTCCTTATTCATTCGCATTCATTCATTCACTTATTGAATTGTATGTGAAAATATAATGATACAAACTTTCAAGTGGAAGTAAGAATTACGACTTCGTTCTCTTGCATATCCAAGAGACCTTGTTCCTGGACTCCATTTTCAATATGATTCTAGAGTTCTAGAAAATCGGGGAACTCAGTTCAATGCAGAACTTATAACTTCTCAACTCAACAGAGCTCATCTTCACTAAAAAGAAACGTTGTTTCTTTTCATATTCATATTCATATTTAATATATTATATTCATATTCATATTCATATTCATATTCATATTTCATATTCCATTTAAACTTATTGAAAGTTCAAAATACTTTACAAACCAGTTTTTCTCGAAACAATAATTGAGATCCATGATGTTTAAACAAGAAAAACTGTGGAAGAGTGTAGTTGACAAGTTGACAAACAAACCCTTTTGGAATAGCACTCACAGTCAATGAGCCATACCATACATCTAACTATAAATGTATATACTATACTGGAGTGGAGTGATATTCACTTTGAACTGTCATCACTGTTTGAGTAGGAAGCATTGATGTTATTTAACGGGGAATGCTGCCAGTTGAAAGTGAATCTCAGTATAGCACTCTAGTTGTAGAAAAAACAGCACTAGTGTACTCGGTTCATTACCGTTCACCCCATTCCTTTTCAGGGCGGATGATTGATCTTGAAAACATTTAGGAGGGTGTCAGCGGCCCATATCGACATCAAATGAAGCTGAGCATCGATACACGCGTGCAACGCAAGTATCAGCAGCCAACAGTTTGCATGTCATTAATGACATGTTTTTCTTGACTTGATGATCGCAGCGTGTTGTCGGGAGGGGAGGGTTTCAGTAGTTAATCTAGAAAGGATGGATTTGGTACTTGGTGTTGCACTAATCATGCTTATCTGATTACGAGTATCGAGTTTTGATCAGTCTAGGCCTATCTGATATTGTTCTTGGATGAATTCATAGTTGAGAATGATAATATCTATTAATGTATGAATAAATAAATAAATACAAGAATATTAATCCTTTTCATGGAAATGATCGCAATAGTATTTAGAAGAGATAGCTCTGAATTCTAAAATGCTCCCATTCATTGTCTTAATAAAAATGTTCACAGCAGCGAAAATAAGAATTGCATAACAAATTGCCGTTCAATATTCAGATTTTATTGATTCAGAGATTGAATCAGAATCATTGTGAATCGAATATGAAGACAAGATAGAATAGTAAAGTGTAGATTACGTGACATCTAATCTACTTGCCATTTCATGGAAGAAGATTCCATGGAAGAACATTTCATGGTCATTTTAATCGATCAATGGATGTAAGGAAAGTTATAAAAAAAGTTATAACTTGGAATGAGAACAGTAAAAGGTGGTCTGGACTTCCAAAAATATTCTGCAGATTGTGCATTGAGTTTTTTCTCTTCAATATAACATTTAAGCCCTGTAGCGATGCCTTTCCCAGATATGTACTGAAATTATTTTTTTTTATTCATCTATTAATGAGGCGTAGTTTTGATAGTAATGTCTACTTGACATGTTGAAGATCGACTAAAGTGAAAACTAATCAACTGAAAGATGAAAGACCACAAGCAAAATAGAGTTGAGCAAATAGAGCAAATAGAGTTTTTTTCGTCGAAAGACAAGGGGTTCTGCCTTCGATGACCCTAGCACTGACAGAGAAATTTCATCTGTGAAGTTTGACTCATTGTTGAAGCGGCGCTTGTGTTCCAAATCTATTCACCCTGATAGAATATTATTGTTGTGCTGTTGCTTGTGCCGGGGCATGTGCGTGCGTGTGATTGCCTTATCAGACTGGTCCAGTCAGGCGTTCATTGTTTTGACTTCCATTGTCAGCATCACCAGTTGCTATCCACCTGTCTGTCTGTCTGTCATACTCGCTTCTCAGTTCATATCACTCCATCCACCTCTTCATCTTCTTCTCCAACTCCTTGTTTTCTCTCAATGTTTTTCTCGAATTTGACCTCCTAATTTTTTTCTCGAACTCGATCATCTAATTTTTCCTCGAACTCTGTCGATCACCTACTCCTTTTCTTCTTCTTCCAATTGTTTATTCCTCTTCCTCCCACATCTCCTTTTATCCCCTCTCATACTAGTACTTCCTCTACCTTTTCCTTCTTGTACTACAATTCTTCCTCTTCCAACCTCCTCCTTTACAACCTCCTCCGACTACTACTGCTCCTCCTCCTCTCACCTTCTACTCCTACTCTTTTCCCTACCTTTTCTACTCCATCAACCTTCTCCTTTGACTCCTCTTCACCTTCTCCTCCTCCATCTACCTCCTACTCTTCCTCCTACCTTCAAATCTTCCTCCTCCTCCTCCTCGCTGCTCCAAATCGTCCTCCCTTTTCGAACCCACTCTTCCTAAGGATCTTATGAACCTCCCCCCTCATATTTCAACTACTTATTTTTCATAAATGATAAAATTTGTTGAATAAGAACTGAAATTGTGGAATTTTTCCATAATTGAAAAAACAATTTTATTTTTGTCACTTCCACATTAGACACACTACAGCTGAGATGTGTTAGTTTTAACACGAAACTGCAGTCTTCTGTACAAGTCTAATAAAATTAATGTGGATGTGACAAAAAACTGCGTTTTTCAATTACTTATTTTTGCTTTCTTATTCATTCTTCCTTCTTAATTCCTCCTTATTCATTCTCATTCATTCATTCACTTATTGAATTGTGTGTGAAAATATAATGATACAAACTTTCAAGTGGAAGTAAGAATTACGACTTCGTTCTCTTGCATATCCAAGAGACCTAGTTCCTGGACTCCATTTTCAATATGATTCTAGAGTTCTAGAAAATCGGGGAACTCAGTTCAATGCAGAACTTATAACTTCTCAACTCAACAGAGCTCTCATCTTCACTGAAAAGAAACGTTGTTTCTTTTCATATTCATATTCATATTCATATTCATATTCATATTCATATTCATATTCATATTCATATTCATATTCATATTCATATTCATATTCATATTCCATTTAAACTTATTGAAAGTTCAAAATACTTTACAAACCAGTTTTTCTCGAAACAATAATTGAGATCCATGATGTTTTAAACAAGAAAAACTGTGGAAGAGTGTAGTTGACAAGTTGACAAACAAACCCTTTTGGAATAGCACTCACAGTCAATGAGCCATACCATACATCTCACTATAAATGTATATACTATACTGGAGTGGAGTGATATTCACTTTGAACTGTCATCACTGTTTGAATAGGAAGCATTGATGTTATTTAACGGGGAATGCTGCCAGTTGAACGTGAATCTCAGTATAGCACTCTAGTTGTAGAAAAAACAGCACTAGTGTACTCGGTTCATTACCGTTCACCCCATTCCTTTTCAGGGCGGATGATTGATCTTGAAAACATTTAGGAGGGTGTCAGCGGCCCATATCGACATCAAATGAAGCCGAGCATCGATACACGCGTGCAACGCAAGTATCAGCAGCCAACAGTTTGCATGTCATTAATGACATGTTTTTCTTGACTTGATGATCGCAGCGTGTTGTCGGGAGGGAGGGGAGGGTTTCAGTAGTTAATCTAGAAAGGATGGATTTGGTACTTGGTGTTGCACTAATCATGCTTATCTGATTACGAGTATCGAGTTTTGATCAGTCTAGGCCTATCTGATATTGTTCTTGGATGAATTCATAGTTGAGAATGATAATATCTATTAATGTATGAATAAATAAATAAATACAAGAATATTAATCCTTTTCATGGAAATGATCGCAATAGTATTTAGAAGAGATAGCTCTGAATTCTAAAATGCTCCCATTCATTGTCTTAATAAAAATGTTCACAGCAGCGAAAATAAGAATTGCATAACAAATTGCCGTTCAATATTCAGATTTTATTGATTCAGAGATTGAATCAGAATCATTGTGAATCGAATATGAAGACAAGATAGAATAGTAAAGTGTAGATTACGTGACATCTAATCTACTTGCCATTTCATGGAAGAAGATTCCATGGAAGAACATTTCATGGTCATTTTAATCGATCAATGGATGTAAGGAAAGTTATAAAAAAAGTTATAGCTTGGAATGAGAACAGTAAAAGGTGGTCTGGACTTCCAAAAATATTCTGCAGATTGTGCATTGAGTTTTTTCTCTTCAATATAACATTTAAGCCCTGTAGCGATGCCTTTCCCAGATATGTACTGAAATTATTTTTTTTATTCATCTATTAATGAGGCGTAGTTTTGATAGTAATGTCTACTTGACATGTTGAAGATCGACTAAAGTGAAAACTAATCAACTGAAAGATGAAAGACCACAAGCAAAATAGAGTTGAGCAAATAGAGCAAATAGAGTTTTTTTCGTCGAAAGACAAGGGGTTCTGCCTTCGATGACCCTAGCACTGACAGAGAAATTTCACTGGCATAGAGAAATTATGGGAAATCAAAAACATACAAAAACATACTAGGTCAGTGAGTCACTCGGCGGATTTAGGTAAATCAAGTGGAATACAATGAATTGCTGAAAGTTCACTAGACCTCTCAATACTCAAAGAATACAATAGAGAATTGGATAAGAGATCAATTAAAAATCAATACACCGTAAAGACAAGTAATGTCGTGAGTCGTGAGTATCGGTGACATAACCAAAAATCTTCAAAATATTCCATGAAAATTCTATATCTCCTCGATAATAGTAAGCCTCTGTAATATTATCTCTATTCATCTATTGAATAAGGGGAAAGATTATTCAAACTGATATATGATAATAGAGACTCACTCAATCATCAATGTCACAGAGATCAATTATCTGATACCGGAATTTATTTCATTACTCCGTACTTGCCCTTCAAGAAATGTCATCTCAACGCCAGGACAGCTCAATATCCAAGGACAGTCATCATTTACTGAATATTCAGTCATCTAGAATTCACTCTCCATTATTATATGATATGATGTCAGGCACGGTATGAAGAAGATGTATGAGGGATGAAAAGCCATCGATTTCCTTCACAGCGGTATGTAGTGGGCGAGCCACAATGATTGATTCATTGCACGACAGTGAGGGAAGTGGATTAGTAAGAGAAAGTGAATGAATGGGGTGGAGGATCGCAGGGAATAGGAATATGAGACCGGAGTAGTGCTTGAGAAATTCCATTCCTACGGGAGCGAATCTATCTTATTGATAATTTTATTCAAATATAGAATTATCGTGGAAATGCATTATTGATGATCATCACAGACACAGACTAAAAGTGAAAGAAATATTAAATATTAGCATAACTTATTATTAGTTAGAGAATCACTAAAACGTATTATTGGACTCTTGTTAAAATTAGGTAGTTGAGAGTTCATGCTGATGGAGCTGTTGTTCCCTCATGGAGGATATAGTTTGTAACCAGTATGATTGAATACCTCAAAAATAATTAAGGTTAATAACAGTTATTGAAAAGAGGAATTATATTGGATGAAAGGGGAATACAGACAATACAGTATTCCCGTTGATCTGTAGATAATCACTAAGACGGTTTCATGGTTGAAATAATATTGTGAGTCGACAAGGATGACAATTTTGAAAAATCACATCACGGAGATGTTATAATTTGAATCGGGTTCAACGCTATCATCTCTTTTCTTTCGACGCAACTGAATACAGTGACAGAAGAGTTAACGCAACTAAATTTCTCTTTGAACCATGCAATCACTGCAAAATAGATCAATGCAATCTATTTAGATAGGACATGTGATGAAAGGTGGAATTTAATCTATTGGACTCAATTAAGTGGAGCCGGCTATCTACATGTATATTCTCCATCCTGCCTGAAGTCCGGCTCAAATTCAGGCACTAATGAGTTGTTGACAGTCCGGTCTGCGTTTTAGAAACCTCAATCAGCTCTTTCTCAAAGCAAATCGATTTTGTAGAGCAGCGAATTACTATGCAAATTGCTCTCAGTATGTTTTGGTTCCTGTAACTGTCTTTTTTAATATTATTATAGTTTTTATTAATGAGGTATGTAAAAATTAAACTTTATGACTATGTTGTTTTTCATGGGTCATATCATTGTTCAATGCGATTTCAGTTTGAAATGAAGAGGCTTTGGAATGGAATGAAAGTTCTAATAATTTTAATAATTCAAGTAAAAAATTTTATATATATCTAATGAAAAAACACTCAAACTATTTTATAGTTACATCGATCAATTCTCTACAATTATTATTATTTGTTATTCATTACTGATAGTGACTATCCTTCACTTGTCAACGTCTTCTTCAATATGAATATTGATTTTTGCGGAGGCTGAAAGTTCATGTTCTTGATAAAAGGTCACTTCATTAGCTCGAAAGATTTTTCAAATTGTTGCTTTGTCAGAAGGAGTCAATTCTGAGATGAATCGTACTTCTTACTTTCAAATACTTCTTGTATGTTGAAAAATGCAAAACTTGAAAGACAATGATTTTAGAATCGAAATGCGATGTTAACATAGTTAAAAATTGTAAATGTTCTTGAAAAATCTGAATGAAATTGAAGGTATTAAACTATTTTTGTAATATTGATAATTGTACTCATTATAAAACAGATAGAAGCATATAGTTTACATTGTGAATTAGTATTTTACTTGCTCATATTTGTCAGTACCCATTATCTCTCGTTCCGGTTGCTACAATTATTATGTTGCGATCACAGCATTACTATGGATGTAGCCTATTATTACAGGATGCGAATCCTCACATACAGTGGTGATATAGACATTCATTATTGGACAGTAGTTGGCTGACGTGAATCATAACAGAACTCAACCCACTCAAATACGATAAACATCTCGCAGCATTGACAACAGATGTACATTACACCATGATCATTGGTCCACAAAAGATTTGTTCATTAATCTGTATGCAGTATTGTCCAGAGGACAGAGATCAACAAACTGTCCAATAGCAGCTCGTAGCATAGAAACCAACACTACACTCCACTGTCATATTGTTCAAACATTCTAGAGGCTATTCAACGATCGACGCCTAGACTTTTGTTTTAATGATGTTTGCAATTGTCACCAAATGGGGATGTATGTGAGTTGGGGAGGAAAAGAGATGGAACATAGGAAGAGGAATAGAGGGTGCGAGGAGGGTGGAAGATAGTGGAAACCACATTGGATGACGCATCTGTAGCTTTCACAGCATGTTGTTAGCAATCAGTCTGAACCTCCACTGATGAAAGCCTAAGCGGTTTTACTGGCAGGGAAGGGTTCAACAGTCAGTTATGTATGTGATCGAATGTTGTTTTCATGCTGTTCGCCACATTGCGGTCATCTAATTGATATCAACCCTTCATAGAACTCGTTCTTCAGGATTAGTGATGGGATGTAGTTTGTTGGCACTCTCATGGGTTTTCATGGAGTGAATTTGAAACGAAACTATTATAAAATGCTATTTTCAAATGTATTTTAGAGATACTCCATACATTAATCATTCAGTTGAAATTTTTGTATACACAATATATTCAAAAAAAATGAATGAATTCATAACTTAAAACAATAGAAGAACTTTATTAAAAAAGTACATTTTTCCAATTAGATCAATAGAGTAGCATTGTAGAAATTTTATAGAGTTATGATGGTTGGTTTGAATTGATTCAAATGAAAGTTGATGAGTATTTCATGCTTGAAGGAAAACACTGCTGATTTTGAATTGGAAATCATGAGTGGAAGATTGACTGGCTGGGGTTGAGGGGGTCATATACGAATAGTAAAACTGGATGGATTTGAGCAGTGCTCTTCATCCCTCCATCTTCCGACAAACAATTGACTTTCTCATAGGATAAAATGATCGAATTTCCAGAATTTCTAATTTCCTCGAGGCCTAACGTATTAAGAGGCGATTTGAACAGTGGTGGTATGTGGGCTTAAAGTATTCGTTTTCAATTCGGAAGTGAATGGGATCTGAGGCTACCAACGAGGAAATGCAGTGTAAGAAAGTCTAAACTGGTCGAGGGGAGGAGAGTGCACGAACGCCGAAAACAGAAGAGAGGAGAAAACACGAGGGGCTGGAAACAAAAATAGAGGGAATCCCTTTTAGCAAGAAGACGGTCCAATATGAAATGGTAATTCATCCAATGAAAACAGGAAAACGTTGAACGGTGAAATTGGAGAGGATTTTGGAAAGATTGTGGAATTCAAATGTATTGATTGTTTGGTTGCCAAAAATTATTCAAGTAAGCGATCCACTTTTCCCAAAAAATCACATCAAAAAAAGTGAATAAATGTTATTTGTTTAACAGATTAACAGGGAAATTCACCCTACAATTACGATTTCTAATTTTCCATGAAAAACGTTAATTGTGGAGGGAAATCATTAATAGATCAACTAATATCACTCACGTTATATAATATAGCATACAGTTGGAAATGTTCTTATTTTTATTTTATACTACCCGATTAGATCACTGAAATTTTCTAAAAAGACAACCATAGTGACTTCAATTTTGAATAACACATTTTCTATGTAGATAATATTACTCGTATATTTATTTCTTAAATATACCGTGGATGTAACACATAAATTATATATTATTGGGAATTGGATGAGGAACCGTTCTTGATTAAGAATTCATCCTTGAAATGGACATTTACACTGCTATTCGGACTTGAAAATCTATTCTACAAATCATTGATACTTTGAGCCTATACATACGATGTATAACATTGATATAAAACACTAAATTTTTCAAGATATATGAAGATACTTATCACATACACATTTCTAAAACAGTGACAGTTCTTTTTTCTCCAAATGTATCGATCTTTCTAACGGACCCTTTGTTCCAAAACACATTACGTCTTGATTTGTGGTAATAACGGGCCATTCAACAAAATAATCTCTCAACTGATCATTGCCAAGAGCTGCAGCTCTACAGGGCTCAACATAACAATCGCTTCCACAGCCCACAGCCTACACTGCATTTTCTCCCCATCAAAACAATAATCCTATTAAACATCTTGAAATCTTACTTGTGCCTCTCAGGAAAATCCTCTGTTTCTGATACATACGTTACAGAAACTGATATAGTATTACCGATCGGATTTATATCCAAGTCTCTCGCAATATAACAATAACTTTGTCTTTTGTCTCTATAACGATCGAATAACAGATTTGAAGGGAGTGATGAATAATGGATGAGTATGATGGTAAGAGAGGAAGTGAAAAGAGATAAATCGAAAGATGCGTTAACTATAATATACAGTATTACAGTATCTAATTGCTGACTTCTACATCTATCAACAGTTTGTGCTTATGAGAATGGAATAGGGAAAGAGGAAACCAAGCCCTTTTCCCCTTTTCCCTATATCTCCATATCTTATTTTTATTTGATAAATGAGGTGATTTATCAGACCCGAAAATGGACGGTCGGTTACTGTGAGTATTGTTGAATTTGGAATTGAAAAATTCTGCCAAAGATATGGACAACAATACTGTTAAGATACGTAAACGAACATACGATCAATAATATTTATACAATGTATATTATATTTATAATACCCCTATTGGAATTATTCAAATAGTATTTATTTATAAAATGTTTAATAGCGTTTAGCAAAAAAGTTCATATCTTGAAAATATATTCAAATCAGAATTGTCATCATTTTTATGTTATAGCCTATAATGCACACACATGCTGGAATTTCAAAGCCTCAAATATTTCCAAAAGGATTTCAGAAATTCTAAATCAATTTTGAAAGTTGAAATCACAGGTCCAGTACCCAAACAGCATCAGAAAACACCCAAGGCCACAAAACTACTGTAATAACATAACCAAGAACCAAGTTAGAGAACTTACTTTTCCTGAAGGCTTCTGCTTAGACAGCGAAAAATTACTAACTTCCAGCCAAACTTCATTCCAGAAAACATCGCGATGTTTTTACAGAAGTAGAACAAGCCAGGAACACAACTCACGATGCCTCCGGGCCCGGGCACACTTTTTCGTTGGGGAATTGCACACTGAACTGCCGGTAGATAAACTCTTGAGAAAGACCCATTCCTCTCAGCGACATGGCAAAACTTTCAACGGCAATGTAGGACAAGTGAGCAACAATGCCGCATCTATTTTGGCAAACACCCTCTAATCAAATTCAACTTGAATTCATGTTGCATGTGTCTTCCAATTATTGAGAACAAACAATCTTTATATGATGATTATTATTATTCGATGAATAAACGAATAAATGGATGGATGAATGAATAATTACACTGCATGTTACTGACGATAAAATAGGTTCAATGTCTAAATTTTATCATTGCACAACAAAACACACTGTGTGAAAAATGAAATTATTCCATTTTTTTAGTATTTTTTTCATGTCGTTAATTTAATTATTAATTATTAACGTTTGATAATTAACTTTTTTGAAACATTACTACTTACATAACTGTTATTTCAATTCAATTCAATTTTATTTATTGCCAATTAGAATATTCAAGACATATTACACACTCTTTATAATATGACATCATTGAAAAATATAATAAAATAAACATGATTACTCATACATATGCTTGAATGAAATGAAATATAAAATCTAGGCATCACCAGCAAAAGAAACTCTTTGCCCGCTAGTGAGAATTGCAAACCAGTAAAAGAAAAACATAATATTTCATTACTAATATGAAATAGAATTAATATTATATCGAATAAAAGGTTGGCTCAATTCATCTACATCAATACTGTATAGTAATTATTTCAAATATCCAATGAAAGCTATACAGATAGAACTAAGGACTTCTGCTACAGCAAATATTGAACGAAGAAATAGCAGAAAGAAATTTGAAGAGTTTGTTACAATAATCAAAACAAATTCAATCCAACATTTTCAACTCACAAGTCAAAGTCAAAATCAATCTTCATCTTGAATCAATCTGGTTGAATCAAGTGGGTACCAGATTGTAGGCGGCAATTTTCTTCAAATAATCAGGCTATTTTCTTGAGATGTACGATGGCAGCCGTTGTGGTTCAAATAGGATTCCGGGGAGCGAACGAATTAATTGGAATCCGACCAGGGTCGCACTGGTTTTGGGGGTGTCGGGGAAAGGGCTGATTATGGAAGGAGGGGTAGAGAGGGTGGAGGAGGATGAGGATGAGTGGGAAGGACGGGAGAAGAAGCATAGGATGGAACACAAGGCTGAGCTAAAGGGGAAGCTAATATTCTGACACAAAGGGTTATGCGCAGTTCCTAATTGCACTGTTGAATTAATTTGCTCACATCCAATGTGTTCGGATAGAGTGCGTTCCGGCTGTTAATGGCTTCACTCAATGGCACGCGCAAGCACAAACGTATGCACGCACGCACATGAACGCGAACGCGCAAAGCCCTAATTTGTCTCAGTGCAACAGAGCAGAGGAATGATGAAGCAAGGAGGTGCCAACTGCCAACTTGAAGTCGGCTTTATCAAAAATAGGCTTCACTCATGCATTACAATTCAATTAATATTTAAAAAATGTTGATAGAATGAGCTAAGAGCAAGTTCAATCAATCCAAGGTAAGCCAAAGAAGGGATAGAATAGTGAAAAATTAAATGAGGCTTGACAATTGTATCACTGAGGGTTTGATACTGCTCAAGATAGATAGTTCGGTACTAGAGTGAACTCTCAATGAAAAGAGCTTTCAATATTAAGTCCTAAACAAATGATAGCTTCAGTGGAGAAGAAGAAGGAAATGTGGTTGCGCATTCAGCCTTTTTCTCAAGCTTAATAGACATATTATCTACATTCAAAGTCGAACAAAATATTATATTTACACATTACTTGTGAGGGGGGGGGGGTTTAAGACATTTTGAGATTTACAATTATATTATGTCAATCATATCATAAGCATTTTAGAACATAGAATCAGATTGAGACAAAGAGTCGTTGACGGACAGAGTATTCCGCCTGCTGAGAATGTAAAGTCACAGAACTTTGCTGAAAATGAGAACTTTGTGCTCAAAATGAATAAAAAACTGGTATGGATGATTTCAAGCTATATAACCCATACTGAACAGATTATAAATGGAGTTGTGAATTTGGAAACACGTGTGAAAGTATGATACAAAAGATGAACTACTATTCTTATTAAATCAAGAAGCATTCTTTGAAAACGAAATACCCTATTAACACAGTTTACCTGAAGAAAAAATCTAACTCGATTCTTTTCAAAGTTCTATCATTTATCTCCAATGATTCCACAAGGTTACTTGCTTTACTATGCTAACAAAGGGAAAACATCCCTTCAATCTATTAATACTGATCAACATATGATTGATTAATGGAACTGAATGAATGTGTTTTGGTGTTGATATCAACACCGACCTGAAGGGGGTCTCCTCACTAAATAGTCCACAAAAGGCAAAAGGTACCATCTGTCTCTCAAGAGCGTTGATCCCCTAATCCAGTAAAATTGAACCAAATGTTCCATTTCATCTCCGTGCATGTTGACTCTGATTGGAAGCTTATCTAGGGATCAAGGGATCTAGTTCAGGGAAGGGGGCGTTCCCTAATAAACGACTCCCAGGCTAACTGAATTCCCGATCAACCATAAAGTACGCGAGCTGAGTGATTTCGTCACAGGTGGTTCAGGTATTATCTCGTGCATATTAGTCACTGTATCGGTAACATGCGAATGAAAACTGATTGGAAATTTGATCACTATATGCATTTTGAGTGGGAGGTGTATGGGAATTCATTTGAAATACGAACAATGTTGATAATTATTTGAATTTAATATCACTTGTAAACCTATAACCTAAAATCATATTCTACACACACTCACAAGTTAAGAGAATGAGGGGGGGATATAATTCGAAATAGTTATGAACTGTACATTGTATTTCATATTCGTGGATCATTCATTACTGTAATTGACAATAAATAACACAATGCTGGAGGATTCAAAAGCCTTCTCCAACCTCAAATTTCAAATTAACAGATTAGAGGTTATTTTAATATTCAATATGAACCAAGGTACCTAAAATACCTATTCTAGGTACATTGATATGAACTATAATCATGTTCATATGTGATATTGAATATGAAATATGATTGATGAGTGAACTTACAGTTGAGCTTGAATTCAAGTTATGTTTCAATCACTTAATTTCTCAAGTTTAAACTATGCAGTAACGAATTACTCAAACTTCGGTTGTGTGGTAGTAGTAGTATCTTTATAAAAAATGAACATAATCAATTACAGTTTCATAATCACATATTTTGAGTGATTTTGGAGAAGAAAATAATTCTGAGACTTGAGATTGAATATGAGTGAAACGTTTAGAAAAAAATAGGATCACATGATGGGCATTGTATCACATCATATTGGAACAAGATTAAAGAAGCTTGCCTAGTAACTAGCTTCTTTCTGTCTTCAGGGACGTCACAGAGCGTTTTTCATGGCGAACGTACATGTAGTAATGAAGCTACCTTTAGTCAGTGGGAATTGGAGCGAACAGAGAAATAATAAGGTTCGCTGAACATTGCTGAAACTTTTCTGATTGAACGAGAAACAAAGGCCTGAAGGCAAAAAGGCACAATGACCGAGGAAAGGTCCGAGAAAGAGACGTGCGACTTCAACCAGAAGAGACAGTATGGAGCCGTTTGCAGTCAAACGAACTGATAAGAATCTCTTGTGAGAAGAACACTTTGCCTTCAAGATGCGTCACAATTTCCAAAATACTGCGTCTCTGGCGTCGTGCCAGATTCTCCAAAAACCAGACGTCAACAAAAAGGTGGAACGAGGAAGAGAAGCGGAAGAGGTGTGGAAAATCAACAAGCAGAAGTGTGGAAACGTGAATAGGAAGAAGAAGAACGCGTGAAAGGAAATGAAAATACGGTAGGAAATGAGTTCATTTTGAATGGGAAGACGCATTATGCGCTCATGTTGAAGACGAATGAATATTATACAGAATCTTGGGCCCCCTTCATAACTTTTTCAAATTTCGCGCCTCTTTTACCATTCTGACATAACTATTTGGTTCCTGTCATTTTCATATTTGGTACTCTCTTGAACATCATAAATCTCAAAAACTGTTTTCTATCTATTTGATGATTTCCTTCAGAACAGCAAACAAACTATCAATACTTCAAAATATATTTGGAAAATAGTTTGAATTTGAAAACTTATTAGATCACACAAGCTATCTACTCTTGTAATATAAATTTATAAACTGACTGAGAAATACCATCTTCGTAGAAAAGAACTGAATCTATCAAATTTCATTGAGCAAAATTTCTCTAGTGAACATGTATATACATTTTTATTAATATTTGAAAAGCTGAAAGAATTAATTTACGAATAAAACGTAACTTATGTGGGTAAATTTCTATGGTCAATTTTACGGTATGGACCTATAAGACTTTTCAAGGAAATGCAGGTACAGTATTTTAATGCTTTGACTTTGAAAAGCTTTGATTTTGGAAATTCTTAATAAATGAACTAGAAGAGAAAAGTGTATCATGTTTGGACGTAAATTGTCGTTCCAATTATAACTACATTCACAACAAACAGTGCTTTTCTAAGTAGACAGTAAACTGTACTCACTATCAGGATATTACTGACTTGTCACACAGTGCAGTGCAGTGGAAGAATCTTAGATTTACCTGCAAAAAAAATTATGCATTAGTATCATCTTCCTATTATCTTATCATATAAGAGGGATAATGATACAAAAAGGAGGAACAACAATCGACCATCAAGGATTTTGCGAATTTTAAGGAAAATAGGTAATTTGACGATGTTCCCGTGAGTTGACTGTTGAATTTCATATGATTTTTAAAAGTAGAATGGAGTTCATATTGACCGATCTAGTTACTACCATGAAGATAGTACTACTCATGAAAAATCAAAAATCATCGAAAATATTACTGGGGGAAAATCATTTGGAAATAATCAGTAAGAATTTCAAATTCTTCAAGTGTTTGATAAAATCTGCAATACACAATTTTAGTGCAATTCAGTATGTAAGTAGAGGTATACTGGAATCCTTCACAAGATACTGATGTGTAGTGTGGAAGAGTATCGATTCAGTATTATCATCTTGCTGTTGTAATATTGAATCATCAAATCTTGATAATTCAATTTATAGAATACCATCATTTATCTCCAAAATGTAGTAGAAATTACTTGCACCGAAAATTCGCCAATATAAACTAGTAGAGCTAACATCAATATTTTCATCGTAAGTTATACTGTTATCTATGAGTTTAATGTCTTCCTGAATAGGAATCGCATTACAATTCAACTAGCGTTGAAAATTGCAGATAAAACCGTTGAAACATCTCTAGAGCGAAATTATTGTTCATAAGAAGACTCTATCTGTGGAAAAGTATGGCTCGGTGGGAATTATTCAAATGAAATACAATAACATTAGCATTTTACTACCGTCTGGACTTTATTCATACCAAAGGAAGCTGTATAGAAACACTGTGGAGCGCAAGGAGAGTGGGTGAGGAGCTTATGAATTTTTAAAAAACAATTTACTCTTCCTTTCACAATGCTCAACTGAAAACATTCCCATTTGGCCCTTGAAACACTGATCTCACAGATATTCAATTCAAGCTTGAAAAAGTTACCCTGCAAGTATTTCTCTTGATTCTTGATAAAATATTGGCTTCCATTTCATTAATATTAGTTTCAAAGAGAAATTCCTGGGATCACATAATATTCTTTCTACCTAAAAAAAGACTTTAATGTAATTTCCACCTCTAGGCCGTTAATTCAAACCTATTTTCCACGCATTTCACGGGAAAAGCTCGTTCTAAAGAGAAAAGCTCTCGTTTTTCTGTTTATAAAAACTCAATCCAGTCATTTCTAAAAAAGGATCACTTGATTCCACATTCATCTGCAGTGGAAAAGGTTGTTTGAAATATTTCATGTAAAAACAAATCAAATGCACCCCTGAATAATTAATTTGCATGAAACCTATTTAGACCAGACCTATTTTGTTTCCATTCTATTGAAATTGTGATTGAATATTTTTAAAATTTTATTTCATCAATAAATATTTTCAAATACAACTTCAATTAATTAATCAATTTTTCTACATTCTGGATCAGTCTTCCAGAGTAGTCCTCAGTCCCTTCCAATACCAATTCTCTTCAACTGACTAATCTTGTTAGTTCAGATCGGAAATGAATCTTACGAAACTGGATATAAATTTGATTTGAAAATCGACACATCATAGCCAAGGTACTTCACAGCACGTGTCACTAATTACTTTTCATTGAGATACAACTGAAGACAAATTCAACCAATCAAGAGTACATTTGAAGTGCGTGAGCTTCTCGAATCAACACCGTCATTAAATGAAATCGAACGACGAGCTCAATGAAAAGACCTACTGGGCAATGACATAACGATTGACATACGCTCCGTAATGATCGAAGTTCACAGCTGAATGGAACCCATGCTGAGTGCATCCAGTACTGTGCGAGTCCCTATTTTCATATTGTATCAGACAAACTAGGGTGGAGGAATACGCTGTGGGATATCATTTCTAGTTATAACTCAATTTGCTTTTCCTCAGTTCAAATGCAGATGAATTGTAATGAACAGTCAATTGAACATGTTGATTCTAGAAGCGCGTAGATTTCTCCAGAGATATTGATTATTCACCTGATAATCAAATATTTTAGATTATAGTGCATACATGAATGAGCTCATAGGGGAAGTCAATGACAATAATCATTGTGATATCACTACTGAACGTGTTTTTGAAATATAAATATATGGAGGTCTCCAATCAGATTATTGTATCCAATAGTGGAACCAATAGATTAAAAACTTTTGAACAAATATAATTAAAACTTTCTAGTTGTACAGGAGATGGTGAATGAATAAGAACACATATTATTTCGATTAATTCATTGCTTCAGGAAGATAGAATCCGGGAATCAACAGATTCAAACAAATGTACGTTCTTGCTGTAGAGGAGATTGTGGGTGAGGAGAGCATACATTTTATTTAATATTTATCAATGCAGGAAGTAAGAGTAACTTTGCAACTGTATCATAAACCCGTAGCATTCATTACTGTAGAAACAGATTCTCCTTACTTCGCAATATTATGCACATTATCAATAGTACTGAATTTTGGCATTTATCCAAGACTATTACAGAGATTAACATTCGGCCATGAGTTGATTTTGTGGAGTTAACTATATTCCCTGAAGTGAACGATTATTTTGAGCATCATCATGTGTCAAGACTGCTACAGTGCCGACACCCTGAGATGGAAAACTGAATTATATAGACCTCCACGTGGCGAGAGTTTGCTATATACGATATTATAAGTTATGGGGTGTGTACTCTGCACGGGGATTCTGATTTGATGGGACGGCCGCGCTAAGAGGGTTAGGCACTTGCATTATAATTTGATAGTCCTTTAAACGGTTTGCAAATCCCGCTAAACTGATGGCAACCACACTCGACGCAAAGTGCAAATCAAATTGACATCAGCTTGAGAACCAGCAAGGTAAAGGTGAAAGGAGAATTCTACTCCTTTGGTGCCTACACAATAGGTGTCTTATTGGTTGCGAAATTGTGTCGTTTGAAGGGACTGAGGTTTATCGATTCTAATCAATAAATCAATGGCAGAATAGTAAACCTTGGAAATTACTCCGAATGACTTAAAAAAATGACTACCAATAAATTGTATATTCGATTATATAAAAAAAATACTGGAATTAGACTGATATAGGATTAGATCAACACTGGGCTGATAGTGTTCTAGGCTCTAAAAGGATGACTCCATCATAGATTGTGCTGGAGATGATTGTCTCGCGTCAATGCTGGATGAGAAAAAAATAAAGAGAAATTAAAATCTTCAAATAAAATAATAGAAGTATCCATTCTATCTCACACTAACATATTATCTAATATACTCGTAATATGTGTATTTTCTACTCACTTGGAGAAATATTCTATTCATTGACCCGATTGACCGACTATAGATAGAATATTCTGACTGTTTTGGTAATCTATGAGATTATTAGCTTCTCAACAAGCTTATTATTATTAGCTTATTATGAACAATTTGAACTGACAAAATAGTTTGAAATTCAGAGAGCTATTCTAAAAATGTGAAAACACAAAGCATTATATTTGTTTTTAATTTCTTTTACCTGTAACGTGTCACATATATTACAAAAGTAATGAACTTATTTTTGCATCCATTTTTCAACTTGAATAGCATTGCGATTATAGAAATAATATACCTTATCCATTATGTATCATAAACTAATAAATTACATCTGGAAAGAATGTTCAATCCCAAATTTCGATAAAAAATTTCTTCATTCAACTCCATATTATTAACTAAGATGATATTTTTTCTGGTCATACAACATATTCAAATTTATTACAAGGAATAATTTCCTACCAAATCATCAGATCCATTCTAATGTAGATGTCTTCAAAAGTACCGTATAAAATAAGTCTGAATACAGTTGATAAAATAGATGATAAAAAAAACTGAATACCCAGGCAGCAATCAACAAAATATTTTTCATTTTTAGGGGACCTTGAAACGTATAGAAATTTAGAAATTGGGATACCTTATTTTTTTCGGAAAGCAATACTTTCCTTACCTATGGTAATAGGGCAAGGAAAGTAAAAATATAGTTTTCAATACCACACCTTCATCAACAAGTTTTATCTGAACTATTATTGACCAGCCTAGATATAAACACATATGCCATTAGTTTCAGTTGTCCCTTGTCTTCTATGCATTCTGCCATCTGTTATTTTGGACGTCACCCACGAAAGCCAGCCGAAATGTATCACAGTGATAGCAAAGATCACCCGCGTCATCCTCTTTATGGTATTAGAGATTTACAGAACATTGGATAGGCGAAAGGGGCCGCTGATACTCTACTTACTTACTAGATTGGGTGAGGTTCGAGGAGTATGAGGAAGTCAAAAAAGACATATATTTCCAACACCAATCGGCTTAAAAAGAAGCGAACCGCAAGCCTATTCTACTTTGCGATATTTTCATCCCCTTGGAAGAGGAAGGAGGGGAACCTTGCACTTAATCCCGGTTCGTAGGAGTTACTCCCCTACGCTTGAGCCATTACCCTGAAAGGGAACCACCCTTGTACCCGAGTCTCATTCTTCAATTTTTCTTCCCCATCTCTCTCACTCTCTCACAGTTTTTCTCTCGCTCTCGCTCTCTTCCAGAGAAACATCGTGTGCACCGACTAACTGAATTAGTTGCGTCTTTCGTCGCGTTATTTCCCTAAGTTGAGAGGTCTTAAGTTCTGCACCATTTAATCTCAATTAACCGTCATGAGACAACATGTGACCGTTTGTTTTCGTTAGATGCGCCCATCGTTTGACAGCTGACTGCCTTTTACTAAAACTTACAGCTCCCTCATCGGTAGACTACTAAAGTTGTCGAATCCCTTCTTCGAACACTGGTCAGATTTCTCCAAGGGAAACTTCTGTTACCAGGATCGGGAAATAGGGTGGGTTGAAAAGTTGTAATGGAAATTTGTTCAAGTGATTTATATGAACATGAAAATTCAGTAAATAGTACTTTAGTGAAGAGGTTATAATAGTGGAAGAGTATGTTAGGAAGTGAAAGTGCACATTTTTAGTGAGAAAAGATAAGAACCCAATTATATAACCTATAAACTTGAGTGTTAATAAGAAATGACATTGGGTAATACGGCAAGGTAGAACATCCAAAAGGATCTCTCTGTCGATAAAAGCCATATGAATAAATATATAAGTATGTTAGGTAAGATTATATTCGTTTGATTGATATAATATGATTCATATTATATTCACCTTATGTATTTATGACGTTAACACATTAATAACTAGGAAAGAAAACGCATACTTAAACTCAACTTAAACAATGAAAGAAAACTCATGGTGTTAAAGAATGCATGTATAGTGGGTTTGAACGTCATAATTTTATGACGTGATTTTAACATCACGCTAAAGATTGAGAAACATTTAGTGCCAAGCTATACGAAGCGTTTTTCAGCCGTTTTCGGTCGAGGGCAGAAAACTCTCCGAATGGCTGATATTTTCATGTTGGCTGATACAGCTAATTGGGTTGGCCAATCGGAGAGCTTCCTGCCTACCGACTAATCTAAAGACGCCAGAAAAATGCTATGTATGGCTTGGCCCTAACGGTAAGTGACAAATTTATACAAACTTTTATAAGTTGGATGAAGCAATTGAATATACTATGCTCTATACGTAGGATATACAGTATTTGAAACGTTTACAAATAATACAATGAATCAAAGTACCTAAAATAGAATTTTCATAAATCCATATTGTGCATGACTGAAGATGGATTTAAGAAAAAATCTACCTCGATTTCCAATTGAACTCAAAGGAAACAATTTGAGAAACTAACCAGTAATTTTCCAGGAAATTCCTCTCTGATAGCGAAATTGGAACACAAAACTGATATTATATTTTATAATATTGAAGAAGAATGCAAAGGAAGTGTTTTCACACGTTTTCCGGTATCATTTATTCAGGTCAACTGTTGATGATCACGTTGGAAGCAACAATTCAGTTCTTTATGGTCCCTAGATCATTTTCAAGGAACGCATTTCGAATACTTTGTTTTTCAGAGCAGGAAAAACTGTATCTAGCCGGAATTTTCGGAATTCCCCAGTCTGAATTTTGCAGGGCCATTAATAAACTTCAGTCGAACCGATAAAATGAGAGCCGACGATGCGTTGCCTTAATAACTTTCGGAAACAGTCAGTATTCTTCCCAACAGCTGTATTTCACACGGGAATAATCGAATGAAAATGAGAGCCCGAGAGAAATAAATCACTGAAATTTCGTCCGATATTTTCCCCGATTCGATGATTTTCCTCTTTTGGAGGAAAATGTGAATGATATGGTTACCGTTTTCACTCAAAAATCATTCATCCACAGCAATTTGATTACTGAGATTGTTTACACCTGAAAGTTAAATACGAAACTGTTTTCCATTGTCAACGAATTTTTAAAAAGTCCGAATTGTGATTTTTTTTAAAGTCCGATCAGTTTGGAGTATAGAGGTGTGAGTGAACATTGATCAACAAAGATCAAAAAAAGGAATCACGAAAAAATATCAAAAAAATTTTAATTAATCTTTTCGATTTGTTCTCATGTCTATAATCTATTTTTCCATTTTTACTAAGAATTTTGAAAATGCTTGGAATAGTGAAATAGCGAAGAGGATTTTTATGGAGGATTTCAACCTCTAGACAATTATAATTGCCCAGAAGAGAAAACTGAGAATTAAAGTTCAAAATTTTCAAATTTTTCAGGTCATAATAATATTACTGTACTATTTCTACAAATCTAAATGAGGATATATTACGATGAATGCTTGATCAGTGGAAAGGATGAACATCCATTATCATAATATGAGCTGAAGTCATGTGGATCATAATCATGAATGAATAATGGAGGATGGTTGATAATATTTTATTGACCGACAATAGAATATGAGAGACTGAAGTTTGATAATAATCAACAAATTGGAAATTAAAAATTGATTTTCCAGAGATACAAGATATAAAAATTAATTTTGTTAAGTGAATCAATGTGAAAATATGAATTACCAGCGATGTAACAAGTCTGCCTCCTAATGGAAGTTCTAGGAAATTCAATTTAATTACAAATTGCCAATTCTCAGAAGCAATAGAGCAAACCCGGAACTAAGCTAGCGATAAAAACGAACAAAGCTTTGTACTTATCAGCAGTGCAACATTCTCTGAAGTTCCAACTTTTCACAGAAACAATAGACTGATCAATAATTCAACTATGTCGACTTCATTCTTCAAGTCAAAAAGAGGTAGGAGACCTTTTCAATCCACATAATAAACTGGGGCAAGTAGGCTGAAAACATTAAATTTGAAACTTTGTTCTTAAAGGATAAATATGTTTTGTTTAGAATAATGAAGGTTTCATTCATCGCAAAACAGGGTGACAGACTTGTTTGCTCGACAGACTTTATGTGTCGAATCGCATTTCAATTCAGGATTTTATGAGAATTTCCTGCTCGTGACCAATGCAAATCGATAGGTTGCTACTCATCCAAAGCGGAAGACAAAAAGCAAGTGCACAGTTTGAAGAACACAAGAGTCAGCTACCAAACCTACCGACATTCTTTTTCTGAGAAAATATTTACGGGTTCAAAGACTGAACAATAATCACCCAAGATACTACTAACTATATTATAATAATAATACTGAGGGTGATGCCCACATAAGCTCTCATGCTTGTGCGTGGATAATGAGTGAGAAGGATTATGATGAGAGATGACGACTACTTTTTAGGTAATCGGGACCGACGGCTTATCGTCTCCTCCGAAAGAAGGGGGATTGTGATTGTGTTGTGGTCAAAAACTTGTGGCCCCGGACAGATTCGAGCTCGGGTCTCTTAATTATCAGACCAGCGCGTTATCACTCACTCCAACGAGCCACCCAAACTATATTATAATACTAGCCGTCGGGCTCGCTTCGCTCGCCATATCCGTCTAGCCAGGGGGCTCCGCCCCTTGGACCTCCGACTGGATCGTCCAAGAATGAGATCAGTAGACTCGCTTCGCTCGCCTGCATTTTTCATTTGAGTATTTTTATCATATGTTAGGACAATCCAGTCGGGGGTACAGACTAAACGTCTGGCTAAACGCATATGGCGAGCGAAGCGAGCCTGACGGCTAGTAATATAATATTCCCAGGATTGAAGTAGCAGTGCCCAATCAATTTTCCGCGATAAATGCATTTAAATCTTCAACTTGGTGCCAACCTAACAAAGTCAACTCAACTTAATGCCAACCTGACAAAATTATTAATTTAGTTGCCAGTTAACAACTGTTTCGAAGAGGTACTCTATCTAGATTATAGTTCTATAGTAACATATGGAAATACTATATATAGTAATATATGGAAATTTCAATTATAATTTCAAAGCGGGATAGAAGCGATGAGAACTCTAAAATATCAGTTACGAAGATAAAGAAGCCCAACAGAAAAAAAACATTTGAATAAATAATTCGGAGGAGTTTTGCTGTTGGCGTATTAGGACTCACATGCTTCCTCTGCTAATGAGTTTGCTGTTTCGAGAAGCTAACTTTCTTCAAAAGAGCAACTCCATATCGCGCATTCATTTTTCTATAGAAGAGAACGAGAGTGTGCAGCACATAGGCTACTCTGGAAGTTATCAATTTCAACCACCATACACCCTTTTTGATCTCATTTTTCCTGATTAAGTTTGAGCATTCCTTCTCATTTGGCAAATTAACGGATCCAGATCACCACATACAGCTAACAACTCTCAATGTATGAACTGGGCTTCTGAGCATCAACAAACCATCTCACATGGATGACGTCTCTCGTAATATTTCCGTATCTATTTTCCATTCAAAACTGTGGAAGTTATGAGGGATCTCACCACCCTTAATAATAGATGTAACGTTTTCAGCTGTCTCACTCTCTGCGGGGGGTCTCCCTCTTTTTCTACGCCCTCATCGTTCTAATTTTCCGGTCCAGTGATGTGTCTTTACCACTTTGTTCACCTTAGCAGTCACCCTCAACGTGGAACTACAGCCATACATTTCTTATGGATGCGTAGGCACTGTGAAAATTATATGTTTTCTCATTCACTTTGAGATTGTTTTCTCGTTTTTAGAAGAATACTATGGATTCACGTTGTTTAGAAGCAATATATAGTATTCAGGATTTTCGAGAATTAAAGATTCAATGAGATCTTGAATAAGAATTATTTTGATTGAATATCAATTGAGATGTGATTTTGGAATTCAGAGAGCTAGGAGCGTTCAACTGTTAAATTGACATTACCAGACTATTTTCCTAAATCAACAATGGAAAAAAATAATATGATTTATATTTTTGTGTAGTGAAAAGCAGATTCAAAGAGTATGTTTATCCAGTAGATTATTATGAAGGAAACAGACTCATTTTCAATCATTCTTCTACAAGTTCAATTGATTTCTTTAAACAAAACTAAAAAGAATGCAACTTCACTTTCAAGTGGCTACCAAGTTTCAATAAGTTCAATAAGCAGAGAGAACATTGTTTATTTGAATTTACTGAAATACAGAGAGTTGATTAATTTCTTCAGTCGAAGTATTTTGACTTAGTAAAATAATCTGCAAAACATGGTTTCAAAAAGTATTCATACCAATGAAAGTGACAAATATACTTTTAAATGTTATCAAGTAACATATTCCTTGGTAATCATAAGAATTTTGTAATATTCTTGATATATTTTATTTGCTATAGTTAAGCTTATATTTTTGAATGATGTGTGAAAGTAAGAATCATGATCCGCAGCTGCCGAATTTAGTAGCAACACCTCCTTAAACGAATTTGCAACTCTAGAGCTTTTAATGTTGTTCATTGAGGTACTATATGAAACGTTACTTTGCAGCTAGAAGGCGAGATGCTAAAATTACTTCGTTACGGCAATGTTTCTACATTGTAAGGCCTGAATGAATTACTCTCCGACAGCATCTATCATTCCCTTGTTTCAGAATTCATTAATATCAATTTGGCCTGCTAGGCCGTATCTGCTCTCCTCCCCACTCCTCTATCCGATCTCCTTTCGCCTCACTTGCAGGCCAAATTAAATCTCACGCGAACTTCTCTTGTTTTGCGCGGAAGAGTGCAATTTTAAGTTTTCTTCACTTTCACTTCTCACTCTCCTTCCCTGTCTTTGTCTTGTATTATAACTCCATTTCCCTCGACGTCAATCGATCAGTTAGGGTTTTAAACATTTACTCAGTGACTTCTCAACCTTAACCACTCTATACTAATGTGTATTGCGAGAATAAGTGAATATTTTGGGTGATGTTTATGTTGAAAAATTTAATGAAGAACATTCAATTACATTTAACAAATATACGACTCGGGTTCCATTAGCGGTTAGCGGAATTTATCGAATTTCCCAATGAATTCTCAAGAAACTATTTATTTTGGATGACACAATAACACAATCTTACACAGATTTCCTTGGAGAATAATTTTAATGTTAATTTTAATTTTTATAACTTTCCTCAAAAAATGAGAAAATATACGATAATTGAGATTTTTATTGATGAAATGTTTTTTCAACATCAACTATATTTGCTTCTAAGTTTTTGATAGGACTACTTGACAACTCTATTTCAAATCACTGGGATCCTAGGATCCTTCAAGAGTTTTTAAGGATAGAATTTCGCCATTTGACTAGTCGACCATGGAGTAAAATAATATTCGAGGGTACTAGTGATTCATTCCAATTGTATCCATCTCAAGGATTGCAAAAATGATATACTATCAACCAGGATAGGAAAATTAAGCAATCATGAAAAATCTATCAACATATCACTTCTGACAGTTCAATATTACTGTAATATTCACATTTGCATAGTGACTGATATTATAGGACTTAATTGATTAAAATAGCTCCTGATCTTTTCTCAATAGATGATACTATTACAGGGTGTCCCACCAAGGTTGTAACAGCCGTTGACCATAGATTCTACACAATATTTCTGACAAAAATGTTAAGTAAACGTTTCTCCTATCGACCTTAGTTTTCGAGATATATAGATTTTTTGATATTTTCAGAATATGCCTACTTCCGCTGTTTGTGAATTCCCTTATTTTGAAGGTGTTCATCCCAGATATTAGCAGTTTTGAACACTTTATAATGGAACTTACCTTTTCTAATTTATATTTTTAATTTATTTACTCATTCGAAAGCTTATGAAATGGGGAAGTTTTTGAAATATTGAAACCCACTATAATTACCTGGAAAAGAATCAAGAGAAAACGGTTTGAAATTCGACTTTGAATTTGAAGAAAAGCATTTTTTCAAGGTTAAGCCCTAACAAAAAACTGCAAAATATCTAACAACAAATAAAATGACATTAATAAATGTTTCTCTCTTTCCAACAATACCCTGGAATTTGAAATTCAACCAGTAGCTTTAGAGTTATTGAGTATTTAATGACCGGAAGTAGGCATATTCTGAAAATATCGAAAAATCTATATATCTCGAAAACTAAGGTCGATAGGGAAAACGTTTACTGATCATTTTTGTCAGAAATGTCGAGTACAATCTATGGCCAACGGATGTTACAACCTTGCTGCGACATTCTGTATATTTGACTTTATCATTTTTTCAATGATTTTATTATTGAAGAAATCAAATTCTAATTCTAGTCGAATGAAATCCAAAGAATTCTAAAGAGTTCATTAGACTATAAAATGTTGAATGAAATCTTCTGAAAAATTAATGTGATCCATCGTGGAGTAGGCCTACGCTTCACTTCCGCAAAGTTCACACCTACAATAAGATTATTTTCAAAATACAGTCCACCAACTCGAAACCTGGCAACATTTTCACCAACAATAGCCATTTCTGAGGAGAATTGACACGTCTACTCTCTCACGCCACTAAAGAAACGTCTGTTGACAGGTTAGGTCGTGTCAAGCTCACAGAACATTTCGGAAGCGACGCGCATTTTATTGAATTCAACCAGAGCAGTCTTCGCTTGCTGACTCGTAGCAAATACACGTCACTCTCAATGCACTCGCGTTGGCACACCAACTTTTTCTCAAAATACCAAACACCCAGATTCTGTCTCACATCCAAGAGGTGAAAACTACGAGAATATTTAGCACCAACATTTTCTGAAACCCGTCAGGTGACCTAAATACTGCTCACAATACGGAATAGTTTTTGAGAAATCTCCACATATCCCAAAAGTAGTATGTGCTATAGTTTCCTACCTTGAAGGAGATATGGAGTAGTGGAAGTAGTTGGTGGGAAAATGGCGGAAAGTTTTCAAATTCAGGCTCTTTGGTACGTCTAGAGTTTTTAAATAAATTATGGTTAAGAGGAATATTCTGAAAGAACTTACAGATTTACATCTGAAAAAATTAAGTGAGAAGCTGTATCAAATCAAAATCATATTGTTTGTATAGAGTAAGGGTTGAAATAAGTAAGGCTCATAACCAGGGACCAGGATCCACGTTATCAATCATCATCATTGAAGGCTACCTAACTAAACAACCGACTTGCAGATTAATCTATCTAGAGGTGAGTACAGACTTTCGCTCTGCTCCGCAATCGAACATCACTCGAGCAGATCGATTGATGATCGACCGGGGAGCAAGAGTGGAACGCGAGAAGAGCTAACATCTCCTGTAACGTTCATGATCGGAGCGAGTGCAGAGCGTGCGCGGGGCGTGTTGGAGGCGCGTATATCTGTACGCACCTTTAGAGTCTCACAGATTGAGCAGTGATTCCACTATTATTATTTTCACCATTAAGGATATTCTTGAATGTTTCTTACTATTCACAATAGCCAAAATTATTCCTCAATCAAAATAGTAATTTGATTATCAGTGAACTGATTTTTCAGGTGGGCCTCAACATCACCATCAAAAACGAACCAACTTGATCAAATGCAGCTCTAATAATTACCACTTACTCGGCTCAGAGAAATCTTTCAGAATATAGTGTCAAGTACCTGTGGAAAAAGAAGAAGTGAATTAATTACATGGAATGAACAGAAGAGTTATCAAACCAGCTTCAAATATACAGTACTAGAAAAAGTATTTCACTATAATTTCACTTCAGTTTTTTAAGGTTAACTCAGAGAGTCGGCCTATTTCATCAGTATCAGCCTGAAATTAATCATTACAACAAAGTAAACATGCAAAGATTCATTCTGCATGTATAAAAGGATTCATGATTGATCTCGAAGCTGAATAATATTTATGATTTTCACTTTCTGTTATTGATTGGCAAAGGTTAATGATAACGTTCAAATGAGGACACCAATTCAGTTCCTAGACGCCCTATGCAATCAAACTTGAGACTATTCATGTATTTCAATTATCATGATAATACACTAGTGACTAGTGTGATGCAGCACTGGACTCAGTACCTGATGTCGGTTGACCCAATAATCCAATCACGGATGAGATGTCAAAGGGCCTTACTGGATGATGACCTATCTTGACACTTGACACTACACCTGTTATTACATCACACCATCACTCTCTAATAGAGTTAGATTGTAACATCATTGATACTCAATTACAGAGGAGATGAGTAGTACACATGCCAAGATTTCGGTGCTAGTAGTCAAGTCTCACAATCACACAGAAAGGGGTTGAATGCTACATGAATTACGAGAAAACCAACTTGTTGAAATGCAAATTTCATAGACAAGATTGATGGTGAAAGGATGGATGACAGGTTATGCAATGGCCAAAAAGGGGGTGGTGTATGAGTGGGGGTGGAAAAGTTATGTTGACAACTCCCTCCCTTCGGGAAGGAAGGTGCTGTTGATGAGGGGTTGATTAAGGTCGACTTAAGGGACTGTAAGGTGGTAGGGATCAGCGAAGGTATGTTATCGATGCTGTAGTCTGGCTAAGAAGGGTCTATAGGTTGTCAACCCCCGGCCAAAGTTCACCCTCAGTGCATTTCAGGTTAGATTTACTCCTTAGAAACACTCCCCGTCCCCTAAAACGTCTTCGACAATGTATAGTCTCTAAGGCCAAGATCTGGGTCCCTTCTGGATTAATAGCTCCCTCAGGAATATGATGGACTAGCGGGATTACTACTCAGGTCCAAACAATCATCAACATCATGCTCAGGGGCAAACCACAACATCATCATCATTCAGATCGCTACCATTATCAGAGACGAAGAGATCTCTCCGTGCTCAATTCAGGAGCTAGGTCTCTCCTTCTATTCTGGCTGCAGATAATTACTTAATTAATAACAAACAAACCCGAGAGCCGTTGGCTGAAGGCAGTGTCCCATCATCCTACCTGATCACTGCACTGACATCCTCCGCCTGTCATAACTGAATCCACCAAATCTCAATCCACAATTGCTGCTTCTGAGCGCGCTCCCCCTTCCAGCCCACCGCAACACAAAGCTCTAAATCCATTCAATCCCAGAGCTGTTTCCCTGCTCCTGTATAATTGATCATCCTTTTCCCCCAACAGGTACCGTTGATGTTGATGTAGTCATTTTCCATCGCTTCATAGTATCGAATATTGGTTTGTAATCTCGAGTGCACGATCCTTGATAGATGATTAATCTTTGACGATATTGATAGATGACGGCCTTTATTTGCAACGGAAAATTTGAATATCAATCTATTTATATTTGACCTGCATTTGAACGAAAAATAAATCGAGACACTTTGATTTTTGGTACCTCAATTTTCCAGACTTGTAAAATTTTATTATAATAGTCAGAAATAAATTTTATTCTTGCTCTCCTATTTTTGCTCTGACAAACACCCATTTTTTAGACTGGATATCATTCAATTTCTTCATTTAGAGCTCTTTGTCCAGTAATCAGCACTTAATCCACTTCTTCAAGTGTTCAATTTATGTTACAATAATTAAATCTCAAATCATTTTATAGATTGTTATGATCAAACAATTTAGTAGTTAAATTATTTGAACTTTCTCTCCATGAGAAATGTTCACATAGAATTGTAGTGATAGATGGAAAAAATTAAATTCTAACCATGACACACTACAGTAGTTGAAAGTATGTAGTGGTTATTCCATTCTTTTTATGTTTTCACGAGAAGAACGAATAGAGCAACTATACGGAAATTTATATATCCAATTCTAAAAGATTACAAAATTTGAAAAAACATGCAAATCAGAAACATTGAGAGTCTGTGAATGTAACCGAGAACTTTTCCTTTTTATATGTTTCATTTAGACTCTCACACAGATATTTTCATATTAAGGATTCAAGTCAATTCATTTGTTTTCATAGTAATTCCCAAGTGGAGGGTACGGGGGGTGAATCTGGTAAACCGGAAGTAGAGGTCTCCTGATAAGGATGATAGGGAGGTGGAACCTAACCAAGCAGGAATAATGGTCGAGTAACAAAATGGATGATCCAAGCTCTCCAACTTTCACCATTCTCATCAGAGTCCGCTTTTGTTGGGAGGAACCTCATAAAAGTTTCTGTTTTAAACGAGGGAAGCTGTCAAGTTCATGAATAAGGGTAACTAGCAGATAGCACACGAAGACATACTCCCATGTCTGGTGAACAACTGATAACAAACTTTGATGGCAGATACTTTTTGTTTCTGTTGACTCCGCTTTTTTCCACGCATCACGTAGAATAACTGATAGAGAAGAAGTTCACATATTCAGCCAAATAGAGAACTTACTTGAATAAAATTTTGAAATATTCAAGTCTTGACAATCTCTCTTGAAGGTCTAAGATAACGTCAAGGTACAATTTTGAAAATGATCGTATAGTAAGGGTCTCAATGCAAGAAGAAACTTTGTTGTAGTTCAGACAGACACTGTTTTACTAGTAAATATTTTAAATACACTTACTTTTCTTGGAGTATTGAGGAATGCATTTCACTTCTGAGGAGGGAATACCTGACACCAGGGGCGCTTGCTTTCTATGGGTTGTGTGGCCAAAATGTGTGAAAATATTGCATTTATTTGGATTTTATTTGGACATTGATTGAATTTGTCATTTTTGAGGTGTTTAAAAATATTGTTCGAGTGTTTTGAGCCTCTGGCTTTTTTGAAAAATAAATCAGGAAGCACATTATATTTTTGTATGAACAGGGTTGAATGGTAAGGAATTGGATACTTCAATCCACATTCATAAACTTCTGTACAATATAATTACATAACTTATTGTCGATTGAAAAAAATACTTGAATAAGTTGGAGTATCATCGTATCCCATTTTAAACAACTTAAATGATAAAATCCATGCTTTGAGAGGTCAGAGGGCGAAGATGATGATTTTCATCATAGCTGTACCTGATTTTCAGGATGTACAGATAATACAGTATATATGAATATAATATCTATTTCATTGGAAATTCTCTTAGTAGATTTCATTGAATCATTAGATGTGAGTATAATTAGAGAAAAAATAGTTGAAGCGTCACATGTAACCAATTTTCCGTCTCAAGAGAATTTTCCACTTCAATACTGGATTATGATAATATTTCTTACAATTATATTTTCTATGCGGGAATGCTCAAATTCACTATTGTATAAGCAATGATCCTGATATGGCCGTGCCCTGAGAATGTCACATCTAGTTCAATTACGGGGAGAAAGAACAGACAAGAGGAAAACTTCTAATGCCATCTTCAATCCACGAGTAGCTAGCTCCTGGGGCAATATGATATTTGCACTAACATTCGCCATCTAGAAATTTTCCATAGAAAAATAAAACAGTCTTTTTGCAAGAATACGGGGACAGACAGAGAATACCGGCAGCTTCCTTGCAGGGGTTTCCTATAATTTAATGGAATATCCGTGAGTCTGAAGTTACTGAACAATATTGCATTTTAACAATGCTGTATTTTCATTGTTAATATAAAAATGGAATATTACAGAAAAGAAATGCAAATTCCAGCTTGAATATCAAATAGCTTACTATTTTATCCTGAGGTGAAATACAAAGGTACTGAGAACTATGAAAGAGGAACAGTTGATATGATATTATGCAGTGAACTATTTGTGTGGTTCAATACGTTTGCTTTTATTATTGAAACGAGTAAAAATTACTATACTGAAAAATCAATGTTTTTGGAAATAAGTTAATGTTAGGAGTCATTTCAAAAACATCGATTCATGAATGAATTTGGAAATTACAAAGTTTCAGAAACTGGTTTCTATAGAGAAAGCATACGTAGTAACTTCCACTGTTGGAGTATGCATTTTGAATGGCTGCAAATTGGATAGTAGAAAATTGAATGTGGGTAGAAACTCATATTTTCTCAGCAAAATTAATATAATATGAATATAAATTTGATACAGAGCCTTCAAGCTTTGCAAATATTAGATGTAGAAGGCACATCAACACAACACATGAGCTTTTCGTGTTCGAACTTTCATGTATAAGCATTCCAAACAAGGAGGAATAAATCACAAGATAAAAATGATTCAACCAATTATCACAAATGTACTTCTCTCAAATTTAGAACATTGATTACAATTTCTTAATTGTAGCTGTTAGTGGATCGTGAATAAAATTGAATTAGAAAATGTCAAAAATTCAAATCACTTCCTGGGATGACTCCATACAGACACTCAGTGAAATATGGGATTGGAAATCTCAACAAATCTAAAATTGCAGAAGCACATTCATGAATAAATTGAAAAAAGTAAAGTAGTCTGTAACGAAGATGAATGGAGGACATATATAAAAAATGGGAGGATTATGCACGGGATTTTGACAACTCTACGATTGTATTGTGGGAGGGAGGCGGTATCGGGAGGGGGAAGAGTGGTGAGGAGTGACGGGGAGGAGGTTTAAAAGCACACCGTATATGCCCTGCCAAAATAACAAACATAAATAAATTGAGGCAATTCATCATACAAGAGCTGCTCTGATTAGGGTGAAAGCTTGGCGGCAGAGGGACGGGTACTGAGTTGTATGGGCGACCCTGGCTGCATCCACAAATCATTTGATTAGTCCAAGTTGGTGAGGAAATAGGATACTGCGGATAAGAGCAGGTGAGTGGAATACGAATGGAAGAGAACAAGAAAGAGCAGTTCAAAAGGAAATTATTTAAGGAAAAATGAATGGAAATTATGGAGATTGAAAAAGAGTGAAGACGATTATTGTTGAATCTTCTGTGTCTACAAGTAGAGTTTTTCTTATATCTTCAGAATGCAGGGTGTGTGGGATCCGTCGCTGTTCCTTAAAACATACAAAGAGGTTATAATTGCAGTTGTGTTTACTTTACCAACATAGTTATTGGTGCATTTATCAGTGCATTGGTATGTATGGAGTTTGAAGTAGCATTATTCTACCATGATATTTTTTTACACTGGAATGCGTTACAAATCGAACCATAAGAAACCTTTCAAATAGATATTGAACGCAACTTGTTACACCCTTGGCAATGATTCAGTTTTCCCCTCTTTAAATTTTGTACCTTTTGAACCTACTTGTTCCTATACATTATTTGTCAACTATAATATGATTCATATCTTTCACCGTTCTTTCATAAACTTCTATTAATCGTGCATTATTCGTCCTATCGTTATAAGATTTCTGCTTTCACGAAACATGAATGACAAACACAATGCCGGACGCACCCCATTGAAACCATCTTCAATTTTATAATATTCACATCAGAATCTCCTTTCTTAAAATTCTATCCGTCATCTCAGCATATATTTCCTCTCTCCCTTATCATCCATCACGCCATTCTTCCTTCATACATCATGCCTTCTCCATCATATTCCCATTCGGCTGCTTTTGTACCTTTCGTGGAGAGGGGACGGGGGTTGAGAAGGAGAAGAGGAGGATTCAGGGGACCACAGACACAGTCAAACCTCCCCCTTCGCATCAATCTTGTAAGGGCGGTGTCCTTATTTAAATATTTCCAGGGGTTCCAACGAAAATACCCGGTAATTTTAGGGGTGCCCCAACACCACAAGGTGGTACTGGGTTGCTTTGAATGTCCTTTCAGCACCAGCAACAAAGGACAGACCCCTCTCTACATTTTGCTTCTGATTCACTTTACCGATTAGAGTGGTCCGCCCCCTGTCATCACACATCTGTCCCTTGCTCACTGACCTTCTCACACTCTCTCACTCTCACACTCTATCTCTCTTACTCCATGTTTTATTTTGAATTGTGGTTGTATACATAATAAAGGTCTTGTCCTCCCCCTCAAGGTTAGTTACCCTTCCTTACAAGGTTACCCAGGGGGTGCATGTTGTTCACAGCTACTCATTATACACAGCCACCCTGCTACTGTCCCAAGTTTAGTCCACTATTAACTACAGTTGAGAGTAATAGCATTTACCACCGTCATTCGATTTGAATTTGAATGCGATCTTCAAAGTGCTCTCTTCCGGTTGCTGTGCTATCTTGTGCTTCTATCCATAGGGGCAGCAAACATGGTCAAGTCAAGTTATACCAGAAACCTGAATGAAACCACAATGGATAATAATGATGGAAGATTGAGAGCGGTTTAAGTAGAATATATTGCTTAGCTTTATGTAACTATTTTCAGATTCTTTACTTAATCAGAAATATTGTTTGATCAAGTTCCTCAATTTGAGGATTGGAATGAGTTTGAATGTAATTCCACAAAATGTATGATCATATGATATCAAATCAATATTTTTAAGAAATAGAAACGAGGGAGAATAACAATAAACCTACTGACTGGAATCAACATTTTCTTGAGTCCGACGATCCCACATGAAACTATAAAGAATATTTGAAAATGTTCAGTTTTCTTCCATTCGGGCAAGCTCATGAATTCAAGTAGCCTTCATGAAATTCACAATATAAAAATGTATCAGTCAATATTTCCCTGATAGTTGAATTCAAAATGTCTTACCGTCATACTTGAAAAAACTATTCCAGATGAGAGATTTCTCTCGTACTTGTACTGTATAATATAAGAAGAGTTCTACTGTCTCATCCATGCATGATGTTTTCCAATATAGAAACATCCACTTCTTCAGAATATAGTTGAGAACGACCTGGATAATGAATCTCTTGAAAACTTATCGTTTCTATATTTTCATGATTGAGCTCCGTTGAATACTACACACTATTCAGAAAATCAGGATGTATATTTCAATCAGGATCATTAGCGAAAACCAACTACTGACAAGTGGATATTTGCTTCAATTTTTCAGATTCTCAAGTACTTGCTATTCTGTTGCCCACTCACGTTCAATACAGTAAGAAGCTCGCAACGTAACAATGCTAAGCTGCAAATATAAAGGCCTACATACTGAAGTAACAGTATTGCATCGGTTCCATTATTGTGTAGGAAACTTGAACTCTTCAGTTCCTTCACATTAGCTTCTCTATTTCTTGTCTACTGATTCGGCCTTTAGCAGTTCATGTCTTGCTTCTTCTTTCTTCTTCACTCATCTCTTTCACGTGACTAAGATATGGTATACTTCAGACTTGTAAGCTGAGTAGTTTAGCCTTCATAAAGATGTCTCAATTTGGAAGCAATTTTTAGAATTTGTCTGATCACATCCCACAATCTATGAGCTCATAAGAAGTGTGAGGAATATTACATGTACAGTATACAGTATGTACAGAAATGTATGTACAGTATATTGATTTGCTTTCTGTGTAGTTGTGGAGTTGATATTATGGAAAATATTAGATAAAAAAATGGTCAAAACCAAAGATTTTATTAAAAGTAAAAAGGCGGTTTTGGCTGTTACACAATGATGTAATAGTAATAATAACCAGTTTACCAGGGATTGATAATAATTGTGTAACAACCGAAACCGGTCTTTCTACTTCTTTAATAAAATTTGTGGTTTTGACAATTTTTTAGTTTTTCAATTTAATATTGATTTGCTCTACTATGATTTGGAAATGGGCTGTCAAACATTATCCCATTCAATAAAGCTCCGGTAATCGTAAGGGATTTTGTAAGAGGGAAGAAATTAACTTTCGAATATTCTCGATAGTTCTAGAAACTAATACATTATATGAAATAAATTATATGGATTTTGGTTTTACGTGGTCACATATAAGAAGCTCATGACTGATCGCAATTCTGCTACATTCATAAATATTGTTTTCTTTGAAATCTACAAATGAAATTCGTATCACTCTCCTTGTGGTGTTCGACACCCTTCTGAAGACCACTATTTTATTTACCAATAGTTTTCATCAATCTTCAATCAAATAGTACTTTCCATGTGCAAACATTGCGAATCCAGCAAAGAGGATTTGTTCAAGCTTTGTCCACGCTTCGAGCCAAAGGTAATAGATGATGGGAGTGATGACGTTCATAAGATTTGAAAGATGAAAGGTGAACAAAAGAAAAATACGAGAAACCGAAAAGTCAGGGAGACCGTGATAAGCTGTCGGCAGAAAAAACGGATTACGACAGAAGATGAAGGATTGGTCCACATCCTCATCTCATCTCACCCACATTTCTATATCTATATCCATCTCACCACTATGAACAGGACCTCTATACCTATACATGGCTTACTTTTATCCCCATGCTTGCCTTTTGATGTGCCAGACCCTCTTCACAACTTCTGCGGATTTTTTCAGGGTCATCACAGGAGACTCCATAATGTTGGCTGACGAATTTCATGCCGGTTTTGCAAAAAGGGAAAGAAATAACAAACAAGGAGGGCCCCATATTCTTCTTTTTGCTCATTTCCCTCTTCCTCGTCCTTATTTTTCAAATCACGAGGGAGGAAAAAGGTACGGATGACGTGATTATAGCACCAGCACCAACAAAAGATGGAGCACCTTTTCGGCAACTGTCTGTACCCTCCTCCCACCATCAGATTACATGGTGGTCTCCTGTTGTAGTAGTTGTTATTTTTACGATATACCAAGACTACCATGGACAGATCTTCGCTACGAACAATAATCGCTCCCTTTTGTATGTGTGTGTGTATAATAACATTATTGTATTACGTGGGCCCGACTATTGCAATTGTTAATTCGGCCACCCTCCACTAGATGTCGCGCCTGTCAATCGTCTGTCACCAGCATCTCTCTGACAAAAGGCCCGCAATTGACAAGAATCAGCGTTCGCAAAAACTCATCGCACAAGTAAACAACGTAACGAGCCGACCCAGTCTGGCTGACAAAGCAAGATATGAAACAGATTGGGATTAGTGAGGGTGGCATTCCCCCCTCTGCCAGTCCGGCCAGTCGTTGCGATTCTGTCCAAAATTGAGACAAATTACCACCCTACTCCAACCCATATGGTGATAGGTTGGTCGGCTAAGTATTATTGATTAGGTTTATATTCGATTGTGGAGATGGATTGAAAATTTGTTGATGAAATGGGAAATTCTAACGAAAGGATATTAAGATAAATTACGGGATTGTGGCCCATATGGTGATGTGTGTAATCAGGGATGATTTGCTTAGAATTATTGATTCGATTGTGGTAAATGATTGATTATTTGAAGATTTTGTGGAATATATTGAGATGGATTTACTGGATTTTGTCCCATATGGCGTAGTATAGCCTAACCACGGAAACCTACTCTCTTTTATTGATAAGACATATATTTTTGATTTATGGTTGATAACTGATTTATGATAGCTGATTATAATTGATTGAGAATTTTTATCGGATATTAAGATGGATTACTGGAATACAGCCCATATGGTGAATTGATAATATAGAACCAGAGAAGATTATAGAATATTATAATAATTGGTTTGGTTTACAGTTAGATTATGTATTAGTAGAATCTGTTGACGATTCTGGCATGGAAAAATAGGAATTGGATACAAGATAATGCTGAAATCGCACTGCGTTCCTAAATTTTAAAAACTCACTTCCATTTTGTTTTAATTATTTTATTTTATTATATCACTTTTCTAGATCCTCTTCACAAAGTAGCCTAAAACCATTTCTAATCTTAAAAGTCACCATGACAGCAAAATTATTATTTTTCAATTATATGCGAAGATAAGTGAACCGCTGGGTTGGAGAACTCGCTCCAGAACTGTTGTATTGTGATCTTTGAAGCCCGCAACTTTAAATTATACAGAGTAGGTGAACATTATGGAAACATCTAAATATTTCTTGTAAAATAATAATTGACAGGTTTCATTGGGGATCCTATTTGAAATGAAAAATTACTGTTCAAAAACTACTCTGTTGTAAATCATGTTGTACATTAACCAGCTTAGATATGTCAGCGCATGGAGGACTGTCTGTGTCAGGGTACAAAGAATACAATGTACCTATTCTAGGTACATTGGTCTGTGTGTAGCTTCCAAATAGCCTCAGCTGATACTATGAATGAATGGAAAAACTGTTTTAATTGCATGCAATGAATTCTTCAGTTGACTTAAAATGATAAAACACGCCAAATTTCTTCTTCTATGTTATTTGTTATATCCTGGAAAAGGACGAAGAAGTGAGTCAATTTTGTTGTCTATGAAACTAGACCTGTAAAAAGGTTCGAAGAATGCATGTCCAAAATTTGAATCTGATAGATCAATTCTTTCTAAAGTTATTGTAAAACATAAAAACAGACGGACAACAACTTTGGCCTTCAGTAAGTCAAAAGTGAGAACTCGCTAACGCTCGTTCAATTAAAATCTCATTTGTAAACCTTCATTGGCGATAATATAGGATAAGTTATTATATATATGACTGAATACTAAATGGATTAAAATGAATTATTAAATGAATGGATTAAGAATAATTGACTTCATCGTCTGTGTCATTATTAAACGAGCAAAGAATAACATAAGATGTTAAACGTGTATCAAATTGGAATATATTTATCTCCACTTCAGTTATTGTGAAACTTTCTAGACGAAAAACTCGTTTTACACCCTGTTACACTTTGAAAACTCCAACAGAGGGGAATAGTAGTTGAAAAGTACTGAATAACACGATATTTCCGAGAAAAATATTATAAAAGGGTCGAAGCTGCAAAAACTTTTTCAAAAATACGAAATTGATATTATATTCGCAGAGTACAATAACAAGGAAGAGTAGTCAAAAAATTGATTATAATTTTGGAAAAAAATATGATAAAGAGAAAACAAGGGGTGCAGATGAGAAAAGATGGGTTGGGGAGAGAGGAAGGTTTGTCAAGTTGAGAGACAACATTAAAAAAAAGTAATAACAAAAAGGAGAAGAAGGGTCGTTTTCCATCAGGACACAATAATGAAGAGGGTCAGAGTGAAATGGTATTTTTCTATTAGAATTACATCGGGTGCAGGTGTCAAAACTTTGAGACAGTTTCTTTCATCAGATGAAATCATCATCTTCATCATGGCTGTAGATACAAGAAGAGCAGTCACCCCTGATTGTGATCGGTGAACGGTATTTTCGTTAGCATAAAAAGGAAAAGGGTGTAGCATGAAATATAATATTACTGAGGGTGAGTCTATTTTTTATCAGATGAGAGAAATGTTAGAAGGGGAATCAATACTTCCAATATTCTTCAGATTGGGCCAAACCTGATCCACAAATTCTCAAACAATATCCATGCTTATTCAAAATTATATAGCTGCGTTAACACCAAAGCTATTAACAAAATGTTGATAACTTAGTTATCTAATCAATCTAATGGAATCTATAAGGATTAAGTTATTGACAAAATGTTAATATTGGTGTAAACGCAGCTTTAGATTCTCTTTTAAAAATTAGCTTTTTTATTTCGGATGATACCCACATGAGCCTTTTGATTGTGCATAATGCTAAGTTGGTGAATTGATTAAATGATCAAACGTCCATGCCATCGGCGGGATCCGAACCCACGAATCAGGCGGTGCTAGCAGACCGAAGTTTGTAACACTTCTTACCTAGACTAACCCGGCCGACCGACCTTTCCTTATAAAATTTATAAGGAAAGTGAGATATATAGAGAAAAATGTATAAGGGGTGACTGCTCTTGTATCTACAGCCATTATGGAGATGGTGATTTCATCTGATGAAAGAAACTGTCTCAAAGTTTTGACACCTGCACCCGATGTAATTAAATTTTTAATTAAATTACATCAATGATTCCAATTCAACCAATGCTGTCAGTCCAAAGTAAATCTCTTTATAGACTTTTATCACCAACTTATAGCTCACTTTAGCTAGATTTATACTGAATAATGTTTCTGAAACATCTATTTCCATCATTATCCAATTTACTATCGAAACCCAATTATCATAATGGTTGATGTATATTTTTTGTCATATTTTTCACATTAAGTCCTAAAGTCGTAAGCACAAATTATCATACAATACGTGCGCACTTTCTTACAGTAAATTGTACAAGGACCATCCCTCAATAGGCTACATGTCAGTCACTTCATTCCTATTCTGCTGATTAGAGAAATGAACAAACGTATTTTTACAACAGTTAAGTGAACTCTATTTCCAGCCTGGCTTCACACTAGTTCATGTCATCCCATTTTCATATCAGAGTGATTGGAACATGAAAAACATTTTAGGAACATGCCACATGACACAAATCCATGTATTGTAACCGACAAAATGCATTTCAGTTTCAGGTTAAAACTGTTTTCAAACTAAATTAAACCAATTTGTAGTATTAAGTATACTATATAGTCGAATAGTGTATTATATAAAATATGCATAGTATCCATATTCGTATCATATTTGCCCAAATATAGCAAGCATTGGGCTATATTTTCCATATTCATATTCGCCTGGAACCGTGTGGTGAACAGTTTGACTAAATCAATGAAATTGCATCTATTCTCAGCACCGCAGTTCATGTACTGCAAATTTAAGGATGGGCACTACTATTTTCGGCCTCGTCCCTTTTTCATCCATTTTCCTGTCAATCCTTTCACTCCACAAGAGCTGAAAAACAGCAAATAGTAAATTGAAAATCCATGTTGTTGTTTCTGATGATAGGATTGTCAGAAAAGGAATTGGAATCGAGTATTGTGATGACATGTATCGAAGTACAGTAGTGACGGAAATGCCTGTTGCAATGCTCAATGCTGGTGACACAATGACAAGAATCTCATACAAACACTCATGTCTTTCCCATACTCCCACTAGATATCCATCAAAAATGAATTAATACTACTTGATTCCTTCCTTCCAGCATGAGACTACAGAATTGAAATATGCTTCATCCTTCTTCAAAGTAAATGGAAAATTATAATAGCAAGGACATTAATACACGTAGATAATTTGTGTTATATACAACTACCCACCTGAATCTTATCAAGATGAATCTCTACAGTCTTGACATTGTGATTACGCCTTTCTTGACAATGGAAATGAGAATACTCTTATGAGGCTCATCTCACTACTGAGTTCTATTGCTGTCATCACCGCGAATAACAGCGCACCCTATTACCAGACCTTTCAATCAAATTGTATTGATACAATCCAATTTGTAAAATTTACACTTTAAACAAATGCTAACTACAGTAAGATGACTTCATAATACTGTTGGGTTCTACCACTCAACCTTGATTAAAATTTACTCTACCACACAGACTTTCATGATAAAGCAATATATGTTTATCTGTTGAAAAAATGTGAGTGTTTATTACGAAAGATTTCATGAAAAATAGAGGAACAATATCCATCATAAATATTGATATCAGATTATTTTGTAAATTTCCTCTAAGAGAATCAATTTGAATGTATCTCAGTTGGACTCGACTCAGGAACTCTATAAATGTGCTCAAGAGAAAAGTAATTTATTTGACAGAATGAAATGTCCAATTTGGAAATTATAAGAAGTGCAAATGTGCCATGTGATACTAAAAATCACAGGGGCTGTGGGCGAACGCATTAACACGTACCATATACGCAGACAGACAGAGGAAAGATCCCTCTGCAGGTGTTCGAATGTTGCAACATACAAAAGACGTCTGTCTGTCTACATATTATGTCTGCCAACGTCTGCATGCAGACGTTTGATTTTTCCACCGTCTGCCTACTGCTGTGTGCGTTCGCCTCTAGTGGCACAGATGTCAGCTCCAATATACTGTATAGAAAGATTCCAAATACAGTAGTTTCCAACGGTTCAAACACTTCAATAAAAATAAAAAAAGTCGATTAGTTCAATGTATTGAGAGATTACTGTTGTACTCGACAATATTGACAATTTGAACGTTTCATAAAGCACCAAAGGATACAGAAGTCACCAGTCAATACTGGATACTCGGAGCACTGCAGCTTGGAGTATTGTTAGGAGTCAATAGGCGTAGTAAACTCGTCTTGGGGTTGAAATGCTCAGCCTGAGGTTGGACCCTCTTAATCAGGAACATGCATCCACCATGTTACCCAGTCACCCTAAAAGGTTCCAGTTGACATTTGTTCAGAGTGTAAATTTTCTAAATTGGATTAATTCGATGCAATTTAGTTAAAAGGTTTGGCAATAGGGAGCGCTGTCACCATTCGCGGTGATGACAGCAAACAAGATTCGAACACCATTCATTCAGCCTCACTTGCTTCTAAATCAATTGGTCTTGATTTCGGTGACAAATCAACGGCTGATCACTGTTTGTTCAGGAAAATTACAAAAACTGATCAAAATAAGTTGAAAATCACATTAATACCTGTGGGTTCTTCGATAATAACTGAAATGAACTGGTGTCGCCTTGAAACCTATTGAATTCCTCAAGTATCTCAATAAAATACAAGATTTTGTTCAAAATACGTTTGAAATTCTGATCAAAAGATGCCCAGAAACAGTAGGTGATATTCGATTTTCTATTATTATATGTAACACTCATTGCGTTAGAAATATTTTCTAGACAGATAGGAAAACATTGACGACACTCAGTTTTTATTTACAATTTGATCTTTGATTTTCTTATATATTTACTGATAGATGGTGACTTCCATCCCATAGATTTTCTCAAATGACATATTCTCAAGTGTCATTTCCAGAAAATAAAAATTGCAATTTTTAACAACAATTATTAGGAATATTAGTCTTCCTACAGTTACCCGAAAAGTGCTCATTCTCGCATCAATTATAGTATGCAAAATACCTTATTCCCACACCCAGTGCGGGAATGTAGATTTGAGTGCGGCAAAGTACTTTGCCGCACTCCAAATTTGCAAAATAACAATACAAAATAGTTAACACGCTTTATGACGGTAGAGTGCGGCAAAGTAAAAGAAATGTTGGTAAACCCGAATATGTTGCTGGCTGGAAATTTTTGTAAAACAGCTGTTTATTACCGCGAGATATTGGATAATGAACAGTAAATAAACAAGAAGTTTTTATAGTATTCAATATCAGTATTTTATTTCTATTCAAGTTATCATGAACGATTTTTTATGTGTGAGATGCCTATATTTTAAACTGGAATACATTGGAAACATTATCGACCATTTTTATGATCAAGGAATCAAGTATTTTTATATCTTTATTTACTTTTGTGGTTAGGTTACTCGTGTTAGGCTACTTTCACACGATAGGAGACGTGCAACTTGAACACTGAACAGTGTTCACGTTTTTTTGTCGAAGTACATTGAGTCAAATCGTGTCTTCACGAAATACAGTACGATAATTTAGAATAGTTGGTACAATGGTTATGCTTTTCGCATTATGGCAGCACTGTGCTTGCTCACTCACTTCTCCAGTTGACACTTGTTGACTTGTCAGTTGTTTACTTGACTTGACTTTGACACCTGTCATTACGCGATGTCTGAGTTTGATGTGGAGCTGTTGATTACTGCAGTTTGCAACCGACCTGCTCTTTGGGATAAAAGTCTTGACATCTACAAGGACCGGAATGAAGTCGCCAAAAGTTGAATGGAAGTTAAAAAGAAATAGTCAATAATTGCTGAGAATTTAAAGTGATATTCAACGATTTGAACCTGATAAATTGGATTGTTGAATGACAACTGAAATATAGTGAATTTTACTGTACAACATTCCTTTTCCTCCTATTTTATTGGGTATAGGACATGTTCACCGTCTATTACTGATTTTTCACATTCTATGGTAACTGTAGGAAAAATTTAATGTGCAATACGTGCGCAAAGTTTCTTTGCTGCACTCAAGAAACCATCATTCCGCACTCGCCTACGGCTCGTGCGTAAACGTTTCTTTCGGTGCAGCAAAGTAGTACTTTGCGCACTAGTTGCACAAATAACTATTGTAATTACGACAGATCGTGGTTCTCAATTTTTTATCTATCGCATGAATTTTCCTATTCAATTATTCTTATAAAGATTTATGGTTGATTATAATTGATGGAATCAAACTTACATTACTCTTGGGGATAAGCAGAAGAGAAAGTCCATTTTACCTGGAAGAGAAACAGAAAAAGTATTAATCAAAATTTGAAATAAATGAGAATGATGAAACATTTTTCCGTCCAGAAATGAATTAAAACTAATACCAGAGTGTTGGCAATCTCGGGAAAATTGGTCTTCTCATTTATTGAGAATGCAATCCAATAGACTCCCAATATTAGCATTATAATTTGTACAATATTTGTTCTCAATATTATTGAGTAATTTAATTTTGTACATGAGAGTAAAAACCCGAAAGAAAGCAAGGCATAGGTTCAAGACCAGAAAAGAAATGGATGCCGGTGCACCGGTACAGGCCAATAGAGCCTAATCCTTGTGAAAGGATGATGCACAAAACGTAAGATGATTATGAACGTTGACCAAAATTGAGATGTTGAAATTGATACTCTTGGAGGATTGATGTACTTTTTGAGGGAAAAACATTAATATCTTTGTGGCATACTACAAGATTGAGTGAATTCAGTAACTTCAACATTTCCTATCACAACGGTTAAACTACATTACTCCAACTCATTACATGTCAAGTTCATTAATATCAACTATTCCTCAATTTCTGCATGAACAAAACTTTCTTAAAAGAATGCAGTATAAAATTCTATATCGTCCCTCCACTCATGCCTACATGACATCGATTTCTGCTTTCATCTATTCCTGGCGACGAAATTGATTTCTTGTCATCTTCTTCCTCTCCTTTCTTCCAATACACGTGTCACTCTCCCCTCCTTTTTTACTGCTGTCCACAGCATCATCTCCTCCATGCTCCATTGAGCCCTCGTAAAACTGCCAACATTATACACTTCCATCTCCGCACACAGTTCTCCAGCCTAATATTGTATACAACTGCAAGCAATGTAAACAGTATCCCAGTATATACAGTAATATTTTAGCATGTATTATTTTATTACAAGCCTGCATTTATTGCCCACCATTCTATGTGCGCTTCATGCATTTATTATTTAGGGCCGTTCGCTTGCTTTCCACCCGCCATTAAGCTTCATGACGATGTCTTGGACGGTAAAGGGTGGCTTTTATGCACGACATTACAGAAATTTCTTCAATTTACTCTGAATTTTTTACAACTAGGACGCCGATTTATTGGTGATGAAACGTCAACTCAGTTATGCAACAATTCAACGTTCGTGACGCCAAATCAAGTTTCTGCATTGTATGTTGATGGAAGTTTGGCTTTATGACGATGATGGAATCAAGGATTCAATTGAGAATGAATGGTAGAAATATAGCTAGATCATAAAAGATCAAGTATGTGAATGTGTGAATCTATCGAATTTAATACTATTTCCTTTTTTATGGTACCTACTTCAATAACTCCTATGAATACAAAAAACATTCTCAAGTTTACTATTATGCAGCGCGATAACATTAGTTCTACATTCCTTTCTACCGATGTGGATACTCGAGATAAATGAATTTGTTCAAAATTTTATATGTAACGGATCTTATATAATATGTCAATTCTTCCATGTTTCCTCGATCCATGATTGTATTCTGAGTTTTAAAGTAGAAAATTCAAAAACTATCAATTTCACGTACTTACACATTTAAGAATAGCGATAAACAGAGAAAATATATTGATATAATATTATCAGATCCATGATATTGGGATAATGAATGAATCTCTCGAACATTGAGATAATGGTTCCTCAACTGAAGTAACTTCTACTTTATTCTAAATTGTTTTGTATTATCATCATTCAGTTTCAAAACAATATCAAAAGGAAAATGCGATATTGCATTCACTGAGATGCTGTATCGTCTAAAGCCTAGGTTTCGAATAGCATGGAGAAGGTTTCAAGGGGTTAGAAGCACTGTCCTGTGTATACTGAACAGGAACACAGTAATTAAAAATAAATCAGAAAAGAAAGACTATGTTGGAATATGGAGAGGTACTAAGATAGTAGGTATATAACGTAGAGTATGGAAGAAATTTCAATATGCATGAGTATCATCTAAAATTTGAGAAGTTTTGATTTTAAGTTAACCTGGACTCATGAAATCTTTCTCACATCAATCACAGAATCCACAGTGAGCAGCATATTAACGAAAAATAGGAAAAATGAGAAGGTTCTCAGGGAGAAAATGGAAAAAGATTGTAACACGTATGAAAGAATGGATGAATGAAGAAAGAATGCGTGAAAGAGAGGTGAGGACGAAGTGAGATTACAGCTAATGAACAGTACAACACAAAGTGCAGGAGTGAATAGTCGACCTAGGTAACTTCAACACAACCAAATTAATCAGAATTTATCTCCTTCCCCCGGATGTTAATTGCCTTGCTCACGTCCAGTTCCGGAGTGCTACCCTCAACACTCGGCTGAGTGAGAAGGTAAGTGACCCTCAACACGTGACTGAGTGAGATGGAGAGTGTGCAAGTGAGGACTCTGAGCTGGCAGTGAGTGAGGCAGAGAGTGACCCTCACTCAGTGAGTGAGTGAGTGAGTGAACAACAACTATTGACGTGATTGACGAGTGGCACTTCCCCTCACTGGTCACCAACCCCCAGCAAACATCGGACTCACCCCCCCCCTCTCTAGCAAATAAGGGCGTAGTCAGCCTCAAATCTCCGAGCTGGCTACTATTTTCGATCCCCAGATGCCAATAAAGCGTAGAATACTGTTTAAATCCTTCAAATAGTGGGTTGCTTTAAGAAGAATTTACGCTGTACAGAGTACATAAAAGGGTACCATTGATGGTTAATCCTTTAAATACCTAGTTGCAATTAGGAAGAATTCATGCTATGGGAGAGGACCTAAAAGAGCGACCCTGAACCAACAATACAAAGGCTGCTAGAAAGGAAAATATGTTGGCACATGAAGCTCTAAGTTACAGCTTAAGTAGAAAAAACAAAAACAACATGGACTATGTTAACAAATTTTTTAAGAAAGTTGAAATGAAAGGAAGTAATCTATAGGCATAAGAAAAGTTCAAGAATCAATAGAGAAGAGGTAAAATCGTATTTTTATTACGAATTGTTATTCAATCAGTATTTATGTGAACTTGTTTCAATTCGATTTGGAACATGTATTTTGTCCACAATATGAAAATTATGAGACCTACTAGTATACTGAGACCTACTAATATTTTATGATAATGAAAAGTAGTTGACAATTTAAATTTTGTTTTCGTGTTGGGGGTTAGTCCAGCCGTTATCCTCATTGATTTGCCACAAACAATCGTCAACTCAACAATCAATCCTTCACTCAATTTATGTTTCCAACAGACAACATTGCTCGAGGTACAGTTTGACTACTTGAATGGCAAGAAGTTCTTGTCCGCAGACAAATATTGACACCTTCAATCGAGTTTAGAACCAGACATTTACAGTAAATTCTATTGTAGAATTATAGATGAAGAAATTCATTTTCTGGACCAATAAATCGTATGTTTCATGTGGTAAAGATTTTCTCACTTACAGTAATGTGAAAAGATTTTTTGGCAGTATAGGCTCACGAAAATACAAGTACAGATTTTACTCGTGAGTGAATAATGAATACCAGGAGGAATGGGGCTACAAACACCAGAATCAGACAGTTACTTGGACGCTTCAGACAGAGACAATATTATCCCACTTAACTCCAGAACAACTGAGGCTGAGGGTACTCCAATTCATCAAAAATTTGTGGCATACAGAGAATTATCAAGTAATTCATTTGTCTATGGAGTCAGATTGGGATATCTTTCCGATTTGATTGGTAAAATATATACCTTTGAAACAGGACAAAACATTAATCAACACTAATTCCCATCATTGATATTGTCCGAGAATTCTTCAAGCATAGTCACCAAATTGTCAACACATGACCGATGATCGGGGAGCAGACCTGAAATTTTAATAGCAAAGTTCATCTGTCAAACTGATTACCGTAATGCAACTGATTTTGACGTTGAAATTAGGTAGGGGAATCGCCGTTAATGAACAAGTTTATTTATACAAATGTGACGTCATCAATCCGAATAAATTCAACAGAGAGCATTCATACCCGTGTGTTGTATGTGGGACAAACCACCCCCTTCCCTATCATCCCCACCTTTCCAAACATGACGACAATCACATACAGAGTGCGGGATAGGGGATGCAAATTTATAATTAAATCTGCTCATCGCTAATCTCTTTTAAAAGGGTAAATCTCTCGCTCAGTTTGTTGTCCTTTAATCTCTTCTATACACAAAAGGGGAACTTGTTAGTGAAATAATTGAAATGAACGAAGATAGCAGAGCGCACCGTTCAACAGACAGGTGCACTGTGCACTGTTTTTGCGAATATATAATTTCTGAGTGGCTTCCCATCTACTGACAAAATGTATTAGCCAATCATGTTCTATTTGCTCCGGCTTTTTGACTTGCTTCACTGCGGATTGGGATTTTAATGTAAAAATTCTGTTTGAGATCACAATACTCGTTTTTCATATTTATCTCTCGCGGTCTCATATTGAGCTCTACATTCTTTTATAGAATCTGAATCTACAGTATTTTCCCTCGTAATATTAATATTACTCTATTCTATCCACGCATAATGAATACTGGTGAAAAAATACTTTTCTATTGAATTATTTCAGATAAGGTATTTATTAAAATATAAATTATACTATTAAAATGTTCCAAACGCCCGGTTTTACACGTCATTCTTTATATTGATATGTGATTGGAATTTTCGTTCTGCAAAATTGAATTGATTCAAATCCATTTGAAACTGTTTTATTATATGAATAAATTAGTAAGACTTTCATGCACTGGATAAAATTGAGACTAAAGACTTCTTCAAGTTTCAACTGTTTGTGAATTGAATCAAATGGATCTCAAAAGAGGATCAAGTAATTTCTCATAAGTTCACAGTTCTAGTTTTAGTTTTTAAACTTACAAGTCAGTATAAAAAAGCATGTTCATATAAACTTAATCTTATATAATCTCAAAAACTAAAAATATATGTCCATAATCTATATCTATACTGTCTATTTTATATCCCTCGAAAACTCATCTTAAATACTCCAATACTTACTTGAAAACGGAACGAATACTCTCTACTCATCAATGAAACATGGCTTTAGTCTCTTCTTACCTAACAAATAATATAACTTTGACTTTGATCAACTTTGATCATGCCGAAAATTGTGGGAAAGATATCCAACTTTTTACAATGAAATTCTTTCTTACAATATTAAGTTTTATTCCTCGTACTAGTATATCTAGTGAGAACCACACTTCCCTCAATGGAAGGGAATCCTAAATAACGACCAAGGTTCAACAAGACTGGCCTTCCCTATTTCTCCTGCTATTGGAAATTTCTGCTCTACCATAGATCGACAACAACAGAAAACACACACATGCGCACCAAACTAATAACTACTCACCCCCACTTCAATCATTAGATTTCTTTTCGCCCCTAGTAATGTATTTGTGTACCCCTTCTTCTTTTCAGAAGCAGAGATGACATATAAACACCGGTGCTAACCGATGAGTCACCGGCCTGTCACTGGATGGGAAACCTCCAAAAATCTATAACTTATCTTCGAAAGACCCTGTGATTATACCTATGGATTGTCAATGCCACTCAGTATTAGGCAGCCACCAGTCTGCAAAGCACGTCACTTTCTCGATGACGCGCGTGAGCTCGCTGGTGTGAACAAGAATTGGGGTGACTGGCAAACAAAACCAATTCTAAGAAACTGGAAAGACCCCGGCTCATACCACGTGACGTGATAAGTAATCTAGAGGGGATCGATCTTCAACCAACCTTACATTAACTTGATTCAATTTTCCTATTGACTCGGGAAAGCCATAGAAAATGGTGAAGGATTGTGATGTTGACGAGAAACTGAAATCTTCACATAATACATGTGATAAAGAACAAATCATTAATGCAATAATTTATTTATCATTTACAATCAACTTAAGGACAAAGAAACAGACTACAGTCCAAAACTTCTTTTCATCCCAATTTCATGAAATAAATTGTCCAAATAAAGGTTATGTGCGACTTTCCAATTCTTCACTAATTTCCACATTGGAACAAAACACAAACACTTGAAACAATTAATTTTGAATTTAGAAAGATTAAGTAACAATTATGATAAACATGATTCTGCTCTCATTATTGTTTCATTCACCTTCTTCGTAAGTCTTTTTAAACATTTTAGTAACACATTGGTTTCCAAACGCATGAATGTTGATAAAAAATTTCCAATGTCAGTATAGTTCAATTTAATGGAGTGAAATTTCTTGGTATTCCAATAATTGGCAAGTACATTGTTATTTCCAAGTATTGTATGTCGCCCTACTTTAAAACCGATAAAAATAATTATTGTTCAGTAACAATGTTATATAAATAATGATTATAAAGGAATACCGTCTTAAAAGACAAATCATTCAAGGTAAATCAATACATTCAATATATTCGATACATTGTCATTTGTGATAAAGAATCAATAAAGAGTTTGCTTCTGAATCAATAAAAAAGCAATCAAAAAATCAATAAAAAAACCCAATAAAACTCTAAATTTTTCTGCAACATCTTCAGGATAGTGCCATAGTTGGGCTCTAAGTTATTCTTGAAGATTGAGTTAATAAAAATACACCTTTCACATATTTTTGCATCATTATTCGTAATGGCTTAGAGAAAGGATAAGCGTAAGTGTTTGTTTGTCTGTGTTAATGGCTAATGGGGAGTATCATGGCTTACTTTAGATATCTATAGTAGGCTGTGGGAGTATTCATTTATAACAATATTAACATAGATTATGATATTTTTCATTCAAATATGATTATAATTAGGTCGATATAACTAAATCTACTTTTGAAAAAAAAATTATATTTGAGACAATTTTTCAACAACGTAGATATATCTATATCACAATCTAAACATTGAAGCTAGATTATATTTTCAGGAATGAAGTCAGCCATATTTTTCCATTGAGCTAATATTTACATGAATATAAAAAATGGCAGATTCAACTCGAATGAGTCAGATAAATTTTTTATCATTCAATCCAAATTGTTCGAGCCGAGCACATTCTGCTTGAAATGAAAAAATAGCAGATAAAACTGTCGAATGAAGTGAAGAGATAATAAAAGAGCACTAGAAAGTTCTTGAATCACTCGGTCGATGAGAGATTTATTTCAGCATCACAGATTCCATTCGAACAAAACAAAAAACCTCGAATCTCCGGAGAACGTTCGACGTTCATTGTTTTTCTCCGAAATTGAAATTTTTGCGGTCTGAGGCCGCCTGGCTGAGTGATTAAAAAGATATCATCTACTTCATTCTATCACAGCGCCACCGCCACTTTCTCACTCGCTCTCTTCCTTCAGCGGCTAAACAATCGAGAATTGATGACAGTTTCCAGAGGAAATTGATTTCTGACTAACACCACGGCGCCTACTGTTGGATTCAAGGTAGAATAATGCTGCAACTTGTTATCAGAACTTGTTCGACAACTTGGTGAATGAATGAATGGGCAATCAAGAGAAAAGTGTGTTACTCCGTCTCGTGGAAATTGACAGCTTGTAAACCACTCGAATCAAATAACTCTACTAATAAAGAAGGATGATCATCATTCAACAATTCAGAAACAAGTTGGTATCAACATGGGACTTTGGTGAATGTGAACGATTTGCTATTGTCAAAAAACCTACCACAACATCAAAGACAAAGAAAGATGAGACCATAAGCCTGAGCCTCAAAATTTGTTATTATTGCATATTAAAACATGAATTCATACCTATTATTCGCATGAGGATGATTGATAAAGAATATTATTCAATCCATGGATAGTTTTCATAATATGTGATACCTGATCACGGAACATGTGGAACTAATGACTTGATTATTCGAGCAATTTCAAAATTCAACTGAATCTCCAATCATTTCTCATAGGTGCTGAATATACAAATCAATGAAAGACATATTTGGACATGTATTTTGGAAAAAGCTCGAGCAGTAGTATAAAATACTACAGTAGCAATTGAAGAAGGAAATCGGAGTTGTGTCCATCCTGATATAGAAGACAATTGACCACAACCGAGCTTTCGTGTTCGAGAAAAAACATCGGAAATGAGCAAATGAAAGCAACAAGAAGTGGAACAGATTGCGGTTAAGCGCAGCACAATGTAACCCTTCTCAATCACGACAAAGAAGAAGGAAGCGAGATAAACCTTTAATCTGAAAAGGACAAGGAAATGGGATTGAACAGAAGGGTTAGCGAGTGAGGCAGATGACTTGGAAGCCCCAGACCCAAATCATTAGAAGGCCTTTATCATGGCTTGAGAACAAAAAGGCACCGCACAGACAGACAACTATACATTATACAGCTTCAGGGCGATCGGGTTCGCGAAAAGTCTCCCAACTCACGCACGCACAAACACACACAAAATCTCCTCTCCCCCTCCCATCACAATCACAAACACCACAATCGAGGGATGAATATCCAAGCACCCAAATATCATCATCCCTTTCTCAAAGTGGAACTATGACCGAAAAAGTTTGATCCACGCATGCGCACAAATCATTCCCCTAACGCCTGCTTTCCACCTTTGATCACTCTAATTACCGGCGTACAAATAAATCACTGCTCCATGCAACCGCACCCCCTCCCACCAGTTACCAATCTCTCTAAAATCACGTGACGGAGGGTCAAGAGAGGGATGGCAGGTCTTTTGGAGAGAATGAGTGGGAAAGGATACAAGGATAGTAGAAATTCAGAGAGAGAGATTAGATTATATTAGATTTCTTTATGTATGTTACAATATTTACTGGCTTATACACTAATTTACATTGAATGACGGTAATGCTAATTTTTCAACGAATTATACAAACTATAGATAATTAAAATTAATCAAAGAAACTGAGAGTGTGAGGGAGAAAGAGTGGATGAGAGATAATTGAATTCAATAATTGTCTTTATTAAAAGCGGAGTTAGGACTCTGAGTGCTCTCTGCCATAAAACCCTGAAAGAGAAAGAAAGAGTGACAGAGAGAAATATAAAAATAAATCAATAGGAGAGAAATATAAAGCAGAGAGAAAGTGATTGAGAAAAGAATGTAATCCAAGAGAGAGAACGTGAAAAGTGATGGAGAGTTGCATTGATACAGCAATAGTTATCCGAAATATAGACAACTGTAGTCATCAGTAACAACTCTGTTTATCATGCAGGCTACGAACATTAGGGGAAGGGGAGCTAAGCTCAATGACTAATAAATACAGGTTGGCAGCTCAATCCGTCATCATTATCTCATTTAATTTTGAAGTGCACGTGTAATGAGTATTGGTGCTCTCGATTCAGTTGGAGAGGAAAGCCCTTCATTAGCCAAATTGAAAGTTGAAGTGGGATCAGATTTGAATAAGATCTTTACTTGTATCCAATTATAATTGATTCATGCTGAACTAGATTGGGACCTGCATTGATATTGCATTAGAGTATGGCTATTTTCAAGTTATCTCCGATACAGTAACTTCAGGAAAACAGTGAAACATAGAATTCATGTGTTTCTGGCTCCGACATGAACATTGAACAATGCACAGTATGAAATCAATAACTACGGTTAATAACAAGGCATTAAAGTTTACTATGAATCATACAGCAAAATTTGGTCTTGACTATTCCGAGAATTGTATCCAGAATACTAGTAGGATTATGAAGGATTGTTACAATTATTAAACACTCTCAACAAAATATCATTTTATGCGAGCAAATCGGAAGATTCCTTCCTCTCCTCTATTGGGGGTCTCGGATGAGAGGGACGGCCTTCCAAACAGATCACTCAAAAGAGGTATCACTTAAGGTTCAAGTTCATAATTCATAATAATTGAGGGAGCTGAACGACGGAAGCCAGTAACATACAGTTATAAAAAATACTAAAATTTTCTTTAATTATAAGGCCGTTTGCACAATACCATAGCCACGTCTAATAGAGGTGGCTAGAGGTGTATTAGAGGTGGCTATGACAATACTCATTTTCTAATAAATAACAATTTAAAGGATAATGAAATTTAATATATACGTCAATTTTAAATACTTGGAAAGTTATTTCAAACTCTTCCAGATCGCTTCAAATCGTATTTAATATTTCAAAAGAAGTGGAGGAATAGGATAATAATTGTGAAATATTTCAAATCTTATCCAATATTCACAAAAACTTGATAAAACTGAACAACAGTGGAAGAGATTATAAGCAAGTAGAATGAATTATCTCCAAATTGTTGAGCACATAAATTGATGGAATGTTTCCATCACCAAACTTCTTTTGAATGATTAGAAAAATCTCTCACTCTACATCCCTGAACAGCTTCTGAGTAAACCGCAAATTGATATAACCTGAAAATATTAGTAGCAAACAAACAAGTGCAGTGAAATAACATTTCTCTGAACACCAGCCTGTAACTGCAGTACCATCATCAGCACTTGTTCTTCTCAACCCTTATCTCCACATACTTCTCCCCTACTGGCAACTTGCTAACTCCGCCACCCCTTTGTTTTTCTTATAAGCGCCTACTATCTTCTCTTCTTCATCAAATGATCCACTTCCTCTCCTTATTCTCCTTTTTTGCCACCTCCACCTCCTCGTCCATAATAATGTTCTTCTGATCCTTCTTATTTGTTCTGCCCCTCATTTTCATCTTTTCTCTTTTTGCCCTCATATCCTATTCCTTTTCCAAAATAATAATATTCTTCCTATCAAATCCTTTTGACACCTTCCTTCATTAATTTATCTAATTTGCAAAAACTCAATACAAGTTTACTAGATACGTTTTATTGCAACTTCTTTCCCACGTTCGTTTCTTCACGTTCTTATCCTCTTTCTTCATCATCCTGCTTCCAGTTTCCCATTGCGTTCTATCTTCTTCTTCTTCTCCCCTCTCATCTATTTCCTTAACACACGTTAAATCCCCAATTATCCCCTCTCATTTATATCCATTTTATCTCCGACTCACTTTGCTTCTCCCTCTTTGTCAATTTATTCCACTCTCTACAGCTCCTTTTCGTCCATTTTCCAAACATTCCCACATGTTTCTCTTCATTTTTCACTTTCAGTTTCCTTCACTTCTTCTTCTTCTTTGTTTTAATCATTTTCTTCACCTCCTCATTTTTTTCCCTTCTTCTCTTCTTCTATTGCTTTGGATGCTCCTCCTTCATCTTTCCTCATTCCTCTCTCCATACTCTACGTTCTCCTTCTATCCCTTTTCTTCACCATTTCTCTCCTTTCACTTTCCACCTCTTCCTTTGCTCTTTCTTCCAGTTCTACAATCTTCCAAGGCCGTCAGCTCGCACACATGAGGATGGATGAAACAGGGATGCACCCTGATAGTGCGAGCAGCAGTCTTCACAGAGGGCCCAGCACTGGTTTCCCCTTTCCGGGGGCATATAATTCCCAAAAGTGAAATTCATTAGACCATGCCCCTGCTAATACAAAGCTTTCCTCCAACTGGCACGCCCTTTTCTGTTGGGTTTCTTTCGAGCCATAAAACCGGAGGGATCACACTGCTAGTTCCCCATCTTCCTCTCAAATATGCCCCTCTTTTACAACTACTCGTAGAGAAAATTTTCCACCCTCACCATCCACATTCACCAACACATTCGCAAATTACTACTTATACCGAAGCATTGCATCTGCCTGGAAACAGACCTGGGCGCTCGTTGTCTAGTCTTTTGGTTTGCTTGCTCTTTCTGCAACCCTTCACCGGCGTCCACTAAGTGCTTTCTCTTGTTTTCGTTTTGGGGTATTTACCGCCGGCAGCCGACTTGGCTTGGTTGCGGTTGCTGTGATAGCCGCAAGCGTCCTTGTCGCACCTAAATGGGCTCTTCATTGCCACCAAACACTTGAGAGCACCCAACCTGAGAACAACTAAACGGCTTATCAACTTCGCCATTGTTGTCCATTTTTCGCTTCTATGCCGGTTGCTTTTGTTGCACTTTGGAGAAGAGAGCTTTCACTGAATATGAAACTTTGATTTCCATATATAGAGTATCATAATTTCAATTTATAGAATATCTGGACACTCGATTCAAATTTCAATGATGGAAAACTCCGGACATGGAACTTTGATCTCCATAGATGGAGCATGATGCTTCAAATCGATAGAATATAATGGGCACTAGATTCAAATTTCAGTGATGAAAATCTCAGGACATGAGGCATTAGATTTATTAATTTATTCATAGACAATAGATAAAATTCAGATTACATGTATATGGAACACGCCGCTTCAAATCGACAGAATATCTGGGCAAATGACTTGAATTCTCATTTCTAATGGCTTGCATACTCAGTATATTTGAACTGTTGATAAATATATAATGTGATAGAATAATAAATGATGAGCGAAAAAAAATTCGAATAATCAGCGATAAATCATACAAAAATTTTATTTGATCATTGGCAAACAGATCTGATCATTTTATCAAGAGTAATACATTAAAACATTATTTTGAGTATCCGATGATCTTGCGTCACACGAAATTCCCATAACTGAATGGAACAGTTCATAAACAGTCTATTCCATTGAGGAAGTGAGAGCAGAGAAAAGATGGCATGAGCATGAGCCATCTTTTCTCCATGAAAAAACAACAAGTGTGATTCATATCATAGTAAAATGTGATATGCTCCAGTTCCAGGTGGTTTTTCATACACATCAATTCTTTCAATCTTATTGCTGGTGTTTCAGGGATTTCCTTGTTGTGATAATGGAATAACGTTTATAATTACGAGAATCTCTTATCTTTGAATTATTATCAATAATTCATCATTCACACAAGAATGTACAACAATATTCTTTTTACACATAAAAACTTCCATTTTTAGATTCCTCAGAATTCTGTTCTGAACAACCCACTTCAAATGAGAAATCTGCATAACTTCTCCATACAATTCTAAATTGACAAAAGATTTTACATCAGTGCGAAAATAAGTGTAGTTGTTCCGACAAACCATCGCACCATCGCGAGAAGCGGTGATAGGTGAGAGGTGATGTAGGCAGAATAAGATGCAAAACAACGGGATAAAACGCTGAATTCACCTCTGAATATCTTCAAAGAAGGTTATCCACACTTGGTCGCCTGTCAAAGGAATCACGATCCAGCGTCTGAACAAAGCAGTCGTCGCATCCTTTGTGATCCATCTTCATTTTCAATTTCCTCGTCTTCCTTTCTCCATTTTATATCACATTCTTCTTCACTTGCAACTCCTCCTCTCTTGTGTGTGAACTCGAATTGCACGAAAATTGCCAAGTGAGATAAATCTATTGGCAAACATCGGGAATATTTGTCGTTTTCGGCAACTATTGCAATAGACTGGCAATTCCCCATACCCTCAGGTTCTACAAGAGAGCGCAGTACCGCAATAAATTTGAAATTTGAACCTATCTTAAATCTGGCATTTCCCTCCTTGAGTATTTGATCAGTTTTGAAGATTTTGTCAATTACTAATCCACACATAATTTTTTTTGAAAATGTATTTAAATGGCTAAAATGTGAGGCTTTACAGAAAGGAATTCACCACTCTGGGTATTCCAAGTTGTATTTCCTATTGATTAAATCACGATTAAGATGGTTCATGATCTTGTTTCATGGTTCATTGATTGGAGCTTGAGTATATTTCCCAATTCACATGCCTGAACAACCCAAAGCTTATTTTCAGTTCAGAAATGAATGTTGCTGTCAATTGAATGCTCAAATAACGAAAATTCCACTCACGATTGCCAATTAAAATCTTGTTATTCTACATTATTTTATGAACTCCTCATCTCAAAATTAAATCTCATTGCTCCAAGATATCAAGCTCATTGTGATTCTCCACACATCCTATCAGCTAATAAGAACTGCACCAGGCCACCCGTTCTATTCACTAGTGCATTACAGTGTGAGTAATCAAACTTAGAAGTGGAAAGTCGTCGTGGAACTGGAGGGAGAGTGTTATGGAATTCTGGGGTGAAAACCACGACGCGACCTTCTCGTATTAAAAGAGGGCGTGAGATGTGAAACTTGCTTCATCTCAAGTCGTCAGCTATCAGCTGAAGGTGATCATGCACGACAAACCCGCCAACAAGGGAGAGAAAGTCTCAAGTCATCCCACCCTCCCATTCAGGCACTCTTATTTTCGCCCACAGCCGAAAATCTTATCGCTAAATCCATCGCGAACGTCCCTCTGAACAAACAACCCCTTTTCCTGATGTGGTCCATAACTGCAGGTGAAGGGAAGTTCATCCTTAGATTAAGTTCGCCTCGGAGAGAAGAGAAAAGAGGGTGCACCGAAACTCAATAGGACCGGTAACGTTGTGTCGTCAATGAAGTTTTTTGCCAACATTTGCGACCGGGGGAAACCCTGATTCAACCCAAAATCTTTACATGTATTTCGTTTTATTCATTTTTTCAGAGGGAGCATCTTCCATGCGGTCGAAATTGCATTTTGGTAGCCTGCTGAGACTGAGAATCTTGGTTTTTTTTGGTGCGGGTAACCCATCTCAACGATCTGCAACGAGATGCATTTCCAAGAAATTGCTGACTATAAGGAATATCAACTCAACTTTATATCATGAGATGGAAAATATCAGAGGTACACATTGATGAATATGATGATGAATGGGGTTTAAAATTTATTTTTTCAAATGGTACTGTACTAGAAGAAGTCTTTTTTGACTGTACACATTTTTGAAAATTGATAGTACAATCATAACAAGAAACAGACTGCTCTAATACAAATTCTGTGAACACCATAAACTGCATTCATCATTTTCTTATTAATCTACAAAAACACATGATCATGACAATGATTGCGAGATAATCAACTGGGTTACACCAAAACTGTTTCTCTCCCAAATTTTAATACTTCAATTTAGACCTAATAATGTTTATGTTTCCACATAATTCCCACAACACCATAAATCATATCTCGCTAGACACGGAGTTGTCAAGATGAAAAACACACAAATCCCAGAGCCAAGCGTTATGATTATTTGGCGAGACAGTTGAAACGTCGACACCTCCCAGTGACATGTTGAAAGATGTTATGTGTAGCACAGGGGACCTCTATCCATCAAACGGGGGGCAACAAACAAGACCCGACCCAACCCCCTCCAATGCCAGTGGTGAGGAAATTGCGTAGCAGTCGTCAAAGAACCTGAGGTTATGAGGCTGGCCTCCTGATAAATGGACCGCAGTCCTCATGTACTGAGGGAATGCCTCACTCCTCACTGCATACTGCGCTTGAATACTGAATGAGCTACACGCGTGCAACGCTCTGCTCTGCTCTGCTCTGCCTTCTCTCGAGGGTTCAGGCAAGGCTTCACTAGAATTATATGTACAAAATGGAGGAGTGTACTGAAGCCTAGGTTGAGGTGGGTGTTGAAATGGCAAGTGAGATGGATTGAGAGAGAATTTCAACAGAAAGTACGTGATGATAAGTGTGACGAGGTGGCAGAAACAAGTGAAATGAAAAAAAAATACGTGAGAGAAATACCATAACTATACTAACCATGCCATAACTGTACTATTTAGTTCTATAGATATACTACTCTCTCGTCATAAATCTAGATTATATGTCTTCATTTTAGACGTAATATAATTCGATTCCGGGGTAAATTGCCGTGAATTGTTAGTCATTTGCAGCTTTAATATAATATAGATTGGAAGTTCCGAGGACGAAGTAAAGTGAGGGAGATGTTGTATGACAGAGAATGGATAAGAAAGATTGATTGAATGGAATAACAGGAAATCATCAAAATGGTGATTATTATGAGAAAGAATGATTGAGGAATGTGGATAGGAAGTTGATTGAATAGAGATTCAATCAATCTCAGAGAGAAAGAGAATCATGGAAGAATTGATCAAGTATAAAGTACAAAAAAATACTAGAAAAAAGTTTGCAATGGATAAAAATTGGTGAATTTTCAAAATAGAGATCACTATCAATAATAATTATCACTAAGATAGAGATCACCAGTAATAATTATTGCGGTGGGAAGGACGGTTTCATAGTATGCGAGAAGGTTGGAGTACACAGTGGAAGAGAAATTCGAAGATTAACCTCTATCTTCGAATTTCTCTTCCACTGTGTACTTTTCCTTACTTTGAAGAAATTATTTGGAATACTTGACAAAAGATGTCATCATCAGGAATCACTGTTGATAAAAATTGAGAATAGAATGTTATTTATTGATTCCAACGCGAACCAGAAGTAAATGACTATCATTCACGAGCGCTAGTCCTTTCAAATAGAGATTCAAAAATACACTATCTATATAAAGAACTATACTCATAGGATCTTTGTCAGAATCTGCTATATACAGTAAATCACATTGCATATGATAATATCATATTCATCTACAGATTTTTGCCATAACATATTATACTGGAATACTGCAGCATATTTTTTGGAAATTATCAGAGTAAAAATAGTAACAAAGGAATTTTTTTCTGACGCTCGTGAAAAGACGGGAAATATAAATTCCACTGAACATTTGTTTTCCGGGAAATGTCCGGACCACAGCGGGAAATGGAAAACTCTCGAAACTGTGATACGAACCTAGCTCACATTCGAAAGTTTTTCCGAGAGTTTGGAAATAATGTGGAAATAATTCCATTCTGTACATTGTAGTAAAGTATTCGGCCAAACACTGTCAGCTTCACTTTGCAATAGAGCAACATTTTCGGATTTTCTATACTGAAATTCCGTGGCATGACATCGATATGACAGAAAACTTTGTACTCTGTGCTTTTGCAAGTTAGTCGTTCAGTTTAGTGTTAATTAAAACTTTGTTGGAGGTCAGGATAAAAATTGTAATCCGTTTAAAAGTTTTAGTTCACTGGAAAACATGATGTTGTGTATGTTCATTTTGCTTTTTAGGTTCTCCATATCCTCAATATTGTTTCAATGTTCTGTATTGGATAAGTGTCTTACATCCAATTTTGGATTTCCATGGCAGTTCCAATTCTAAATTAATTTTATCCGTGGAAACATTTTTCTTACACAAGTATCCCAAGTTCAGAATATTTGAGATTAGGATGTTGATGAAGATGGTTTCAACCTCAATACCGTATATAATTCAAGAAAAATAATCAATAACCATGCATTACTCATTGTTGAAGTGCGATGATGAATCTCAATATTGTTCAATAATGAAAGTGCGATGAAGGCCAAACTCATCAGACCACGTTCACCAGGTTGTAACCTCATATTGACTCATCAAATCCCCAGCAACTCGACTCCGTTGGGTTTGAGTACCCACTTGAATTCAATCTCTCAAATTGAGTGCACTCACTTAAACTGCATTCCAATCAAACGGAAAGTACTAGCTTGTGATTCCAACAGTAACAACTAGCATTAGAGTGAGTACTACTACTGGGAAGTTCGAAAGAGGATTGCATTGCAAGTTAAGTAGCTGCACAAACTGCTGCTTGTACGATTCTCAACTAAACTTTGCATTCCCAGTTCTTAATTACTATACGATGAAGCCGATGATTCGCCTTGTTCCAGCTTGGTTCGGCTATTATTTACTTTGTGACTGTTCAGCGACTCCACTTACTGGTAAATAACTTTTGTCCTACAAACTTTAGATATTTTCTGATGCAGTCAACGATACTGATGACTGGGTTTCGATGAAAGTTCTAGAACGGCTTCCAAGTTAATTTGAATGCAAAGTTAGTAACTGTACACATTTTTTTTCTCCGTGGAGAACAAAAATGCATTCATTTAAGATGCAACACACTGCGTTTGCGTTCAATGATACGTATAAAAAGGTTCCCAAACTCTTCCATATATTTTATGTTTTAGTTTTCTAGAAACAATTCACAGCTTATGAAGAAAATATTACAATGTAGATCTAACAGGAAACTGGAACGATCAAAATTGAAGGATACATTCGAAACTATTCTAAAATCTGGTAACTCGTTGAATCATCTTACTTGTCTAAAATAGATTTCTATAAAATCAATCATGATTACGATCTTAAATTTCAAGATGTGTGCAGCCTATAATCTTAAAATTTTTCAAATAATTTCTCTTATTTGAAATACCCTCTTCTCAAGTATCATTTGAACCTCGTTGCACATTTTTCAGATTAACCCAAACGTTATTATATTTTTTAATTATTTATCATCCAAAAAAAGATGAAACTAATAACACGATGAAAATTATTTTTCTATGATTTTTTTGCAATCTCTCGCAGAAAATGATGTCATTACATGTTTTAACGAGTGTATTACTTTTATCTACCAATATAAGTCTTCCATCTCTGCTTGTATAACTTCCAGGAAAACTGAGCAGAGCATGTTTATGACACGCCTCTTATCACTTGCTCGTAACTATGGCAACGTTGTCCACATTCATTGCGAACGATGAATACGAGAGAAAACTGCAGAATTGTTCCCGTGACTCCAGCCACTACCTCCGTAAACAAAGCCGTAGTGCATTCGTGTGATGTCAGCACAGGTAGGGCTCCTACACCAATAGAAACAATAGCTGATATAGATCAGCTGAAATCAACTAATTTTTATTGGTGTAGGAGCCCTTCCAGTGCTGACGTCACCAGAATGCACTACGGCTTTGTTTACGGAGGTAGTGCTCCAGCTCTACAATAAAGAATGAAAATAGAAAAAAAATATATATAAAATTTGAGGAGGGACTTCTCAGACAATATTCACAATACATTCAGTTTGTCCATATGAGGAAATATATTCAAAAAATACAATAAGGTTGCGGTATTTCAAAAAACATATTCAAATGACGTCAATTCAATACTATTTCTAGTTTTCAAAAGGAAAGTTGAAAGAAATTATAATCTTCAATAGAATAAATGATAATATGATTGGAGCAGATGAAGAAAAAACAGAGAAACAATAAAATCAGGTACATCAAAAGGAATCTAAATCTATCAATTTTTTCTATAGCCTAAAATATCAGAGATGGAGGCTCAATCTATTTTTCTGCAAGAACAATTTGAAATAGATGAGAGGAGAACACACAACGACACATCAAGTCTTCCTCTTCAAACTACTAAGCAGATGTTCAGTATTGGGAAAAGGAGAACAATTACAATTTCGACTGGTTCAAACTGATCTTAACTTTCACAATAAACATACCTGATACAATATTCCAAAACATACTTAAATACTGCTTTTAATATCACTTCTATTCTATCCAGGATGATATTCGATCTGGTCCTAGTAGATTAAAAATGAAAATTAAAAAAAAATCCATTCAATAAAAAGTTAATTTCAATTGAGTTCCTAGACAAGGAAGATACGTCAGTAAAAAAAGAAAGATTTCGTTTTCTTTCAACGTTATAAGGATAATTTCCATACCGTTACGGCTCGGCACAGTTTTCACAATCTGTTCTAAATGAAAAATAGTTTTCTCCTGAGGAACAATATTATCTTCGCCGAAGATTCATTGCAGGTTATATTTCATAAACGAAGATAAAGGAGACGATTACAACGATGAAGAAAAATAAGGTGGTGCGAGAAAAATGATGAAGAAGGAAAAACGAAGGAGAAAGAGGTAAAAGCTGGGAAAACGTGGAAGTAGGAAAGCTTCATAGAGGCACTAACCATTTGTTTAAGAGCATTCCTGCCAACAAAGGAGAGCGTTCCTTGCTATCATAATTCTGTGGCAACGAAACAACGTTTCAATGGAGATAGCTATCTATATACAGGACAGCAACAACCTCAAATAACTGGGAGAACAGAGAGATTTTCTTTTTCCACGAGCACTCTGATATAAGATCTTATCGCTCACCTTTCAAATTGAATTCAGTAACTTGCAATTTCAAGTTTACTTGTAGAACAGTTTTCTACAACAGCCGTCCAAACTTGGTAAAAAATTAAAAGAGCCTACTAAATTACATTATTGGAAAATTGAAGAGCTAACAGGAAATTCATATTACATGAGCAATGATGTGAATTGAGAAGGTTAATCATGGTTTCATATAACACCCTAAACTTCAAGTTTATCTACAATATTATGGTTATGCTCTATGGTTCCTCAGAGCACTGGCATGAATAAATTAGAAGACTTGCCTTATTTTTGAGAAAAGAACATGTAAAAGATAACAAAAAAGATTGTGATTTTCAACTAGTCAAAACAGCACAACAATATTGCCATTCAAATAGAATAGCATTCAGGAATATAATACTCTTGGAAACTACTCCTAAACCGAACCAGTTGGAGTGGAATAGTTTCAAACACATTTATGGGGCGTTGAAATTTTCTACCGGGAAATCAGGATTTCGATTAATGGGCTTCGAATACGATGAAATATTTAATAGTGGGAACTCAATTGGAAACCTCTCTCAAGTTGAAACAAACATAAAGGTTACCATTTCGAAAAAATAAATGTAGAAACCAATCTCAAATCAAGAAATCTAACGGACAGGCATGATTTCCCTGTAGGGTAAACACAAAAAAAATACAAAAGGATAGACATCCTAATATTGTACTGTTGAAATGATAACAATTATCTTGTTGAATCGTGTAACAACTGGAAAATGCCATCTCAAACAAAAAGATCACACAACAAACCGACTGGATTTTTTCCAGTTGGAACAAGTAGACGAAAATCCATTTCCAGCACAGTTACACGAGAAAAGTTCTTTTTCACCACTAGAGGTCTACTGGAAATGTCCGATGTGATATGGCCAGCCACTTGTGGTAAGTGTAGAGAGGTTTTCCCGTCTTGTTTGTACCGTAAATAAACGTCCTTCTCTTCCTCCTCACACTTTTTATCCTTCCCTCTCTCATACCTACTCCTTTTCTTTCATCTTATCATCCTCTTCTTTTTTCTCCTACTCGTTCTCCTCCACCTCCGCCAGATCTTGTTCCTTCTTGTCCTCGTCTCCTTCCTCACCTTATCCTCCTTCTACTAAGGGGAATGTTTCCCCCGCTTTCAGGAGGAAGCACTTTATTCCGTGACGTAATTAACTGTCGCACAATCGCTTGTGGCCTTGTTTCAGCCGGTAACTGCTTCTACTTTTAATTTAAACTTTATCTGGCTGTGAATACACTCTCAGCAACCACTTATGTCACACTCTACATGTTCGGGGTGGCAACCACCCACTTTATATTCTATCTTCAGGGAAAACAAGGACGTATATCGAACTTCCTTTCGGAGAATGAATTATTGCCACGAGAACAGTAATAATAATAATGGTCCTGCACATTATGATAATACTATGATATCATTCCATTGCGTGCAATCATATTGTAAGAATTCGATTGATATAATTCAAGAACTATTGATGACTCGAATACTGTTTATAGTTCATACTTCACATTGGAAGATTGGATAGACAGAGATATATGGATAAATGAAACGAAATTCAGAGAACTTTACTTTAGAGTGCAAGTAATGAGAATATTTTTAAAAAATTGTAAGAGAGCTCTATGATGAAATAAAGTAATAATTTGAGAAAGTCAAATAAGGACTTGTCTTAGTATTTTCGTGTAAGTAATCTAACCAGGAAACGCGTAGGCTAGTAGACGTTGTATTTTTCTCCAACCCTCAACGATAATGTGTTATAACAAGAATGAGAAACAATGAAGTTATCACGTCCAAAATTGTGTTACAGGTTGAAATATCGATAGTACTATGTTGACCAACGATATTGCTATCAATATCTGTTGAAGTCAATTGTTGTATCAAGTCGAACCACGAATCAGTTTCTCCACGTTCTCAGTTTTCTGACAATGTAACTTTGAGTATTCATTTAATAAACTAAATAAGTAATCTTATTAGTGTTCTCATCGATTTATCTAATTCTTTATCGATTTAATTGGCCCAACCTAGAATCGATTCTTTATCGATTTAATTGGCCCAACCTAGAATACACCTGCTGATTGAACCCCCGCTACTGCCATGGAAGAATTTTAGATTCCAGTACCTTGGACGCCAACGGAAAAGTTCTAAACGCGTTAATTCCCGCAGGGAAAAGTCAAGCCGGACATATTACAGTTGAATGTCCCAGCGGACTTCTACTGCTCAAATATCCGTCGTATTCCTGCAAAGTACACAGAGCAGAGCAGACGGCAGACAGCTTGTGCACGTTCAAGCTCACAACAAACTTTTTCACGTCGTCTGTTAACTTTTTTCATAGCATCAACTGCCGTTGAGTATTTATTCATTAGTCGTGTACACGAGCCATTTTTCACTGATCGATTCGTGAAACTTTTCAGCGAAGCGTTCTGTTTTCATTAAATCAAGGATATTGAACGCTAAATTGGGATATGAAATTTACATTCCATCCATAAACGTTGTACAATTTCTCCATAATCGGATGATGAATTTGAATACTGGATATTTCATTATAATGTATTATGTGAATATTTTATTGTAATATTATTCATTATTCGAATATTTCAGAAGAGATAAACTTGAATTGAAATTTATTATATTTGAAATTTTATTGGAATTTCATTTGTAACACGGCACACTGTATTAATCTATTCATTATATAATTTCATCTATTCAATAATCTTATCTTATTTGTACTTATCTAATTGTACGTGGCATAACTTACGGTTAGTTAGATGTGAAGAGGTGCAAACCTCATCAATAATGGAAAACCATTCATACCTGCAACAGAACATGAAATTGTGAAACGTCAAGTCTTGAACTACTTTACTGATTCAAATATCATCGAATACAATTTTTAGATCAAGTACAAAATCAATGAAAAGTACAAAGATCACCTCAGAATACAACAAGGAGAAGAAAGAACAAACATTCATGAGTGCTAAACCAAAAACCGGAGATGAAGTGAATGAAAAATCAAGTTTCTTGAAAAAATGAATAAACCTTGTCTTAGCCTCAAGTTACCTTTTTATTAAATTTGTGAAAATGTCGATCTGTGCGAATGAATATATGTCAAGGAAAATCATTGAAAGAGAAACGAAGGATAAGATATGGATGATGTTGAAATGAGTTAATGCTACCACAGCAGTGGAGCTGTCAGAATTTGAATTCAGAATTTCTCTAGTAATCTGTAGAACCTTTCTGACTGTACCCCAATATACTTGATAGGAGATCTCAAGCACAGATACATAAATTCTCAATACAATAATCACAAGAAATTTCCAAAGAATTTCCAAAAAAATCTTCTTTCATTGCATTAATTAGAGTTGATTAAATTGCAGGGGAGTATTGAACGTCTAATTGAATCGTTAGCGGAAGGTATTAAATAGCAGATGATAAGGTTCCAGAAGGAAGGAGAATGGAGTTAGATAAGCCTGGAAAGTGAAAGAGAAAGAGAAAGATGAGAGTTTCGTGCGGACTCAACTGTTGTGTATACTCAGCAATAAAGGCGGGCAAGGAAGGAGAGAATTGCTAAGGATGGAAGTAACAAAGGACAAACCCTTGAAGGAGGTGGATGAACCAGAGATGTTGGTAATGGCATGAGTGAAGAGGAAAATGAGAGAGAGAGAGGGAGAATGAGTGAGAATGAGGGACCTGGATTATGTCTTGAGGATAATTGCGGCGGCTTCCTGCGGAATTCTTGCGTGTGCCCAAGAAGAGAAGCGTTGGTGGTCTTTGGGGGTGTTTTTGAAAAGGGGTAAGGTTAGGTTAGGGTAAGATAGGCCACGCGTGACTGCAGGGTTTCACTTGTAGTCTTCAATTAGCCGGCCACTCTTGGAGGGGCGTGAAGAAATTTCGATCCTCTGTGAAGAGAGAAGAGGACACGTCAGTTCCGGGCCTCACTCTTCCCTCACTAAGTAAGTGAACCTCAGAACAGCATGTCGACAATTGTACAATTATGGAGCAACTACAGAATCTCATTGTTTTTAAAAGGATGCAAATTGAAATTTCCGACAAGTGGGATGGTAGTGACAGAAATCCTCTATATTCAATCAACTTATTTAATCATCAATGAAACAATTCAAGTTCCCGGGTTTTTGGGAACTGTTCTCACGTACTGTTCCAGAGAAATTGCGTCTACATTGATTATATGAAGTATTGAAATATTCTCCAATAACATGTTACCGAAAGACAGGTAGGGAGAATGTAAGGAGACCCATAAGGAGAAATGAAACATGATATATGACGACTTATGTCAAACGTATTACAATAATGCTGAGTAGCTCCAGGATCATCATCATTGAAATAGTATACTCTTCTAGATGAATAAGACGCTCACATTTTACAAAAAAAAACAACTTATTTTTCAGTTGTATGAAGCTTTCGTTATACCTAAGGTTGAATTAAACTTGAACATCCACATACACATATATTCAGTCGCTGATGAATCTGGAAGAATGAGTTGATCAGAGATTCTACTGAAGAAGAACAGGTATAATAATAGTGGAACTACTATATCAAGTACATTGGTATATAATAAGGTATATCAAATAGAACTACATATAATATATATAATGATGGTCCAGAAAATATAAATTATATATTCTGGACCATCATTCATCAAGTTGTTCTGATTTCATAGACCCAGAAAACGCACCTTTTGAAAAAAAAATCAATAAAAATAACGAACCGCTTCAGAAGTTTGTTTGCAATACAGTTAATAACACTTTAGCTTCTTTCCCCTTCCATACCCCCACCACAATGTAAAGAATATAAATTCCCCTTCATAATTGGGCCGATGTAGCCAGGCCAGAATCTCGTTTTCAATAAGTAAAGCAAGCAATCAGTGTTCCCCATCTTTTGATATTCAATCATCTTCGGGGAGTGTTAAAAGTTCGGCGCATTAAGAAGCGAGACGAGCTCTCATAAATGTGCATTTAATTGGCGGGGCGACGGTGCCGCTACCAGCTACCCTCACTCTCACAGGAGACACTTTCTTCGTTCATCGATGCAAAAGAGGCAATTACCATATTAATTCGATTCTGTCGGCAGCAGAGTTACAGGCTCACACTCTACTCGATTATTACCACTCAGTTATTCAGGCAGATATTTGAAAATAGATACGCTACTCAAACAACAACCAGAGGGAAACGAGCTTTGCATCATAAATATTCTGCCCACTATACGGAGTATTCTCGAAAAATGAAGGAGTATCACTTACAAGTTTGGATCTTTATTCATATTATTCTAGTTGATCACTTGAAACAAATCTGATAAACATTTTGTAAGGGATGAGACAAGCTAATTTCACTAATATCAATGCAATTGTCAATTTCATTATTGAATTATATCCAATTCAAAAATTTAAATGATAAAATCCTATCTGAGATGTGAATTTTTTGTTCAATTACAAGCTGAATAGTCCTACTATTCTTTATATCAAGAACCTGTAACAATATGTCAGTGATTCAGGTGGAAATTGTTCAAGGAAAAGACGGTTCTCCAACATTTCAATATTTGACACATTTAGGCAGAAGATGATGACATTGGAGAAAGTTGTATCATGATTTCATTATAGGACACTAGTTATATTTGAACTACAACTTATAACTGCGTTATTCTTCAGATTGTTATCAAGGACTTTATCTCTAAATCGAATGAGTTTTACTAATTTTACGATGGACTGACCCAGAACTCATAATTTTTTAAATCAGTTGTAGATTTATGTTTTTCAGTGCCCAACTAACCAGAAGGAGAAAAAGAGTTGTAGAATTATGTTTTTTAGTCCTCAACTGACCAGAAGAAGAAATAAGGAGGAGGCTATTATACAGGATACAATACGATGAAAGACGGAGGTGGGTGAGAAAATAAACGATAAGGGGTAGATGAAGAAAAAATTAAAGTGAGATGAATTGAAAAAATTGAGAAAATAACAGAAAGAGGAGGAAGAACAATAGGATAATGAGAAGTCATTAAAAGAAGAACGCATTTTCTTTTCAAAATTTGTTATGAATATTCAGTGAGGATCTCAGAATCTTCTAAGAATCTATTCAAAAATGAATTTTAAAACCTGAAAACATTTTGTTGTATATTGAAAACATTGATGAACACCAGAGAGTAAAATTGATTCGATTACGAAATAGAATTTCATCAAAATTAGATGTCCTAGAGAGGGATCCACAATCCACAATCATAAAACTCAGATCGTTTCTAACAAGCCAATGGCTGCGATAATTAGTTCACCGTCATTTCAATACCAGCGCGTTCCACGAGTTCAACTCAGTTGGATCCTGATTCCGAGTAATGATTTACAAACTACTGTATCTGTTGATATTGAAACATTGAAACATCTGTTGTATGACTGAAACATTGATCAGTAATGTTTGAGAGCTCGACGAGAGCGGTCGTATCGGAGTGGTTGCTGAGTCAGCTGTGCAAAGTTTAAACGTTCCGTAACAAAATATTTCGTGCTAGTGAACCGTGCTGTAGTGAATATTTTATTTGAAGATTTAAAAATGTCTTGTTTTATTTGCTCTAAATCCGTTCGGAATTCAGGTGAGCTGATTTCAAGTGTCGACTGTGAAGCGAATTTTCATATAGGATGTGTGAAAATGACCAAGGACGATGCGGACTACATAAAGAGAAACAAACAAATTTGGAGATGTAGCAGCTGTTCCTCTACACGTCGCAAAAGTATGGTGAGTGAATCGACAACAGGAAACAAGGACGTGACTCTCCAAGAACTCGCAGGAGTTCTTGAGGTAATTGCAGGAAATCAGACGTCGATGAAGGAGAATATTAAGAAAATGGAGTTGGAGCTTGGGAAATCAATTGAATCATGTCATCAGGCGATTAACGACATAAATAAGAAGTTTGATGAACAAAACAAGCAAATTAGCACATGCCTCATCAACATCGATAAGCTTTCAACAGAAGTAGCTAGCCTCAGGAAAGAAAATGCAGAACTGAAGGAACGCGTCGAGGATATGGAACAATACTCAAGATCGAACATGCTGGAAATAAATGGTATACCCAAAAAACAGGATGAAGATGTAACAGAAATCATTTGTAGAATGAGCGAAGCATTAGGACACAAAATAAAAGCAGATGCAATCGACATTTGTCACAGACTTAAACAACGAAATGAAAACCTACCTCCACCAATCGTTGTCAAGTTCGTTCGTAGAACAGACAAACAAGTAATATTGAATAAAAGGAAAGTTACGAGGCAGTTTTCTACAAAGCAGATGGGAGAAACAACGGACCATCCAGTCTATGTGAATGAAAGTCTAGCACCTACGCGAAGAAGGATTTTCACCATGGCGAGAGAGATCTTCAAAAGAGGCGACATCAAATACCTATGGATCAAGGAAGGGAAGATTCTAGCTAGGAAAGAAGACGGAACACCAGTTATTGAACTCAAGAACAGTGAACAAGTGAAAAAGTTGAGCGTGATAAGTGCATCTAAGCAGCCAGGTAACCAAGAAAATAACAGTGTCAGTACCGTAAATAAAAATGTCATCAGAGATAAGTAGCAGAGAAACACTAATTATTCATCAAAATATACGCAGTCTGCGAAGTAATTTCGATTTATTCTTAGTGCAAATGAGGAAATTAGAAAACAACCCGCTAATAATAGTCTTGACAGAAATATGGATACTAGAGAATGAAATAGACTTATATCATATAGAGGGCTATTCCGTACATGGTAATTTCAATCATAACTACAGAGCAGGAGGAACTTTGGTTTATATAAGCAGTGAGATAACGTTCAAAACAAAGACAATAGTTTTTATTTCAGCGGACTGTGTACATATATCTTGTTCATATAATAATTTTGAATTTCAGTTGTTGGCTGCTTACAGGTTGCAATCAAACTCACCCAAAATATTTCTTAACGAATTAACCTTGTACTTAGAAGAAATATTTAATATTAACGAAAACAATGAGGTCCCTTTCTTTTTCACGGGAGATATAAATATAGATCTTTTTCAGAACACCAGAATTATTGACGATTACAAATATTTAATGAATAGTTTTGGATTTGAATCACTCAATACTGATTACACTCATAGGTCCCGATTTTCCAACTCTTTAATAGATCATCTTTACTTAAAATCCGGCAAAAATAGAACAAAACTGAATAAAATTAATCTAATTCCAGAAATACTACATTTAGATATAACTGATCACAGTACAATCATACTTAAAGTTGAAGGATTGAAGAGATCCAACGAAGAAGCAGATACAAATTATAAAAAAATATGCCTAATCAATTACCGGAAGTTGAATAATATTTTATCATCGATTGATTGGGATAGAGAAATACCAGCAGTATCAGTTGATGAGGGATGGGAAAATTTCATTGACATTTTAAAAAGCGCTATCAAAGATTCACAAGAAAATCTTCTTTTAGAAAATAACTTGACACAGAAATATAGGTCGCCATGGATAAATAGTTATCTGATCAAGCAAATAAACTTAAGAAATGAGTTATACAAGAATGTTATCAAACAACCTAATAATGACGACTTAAAACAAATATACAATACATTCAAAAATAACTTACGTAATGAACTGAGAGAAAGAAAACAATATTATTATTCAAAACTGTTTAGAGAAAGCCAGGGAAACATTAGAAAGACGTGGAAAACAATTGACGCGTTAATAGGATTGAAAAAAAATAAAGAACCACTAAAACTGATTGTTGATGAGCAGGGAAATAGCATACATGATAGTAATAAAATTTCTAATTCGTTTAATTCTTATTTTCTAAATGTTGTGAATAAAATGAATGATGAATTAGAACAAACCACATTGCAAACCAGGGAAGAGTCTGCTAGAATATCAAAAATAAGGTTTCCATACAATTCTCCAACAAATTCAATTTTTCTCCACCCTACAAATCCGGAGGAAGTAGCAAGTACAATAAGAAAATTGAAAAATAAATCTTCGCCAGGTGTAGATGGGATAAGCACAAGCATGATTAAAAAACTTACATGAATTATTTGAACAAATTAACCGATCTAATTAACCTGAGTATTGCCAAAGGAAAATTCCCAAGCATGTTCAAACACAGCGTAGTTATACCTATTCCTAAAAAGCCAAATTGTAAAAACATAGATCAGTTCCGCCCAATTTCACTTTTACCGGTTTTTTCCAAGATTTTAGAAAAAATATTCAAGATTAGACTTGAAAACTTTTATAAAAATAATAACTTTTTTAGTGATAACCAATATGGTTTCCGTGAAGGAAGAAGTACAGAAGCGGCAATTAAAAATCTCATTTCAAAAATAAATGACAGTTTTAGTGTTAATAATAAGTGTGCAGCTCTGTTTCTTGATATATCTAAAGCATATGATGCAATTGATAAAAACATGCTTCTAAAAAAACTTGATTTATCAGGAGTAAGAGGAATTGCCAATGATTGGTTAAGATGCTACCTATCTAATAGGAGTCAAAGGGTCAGAATTAACGATACGTTGAGTGAACCGGGGACATTACCATAGGTATTCCTCAAGGATCAGTGTTATCAAGTACTTTATTCCTGGTCTTTATTAACGATTTGACGGATGGTGACTTACAGGGAAAGATTACATCTTTTGCAGACGATACAGTTATATTTTATTCGGCCAAAACAAATCAAGAACTTAAAAATAAATTAGAAATGGATCTTAAGCACCTTAGGTGGTGGTTTTGCGAAAATAAATTAACTATCAACACAGACAAATCTAATATAATACAATTTAATCTTCAAAACACGGATCAGGAGTTAACTAGTATTTACTTCCATAAATTAGATTGTGCGCAACAGGTGAATAATATATTGTGTAACTGTGAAACTATAAAACAAGCACGTACAGTTAAATATCTGGGCCTCATATTGGATAGTAGGCTCACTTGGTCAGATCATGTACAGAAGATAAAAAATGAGTTATTTGTATACATAAGGAAGTTCTATTACCTCAGACAGTTATGTCCAAAAGAAGTATTGTTACAATTATACCATGCAATTATTGGTTCTAGAATAAATTATGGAATAATATGCTATGGGAGTGCATACAATGTTCATATTAAACCTGTAATTACTGGTCAGAAACATATATTAAAATAATTTGTAATAAACCTAAACAATATAGTTCAATGATGCTCTTCAGAGAACTATCAATATTATCAGTGAGACATTCTTTTCTATTCAAAGCATTGCTGGATTTAGCTGAAAATAATTTCGATATTCAACAGATGAGAGAAAGAATAAACCTCAGGAATTCACAGGACATTAACCTCCCAAAACCAAGATTAGAACATTCCAGACGACACTTCAAATACATAGCTATAAAAATATTCAATTCACTTCCAGTAACAACAAGGAAAATAACGTCACGTCAGTTATTTAGAAAAGAAATCAAGAAATTCATTTTACAACTAGACAACCCGAATGATTTTTTTACTAAATTAATATAGGTCTAAATTTAGTATAATTTACACATTACACGACATGAACACTGCAACAATCAAAGATCATTGAACTCACAAATCCCGTCCGGTATGCGTAAACAGTAAGACAGTATCAAATTTCAATCACTGTATCTTTCTTCAAAACGCATTCATTTATGGTATAATTACATCAGCACTTTGAAAAAAAAACGAAACGTTAACTATGAATAAAATTGAACTAAATATGAAAAAAACAGCAACCACTCCGTACATAGTTTTAAGTTTTGTGTAAGTGTGTGTGTGTGTGTGTGTGTGTGTGTGTGTGTGTGGTGTGTGTGTGTGTGTGTGTGTGTGTGTGTGTGTGTGTGTGTGTGTGTGTGTGTTTGTGTGTGTGTGTTTGTGCGCATGTGTGAATGTGTGTGCGTATGAATGTGTGCGCATATGTGAATGTGTGTGCGTATGAATGTGTGCAAGAATGATTATAAATATTGACATATTGATTTATTTCAATATAATACCATATTCAATTATTATGTTCTTCATGATATAATATTTAAATTTGTATATAAATATTTTATTATATATATTCAAGTGTCCCCACACAGGGTAGCCTATAGGGAACACATATTAGAAATTAGGAAACAATATTGTATTTGATTTTTGGAATGCATTTCATTGTATAATTATTTTTTTTTGAATAAAGAATAAAGAATTTTGAATTTATATTCAACGTAATTACGAAATTGATTGCCCTGATCAAAAATTTACTTTCCCGGAGAATTAGTTTCCTAGAATAATTCCTGATTGTTACAAACTTTACTCTCTGGGTAACTCCTGTAAAACTATTTGTGCAGCTTATATATCACTCAGCTATAAAATCCATTACATTACAGATGGAAATTGGTGCATTCTGATGAACTGATGTTTGTTAAGGAAGCACCATTATTGCAATGAACAATTAATTTGAAGTTGAACTGCAGTAATTTCGAGGCAACTCGAACAAGGGAATGGGTGAATCTATTTCACTCTTGGCTCAATTACATGAATTGGAAATGAATAAATCTTTCTCATTGAGATCTCAACCAAAGTAAACTAACATTTCGTGCTGATCTAATGGAAAATCCCGTAGAGTGCATTCCTCTGGGAATTAGGAATTTCAATAAATTCAACTAAACTGAATCCTATCGGAGCGAAATAGCTTCAGTTGTTGCCACCATCTGATACGCTTCGCCTCCAACCAAAAGCCATCATAAACACAAGTGAACTCATTACGAACAACTAACAACACCAACCTCAAATAGGGCACTTCTATTAATGAGAAGTTTTAATTAATCAAGAGTAACGCGGTAATGACGTTATACTTGGGCACGAAACCACCTTAAAAGACTCGAGGCCAGGATCTATCGACCATTTAGGAAGAGTAACAGCATCTATTGAGAGAAGCAGCAGCCAAACGATGTCTAGACTGAGACGGCCCCCGGGCCTTTCCTTATAACGCACCACGCGATGCGTAGATGCTGCAATTATCTTCTTAATGACTTTCAGCAAACATTCATTGCAGATTCTCGACTGGTTCAATAATAAAAACGGAGAGGAGGAGGGAAGAAGTGGATGAGAAGGAATTTAGGGAAGTTTCTTCTTGAGGAATTTAGCGGCAATATAGGACTACTCACACACCACCATCGCATTCTCCTCCACTTATCTCCTCTCTTCTTTTTCATTACTCTTCCCAAATCGTTCATGATGCGAGATAATCGCTCCAACAAACCCGAAAACAAAGTAGCGTTCAAAGTGAAAGCTTCCCCTTCCCCCTTCCAGCTCAAACCACCATTAAAAACATCCATTACAGTTGGCCAATTGTGAACGCGGTTAGTAGTCTTTTTCGACGACCGCTAACCAATGTTAATTGTTGATAAATCACCATTTACACTCATTAACAGCCTCACTAACCGCTTCAAACTTCAAAACGATCTGGAGAATGGGCATTGAAAGCACTCAGATTGTGGATGCATTAAAGTTATGGCCTGGTTAGGGGAAGGCCACAACTTGATAAGAGACAATTGAGCTGTTATAGATGATTACTGTGAGAGAATAAAATGGAGCAGACCAATATCTGAAAATGTATCTTTGATGTTCTCTTGAACATTGATTGATTCAAAACTATCTCCCACTGTTCTTAATCCAACCGAACTCATCTTCTGAGAAATACTTCCTTGGTTCAAGAAATCGTCGCTTTTATGAAATATTGAAAGGCAGAGTATCTCAAACTATTCAAATTGAAGAGAGTCCTAAGACGTTCATTATCAACTTTCTGTGTCTCCATAGTGAGAATCTTCGCTGTTAGGGATAAATGGACTGAGCTGAAGAGCTATATAATTTGAGTATGTTTCCCAATAATTGCAGTAAGAGAACTCTGGATATTAATAACAAATTTATTACTCAACATAATGGTCACCATTATAAATCACCAGCATGTCTACCTTTTTATGATTCATGTTAAATTTATATCTCTTAAATTATGAAGAAATACTGTTTTTCTTTTCTTTCTTCACATAGCTCCATATTCCAGACAAGTATTTGAAACCTTATTTCTAGAGGATCATTTCCAGGCAAAACTATTAAAATAAGCTACGAACTGCAAAGTTCATCAATAATTGAATAACATCAATACTTCTACATCACACCATAACAACAGTATTCATCACACACCATTGTAACAGTTCGAAGAGAATCCGTCACTAGAGTGTTTTCAAGTTGATAAGTTATGGTGTATGCTGCAAGAAGAATAAAAGAAACTTCTTCTTTACTTCTTCATTAACCACAAGGTAACAGAACCTTTTTTCGCAATTTTTAAATCTTTCTTCAGTGAGAGAATTCTACACAGAGGTACGAAAAACAAACAACCCTTTCAATTTTTTTCATCGATTTTCTACACATTGATAAAGATACAATACTTATTTATAAAAAAACACAGAAAAAACCAATAACGAGTTGAGAGTTTTTTCCTAGCTATTAGAATGCTATACAAAGGTAAATTATACATGAGCATGTCTACAAGTTTAGAATGCATTGGAACAGGTACGCCTGACATTCATTGTACAGAATAGTGGAAACCGAGTCAGTAGTGCTACAGAATTCATCGAATACGCCACATGAATGAACACAGTTATGGTTGGTCGCTAGTGAAACCACGCCAAATACCAGCATGCGGTCTGGAATTTTAGTGACACAAGTTTTGCAACAAGTTATGCGCCAACAATACCCTAATGAATATGCGGTTGCATTCTTTGAGATCCTGGACTCCGACAACAATGAGACCGAAACAGTGGAGGAGGACAAAGCCCACAACTCTACATCAATTTGCAACAATATATGTATTACTCTTTGTGCGAGTTGTATACAGCGGTTTGATTCGCTTTGCAACGATGCGAGAGAAATGATAAAATGTCAACTCTCATGTCAAGTTTGTAGTGTCTCTGTTGATCAATTAAATAATTGTCGAGTGACATTTCAGTTGAGACGTGAAAAACACAGACAGATACAAAGCGATGCAATATTAAATTATTCACTGTATGCACAGATGACTTGAATTCAAAGGAATCAATGCATCGTCCCTGGACTAATTATGGAAGTGATAAATATTGATGGTTTGATGGTTGAAGATTTCAATCATAGTGCAAAGCGAAAAATTGAAAACTTTATTCAATGACTGACAGGAAATAATTCTTGTTTAATAATACCAGTTTATCAAAGCTCAATGAAATGTGATGTATGTGAATTAACCAAAACTTTCCAATGATAATAATGATCATTAATGAGTGAAATTTTTTCCCACAAACCTTTAAACAAACTGAACTTGACAGCCTTGTTAATAGGCTATAAAGGAGAACCAACATCTTTTACTACAGTTGAACGGATGTTTAGGAAACTTTATTCATCTTTGTATAATCGAATGGAGGAAAATGTTTTGTTATGAGTAACCGTTGTGACATATGCTATATCTGTAACAGCTCTAACAGTCATGAGTGCTCAAATCAGGATGGAATCAGTTTCAGAATAGCTTATGGATGATTTAGCCTCATCCTAATTGAATAAACCACTGTCTTGCTTCAACAGAATGGATGATAATGTACTCACAAAATCTATCAAGAATTAATTGGAAAATAATAATTTTAACATTCCATTTCCGCATCAATCAATAGAATGACATGATAAACTGTGATATTTATCTATCTGGAACAGTATTTCGGGAAATTCATCTACTAATATTTTTGGTGCATTCAAAGAGAAAACATCAAAACCTTAATGAATTTTTGATGAACTGTTCTGTTATGAGACTCCAGAATTTGGTTCTGTTATCCTGTCAGAATTATGGGAAGTAATAAACCAATTAGCGGTTCCCCGAGATGAACGAGCCAAATTCAATCAACAGTTTCCAATCTCCATTGCAGTACAAACCAACTGTTAAAATTCACCGCCGCTTACATTCGAAAGAACCGCGTTTTTCAAACATGAAACGAAGCTGTAACTTTCCGCCAAAGCTTGCTGTGAGTTTGGCAGCAAAGTACAACCAACTTTACAAAGTCTTGAAGGGTGAAAACGAAATTATTAAACAGCTCAGAAAGCTATTAGAGTATAAAGAAAACGCTCCTCTGAGGCACTCAACAACACATTGCAGATCTAAACCAATTTCAAATTCACTCGTGTAGGCATTTTCTAAAATGTTCAACCCTCTATTCTGTCACAAGCTTGGAACAACAAGGGAAGCATAGTAACAATATTTACTCTCATGAAACTGTGTTTTACTCTCAAAACTAATGTTAAAAGTTGTCGAAGGTTACATAAAGTTGAAAAGTTTAGAGCCAATAGATGCCTCTAGATGTGCTTCACCGTAGCACTACCGTCAGAAATTTTTGATAAGTTATTTAAAATAGATTATAATTATTCAGTTTCCACTTATTTGGAGAGGAATCTAAAGATCACATGAGATTCAAAAATCAATTTTATAAATGATAGACTTTAAAGAAAATATCTGATTAGGACTATCTTTATGTCGTAGGCCTACGTTTTCAAACTTTCAAGAAGTAAGATAATTTTATGATCAAATAATCTTAATGATATTGTCTCCCATCTTATTGGTTACTGTCCTGTGATTGGAGGATAAAAGGCTTCCTCTTCTACTTATCAAAATCTTATCAAGTGTTAATCAGTTGTGGATCTTTTCTGCCACTACTTCTTGTAAAATTATGTTAAATAGTATATTTCGCACCTAGGGCCGAAAATGAGACTTTTCCGGCTCGAAATCAGGTTTCAAGTCCGAGGCCGTAGGCCGAGGACTAGAAAAGATTGAGAGCCGGAAACACATTTTTGCCCATGGTGCGAACGCTATTTTTCGCCACACAGAAAAATAAAACAATATACATATATCAGAATAATTGTTTATTAGGCACATCCGAAAGCAAAACTGGAAGGTCATAGCTCTAGCAAATCTGAGGTTATCTGAATATCAGGAAATTTTCCAAGTATTTTTATTTTTCATTCTGATTTGTCCTCATAGTTCCCTCTTCTTATGTGAAACCAATATCAACAGTTCGTAGTAGAAATACACAAAACAGACTCTCTACCGCGAAATTGCCCTGCCAAACAAACATCTATTGCTAACAAATCGCTCATATCGGTTTGCAATCAAAACAAAACTGTCCACTCTTTTCAATTGCGCGATGAGTATTCAGTGACAGCGAAAAATTCAGTAGATGGAAGCTGAGAATCAATGCTGTTCTAGTTGCAAGTTTTCAATCATGACATGCAGGCCTGTGCGATTTCCATCCACTGATAAATTCTGTGTGCTCGACATCACATCAACTCGCTGCATGCCTACATGGCACGCTAAAAATAACGAGATGAAATATTGCTACGTGCATTTTTCCTGTTTCGTAAGTTTTGCAACAAATTGGTGAGTGGCAAAGAAGGGGTACAAGAGAGAGGGAGACAGAAGAGATCCTATAGAAGGGATGAGTTAGCGTGCCGACGTTCTTATCTCAATCAATTGCCTTTATCTAGTTGGGTCGATCTCGGTTGTCAGAAGCGGCACGGGAAATCTAAAGGCTTGCTGTTGTAACACCGGTGCACGGTAAGTAGATCGAAGCATAGTTGATGCAGGCAGATAGAGGTTCCAGGAAAAATGAAATTTGATGCAACTCTGAATCTTCATTCATTAATCCGTGACAGCGATGGATAACTGTGTCATAAAGAGAAAAATAGAACTGGATCATTCTGTCTGAATAAGATGGGAAATTCAGTGTTTGGGACAAAGTAATTGATTATGAAAATGAGCATGAACTATAATGATCCTGCATAATAGATAATAAGAGGATGAATTAATTTCTTCAATTCACAGGAATACTAATTCATTTCAAGGTAATTGACATTACAGATTATAATAAAAATATATCTTTAAATCTTGACAAACAATTGAATTTTAGAAATATCGTTGGGAATCAATAAATGAATCTGAATTAAAATGAATATATTTTCTGTATAATATTTTGATCCGACAAGTTATAACGAGCAAAAATACTGTTTGAAAATGAGAATTGCAATTTTTCCAACTATTAACCTAGTATGAGAGGCTGTTGTTTTGTAAAGAGTATCAATAAAGCTTATTTATTTATAAATATTTATAATATTTAGATCAAACAAGAATTGAATTCAAATTGGTTACCTCAAAACATAGATGGGGGGATATTCAAACCCAGATTCTCTAGTATACATATTGATTGGTTACCTTCATTATCACCTACCAATCATTTATGGATGACTTGATTGTGTGCGGCTTGATTGATTCATAATAACATTGATTGATAACATTGCTTCTCACCCTTGTCCAGCCTTACACGGAATACAGCAATCAATAACTGTGACCGATTCCTCATTATTCATCACTGTCCCATCTTATCTTCTACCCTTTCATTATCAATAGCCTCTGACGATACTGGTTTATTGATTAGTTATTATTGCAGAACATTATTCGAGTTCTAAGCAAACATTGGGTCATGCAATGTGTCCATATCTCTACAGAGCCACCACACTGCTCATGTTTCGGAACAACTAGGTGAAATATGTATGAGGTAATATTCACTTCATCAGTAGGCACACAGTTGATATTTGCTCGGGATGTCAACTGGAGATAATATTAATTCAGCTCTTAATGACAGAGATAGTGGGATACAGAATGTGTGAATGGAAGTGAGTTGGTGATATTGTGAAAGCCTACATGGCTACAAATATGAAGCGCTGGTTGACTATTTGACATGCGACCGGTGAAATTACGAGATCGGCCTGAAATTAGCCTTATTTAATGCATCATCATTCACTGCCCTGATTATTATGTGAATCAGTTCCAAATATTTATTGAATACAAGACTCAGCTCCCCATGCTAACTTTAATTCTTAATACTTAATTTATGATACAACACCCATTCACATTAATCTATGAAACCATGTACAGAATTTATATTTATTCCCAAAAATGTACCTACTCGTACTTTCAATCGAATCATTCTTGTCTTGTCTCCCTCTTATCTTGAGAAGCATTTCACATTTCAAATCAATCATAGATTGCTACTATTAGTTCTACTATTCAACTAACAACCAAACACCTATAAATTCGAAATAAATCCTAACAGGGACTCTAACCGTATTCCACGGCGTTGAGGGTGATGAACCATATTTTTCCAATTTTATTCCTTCACAATTTCTTATTTTACAAGACAGGAAAAGCTTAAATTCTTACCATCAATTTGAAACACATCAACGCAGTTCATCGCTTTAATGGGAGTGATAAATCAATCGAATCCTGGACAGCGCCAAAGCACTACTTCCAGGAGATAACCTGAAGTGATCCTCAAGATCCTCCCTTTCATGAAAGGTATTGCGCCTTCACTTTGAAGCGGTGTGCATTAAGCATCGGTTATCCGAGGAAGATTATTGGTTTCTGAGAAAATGAGAACGATTCACGGTGGTAGAGTTCCTCCAACACTCCTTCTCATCCTCCTTATCTCCTTCTTATTTCCCCCCTTGCCACTTTCTCCTTACTTCATCTTTATCCTCCTCATAACCTCCTTGCCTCCTCTTATCTTCTCCTGATATCGTCTTACCATCTTCTCTGACCACCTCCTCATAGCATGGTTTACCTCGTACATTTCCCGAGAGACGCAACACCGGTATTGGGGGGAAGTCAATATTCTGGACATAAGCGAAAGTGAATTCTCTATGTTCCCCTTTTGGGGCTCCACTGACCGCAGTTCCTGCTTCCTATCCTTCTTCTACTCTGCCTTTGTTCCTTTCTTATACCCTTGTTCCTTTTACAGATATGGCCATACTTGTAGCTGTTTCATATTTTATTGAACGGTACACATGTTGCTCTCATCGGAACAGAGAGTTGTTTCATAATGAAATACACGGAGATATCACAAGGGAAACTCTTGATTTTTCAGTAACAGTAACCAGTAAAACTGAGTTTACACCAAAGTTATTAACAAAATGTTAATAACTTAATCCTTGTAGATAGATTCTAATAGATTGAACATAACGTATCATACACGTGATGAACATATGTGTTTGTCAAGTTCCGATCAATCTAATAGAATCTAAAAGGATTAACGTTTACTTGGTTTAAACGCAGCTTAATAATTATGAATTTTTAAGTTTGTATTTCAGAGTTTGCAATGAGAGGAAGAAGCTTGAACAAATATAACTATTATTTGATTGATTCATTACATGATGAATTGAGTTGAAATTGAAGTAACAAAATATTTGGAACCATGAGATGGAATTGAGTAGAATTCGAATGGAAATATATAATGTTGAATTCCTCGACACATAATCTGAAATACCCTGACAGAATTATCATTGAATTTGAATGAATTTTCTGAAGCAATCCATATGCAATGGAATAACAAATTTACATTTCACAATTCCAAAAATCCCCAGATTTCCCACGATCATTTTAGTGGGAGAAAAGTTTTTTCGGGTAAAAATTAATTTTGTGTTCAAATCTATTATTTATGAAGCAAGACCACGTAACTTAGTTTCCCATGATGTTCAGTAATTTGGCAACGGAAACTTTCAGGATTTAAAATGGAATAAGGCATCACCTTGGTAATGCAATTTTCATCAATCAGAGCAGCTCAGATTTTTCAAGAAAGTTTAACAACTCACATTAAAAATTTCTGGATGAAGTTTTCGAATCTCTTCGGACTCAACCACTAATGGTAGAACATTGGGTGATAAATCTTATTTTACGACGTCTTATTAAAAAAACTCAAGCCTCTCAGTAGAGCTACTTTTATAAATAAAACTCGATAGGATACTAAACTCTTATTACTCTTCATGAAGGTTTGGGAATCCATCACTGGACTACAGAGGAAAGAATAGGAAAAATTTCAGCTTCCAGAGATATGTATTGGAATTTCAAGACATGAGTTTACTAATTCGTACAGTATTGAAAACATTTGAGAAATAATCAAATGTCAAACACAATTGATGAAATTGTAAGTGTTGTGTTCTTCGAATCTCCACGTCCTATTAGTTACGAAAAGTTGTAGAGTGTGGGGTTTCGGAAGCAAATTCACATTACACTTCCTTCACAATATGAATGCTGAATATAATAAGAAAAGCAGCAAGTAATGGAGAAACGTGAAAAAACTCTAATCCTAACCACAACAGCATCTTTCCCCCGTTTACCAAAATAATCAAGGAATAGGAGCGAATGATAATGATTTCAGGAGGGGGAAAGAATAAAGAATACAATGGAGGAGCAAGATCACTATGCTCAGGAAAATGGGTCTGGAGAAAAGAACTGATAAGGATCATTCAAAATCCTTGCTATAGGGAGGAACTTGGAGAACATTATGACTAACCCCTAGTGAGCTTCCATAATCATTGTGGGAAGCACATCTGATACAGTATCAAAAACAGAATTGGCCACATCTAAGGTAGAAATTCAAGTATCGACGAAGCCTTCCTGGGAATTTATAAAATAGGGAGATTGACGATAGATTCAACCTTTTCTAAACAAGGAGAGGAGAGTATTATAGGAATGACAAAATCTATCATAGTCGATAGTTTCAGAATATGGTGTAGTAAAAATCAATTGATAACAGTTACTAATAACACGAAACATTGAATACTCACTGAAAACTGAACTTCAGTAGAAGGAATTTCTATCAATGAGAGATATAACATGATGAGCCATCATTATATCCCAACTCACCTGTAAAGAAGAACAAAAATTGTTAATATACTGTGAGAACAACATATTGTTTCAAATAAGAGCTTTTGACAATAAAAGGCTTCAACCACTGAATAATATAATTCAACAACTACTGAAAATTATGAGTACATCCAGCCAGCACTGAATTACTCTTGGATTCAAAAATCGAATAAATAGCTCGCTTATTGATTCATCTTTATCTCAAAACAAATCAAATCAAATTTTATTGCCTTACAAAAATATTCAAGGAATAGGAGCGAATGATAATGATTTCGGGAGGGGGAAAGAATAAAGAATACAATGGAGGAGCAAGATCACTATGCTCAGGAAAATGGGTCTGGAGAAAAGAACTGATAAGGATCATTCAAAATCCTTGCTATAGGGAGGAACTTGGAGAACATTATGACTAACCCCTAGTGAGCTTCCATAATCATTGTGGGAAGCACATCTGATACAGTATCAAAAACAGAATTGGCCACATCTAAGGTAGAAATTCAAGTATCGACGAAGCCTTCCTGGGAATTTATAAAATAGGGAGATTGACGATAGATTCAACCTTTTCTAAACAAGGAGAGGAGAGTATTATAGGAATGACAAAATCTATCATAGTCGATAGTTTCAGAATATGGTGTAGTAAAAATCAATTGATAACAGTTACTAATAACACGAAACATTGAATACTCACTGAAAACTGAACTTCAGTAGAAGGAATTTCTATCAATGAGAGATATAACATGATGAGCCATCATTATATAAAGAGCGATAAAAAAAAATAAATAAAAATAGAACAATAATTGAAATCAGTAAAATATCACAGGCTAAACTTTATATTCTAGATTTATGGCACGAATCATTACCATGTGCCTTTATCTTAAAATCATATGCATTCTTTTGCATGTAGCTGCGATATGCACTTGCTAATACTTGTCGACTTGGACAATTCAATTAAAAATATGTGCTTTAAGATCAGCTTGATAAATTAGCCACTAATAATCCAAATATATATATATTAAAATCTCTAGTACTTAGTAGATTTCTTTGTATCGAATATATATTTTTATCTCAGGGTGCAAGATTCGGCACCTGACGGAATAAGTAGAGCCATTCATCTAGTGAATTAGAGCTATAATAAATTATCGCAAATTGTATTGCAAAAAAATTAAATATCATATGCATATGTTTTAATAGCCTAGATTTTGTACTTCTTTGATTTAATAGAAATTTCTGAACTATTGATCTATATTTTTCTTTCAATGAAATACCTTTAATACTAATTTTACTTGCGCAAGTATTACTCTTATTAATTTCTTAAGTTATAATAAAAACCCTTTCGGCGAGCTAGCTTTGATCATCAGATTAATTCGAAGCACTAGGGCGCCCATCACTAATTCAAATTTATCACTCACGTGTCGAAAATCTTCTTGTAAGCCGCCGATGTCGATCCAACTCCATGTGGTCCGGGAATATGGTAGCCGGAATCGTCTCCTCCAAGGGGTTATAAATTTATTTGAAATTGAAAATGACTTCTGCTTCACAATAGCATCACGAAGTCTTTTAAGAAATTTAATAATTTGATTTAACTTTAACTTTTACAAAATCATTATCAAGGTACTACGCTCTAAAATATTTGGGATCCTCTTATGGTGGCATTTGGCTGGCGAGTGCTGGTTCTCCTTTCTCAAGTTTTACAGATCCTATTTCCGACTTTCAAATTAGCATAAAATTTAAATATCTTAGTCCTCCGCCATTTAGGTTCAAATAGATCTTACAAAAAATACCAAAATATTGCTTAGATTGTATGATTAATAATTTCTTTGCTTTCGAGCCATATCGATAACATAGACTATACAACAATTTAACATAGATTCCGAACATTTATAGAAATATATATAAATATTTTTGAATTGGCCTACATTGCCGCCTATTAACTGCCGTTTTACTATTGGTGCATGCAAATTTTATTCGGTATTCATGCGCCTGGTAACTCTTATTTCCTGAATACATTAAATTATTTTTATTTGGTTTTTTATTTATGCTCTTTACATGCTAGTTAATATTCTATACATTAATATTAATTCCATGCTACTTAATAATTAGCCACGTGATCAGGTGTTTTTTCACATTGCACACCATCTGATTGCAATAAAGCTCTGCCAAGGGGTTTTGGTCAGATTCTACGTTTCTCGGTTTGATCGATCTCTAGGTCACCGATCCGTGAATACATGTACATAACCTCAATCTTCAAATATTTTATATAATAATTAGTTATAGAGAATCTAAGTTTTCAAATTATGATACAGAAAGATAACAAGTTTATATTTTGTATTATCAACACTGTATTTTCAATTGATACTGATACAGTATGAAAAACAGAATTGGCCACATCTAAGGTAGAAATTCAAGTATCGACGAAGCCTTCCTGGGAATTTATAAAATAGGGAGATTGACGATAGATTCAACCTTTTCTAAACAAGGAAGGAAGAGTTTTATAGGAATGACAAAATCTATCATAGTCGATAGTTTCAGAATATGGTGTAGTAAAAATCAATTGATAACAGTTACTAATAACACGAAACATTGAATACTCACTGAAAACTGAACTTCAGTAAAAGGAATTACTACCAATGAGAGATATAACATGATGAGCCATCATTATATCCCAACTCACCTGTAAAGAAGAAGAAACAAAAATTGTTAATATACTGTGAGAACAACATATTGTTTCAAATAAGAGCTTTTGACAATAAAAGGCTTCGACCACTGAATAATATAATTTAATTAATACTGAAAATTATGAGTACATCCAGCACTGAATTACTCTTTGATTCAAAAATCGATTAAATAGCTCGCTTATTGATTCATCTTTATCTTCTTGAATGCATCGTGCTGTGGAGAATGCATTTCTACACATGAAATGTTTCTTGTTATGAAATCATAGTCATAAATATTGTATAAATAAAAATAGAAATCCGGAGTACACTTTTGAAAATTGTTTAAAATGGTATTGTTAATTTTTAGGGTACTTTTTCAATTGTTTATTGTTTTATTTTGTACTTAGATTTCTATTTTCATTCATATTCAACAGTAGCCCTAAAGAAAAAAAGACGATAAATATTGGATTAACACAAAAATGAACAACCACCAATTTATTTGTATAGCTATGAAATCAAATTTAATTTTCAGCACATAATTGAACGAGCGTAAGCGAGTTCTGAGTTTTGACTTACTGGAGGCGAAAGTCGTTTTTCGTCTGTTTGTATGTTCGACAGTAACTTTAGAAAGAATTCATCAATTAGCATCAAGTATTCTTCGAACCTTTTTACATGTCAAGTTTGTTGTACAAAAAAATTGACTCACTCCTTCGACTTTTGTCAGGATTTGAAATTAACATTGGAAATGCATAAGAGAAAAAATTGTTTTGATTTATCATTTAGGCAGCTGGAATTAATTGCATGCTTTTTCTGTAATTTTTCCATCCATTTAAAAAAGCTGATGTTATTTGGGAGTTATCACACAGACTGACAGACTTTATGCGCCGACTCATGATTTCAGCTGAATAATACACAGCATATTTAATTTATAAGTTCTCGCTTCCGTTAATATCTGTCTTCCTGTCAATTGTCTGTCTGTAACATACGCGTAATTGATGCGAAAGCAGTTACTTGACGATAGCATGACGAATACATGTGATAACAACAACTGTTGTTATGACGTTGACAATAATTTTCTATGAAATTTTTTTTTGTTAAATTTGTAAGCACCTATTAGTGTTTAATAACACTAGATTATCCAATGTAGATACTCATTTATTTAATTCTTGTATCATTTATTAGTATCTTTAAATGTTGAAATAATTGAAACGGTTTGAGATATTTATGTGCAGGTTCCGCCAATAATTTTCCATCGAAATTCTGTATCGAAATCATTTATCACATACCACGTTCCAATTTGAAAAAAAAGTTGGATTCAAAATGATGCTGGATTCGAAATGAAGTAAGATCCATATGACGAATCCAAGATGGCGAACAAAAGTTTTGAAGCGACAGAAAGTTTTTTTTCAATTGGAATGGGATCCCCATGGAACCTACTATCATAAAATCATACTTGTACTGCTTCTATAATAATTCTCACCAACTCTGTATGATTACAAGTTGCGGATTTCAGAGATCAATACAAAAGTTCATGAGCGAGTTCTTCAACCCATAGAATCACTAGTAGAGTAAAATATGATAGATTAGAATGCCTTTTTTATTTGTTGACGTTGCGAAGTTTTGGACAGGAATGTCCAACCTACCACTCAACCAAGATAGGATGTCTCCAGTGGATAATAATTAAGAAGGAATAATATGATAATCGAATTATGGAGAACCAGGGTTACATCTGATTGCAATACAATCACAGAATAAGGAAATTATTTTTTATTGAATATAAGACATGCATCTTGGGTTGAACAAGAGGGGTTAGATAATGAGAAGCCATACGGTGGGCCCACAAATTCGGGTGTACAATACAATGGCGAGTTGAGTGCAAGACACGCAATACAGTTGCAGACAAGAGAAGTTGGACCTAAAGTGAGATAGACATGAAACTAAGTATTCCTTACATATAACATGAGGGCTTTCCATTTAACCAATACTGACCGTATAAACTGGATCTCACAGTAGGTGTACCTGACATGAACACAAGGGTTGAAGCTTGCATTATTCGGTGTAACAGATGCGATGTCCAAAAATCGACAGAATTTCGACTTGTAATCTTGTATAACATCGATACCCTGTTATTACATGAACAACGTTACAGGCCAGTCAATGTATACGTCAACGTTCATTAACAGCCAGAATGAATACAGATATAGCGATGCCGGTTAATGGTTGGTTAGGCTCATTTTATTCTATTACCAGCTCACAACGGAAGCTACTCTACAGAAAATGGACGTTCAACTCACGCAATGGCGGCTTCATTGAAGTTGCAACATCAAACACTAATAAGGTGGAACAATATTAACCGACAATTTCGGCTCTAGAATAATCAACTTGATGTGTGTCTATTGATCGAATGATTAGAGCGTTTTTCTTTCAGCTGTTTGTATCTCTGGATTTGAATTTGTGATATACACATGCACTGTATCTGTATACATATATCTTTCTGTTTTTTCCTTAGAAATTGTGCTGGAAAAACATTCTCTTCAACATTATTTTTTCAACCAATTCTCCGAACTCAGTAGCAAAATAATGATTACACTGCTCGGAGCAAACAAATCCATTTCCAAATAACAACGTAAATTAAATCCGTCATACAGAGGAACAAGCGTCTGAGATTGGTGAAGTGATTTTCCAAAATGAAAATAGTAAGTTTATTTTAGGCAGGTCCATGGTTTTATTCATCAGAATCATGATGATCAAACTCTGACTACAGCAAACATACAATACGTTTTATCATTGATTTGCAGTACAATGAGAAGTTAATCAATCACTAATCAAATTTAACGTGTTTTGTGCTCTTTAGCATGTCAAAAGAATACGCCTATGGAGAAGGCTATGGACCGATGTGAAGTCGAAATTAATTCAATTCGCTATCAAATGCGTCGTGTAGACTACCAGCAAACCACTCTACTGGCAACCTACAGATTCAATCTGTTCCAGATTTAATAGGATTACTTTTGTCACACGAGAGATGGATTTATTGAGGTGAGTACAAGTTCAATTAGTTGTACAAACATTGATTCTCCTCTTGTGAGATTCACTTTATACTGTCAGCGACCCTTAAGAATTACATCGATGACAACCAATCTACCAATGCTGTTGTACAAACACTGATTCTCATATAGTAAATTTGTCAGCATCCCTAATGAATAATATCAATGCTACCCACTCAACCAATGCTGACAGTACAAAGTGAATCTCACCCACACGCACAGAAACCTGCACGAGCAAAGCATGTAACAGCCGAATTATTATTATCTTTGAACTGATTAAACAACAGTAGCGCCAGCAGCAGGTTTGATTCAACATGGAATATTAATATAGGTTGAACATGAGTCAACATTATCTTTTGCGTAATTTATAAGTCGACTAATTTTGAAACAGGAATTTATCGTTAGCTCTTCGCTTATTTGACAAGTTTCCCATGTAGACAGTGAAACTGATTAATTAAATTCAACTTTATGCAAAATGTATTTTTTGGGAATAAGATGTGAGGTTCATCAGTACTGTACCTAACAATAACGAATATCAGTAATATAATAGTAAGTTCAGAATGGTGATTCCGTTAGCCAACGCCATAGAACTGAATGAACTAACATGACTACAAATTTTACTCCATCAGCAATAAGTATATTATGTAGTTGAAATAATACAACAAAGAGATGACTCCAAATCTGTAAAATTATTGATGGAGGATTATGAGATATAGTATCAAGGAATTTATTGGGTTGATTTTTACTTTCCTTGCCCTATTACCATAGGTAAGGAAAGTATTGCTTTCCGAAAAAAATTAAGGTACCCAAATTTCTAAATTTCTATACGTTTCAAGGTCCCCTGAGTCCAAAAAACTGGTTTTTGGGTATTGGTCTGTATGTATGTGCGTGTGTGTGTGTGTGTGTTGTGTGTGTGTGTGTGTGTGTGTGTGTGTGTGTGTGGTGTGTGTGTGTGTGTGTGTGTGTATGAGTGCATGTGCGTCTGTGTACACGATATCTCATCTCCCAATTAACGGAATGACTTGAAATTTGGAACTTAAGGTCCTTTCACTATAAGGATCCGACACGAACAATTTCGATCAAATGCAATTCAAGATGGCGGCTAAAACGGCGAAAATGTTGCCAAAAACAGGGTTTTTCGTGATTTTCTCGGAAACGGCTCCAACGATTTTGATCAAATTCATTCCTAGAATAGTCATCGATAAGCTCTATGAACTGCCACAAGTCCCATATCTGTAAAAATTTCAGGATCTCCGCCTCATCAATGCAGATAGATTCCCAATTATCAGGCTTCAGATACAATTGAAACAAAAAAAATCAAGTGGAGTAGATTGAGCATGAAAATCTCTACAATTAATGTTCAGTAACATTTTCACCTAAAATTGAAAATAAGCTTTAAATTCGAGAAAATGTGATTATTCAATTGCAAATTATTGTTGATTCTATTAAATCATTCACTATGAAGTGATAGCAGACCTCATGTGTGTCTCCAGCGTTATTGCCCTGTCACCAGCTGGCTCAAATCTTTGAATAGTAGACTTGAGATGCGCGGGAACACTAGCGTCAGGTGATCAATTTTCATAACGGCAAGGAAAGTTGTGTGAGTGCGCCACACCAGATTTTTTCCAATTCAAACCAATCAATTTCTATCTAATCAATAAGATATCAATCTTCCCCTACGACGGTATAATTATTATTAATGTTCCTATCAAATCTGTGAAATTATTGATGGAGGATCATGAGATGTATCAAGGAATTTACTGAGTTGGATTTTTCCAATTTAAACCAATTAATTTCTATCGAATCAATAAGATATCTATCTTCCCCTACGACAGTATAATTATTAATGTTCCTAGTGATCACTTGTATAATTGTTGTACATTGTCATAGCTGATTTGAAAGAGTTTGTTGATCCTGCTATTTGGTTCAACCCAGAATACAGTAGTGTATTCACAACTTCATATCATGAATTTAATATCATGGGAAATTCAGAATGTTTAACAAAAAATACTCGTAAAATCACAATAGACGCAGAGCCAAACTGTTCGATGAAACACACGCTTTCATTTGACGACCAAAAACCCATCTAAATCCATGGAATCATGCACAGAGGATACACGAGGAAATCGAGATAGGGAAGAAACAAGTAGAAGGGATATTAACAAGTTAATTGAACACGTCGTCAAAGATAAATCAATTGGAATAATAAGGAGGATGAGTTCGTTGATTACTAGAATGTAGGCGTAAATAAGGGGGAAAGAGGAGAGCTGGAAACTAAAGATGGCAATCAAAGACGAAACGAAAGACACAGCGCTGTCAGGAGAAAGAGGGTTGAACGAGAAAATAAATAGAGTGAAAGGGGAGCTGCAGCAAGACAAATGCATGCTTATTTAGTCAAGTAATTGCCTAATTTAGACGGGGGAAGGGTCGAGCACGTTAATAAGTGCCAATGACGGAAGGAAACTTGCAAGATAAGTTCTGTTTGTCTTTGGAAAGAACTTGAAGTACGAATGATTCATGTTGATGTCACAAGAGATCCTGGTGGTTCTTTCCCTCGTGTCAAGTGTTTATTCCTTCGAAGAAAAGGGGTTTTCCTTGAGCTTACAATATTTTGTAATTGGGCTTACAGTATTCTTTGTTGTGTATGGATGGCAGATTGCAATGCACTGAGTGAATTATCATTTCGGCAAACATTGAGTCGGACTCGAAAATTCAGTGAATATAAATGAGGCTGACTTGTTTGGATAAAAAATGGATGCTCTGCAAAAACTAAAAACGGGAGAAAATTATATTTAAAAAATCAAAAAGAATTCTAAATTGGAAATAATTCAAATTCAAGTTGTAACTAGCATCTAAGCTCAATCTTCACATCGATTTCAGGATCATAGAGTATAGGATCATGTGACATAAACATAGATGAAATCTTTCCCCAAATTTTATCCCAAGCTCGAAATGTGACCATTTCCAAGCCTAACGCGTGATGACGCCACGATAAGGATCTTGGAGGTCGCACCGAAATGGGAGACAGACAACATTCGAGGGGACTGATCTACGAATAGGGGGGAAGAGGGACCCATGGTCCAGCAAATTGGCCGTAGACCCCACGAGATGGTTGGCGGAACCAAATTCGTACCAGTCTGAGTTTTCGGGCAGATTTAATGGTGCCGGACTCCACATCCCAATTAAAAGTTGGATGCGATTTACAGCTTCTTTTTCTCCTTGCTCTTCCTCTTTACTCACCCTTTCACTCGTTTCCCCTTGTCATTGGACATCTCCACCACTCTCTCATTCTCTTCTCATTTGGACTCAGTTCCCTTCCTCTCTGAACAAATCATCTATAATCAAAATAAATATTTATCACTGCATTTCTAATTATATCGATAACAATATTTCTCATTTTGTTTTTTCTAATCCAATCTTTTTTTATTCGTCTTTTTTACCTTACTCTTTCGTGTAATACACTTCCGTTCATTATTATATTCATTCTTCCTCAATTCCTCTACTTTAGTTGATCTCTCAATTCAACTTTTTGTTTGTTCCTATCTTCAAATCCAAATTCTATATCTTTGTCTACAGTACCTCTTTCCTCCTGTTCTTATCGCTTTCTAATTTCCCCTCTTCTTCGTATCCTCCATTTCCTTTCGACCCATCGATGACATGATTCATCACTATCTTTCTCACTCTCTTACATTCCATCACAAATACTCTTCTCTGTTTATGACTATTCGAATTCTGTTCTCTTTTAACTCTATATCCCTACTCCCTATTCCCTATTCCCTACTCCTTCTCTATTCTCAACTCACCCTAAACTCTATTCCCCTTTCAACTCTTTTCTCTCTTCCACATCACTAATACATCTCCCTCAATTCACTACTCGTCCCCTCTCTTCATCACAAATCAGACCACATACAACCGAAGTCCAAATTCCATTCAGACCAAATAATACGCATTGAAGCTCCAATTCAGTGATCCAATATTGTTTCCAATGCTGGACTTCGAGTGACGAAGCTATCTGTAGCTGTGGCCAATGCCCCCTTCTGGAAGTGTGGGGGGCGGGGGGCTGTCAAGACCCATCCGAATTACCCTGATCAGTCACACTTAATCAAGTGCTCCCCTTTCGATGCGATGGCTTACCCTCTGGACTATTTATTAGCCCCAAAGAAAACTGGTGTGGCGGTCTGCGGCATCCCTCAACAAATTGACTTGATATTTCAATACGACGTCGATATCTTCTTGTTCATTTATGCTGTCTAAGATTGCAATCCGAACACAATCTAATTGGACAATCAATCTGCATTCACATACAGTCCATGCAATCCATTCTGGATTTTTAATTCTTGTTCTTAAATTGGGTCCACAAATTGTGAGCTTCATTCGATTCTTTTTCATTATTATGATCCAGCTTCGTCTAATCAAGCCGTAAATATGTGCTTGTATGCATTGTATTGTGTAAACTTGAATAATCAGACATTTTTCCTATTCTATTCTATCCATTTATGATTGCTATTCTGCCATGTTAACACTCTCTCTCCAATCTGCCGATTTATCTCTACTGCTTTCACAATTAATTTCCATTTCAATCAATTCCAAAGTTCGTTCTTATTTTCTCATTTAGAGGGTTTTACCAAACATTATCCACAGCTTCTTTAAAAATCAATTAATAATTACAAAGATGAGTCTTGAGTTGAGAGTTTGTAATGTTATATGACAAAAAATTAAGGAATTGACGGATTTCCGCACACATTATTCACACAAAAAAGAACTCAATATTCACCCGGTCTTAATCTATTTGGATTCGAATTCAACATTGTCAATTCAAAGTTTTTGTTTTTCATCTAGAATCGTCTCAAAGAATTTGAGAGTACATTTGAATTTCCCACGGAAATTCAATAAACAATAATTCTCAATAGCTTATATGTTCATGTTATTCACATTGGAAATGCCATTTCCAAATTCTAGCGTATAACATAGTTGAACATCGACTTCAAAGCAGATGAAAATGGGGGAAATTGGATTTTCAGCCATTTGTGAAACAGTGATTTATTTGCAGTTTTTGCTTCAATCAAGTATAGAAATTACTGATTATCCTGAAGCTTGAAAAAAATACGCCAGAATCATTCAGAGAGCAATGATTTTTGTTTGATACAGTTACAACAATTAAATTATAATTGGCAGCGCCAAACATGTTATTTGTTTTGACAAGTTTGTTTTTCGTGTATATTTAAATATTAATCAATATGTTTTTTTTTAACTTTGTATTGAGGATTATTATTTTTGTTGTGGCGAAATAAATTATATCAATTTGTCGAGGGATACCCTGTGATGTTTCACTTTTTAACTCTGGAGAGGTAAATCTTGGTTTTATTGATGTGCGTTTCATGAATGTGAAGCAAACACCGATGTAATGATAAAATGGAGAGGAGGAAATGGTAGGTATGAGGAAGAAAGGTGGAGAGAGCATTCAACCCAACGGATAAGTTACAATGCGTGGATGTCCACTCTGGGGCCCTTTAAGAAGTCCCTTATCGTAAAACAACAATTAGATAAAACTATCCCTGGAGAGCCATAAGTGCATTGGAAGAGATAAGTAACGACCGCTGGAGTCACCACCATTACCAACCAAACACCGGCAGGAAAGCATCAAGATATCAACGATGAACTTTCCCGAAAATCCCGTTTGATCCTTCATTAAAGATTCCGAAAGGGGAGTGGGTACATAAGAGTGATCTTATTTATTCATTCGTTTTTAGAAGTTAGACAGTTACTCTCAAGTCTGGGGATTCGAAACAGTTACCTCGAAAGGGAATTGGGAAAAGTTTCAAAGTAGCATAATGTGCCAAAAATATATAAAACCTGTTACATCTGAAAAACGTTGTGGCATCAAATATTCAGTGAAAAAAATAATAATTGCAGAGACAGATACTGTATTTTAAAAGCATGTACAGTATTATACGTTGGTGTTGTAGCTAAGTCTGTAACACGGGCTTCCTCCAATCGTTATCATTACAGATTATTTAATAATACTCTTTACTATATAAATGGCGAGAGTATTACATGAATCAACATGAGACAATATAATGTAGGAGTTGTTATTTCATACCTTGAAAGAGCTGATGGATAAGAAATGGAAGCTTTTTTAGAAACTTAGTAAATAACATTCAGTAGATACATCTATCCATTGTGAACTGAGAAATCAATCATGAAAATAGATTTTTAATGAAGAATTAGGAGGAGTATATAAAAGAAAATTGATGGTGCAGAGGATTATTGGAGAATAATCCAAATCATATTGAATGATAATTCAATGTTAGGCCTCGTTACATTTCTACTTTCATAGCGAACAAGTTATGATCATCAGTTTGAATTATCAGTTCTGTGAACTTCGTGGATGAGATCAAGTTACACTTCATAAAGAGTAGAATTGATTGTATTAAACTGATATTTTTTCCCAAAAATGGAAAAGTCGATGTTTAAGTCTACATTGTACTTGACGTATCAGTTGAGCTTCCTATTCTTAGTGGAGATTCCTGTATTTAATTTCTTTTAACAACACTATCGATTTCAACGGTAATCAGCTGATGAGTGCCCCTGACCCACTTATTGGCAGGGGTCGACAACCTATATTGCCTCACAAAAACAAACCGAATGGAACAACTGGGATTCAATATGAAACATCTTCAATTTGATAGAATCAAATTTGTCAATCTCAAAGATACAAATACATATTATTTTATTTTCTGAAAACAATGGAAATTCTAGACAGGAAGTTCCAGCCTTCTCACAAACTTACAAGTACTATTGTATTCTCCAAAAATGGAGTACACATTTTGGTGCTTCAAAAAGCTGTGAAATCATTGATTGCTAAGGAAATAAGTGACTCGTAGCTATTAAAAGCTAGCTTAAGCTAGAAAAGGTAGCTTAACAAAACTAGAAACTTTCCTATTTAATAAATATTTGTGCTCAGGAAATTGTTAAGCCGTGTCCACCCTGAACAAATGTTCGAGAAACATGTTTGTTGAAAAAATGTGGGCAAATTTTATTGTTTGACAAACAATGTTCACCCGTGGCCAGTATGGACGCGTCACCAAACAAAATATTTGTAAGTGGGAAGAACAGGTTTGAAAAAACAGTAATTTTTTGTTTGACAAACAATGATTGCCCAAAGCCCAAATTTTTTTAAATGTTTGTCCCTGAGCTCCTCAACAAACATGTTTGCTGAACATGTAAGTCAAACATTTGTTCAGTGTAGACACGGCTTTAGAATCAAGGAAAACTGGATCATAATAATAATTATTATTATTATTCTAAATAATTAAAATCAAACTGTTGTAGTGATCAAACATGATTAATAATCAATCTGGGATATAATTGGAAATATCTTTAATTTGATAAAATTAAATTATTCACTCTTCAATGTTTGATTCCATAGCTTTTATTTATAAATACCTGACTGCTATGTCGTAATTAATTGTTCAAAGTGATTAAATTATTCAGTTAATAGGGGAATTTGTATTTTCATCATAAATAGGTAATTATATGTTGATAAAGTCCAAATTTTTACCAGGAATCTGTGAAAGCGATATTAATTATTTGTCCCATGAATAACCGTGATATATTTTTATGATTCAGAGAGAGCTCTTGAATTATCACCCTTATCCTACTATTTTAGCACATTTCATGAGAAATGCAATCTACATGATAAATTTGGAAGTTACCCAGGCAGGAAATGAGCTTGGAGGATATTAATTCGCAAGATTAAACCCGCAATAAGTTCTATAGGTGAGGTACTTTTGAAAAATGAGAGGAAAACTTTGGCGCATGAGAGATTAGATGAGAACAAGCCACTCATAACAGACAGCATTCCCACAAGGCAACAAACTTGCTTCTCATTCTGTTTATAACAAGTTTACTTACAATTTTCCCAACAAAACTGTTTGTTTTTGGTTGCAAGAACACCATCAGAATTTACGAACATTAAGCTCCACATATACTTTGTTTCCTCCGCTCAAACTGGAGCTTTATTATAGCTATTTCCCATGCTTCAAACAAAACGTCTTATTCGATAAATTGGCAAGTAAGTTCACTAAGATATCTATGCTAAACAGGAATAAACATGCGAGAATAATGAAATAACAAATATTGGGAACATATTATTATATCTTGGGGACATAATATTGATTGTAGTCTGCTCTTAATCTAAGACAAATGTCCTTACGGAAAAATGAGTTATCTAGAAATTTCATATTGATATTCCACACATTCCCTGATTATTTCAGTTGAATGAAATTAATTGAATCTATGACAAGAATAAACAAGAACTTAATACAGTACAAGCTTTTGATATGTTAACATTCTAACTAGTCCAAACAAACACTATAACGGCTGCAAAAAACGTAGGGAGATGTGTAAAATAATGAAATAATACATTAAATTGAAGAGAATATGATGGATGCTCTATGAGCTCATGATGTGCACGGATTTTTTCAATCAATCGTTAAAAATTAAAAGGCCAAAAAGATTAAAAAATCGAGGCCGGAAGCGTTTTTCTTCAAAATGTGACACCTTTAAGAGCTTATACCTAGAAAACCAGAAGAGATATGGGATAATGTTACAAATGAAACTTGTAGGCTAATTTGTAAGCTTCAATTTTGAATTCGACAAAAATTTCCGAAAGACGCATATTGTTCGAGCAAAAAGAAAAATGGTACTTTCAAACCACCTCCACCCCTTTAGCATAGGGGTAGGAGTGAGGACTTTTGATATGTTTACTCCCTCACTATCCTTGAAGGAGCTGCGGGGTCAAAAATTGTGTTCTAAACTTTTACCTTTTTCTGAGCATTCGTTGCCTGGACTATCTGTTATATCTGTATCTGAGTTCGCCTATACTTTTCAAATTTCCAATAACGAATGAGCATTTGGGAATGAGACTGAAGCGATCACCACCATTTTCTGGAAGATTGATGGAAGGAGATGAAAAATAATCCTAATGTATGAGCATTCAAAAAATCTGAAAGATATCTTTTCCCGTGATGATGTCATTGATACTGTTTTTGTTAGCCTGAATCAAGAGATCTCAAATTGAATTTTCTCGATGCATTTCAAACTGGGTCATGGGATTGCGGGCGTACCATTCCACAAAACTCATAATAAAATATCAAGAATAAATGGTAGATAGAAAATGGAGGAGATAGGAAAGAGGAAACTAGGAAGAGGCGAGAGATAATTGAAGATGCGGAATAAGCGGAAAGAGGAAGACATTTTGCCTGGCAGTTGTTCACTAAAAAGCTGAGTTTATTTTTTCAGAATAATATTCAACGACTGGCCTATTTAGCGTGGAGGAAACCTGAATTCAGCCAGAAGGGGATTCGAGACCAGGATCAAAATCAGATTTTCTTTTCTCCCTTCAACTTTATTTCCTTTTCCGTTTTGCTCTTGGAGCCGACAATAGGCTCTGCTTATAAGCTTGTTGGAAACTGTCAAACAAGGAACTGAGAGTTCGCGTTTCGTTTCTATATTCAAAACCACTCCTGCTTATCCTATGCATTCAGCATTCCAGGATTAAAACTGTTTTAGGAATGAATTTACTGAATTTCAAAGCCATCTACCCTTTTAAAATATGAGAGTTGGGAGCGAAGCTGAAAATTCAATGTAACTGGGAGCGAAGCTGAAAATTCTCAACTTCCAACAATCAGAAATTACTGTATTGAGTTCTTACGGTTATTTTCAAGGATGTTCTCATTCATGAGAATATCCCATTCTCATGAGAATCACATTCGGGTTTGTTTATGATTCTCTGTTGATGTGAATCCTAACTACAATTTGTTGAGAGCAATAATAATTTAGTGCTCATTGATGCTTCCTTCTCTATCCAGCTACTATTGTTAAAAATGATGTTGATTTCAAAACGCGTAACGAATCACCTAGTAGAATCGCGCTTGAAAAAATATACAAATAAAAAACATCATATTCAGTTTTTTTAATTTTTGTGAAGATTATTCCTCTTTTATGATTGACGATGTCCATATGTGCCCTAAGCTTCTAGGTAAGTGATTTGAAGTAAAAAGATGAATGGACTCACTATCCAATTGAAGGCTTCAAACTATCATCAGTTTATAAATTGTTTCATATTATTATATTACATGAACATAGAATAACTGGTATCCTTTTTTCATTTCAAGGTACTAGTTATTACATTCTAATAATTTTTATGTGGTAAGAACATTTCCAAGTAGCTCTATTGATATGATACCCACGTCTTTACTATATATTTTACCTTATCAAGTAGAAACTATTCGTTTCTCCTGTTTCATTGTGAACCGATGCACATGGACACGTGTAGATCCACGTGATACATCGACTAAATTATTGTTCACGACACGACCGGTGACGAGAAAGCCTTTTATCAACTTACATCACTCCTGAGTTGCAGTTTTGTGAACGCTGGCAGTTCCTTCTGCCAAACCAGCTTTGCTCATTCCTGACACGGTTACTTAAATTCGGCGCCAAGTAACACTTCAAAAGCCGATCTCTCAAGGGTTGTATCCCTTTCATAATGTGAGGAAGTAGCAACCAAGAAAGAGAAGGCGAGGTGGAGATAGAGAGAGGCTAGATTTTGGGAATTCCAGACGCCTCTGTCGCTCAACTTTGCAAAACCAACCCTTATTTTCTCTCTCACACCGACAAACTTCTCTCCCACTATTTCTCACTTCTCTCTAGCATCCTTTCTCTCACCCCTTTTCCTCAGTTGCCACGGTGAAATCGCTTTCATTCCATTATCGCGCTGAAACTCAACTTCAACTTCATAAATCTCATCGGAATTCCAGTTTCGATTGAAAAGCTCGCGCGACTAGAAGCGAGTTGAGGAAGAACAGAGCCGATGCGCGAAGAATTCCTGAATGAGTTCTCTCTCAGCGATGAGCTGAGACCTAGAAGAGCTACAACAGCCAAGACCGAGTCTTTCTAATGAGCTTTTGAAATTCTCCGCAGCGGACGTGAATCGAGGTTGATCTTTCATGTAGCTAAATATTCTAGCAACACGATTGTGCCATTTGTTTTTCACGTACAATCTGCCTTGAGAAGTGACCTGTTTTATTCAAACTTTGGTTTGGTTAATAAGAGGAATTCACAGTCAAGAGATCCAAGGACATTTGAGAAGTGAAAAATCTTTCAATAATTGAAAGTATTTATTTTATATTCAATTTTTATGGTAAATAAATGAATTTGAATTGTGGATTTTAGAAGAAAATGTGAATTAGCAAGCGAAAGGAAAACCTAGCTGAATTAAATGAAAATATCAAACACATCCTTTTTCTAGAGAGTTTTCATGGTTTTAACAAGAATTTAAAAGTCAAACAAAATTGATAATAAACTAAGAAGTTTTTAGTTAGATGGTTTTCTAGACCTCTCTCATATCAAGCTAAACCCCGAGTAAGAAGTGGGATTATCCTAGTTCAACTGCAATTGAATATTTTTTTGTGTTGTTGTTGTTGTAGAGGTGATGTAGTGGTAGTGATCCATATTGAATAACGAATTGACATTTTGATTTATTGAAACAATGTGAGATAAATATATCTTTCATTTTCCCAAGAAATGTATCAACAGCTTAACTTCAATTATTCAAATCAAATGTTTTTATTGTCTTTGACCAATAAATTTATAGACAAAGATATAAAAATGAATCATAGTCCTTAGGCTATAGCATCAGAGGTATTGCAGAAGAAAAGAATTGAAAAATCAATCGAATAGTCACAAAGAGTACTTATACTACGCTATGAAAACACTTTATAATAAGAGGACTGAACATCTTCTAAACTCTTCACATATCGAAAGAGCTTTGAAAAAACCAAATAGAGGAAAAAGAGTATTGAAGCTATACACTGGAAAGTAGTACCTGTAAGGTGATTGAGCATGTTGAAAACACTTCAAAAATTGACGAAAAGAAGATAGGAGAATTGAATTGAATGAGGAAACGACGAGTACTCCATTGAGATTCACTTTGAACTGTGAGAATTGAAAAAACATTAAGAATTTATTATTTAAAATGACTGCTAACAGTTCAATTGAATCTATTTAGTACTCCACAACAAACTGGAGAGTAGTAGGTTATTGAAGAAATGAAGGATTGGGAATAAAATTAAATGAATAAATGACGAGTATAGTATTAGTGGAATTAGCATTAAACTTTCAGAATTGGTTGCATGCTGAACATTGATGTTATTTGAAAGGAATGCTTACATTGCAATTGAATCTCACTTCAGTATTATAGCCTACAACTGAAAAGTAGCATTAACAAGGGTATTGAATGAAAGAGGAACTTGGGATAGAATTGAATGAAGAAACGACGAGTGATATCAGTGCGACTCACTCTACAATTCCAGCAATGGTTGAATGCTAAACATTGATGTTATTCGAAAGGAATGCTAACATGTTGAAGTGAATTCCACTTCAGTTAACTGAAAGGTAGTACTAATAGGTAGTAGGTACAGTAGAGTAGTATGTAAGCGGTAAGGAGATGATCCCGGCAAAGCCATAATACACATGAGAGGCGAAACGTACAGAGCAGAGCAGAGCGGAGACTCTCCACCGAATCCAGATCTAGATCACTCAGTAATTTTGCGTCAGGCAACTGGTTGGCTGGCTTGAAGCGTTTTCTGAGCATTGCACAGGAACAGTTGCCAACTGGCACAGTGAGGTAGCAGACGTTTCAGCCCTTTGACGACAAGAGCCCTTTAGGACGGGTCACGGGGACAAACGGCCCTTTACTGGACGCCCGCCTAAAACACCCGACTGCACTGAGCCCTTAAAAGGACACCGCTTGTGTGCCCTTCAGACCCCCTTCGGTTCACTCTGTCAATAAGAGCACTGTCCCCGTTATAAATTGCCGTTTTCACCCAGATTCCACCTTACTCTCGTGAACCGAGCCCCCCTTCGTCCCCTGCAACCCATCAGGGGGTAGTTACAGGGCCCACCGTAACCTCCACTCCTTCCAAGGACGCTGACAAGGACCCAGAATACTTTGACACAATTTATTGCATCCTTCCATTACTGTAACCCAAAAATCATGTTCAAGAGATTACTGGGTTTATAACAGAGCATATATTGACACTTATTTGAATTCATTCCAACGATGATTGCAGTATCGATGTGCAGAAATTTGGTGGCAATTTTAATTGGTGACACAGTTTAGTTATTATAAATAACATTATTACATATGGAAATACAATGTCACGTTGGAATTTCAAGTGGAAATCACAAATAAAAAAGAAAAGTAGAGTCGGCATGTTTGAATAATCCATGGAGATGGAAAATTAAGATGCAAGGACGGAGAAAATCGACAGGATTTAATATTAATGTACTCACAGAGATTATAGATGATTTTCCTATAAACCAGAACATCTCTCCCACCTGCAAAACACAGAGAATAGTATAAATACAATGCTGAGTGAATTCATTATTGAATAACATATTATTATAAGGAAACATACGGTAGTTAAAAGTCTCGTAGAAAATATTTAATCGGTGTTTTTGACTGTGTTTCAGTATTTGACTGTCAAATTTTTATCGTGATTATTCGAGTTTCAATCGTTTTAGATCGAAAGAGTACATTCTAAACTTCTTTCAAGAACTGAACACCAACCTTTCAATAATTTTAACGCACCACAAATCACAACAAATCCGAGGGACAATGTCAAGTGAAAATCTAGAGCTGGGAATAAAATTGCTGAGATAAGATCGTCGTTGACAAATGAAAGTGAATCGAACAAGACAAGTGAAAAGACGCCGAAGCGAAGGGTGAGATTCGAGGGAAGGGAGCAAACCGCGGGCGTCAAAGAAACTCTTGTTTGTTTTGCTGCTAGCGCGTTGAAATGCCTTCGCTGCTGGCGCCCTTGGAGCTTTGTGATTTAATTTTTACACATGGCCGGGTTTAATTGTGCTTTAATTGAAGAGCCGGTCTCCACAAGTGCGGAAGAAAGCTGTTGAGGAAGCGAGAGGGTGAGAGAGCAGAAGCATGACAGCAGTTAAACAGAGAAAAAACGAGACAAGAACACGCCAAGATGCAGTGGGATAATTAGAAGAGGGACCGAGGACTTCACTAAAGCAGGGATTCTGTTGAAGCATGCAACTTGAAGAAATTGGGAAGGTGGAGACTGTGGTTGCAGGATGGAGGGAAGAAGCACGAGACTTGAAATCAAGACGCTCAAAAGAGAAGCGCCAAGAAATTCTGACGCCTTATTAAAATGGAGAGCGCCAAATGCAATGTTTCTTATTTGAGAATTTCACCTCTGCTTGGCTTCTAGTGAGTTTTTAAATCTCCTTGTTTTACAGGACTAAATAAAATCCATTAGAATGCGATTGCAGTAAGTCACTGTGAACAACCAACAAAGGAATAAAAATGAACACTTCTACTTTAATTTTTTCTCTCACTGCAAGACTGTTTCTATGGAGAAATCTTCCTCACTCCCAGAAAATGTTGATTTGGACACCTGAAGATACTTATAAACTCACTGGTCAAGTGTTCACTGAACAAGCTCACTGTACATGTGTACATATATGTAAAAAAGGGTTCATACTCTTAATTTATTTGGAAAATACATATGCAATAAACCTATAGCTATCACTAGTTTCAAAACCATCATACAGTACGGTACTTGGTTTTATACTATAATTTGAAGCAAAATGATGGAGTAGGAAAAGTTAAACTCTTACCCAGCCAAGGAAATTAATCATAATCAGGATGTTGAGAGAAAACAACCATCAAGAATTTTTTCATTATTTCTTTACTGCTTATAATATCTGGTTTCCAAATAAGAATCCTTATGTACATGGTTTACCGTATAGTAATCCATATTTTAGTATATCCTCTGCTCAGCACAAAAGAGCTTATTGCTGGCTTAGCCGATTCTACAGAGAAGTAACGGAGGAGGCAAGCGAGCACCGACCTCGAAATAAAGTGCAATTTTTCATCTCCGAAATACAGAACTGATTTCATTCTCCTCATTCGCTCTATCTTTTTCATTTTTAAACCTTTTACTTTCTCCCTTACAATCTCTTATTCTCTCCCTCTTTCATAAACTTCAGCCTGTTTCCGGTAGTTTACATCTTTTTCGTCTTCCCCAAATGGTGAATGCCATCTAAAAGAATAATTGAGCAATGAAGCCTGGGGGGAGGCAACAACAATAACTCACTCTCACAAAAATAAGGTTCACTAAGCTTGCAATTCAGTTTGTGTTCTTACAAAAACATAAAAAGAAACCTCTTTTGTGAAACTCAGTTTCCACGGAATAACAAGTAGGTAAATTCATTTTCTATTCGCTCAATCAGTTTTGAACCAATGTAATAAATATTGCTCATAGATAAATTTGAAAGCATTGCAAAAACTGAAAATTAGATATGATAGAAAAGAGAAAATAAGAGAATCTTGAAGAAAAAACAATATTGGAGTTGGATTTGTGAGAAGAGAAGCTAATATAATTTGATATTGATACAGCATTACCAAAAAGGTGATAGTTCAAGAATATTTCTCTGGGAAACCCTTCCGTTTTCCATTGACACATTTATTTCTATTAATTTATTTTTCTATTTCTGTATTGATATTTCCTCATATACTTAGTTTACACAATTCCTGTAGACGTTCTAGTTACTGGAGGATATTCGATATGTACAAGAATAATTTATCACATATTCTTCAAGAACAGCAATGCACGGTGCAGGGGTTCAAGTCACATGCTTCCGGTCCGGTACTCTGTCTCGAGTCCACTCAAGTCGTGAAACCAAAATATACACTGATTTCATTAAAGGTAATTTACATGCATCACAGGGTAGATATCCAGTGTGACTCATTAAATCGTAGTTTTATGTTATTTATGAACATCATTCATATTATTTCCATTTTTGTTACAATAGTTGTACACTCTGCTCACTTGATTCGAGAAGTCAGTTTAGACACGGTAAAATTGAACTGAAAAATTATGGAAAGGAAACATAAAAGTACATGATGCGAAAAGAATGGACAAAGAGGAATGACGGTGATAAAAGTGCAAGAATCGAGCAAACTTTGAATTGCCTCCATCAATCATACACCATCGAGCACGTTACGATGAGGGGGGCATCCCCTATTACTTTTACTTGCTTATTCTCCTCACTTCTTCCTCTCCTTCTGCTCTGCTTCTTCTTCTTCTTCTTCTTCTTCTTCTCTTTTATTTTCTTCTTCTCTATCACCATCCTTATCTCATGAGCGCGCCTCAGGCTCTGAAATGGTTATCTGAATGGAGCGAGTGGGCATTGGCTTAGCATTCCTTCTTGCAGGAGTTAACTTGGACAACTCCAAGTACTCAGGGTCCCCCTTCCTCAAAGCTCACTTCATATTGCGGAGCAGGGGGAAAATGGAATATACAAAATACTACGGCAATATTTTATATGGCCTACTATATACATCCGATTGTTACACTCCAGTGAGCTTTATTTCTTTCCATCCCTTGTCTAGTCACACCTTTATCTTCTTGTTCTTTTCCTTCTCTTGCTCCATCAATAATGTCTCCTATTCCTCATACCCGACACTTCTTCCTCCATTATTATCTACTACTGTTCTCAATTCTCTTTCTCCCTTCCCAATCTCCTGGACATTGTGTTTCTAATCTTTTCAATTCTTCCCTATTCATTTATTTACACTTTTCCGTCTTCTCTACCATCATATTCATTTTCAAGCCTTTAAATCATTTTCCTTATACTTCAAAATCTCTATTCATTCTTTCTGCTATGATTATTAATGCCCATTATTTTTTGAGATCTTCTGCTTTAGTTACTTATTTCTCCTCTCCTTGTGGTTTAAAAATTCATATTCCTCCTACAAATACAACACTGTTTTCAAATCCTCCATTGCCAGACCGCTACAATCCCTCTCTCTCAAAATCTCAACTCCCTTATCATATAGTCCTTATATATTTCCATTTCGCAGCCTTATACAATCTACACTGTTCCATCCTCCTCTATTATTTGTTCATCGTACTATAACCTATTCATCACTCATCAGGTACTCTTAATTCAATAACTTCTATTTATTTCTAATTTGTTCATCATACACTCATTCTATACACTTCTATAACTTCAATATTCTTCATTATGGTTGTTGTTATTTCTCTTCTCGAGTCTATTTCTTCACCTACAGCAGTTGCCTCTTCGTGGATTTATTATTTTCGTATTATCTTCATCTCTATCAAGTTTTTTCTCTTCAACTCTTGATAAGAGTTCTAAACAATCATCTCTCACCCTTCTCCTTCTCATCTTATTCCTTGTCCTTACTTCTTCATATTCAGATTTTATCCCCTTTATTCAGATCACTTGATTCTATTTCAATAATGTATTCACATGTACATGTAAATAGTATCTTCAAGGTTGAGCTGAGGATACTTCATTTGTGAACGAAAATAGTATTTTTCTTTCAATTCTCTTCCCTCACTCTTCCACCCCATTTACCACTTTCCTCCATCTCTTATTCCTCTATTTTCATTTCATCGTCTACACCTTTTCCAACGTCTCCAGATCCTACCATCGTCAATTTCATCATCTATTATTTCATAAGTTCTTCCCTACTCCAACAAATTCTTATCTCAGCTTCATCTAACAAATCTATCGAAACCCTCCTTCTCTGATCATTGCTCATGTCTTTCAGCATTCATCAAGCTACTACTTCGATCCTTCTTCGTTCCTCCCTCGGGATCGATTTGAGAATTGCTCGTATCCCCCTTCGTCAAGTTGTGCTCATTCATTTGAAATTAATAGCTGACTTTCAAGTAGTTTTGTCATTCGGATCGAATTGTAACAACGATGCTCGTAACAATGAATGCATTGTTGCCATCAAGCAACATCAATGTTTGATGTTGTAAAATTGTTAAGTTCTTGTTACTACTGAACATAAAAATCACTCTAAGAAACACAATTCTTGGAGAGGGAATCCAAAAAGGAAGTTTGAATCACAAGCTCAGTGTTTGGAATCTCAATGTTTTGAAGAACTTCCATTAAAAATTAACTGCAAGAGATAAGAAGAAACTTCAAAATCATTGTTCTAGCCTTCCACATTAATGTAGACCGATTGGGTTTGAATGTCTTAGCAATCCATAGGATGATCTGTGTTTTACGAGGTTAATGAGCTGTCATTGAACTGCATCAAGCATGTTCTTAATACGTTCAAACATAATTTTCAGATTAGTTGGAAAATTGAATTGTTGACATTATAACCATTGGAAAAAACAAACCATCAACTTATAATTTTTGTGTTTTTGATTCGTACAGTTGAGATATACCAATAATCATATCATTGTGACGAAATTGTTCAAGAAGATCTGGAGCCTGGAGATTGTACGCCGTACAGTTCCGGATATTTCTGTATTGAATATTATCTGACATTACCTTTGTAAAATTTCGATTTAAGCCTGGCAACACAAGATGCCTACTCTTCAGGAAAATTCTAGAAACAGAAACCCAAGAAACATTGATGAAAGATTAAACAAGAACAGAAAATGTTACTATGGAAGAATTAAATGAACTGTCCCAATTTTCATATCTGCATTCAAGTCTGCAGAAATTGAATAGTTCTCTGAATTTAGTAAAGTTTAACTAAATTACAAAATTTTCAAGCTTGAATCTTGCATTGAATTCGGAATACAAGAAACACACATTCGTCAGGAATTCCTCGAATTCAGTAGCAAAAGGACAAGTTCGCATGCCGCGTGACATGTTGGCCGAAATAGAACGCACACACGCACATGCGCAGTAAGTGAACACTCACATCTTCTGGCATGGAATTTAATACCAACTGAACTTAATATCGTTCTCCCGCTGGATGCGAGAGGAGACAGGGACACACAGAATACCGACATGTCTCATGTCACTTGGGCTTCGTTCCACTGTTGCTCCACTTTAAAAACAACATTGATGAAAAAACCTTCTGGGTAATGCACAGAGAACGTGAAATCCACATTTGTGACTCTAGAAAGAGGATAAAAGGGATCTTCAAGAACCGATAAATTCCATTTACCTCAAAATGTTCTATCTGGAAGTGTGAATCAATGACAATAACTTAACGACAAATAAAAAAGTATATTTCTTGCTTCAAATAACAAACTTGGGTATCACATGAGAAAATGCATTAAGAAATGTGGAAATCCTATACCTACAATACGATCCATGTACAATAGAGTAGCAAGAATATCATCTCCGAGTGTCAACTACTATGATAATCAATAATCATGAACAGAATACGATTATTTCATTTAACGTAAGTTCAAATATGAAAAGTTGTAATAAATAAATATATGTTCTCTTTAGGAATATTCTCTTAACATTGAGAAAGCTTCAACGCATATTTAGTCAACATTAGAACATATTGAACGTGAAGCTACTAGGTCCAGTGATTTAAAAATACCAATTGAACTATCAAATGCCGTAATCAATACATGATCTTAATTGAACAAAAATCAATTTTAAAATAATTACAAAATCAATCATTTTCATAACCTTGTCTGAGAACCTTCATTCCATCCTTCAAGTGAGCTTAAAAAAAGGAACTTCAATTACTCCAGTATTACGAATCTATTTCACACAACTCTACTCCTTAACATTTTCCGAAATCATTTTCCGATGGAGCATAAATCTGCAGTTTCCAAACAAGTAGTATGGCTTGGAAGCCACTAAGCGATTTACAGCTCACCACTGACCCAGTTTGTGAGCATAAATCTAAGAACAGAACCCAGCATAATTCAACCAGCCGGTAACACAACATTACGCCAATTCTGAAGAGCGGCTGAACTAACTTGGTCACGAACCTCCAACTAATTCGCCACTATCAAACTTGCAAGCCAACCCCTTAACCTACAGCACGACTAATGTGCACCTGCTATTTAAATACACTCATTAAACCTACATAACTTTACTCAGCCAGTATTTCACGCGAGCGGCCAGTGCAAGAGTACAACTCAAATTCCAAAACAAGCTTGTAGCGAAGGTAAACGTACAGAATTCATTATGGTTGGTAGTGGTTCAAAGCAAGTGTTAAGAGATGGAAAGGAGTGAATATGGAAGAAGTAGGAACTAGAGATGAGGGAGGGGTTATGGAACGGAGAATGGGAATGGAAAGAAGAGGAAAACAGGGAAAAGTTACATGGAAACTCAATTATTTGTGTTTACAGAGATCATGTGTACACCTTTCATGATAAAGAATATAGGATAGAATCTTAATATAGGATAAAAACAGCAAAACATTGATCAATATTTAGATCAATATTGATCTAATATTAAAATACAGTTTTAATTATTAACAATGTCAATGTTCTGTAAGTTAATTTCTAGGTTTTTTCGCAAACACCTATGCATGGTCTGTCGACCGTCTAAGGTACCTCTCATAATATAATATATGTATGATGGAAAAATTCATGTTGGAGGGTAAAGTTGTATAGGAGTAGTTGTACAGTAGTAGAAAGAGGCGATAGAAAAAATGATCAAGAAAAGCACGGTTATGATAAAAAGATAGATGAGATTGGAAAAGGTTATGGTAAAAGATAGATGATTAATGTTTCCTTGATGTAATAATGATGTAATAATTGATGATAATAATGTTTCTTTGAGTAGAGAGGGGAATATTTATTCGAGAGAGATGATAAGGTACTGTTGAAAAATAAAGTCACTGTTACAAAGTTGAATTGTAGCACATACAAGCTAGTTGTATCCGTGGTTGCAGTTTGTAGTTTGGGTAGTAGTTAGAGGTGATGTCCTGGCTACAGTGTTTCAATTCTCTTTGCACCAGTACCAGCTACCTAAAGTGGTAGTATGTCGCCTGCAACTTGGCAAATACAACACGGGCTCTGAACCACACTCACATCAGCTCCAACACACACCAAGGAGTGAAACTGACGATTTATTAGCGATACTAGAGTGTGTGAGTGAGTTAATGCTCCTGCTAATGGCCCACGTCTGCTAATTTACGGCACAACCGGTGCCTTCAAAACTTAACCTGCTATGAAAGTTTGCAGGTTGAGTTGTCTTGGTTTTCTCTGATGGGGAATTGTGTTTTTTTTTTTTTTTTTTTTTGGGGGGGGGGTTAATCAAACATTTTTTTTAGAATCCCGTTGATAAGATGAGATAATTGCAACGTTTCCTTGTTCGCTCGGTTTCAAATGGAATTGGATGGAGTGAATCATTAATTCTGATGATACTCTTTTACGATTTTAAATCGATGAAATATAATTGAATGAAAAAGACTAAGAAATTGTCAAAAACCACAGATTTATTGATACTTAGAAAGACCGGTTTCGGTTATTACACCATTGTCAATCTCTGATAAACTTTATCAGACTAAAGATAATCATTGTTTATCAGAGATTGACAATGGTGTAATAACCATTAACCTTTGGAAGAGATGAAAGCTTTCAGGGATCTCGGTGTGGTGTTTACCAGTGATTTTACTTTTAATTGTCATTTGGACTTCATATGCAGTAGGGCTAATCAGCAGATGGGTTTCATCTTAAGGACATGCTCACCATTTAGTGATGTTGCCCCTCTCTTATTCTTATACAAGTCACTAGTTAGAAATCTCCTAGAATATGCCTCTGAGATCTGGAATCCATATTGCAGTGGCCAAATTCTCATTCTGGAGCGTTTACAAAACAAATTTCTGAGATATATGTATTACAAGAAGTTTACTGTCTACTGTCCATTTGATATCCCAACTGATACGCTGAGGTGTATATTTGGAATGGAAACATTAAAATCAAGGAGGGATGTCAGATCCCTTATTTTCCTTTACAACTTACTTAACAATGAAATAGATTCTGCTTATTTACTTTGTAAACTTAATATCTACATATCATCCATAGCTCGTCGTTCTTCATTTTCTTTTCTTGTAACACGCTCCAGAACAGAGAGTCATTATAACTCTCCAATTAATAGAATCCAAAGGCTTTTCAATCTCTTTTCTGGGCGCCTAGACGTCTTTGGGTGCTCTCGTGGCAGATTCCGCAACACTCTGAAGGGCTTAATTTAGGATAGATATTTGTAGCCAGGTTTCCGTATGACATTTTTCTTTCTCTCTTTTTTTATGACTTTTTCTTCTCAGTGCCCACATGGTTCTCTGTTATTTCTGTATTGCATGGTTTGTACCCATGCAAGATATTTCAAGTGCATATTTTCCCACCTCCCATATTTTATCTTGGAAAGTAGTTTCAGCAATGGATAGGATTAGATAGATTCAGGATAGATGGGAATCCTAGCTATAAGATAGGATTTTTTGAAAATAAAACACATATTTCTTTTGTTAAGACGCTTTTTTTGTTATATAATTTATTTTGTTCTTATTTTATTTTACTCTTGTTTTATTCTCAGCTTTATGTTTATTTTAAATCTAATTTTTTGAATGAAGAATGTTGTAATGTTTCAAGGAGACATATAAGGGTTTAACCTGTTGTCTCCATGTATGTATTTATGTAAATAAATAAATAAATAACCGGAACCGGTATTTCTAAGTATCAATAAATCTGTGGTTTTTGACAATTTCTTAGTCTTTCTCATTCAATATGAATAATTACCACAATATCAACTTCTCAACTAAACAAAAAAAGAAATATAATTATGAATAGAGAGAGCCTCATGGAAAAATGGACATGGAAATAAAAATACTCTTTTTATCAGGCGAAGGTGATGACATGATTAATGCAAGACAAAATGTGATGCGAATGATTGATGGAAGAGGAAAAAAAGCTATAGATGTTACATATAAGAAGAACAGCCCATACACTCAAACAAAATCAGAGTTGAAGCACTCCCATACTTTGGCTTCAGGGTTTGCCTCATTCAAGATTGATTGTCATCCGCACCGGTTATCTATCTTTACGGGCGATGCAAATCTATTATTCAAATCACAGCAGTTGGGCACTGGCGAAAGTCCCCTGGTTTGCTCGAAACTTTATGTATGAGAATAAATTGAGGTTGAAGTTCGAGACTTCCTCCATGGATAACTTTGGAACTTTGGACGTTTTTCACGACAATGGAACGCCGGTAAGGAAAACAGAGAACGGGTCATTGTTAGCGTTCTTACCGCATCACTTTTACGATTCAGATTGGGTGTCACAACGGAGGGAGAATAGGGGGAAGAAAAGGAGAGGAAAAGAATATAAAAAGGAAGAGAGTAGATTTCAAAGGAGTGAAAAATAAGTGAGGAAAATTTGAAATAGTACAGTGAAGATAAAAGTCAAAAGCGAAAAGGGTGAGAGCAAATGTACTTTAATTAGTAAGTAGGGAAGAGAATAAGGAGCCGTGTAACCTAACGACAATGGTAAAATGAACAATTCGAAGATGAATAATGAAGATATATTGTTGGTAATCTTCAATGAAGAAGAAAAGGAGAACTGAGAAACCGAGAAAGTGGAAGATAACTTATGAGAGTGGCGTAAGCTAAAAGAATGGTGAAGGGGAAGATAGTGTTGGTTGAAAAATGTAATTGATAGAAATGAGAGTAGGATATATTTTCTCCCGTAAGTTTTGCAACTCAAGTCGCTTTTTGCATCCCCTCCGCCATCGCTCCTTATCTCTCCAGTCTTCCTCTCCTTAACCTCTGCATCCCATCTATTTTCGAACATTGACCATTCATATGAGAGTAGAATAAATACATGGAAAATATTTACGCTAATATCAAATGCTATATTAACATACATGAGAAGGGAAGAAAGAACATAGAATAGAAAGCAGAGGGTTAGTTCAAGAGAGCATTTTCACATGGATGGGAAGGTAACATGGAAGACTTGAGATAAATTCGGAAAATATGAAAGACAAAATATTGAAGGAAAATAGAGAATGAGGTTCCCTATTAATTTGTAAAAATAAAAATTTTAATTTGAAAAAAAAAAATGTTGATAAACAAATTGGTGGACGTGGTACAATAAATGAAAAGGAGGTGGAGAGAAATAATAAAAAAAATGGACAAGAGCAAGAAGAATGTCGGAATGATGCGTATAGAAGAGGTAGAAAGCTGAGAAACTGAGGAGGAAGATTGCGTATTTAGGGGAAGAAGACGTAAGGTGATGGAAGGGATAAATAAATAAAAGAGAAATGAACAAGGATTGTGGTGGTGGAAAAATGTAATTGATAGAAATGAGAGTAGGATATATTTTCTCCCGTAAGTTTTACAACTCAAGTCGCTTTTTGCATCCCCTCCGCCATCGCTATGGGGCCATCTATGGGGGCCATCGGTATGGGGCCATATATATGGGCCATCGCTATCCTCCACCCAGTTATGGGGGATATGTACACCGACTTGAACATGACGAATCGTAACTTTGACTACTTTCAACTGACTACAATTTTCCAATGCCTAAACATGACTATTTTACCCCTCGATCCAACTCATCATACTAATGAATCAGACACACTCATTGACCTTCTCATTGTTAGTGATCCCAATGAGGTTGTTCAAGCAGGCCAAATCTCAGTCCCAGCTATTTCTAGACATGATTTGATCTACTGTGTACTTTCCATAAGATACCCAAGCCAGAACAGAAAATTATCACTTATAGAGACTTCAAAAACTTTGATGAAGCCGCCTTCCTGACTGATGTGGCTCAGACTCCATGGCATCAAATTGAAGCATACCCTCAGTTGATGACATGGTCAAGACTTTCGAAATTGGACTTTGACTTTGTATGACAAACATGCACCTTATGTGACAAGGAGGATTAATAGAAAACGACGAGTACCGTGGATGACTGAAGACATACTTAAGATGATGGGACGTAGAGACAAAGCACATAGAAAATTTAAAAAGACATTTGACTTGGACAGTTTGATAGAGTACAGGAGCCTTAGAAATAGGGTTAAACAGGAATTACGGAACTCAAAGATTAGGTACTTGAATTCGTTTATGACAAACAATAGACAAGACTCTAAATCACTTTGGCAGGGAATAAAAGAATTCGGGCTTGGCAAAAGGAAATCGAATCCACAAATTGACTTACCATTGAATAATATAAATTTCGTTTCACACTCTAACCAACGTGACGAAGTTGTCATTGCTAATCATATAGATGATCTTGAAGAGCAGGTTACAAACTTAGATTTACCAATCACTGATCAATTTCATTTCCATCCAATCTCAGAAGAAGACACTTTCAGAGCAATTCAACGTATTCATAGTAATGCTACGGGTGTAGACAAAATTCCTATTAAATTTATCAAGAAGATGTTATTTGCTGTTTTACCAACCATTACATACATTTTCAACAAGTCACTTGAAGAAGGCATTTTCCCTGAAAACTGGAAGTTTGCTCTGGTTCGCCCTCTAAATAAAGTTCCATCACCCAATAAAGTTGAGGATTTTAGACCAATCAGTATTTACCTGCATTGTCCAAAGTGCTAGAAAGACTCATTCATGCTCAAGTTGTAAAATTTCTAGACAACAATAGTAAGCTTCATAACTTTCAATCAGGCTTTAGAAAATTCCATTCAACTGAGACAGCTCTGCTTCGTGTCACTGATGATATAAGGTTAGCTATGGACCAAAGAAAATGCACCATCCTCACCCTATTTGATTTTTCTAAAGCATTCGATACTGTTGATCATACAGTCCTTCTGAATAAGTTGGCTATTCTTGGTTTCAGTCGCAACTCGTTAGTTTGGTTTAAATCCTATCTATTAGGTAGGAAACAATGTGTATCTGTCGGTGACAAAAAGTCAACTTGGAAAAACGTTATGCATGGAGTACCACAAGGTTCAATTTTAGGCCCTCTCCTCTTCACTTTGTATGCTAATGACCTTTCTTCCATTATCAAATTCTCCAGTTTCCATACTTATGCAGACGACCTTCAAATCTATTTAAGCTGTCCCATAACAAAAATTAATGAAACAGTTGGAATAATGAATCAGGATATCAATTCGATAGTGGAATGGACAAAGAAAAATGGCCTTAAGCTTAATCCCATCAAAACACAACCCATTATAATTGGATATTCTCGTCTTATAAACAATATTGACCTTGAATCGATTCACAAAATTAGTGTAGACGGTAATGACATTCCTTACTGTAGCTCAGTTAAAAATTTAGGCATTATTATGAATAATACTCTTGACTGGTCAGAACAAGTGAACAAAACTTGTAAAAAGGTATTCTCAGCCATGCATGCATTGAAGAAAATGCACGATATCCTCCCAGAAACATTAAATTATTATTGGTTCAATCTCTCATCTTCCCACATTTAATGTATTGTAATTCTGTTCTTAACGATATGCAAGTCACTCTGAATGATAAACTACAGCGTTGCCAAAATTATTGTCTACGTTTCGTCTACTCTCTCCAACGCCATGATCATATCACCCCAGCCCACATTGCTAGTTCAACATTGAAGCTTCCCGATCAGAGGCTTTTTCGAATAGTCAAGCTTGTTAGAGATATCTTGAAATACGGTAATCCGAACTATTTTAAAGATGATTTCAAATTTGTCTCTGAAGGTAGGAGGATAGATGCTTCACATACTAGAACCGGAGAAAGTACTTTAAGGATACCCAATCATCGAACTACTATTTTCACAAAATCCTTCTTAGTCAGTGCCTGTCGTGCATGGAATGCACTTCCTGTTTCTATCAGGTCCATCGAGAGCCGAGCGAGCTTCATCCTGACTTTAAAAAACATCTTTTGGAAGAAATGACTGAAACTGTCCGGCCCTAGAACGATCACATGACAACCATCCCCCACCCATCCCACAAATACAACCTTTAAACCTGTTATAGAACGAATTGTATATATATATATATATATATATATATATATATATATATATATATATATATATATATATATATTATATAAGCTCATGTTATTTCACTTATCCACTGCATACTGCTGTATATTACTGAAAGTTGATTACCCTGATCTACTTTCAGCCTACTTCATTTTATTAATCAATTATTTGATCTTATCTACCTATATAATTATTTTACTTATAAATTTTCTGTTTTTTTTCTCTTAAATATTCATATTGATTGAAACTTTTACAATATTTCCATTAATAAATAAAAAAAAGAAATATAATTATGAATAGAGAGAGCCTCATGGAAAAATGGACATGGGAATAAAAATACTCTTTTTATCAGGCGAAGGTGATGACATGATTAATGCAAGACAAAATGTGATGCGAATGATTGATGGAAGAGGAAAAAAAGCTATAGATGTTACATATAAGAAGAACAGCTCATACACTCAAACAAAATCAGAGTTGAAGCACTCCCATACTTTGGCTTCAGGGTTTGCCTCATTCAAGATTGATTGTCATCCGCACGGGTTATCTATCTTTACGGGCGATGCAAATCTATTATTCAAATCACAGCAGTTGGGCACTGGCGAAAGTCCCCTGGTTTGCTCGAAACTTTATGTATGAGAATAAATTGAGGTTGAAGTTCGAGACTTCCTCCATGGATAACTTTGGAACTTTGGACGTTTTTCACGACAATGAAACGCCGGTAAGGAAAACAGAGAACGGGTCATTGTTAGCGTTCTTACCGCATCACTTTTACGATTCAGATTGGGTGTCACAACGGAGGGAGAATAGGGGGAAGAAAAGGAGAGGAAAAGAATATAAAAAGGAAGAGAGTAGATTTCAAAGGAGTGAAAAATAAGTGAGGAAAATTTGAAATAGTACAGTGAAGATAAAAGTCAAAAGCGAAAAGGGTGAGAGCAAATGTACTTTAATTAGTAAGTAGAGAAGAGAATAAGGAGCCGTGTAACCTAACGACAATGGTAAAATGAACAATTCGAAGATGAATAATGAAGATATATTGTTGGTAATCTTCAATGAAGAAGAAAAGGAGAACTGAGAAACCGAGAAAGTGGAAGATAACTTATGAGAGTGGCGTAAGCTAAAAGAATGGTGAAGGGGAAGATAGTGTTGGTTGAAAAATTTAATTGATAGAAATGAGAGTAGGATATATTTTCTCCCGTAAGTTTTGCAACTCAAGTCGCTTTTTGCATCCCCTTCGCCATCGCTCCTTATCTCTCCAGTCTTCTTCTCCTTAACCTCTGCATCCCATCTATTTTCGAACATTGACCATTCATATGAGAGTAGAATAAATACATGGAAAATATTTACGCTAATATCAAATGCTATATTAACATACATGAGAAGGGAAGAAAGAACATAGAATAGAAAGCAGAGGGTTAGTTCAAGAGAGCATTTTCACATGGATGGGAAGGTAACATGGAAGACTTGAGATAAATTCGGAAAATATGAAAGACAAAATATTGAAGGAAAATAGAGAATGAGGTTCCCTATTAAATTTGTAAAAATAAAAATTTTAATTTGAAAAAAAAATGTTGATAAACAAATTGGTGGACGTGGTACAATAAATGAAAAGGAGGTGGAGAGAAATAATAAAAAAATGGACAAGAGCAAGAAGAATGTCGGAATGATGCGTATAGAAGAGGTAGAAAGCTGAGAAACTGAGGAGGAAGATTGCGTATTTAGGGGAAGAAGACGTAAGGTGATGGAAGGAATAAATAAATAAAAGAGAAATGAACAAGGATTGTGGTGGTGGAAGAGAGAGGTAACATTGGAGAGAGATGAACCAAGTGAGAGAGGTGTGATTGAGAAATAGAAGGGGTTTAAATAATTCATCAGTCAGCAATTAACATGCACCGGCTATGTGCATGGGCCATTGTGAACAGCACATAGGGTACACATTGTGCGCAACGACTGCTTGTAGGAAGTTGTTTGGGATGTGGATAGGATTCCACCTTTCCTTCCTGGCACCAAAACGGTTGTTTCAATTGCTCACTTCATGAAACATGCACGCCTGATAGATGAGGGGTGGGAGATGGTTAGATGTTCCAGGAAAGGGGTGCAATCGTACAATTGAACAGAAGCGGAAGTACTGTTTCCTAAGCAACAGTACGCCAAGATAAATAAACGGCTGCTGTTGCCAAACGATTGGATCAAACATGAATAATCACTGTGACAATATGTTTCTTGTAGATGTTCGCAAAGCATGTAGAACAGAATACAATTTGAATTTTAAGAGTAACAGACCGAACAAATCAATATAATTCAGTACTCAATGATTATTATGTTGAACTATAATAAATACGTAGATATTTTGTTTATTTTTTTGGGCTCAATGTGTTTTCAATGTGAACATGGATATGGAATGATTGTGAAGTATTTCGGCCCAACTCATCATTGATAAAAGCTCATGAAAGATGAATATTGAAAATGTGTTTGATTTTTATGATACAAGGAAAAACTTTAATCTTTTCTGATATTTAATTTAATCAGGATGTTGTAAAATAGCAATGTTTTATAACACATCACAGCATATTAATTCTATGAGTATTGACGAGGAATACGACAGGATGAAGAGATTCATATTTCAATGCAACTTTATTTCTGACTCTGGAGAGAGGAAAACCGAGAGAAATCTTTGTGGAAAATCTGGAAAAGCGGGTGACATTCAAAACGAGACAGGATATCGTTGGCGGTGAGCACCGACCCTGAACATACAAGACCGATACAAGTCAATAGAGAGAATACCGTAGAAGGTTACAGTGGTGTACCAGACGGAATTTTCCTATAACAGCGTGGAAAAATAACCTAAAGAAAAGCCACCCTTCACCTGAGAATAAATATTGGGAAATTGGCTATTGGAAAACCTGTTCCATCTGAACAAGGTCTGGCCTCTACGGAGTCACAGTTATTGGACTGGTAGGCACAATTTCACTGTATTTTCTTATTCCTTGGCGCTGGTACAGCTGAAATTCAGACCGAATATTGGAAATTCACTATTGAAGATGATGGTTCATTGGTATACTAAAACGTGGTTTAGTATAGTACTCATTTTTATGATCGGAACAAAGTTTAGGAATGAATTGACGACGAATAAATTCAAGTGATTAATGCTACTTTAATATAAAGCATAAACAAATAGGTCATCAATAAATGGTGTGGAGTATAACTAATATACAAACATCTACAATGTCCTGTTGAACTACATTTACAAAAAAATAAATGAACAGAGACTAAGTTCCAAAATAATTCTAAGGGAAGTTTACTGTGTGATTGTGATTGGAAGTTTTAAGAATTGGAAGATTAAACAACTCATGAAACAATGAACTAATACTGAAATATTCTCAAACAGCTCTTGAAACAATGAACTAATACGGAAATATTCTCAAACAGCTCTTGAAACAAAGAACTAATACTGAAATATTCTCAGTCAGGTGTAACACTCCAATGAGGTGAGCTGATGAAAGAATGAAAAAAGCTGATGAAATATTCAGATGGTGGAAATAGTACACAGAATAAAAAAAATGTACAAAAATCATTTTAAGTAATTTCTATTGAAACAAAATAAATTATATATTCAATTATTATCCGAAGACTATAGATTGATGTAGCTTGCTGATGATGAGTTAGCTTGCATCTGTAAAGTACAAAATATAATAATACCATTTCGAAAACATAGGTGATGCCAATGTACCTAGACTACAGAATAATGTATACCTAGAATAATGAATTGTAGGTACATTGGGTATAGTACAGATACAGTAACAGGTTATACTGTAGGTATAATTACTGTAGGTATAGTATAGATAACTCTTTATAACATAAAATGTAGGTTATGGTTTAGCAACTATATAACTGGACAATATAGTTACTGTAGGTTATGCTATCTTTTCTATGGTAATGTCATTATAAGAAAATTTGGCTATCAATCCCCTTCATATCAGTAAATTTTCATATTGAAAATGTTGCTATGGATACACAGAATAATAGTAAACATTGGAAAAAGTAGTCTAGACAATTATATTGAAATCTTAAAATCAACTTTCACGTAAATTTAAATTTTTCAAATTAGTTAATCGAATATCAAATCCAGAGTGCAGAACATAAAATGTCGTTTAAAGATCAAATCGGAAATACAGTTAAAGAGATTGTAGCAGATCAGGAAAAAATACAACATTTCAAAGCAGAATTTAAAAAAATGCAGGATAGTTTTAGAAGAGTAACGCAGGGAGCTGATGATATTGTGAAAAGTACAAACAATTTGGCCACTAAACTCAAAATTCCTTGCCAGGAGACAATAGCATTGGGAGAATGTTTGCAGATGCTACAAGACGAAATTGACGGTTTGTATTTATCTTGAAAAATTGCACTACTTCCAAACTGCATTGATTTTTGTTATGAGAAGAAAATGCATCTCTTGATCATTAGAATCGGATTCCAAACGACTTGATTTTTAGTTTAGTTTTTCTTCACCTCAGTTAATTGAATAAGAAATTGTCGAAATTTCTCATTGAATTATATGAAAACTAATTTCGGCCCGAGCACCTCAGTTAATTGAATAAGAAATTGTCAAAATTTCTCATTGAATTATATGAAAACTAATTTCGGCCCGGGCAAGATATGTTTCTTCGGTCACTTCCGTGTTTCGGATGGACACGGTCCATCGGTCCCGGCTGTCAAAAACAGTCATGGAAACAGGTTATGAAAAATGCTCTGAAATTGACTAGGTGCACCGTGAAAACTCTGACACCAGAACTGAGCCAGCCACAATATTATTATTTATTTTATATCGAAACTATCTTAGAAGCAAGTCCGCAACAAAATATTTATTCTGACTTTGGATGGACATTATAGATAGGTTATAAGACCAGGAAGACAACATTAATTTTACTTTTCATCACAAATCATTTGTAATAGAAGCAATTTTTTCCAACTATGAAGATTTTGTGTCATGAATATAAAAGTTATCTTTATGATCAATTAGCAAAAATTAGTAACTTGACAATTTACAATAGATAGAATCATCCAAAATCTTTTTTACAGTAAAGTTACTGCGAGAAGATGTGAAATGGGAAGACATTGAAAAGGAATTCGAAGAATCAAATTCCTGTCTCCGAAGTTACCTCAAACTCTACAAGACAACTGTTTTGAATTTAGCTGGTCTAACTTCAATAGAGCTAGATCCTACTGACTCAATAACCAGTGCAAGTGCAAAAACATCTCTTGAGTCGTCATCTAGCCATTTTCAACAAATGCTGGTTGCTCATGATCCTCTTGCTGACAGAGACTTGTTCAGGAACCTCAATGCTAAACACCTGAGCATCGCTGAAGATATCCAGGCAATGAAGGAGCAGCTTAACATATTTAAAGTAACTAATTCGAATATTGCTGACGAAGTTGAGCGGATTTCTAAAGCGGTACAAAATGTATTTGGAAACAATAAAACAGAAGTTAAAAATGCGTTATGAAATGTTGAAAGCTGATTAAGAAACTCCAGTGGCAAATACTGTACATTTTGTTGTTCTTATCCAAAATATAATGAGAGATTTTGTAATTTTAAAATGATAATGGACACTGCCTGTCTCACTCAGTATTCTTATCGCAAAATGGAAGAGATAAAAAATTACATAAAAAACATAAAAACATGTGGAGAATAAAATAAATGAAAATGAACTTTGTTTATTGTTATTCTTTAAAATTATGAGTAGTTTCGAGAAATTTGTTTCTATTTGAAGATACAAATAATATATTAATTGAAATATGTTTGGAGTATGTTACACCATGTCCTTTCGATGCAGCCAGTGGCTGCCCATTACATTTTGCAAAATTATGCCTAAAGATCATTCAACCATGCTGTTGGATTAAAGTATTAAATAATGATTACTATAATAACAATGTACCACAGATAATTTATGATTATATATTGTCAAAATATAACTGTTCTTTTCTACCTGATACTGCAAGTTCAAACATAAGCGCTATTTACCACAGCACAAAGGTATTTTACATAAATAGGAGCTTCAAGTCAAGCATAACAAATAATGAGTTCCTTCTGGATAGAATCTTAGTTGAACACTGGAAGAAACTAAGATATTGGAGAAAATACAATATTTAACTAAAACTTGACTATTGGGAAACTAGGATATTGGAAAAGGTGAATATATAGTAGGTTTTCATCGTTATACTATTTTGTGCTAGGCTTGGATTAGCAATAAAAATCAGTAAATCACATGAATGATAAAGATAAAATATTGTTGCGTGTTTCAGTGATTGCAGTTTCTGAAATGCAATTTTACAATGAATTATAAGTGAAGGCACGGTGTAATTCTCACACAGGACATCTAGGGCACAGAAAACCTAAAGCGAATCTAGATTTCATGTATTCCTGCAATACGACAAACAGAAAAAGTATACAAATCGCGTGATTACTCATACTAATCTGTTAATAATTTCGACCTGGAACCCAACTCCAATATGCTTTATGATGTGAAGGCAGTACTTTACAGAAAGTGTAAACAATACAATTCAGCTCTGTTTGCTATTGTTTCGAAAATGAATGTGATATACTGTACATGGGATATGAGGTAATAACGTTGTCAAAACTCACCCCTGGACTACAAGCAGGATATCACTTGAGTTGAAACAGTAACATACCTGAAAAAAGAAACATCAATGAAAATCATGAATAATTCAATGATTATTATATAATTCCGTAATCATTAGCCTACGTATTCTCATTGTGATCTTCATCATCAACAAAAATAATAGAGGGCAAAATCGTTTCTACAAAAGGATCCCAGCTCCAAGATTAAATCAAAATCAATAATTAAGAGAAATATTGACAAAGAACATGTCTCCATGTTAAAATTTTCTGAAAACTATTTAAAACTCATAAAAAGTTAATTAATCAAAAGAGTAGGTTGAAGTATAAAATATTGAAATTCTCCAAAAATGTCCCATGTCAATGCAATTGATTCTCAATGCAATGTTGAATTTGTGATAATAGCATTTCAATTAGACTTGTATTGGTAGCATTCTAATAAAAAGGGAATTAAACTTGAGTGGATAGGGTAGAGTTGTCAACAAAAATCTATACATTGAATGTGTGGAGGAAAATATGTGCACGTGTTTCTTCAATAGGTAAGAAAGCAATACAGAATTGGTTTAAAATTTCAATTCTATTCAATGGATTGCATGCAAGCAGATTCGGTTTTGTGGCCCAATAGAATGACAAATAATTCAGCATTGTACGCACACACACTGTTTTATGCCAGCAATAAAATATGCTCAATTGTTCCACAGCCTTCGACTATTCTGGAGCTCGGTTACTTCCGAATGCAACTAGTCGCTGGGGAATGGAAAACGTGTGCAATATATGCGTGATTTTCACGCCTAGCGTGTATCATCCATTGTCTTGGAACGTTTCCTCGGCTTCGATGTCCAAACTACTAGTGATGTCTCTCAGGGCTCCCTTCTTGGATCACTCTCTTTCTCCATATTATATAGTTTCTTGCTTGTCACGTTCAGAGCCAGCTCGTTTCGCGATCTCTTCCCCTAAATTTCCTCTTCGCCAGTCTCCATTACTCACGGCAGCCTTCTCTTTCATTCCTCAAAACCTAATACGCGCAGCGCGTTTTCCCCCAATGCGTTTGTGGGGTCTTTTCCCTGCTCTTCATCACTAAACGCGTATCCACTTTTGTTTAACGCGTATCGTGCTGTCCCTGGGGCGATAGAGAGAGCAAGAGACAAAGTGAGAGTAAGAGACAGAGAGAGAAAGATACAGAAAGAGTAAGAGAGAGGACAGGATAGTGAGGAAGTTAGTAGAGGAACTTGTGTATATACGTCATTTCCCCGAACAGTTGTTATTCTTTGTCCGCTCGCATCCCCTTCAAACCGGGGGCCTTTCATCAGATCTTTTGTCACCAGTCACGGTGGCAGATTGCACGGCCCCAAATTTCAACCCCCAAGTGAACCCAACACTTACTTCCCATTATAGAAGCAGATGGTTTTGTTTTCTAGTCAGGTGCATGATGCGTTTGCCTCATTGTTTTTTCAACGGTATATTTTAAATTTTGATGTAACGTTTCATACATAAATAGAAAACTGAGTGTGGAATACATAAATACACTGTATAAAATGAAATACACATATTAATCTCTACAAACCTCAGCAAACACAACAATAATAGATGTCAAATTCTAAACAGTAACGTAGCAACAATAACTGACAACAAACACTTGATTCCAAACTTTCAAATTAAATAAAAATACGTCACCGATCTATTTTGAGAGGGAATTGACAGAGTTAATTCACAATTTCTATTAATACGAATTACCAATACCACTTCTGGACACCCTTCTGCAATAGGAACTATAACATCCACCAATTGAAAATTGTCAAAGATCACATAAACAAACTTTCCAGCCGATAAACACGGTATTGGCAACCGTTGAAAAACATTTGCAAATGTCATGGGAGCGATTTTCACTCGCACAGTTTGCAGTGTCGACATAGTTCAGAATCGGTCGTATAGTATGTCGTTGGGTGAATGGCAATATATGTTGTTAAACGGTGCATGCATGTTTAAAATGGAAGGGATGAGAAGAGCCGGTTAGGGGTGACTCCCCATAATGGAGAGCCCGCAATGGTAATGGAGGAGACCTCTGTGATGGATATCACTGAGGGTCTTTGGAGGTTATGGTCTGATGGGGCTCCCCTATAAACTATCTTAATAATGCACACTTCGATTTTGGGTGGATAAGGAATGTCAACTGATGGATATAAGTTACTCGAATCAACTGTAGTTCATGTTAACTACAGAATCATCGATATCCGCCTGAAAAGATGAAATCTACAAGATTATCATGAATCAACTTGTACTAAATCGGAAAATATATGCGCATTCACATATATATAAATGCTGATTTTACGTCAAAGTAGTTGAAACTCATTACTTAAGTTCTGGTGAACACATCATCTACACTAAACGCCAAAATGCTTAAAAGTTTTCTTCAACCAAGATATAAAACGTTTCTCATAAGTTCATCGCCTGAGAGATTGATAGTTCACTTGAAAAAAATCCTTAGGATTGACAATCTGATTGAATCAAATTTTGAGTTGGAAGTTGAAACAATTCACAGCTTGAATTGAAAAAATCTTGATTCGAACGAATCTGGTGGACGATTATAATTCGAATGAGCTAATTTTTATTTCAAGATACGTCCAAATATTGAAAGAACTCCTTCATACTCTGTATATATTTGTCATTTCCAGCCCCGTAGTATTGCCACTATTTTTGTTGGAGCCCTAGTTGGTTTGGAAAATGTTGAACGGAAACATCCCCTCTTCATAGCTCCAATCAATGTATCGCAATACTACAACATTTTGATATTTGGGAGAAAGCTGAACCATTCATTCTCTAACCCAAATCATCGAGTTCTTTAACTCGCTCACTATATTTTCTAATGAGAGTCTCTCTCTTCCTCTTTCTTTACAATCATAATCAGAGAGGAAACAGGCCAACAACACGCGTCACGTTTTGGGGCAAATTTGAAATTCAAATCGCTTTATTAGCGGTGATGAATAGACACGATTGCGTTTTCTTTGTGACTGTTTGCATTAACACTCACGCACGCACCCTTACACTCAGGATCAGATAGATTGCCGGTTAATTGTGAACATGATTTGATTTCAAAATTTCAACAAGAGTATAATCACAATATAAATAGAAACTGTACTCACACTGATCAACTTTATACACACAAAAGATCTACGAAAAGACAATTGAAAAGAAATATTAATTAAAATGTAGTTCTATCAATCAAAACTGGTTATGATGACTGGTTACTGGTTGGAATAATGATTATGTTCAATATCAATGAAATATGAACGATCACGGTAATTACATGCAAGTAAAAGTGAATAAGTTCGATTCTGATGAGACAACCATCAGTTGAATTTGAATTCATTATTCAGTTTATCAAGATCTTCAACGAATTCCATGTTCGAGTTGAAGAAACCTCAACTTAATAACTAAACGAGTAAATGAATAACAAATGAACTATTATATTTTCTTCAAAATACAGCTTTAGAAAATTTTCTTATCCATGAAGTTCCACGTCTACATTACTAAAAGATTAGCTATGACGTAATTAGACTTGATGCCGACAAATTTTCTACTGGACTGCAAACATAATAATGGCAGCATGACGGATGCTGCTGGAGAATAATGGGGTAATTTTGGTTCGTTCAGTTGGTGAACTTGGATGACTCGTGAATAATAAGGTATACCACCTGAACAGAGTAATAGCCTAACCCATTAACGCTGGAAGAGAAACTGGTAATTCACAATGGGTAGTGGTGAAAAACCTTACACGCCTCATTTCAATAATTTTAAATCACCATTTGTCTCAAACAATTTTTTACGAATCATTTTTATGTCTGGTGAAGTCTGAAAAAAATTTAATGAAGGAAGATTGTTTCTAAGAGCGTATATCCTTCCTCTAAAGCAATATTTTCCACCATTATACATCAATCGATCAAATATCTAGGGTTGGCCTATTTATGGTACATCATTATCTTGGTTATATACACATAATAAAGCGGAGAGTTTCAAGAATAATTATGAATTTGAAATGATCGAATGTACTGTTCATTTGTGATGAAAATTCGTGATATCATCTATGATAGATTTTCAAAATATATTTATGTTAATCAAGATTTCGCAAAGTCGATTCTAGATTGAAAATAAATCGAGCCCAGGCATGCTTTAAAAGGATACAGGAAAATGTAGAATAAATTAATCTAAATACTGTACTCAATTTAATTTTCAGGAGATAATTGACAAAATTCAGTGCTGTGTGTGGTGCAATACGTAGAACAATAGGGAAGAAAACAAGACAAGCCACTCAGATGAAGTTCTACAGACTAATGGCTGTACCAATAATAGCTTATGGAAGCAAAGCCTGGGTGTCAATGAAAAAAACTGAGTCCCGTGTATTCAAGCAGCCGAAATGAGGTTCCTTCGAGCAGTCAAAGGGATTACACTAGGTTGGATTACATAAGAAACGACGTAATAAGAACCGAACTGAATGTAGAGTCTTTATTGCAAATATATTGAAGAAAAGTAGAGAAGACTGGTCTAGCCATCTACTTCGTATGCCGGCAAATAGACTTCCAATTCAAGCTTGGCACTACAAACCCGATGGGAGAAGAGGCGTCGGACGACCGATGAAGAAATGGATGCCGGAACAGGCCAACAGAGCCTAATCCTTGAATGACGATGATAATTCTTGTATTGTGACGCATTGGACTGAGTGATGAAGACATATGAACTCTTGAAAATTTTGAAGCAAGAAAAATGCCAACATTCGATATATTATATAGTGTATCTTCAATACTGTACCTCTAAAAGCAGAGAATTTGAATATGTGCAATACATGATTTTGAGGTGAAGGATGTGAAAGCACCTTATAACAGGCTGTATTAATACGCAATATGACTAATTCCTCACTCATATCTTCATGTAGAATATCTCATCAATCTAGAATCCTGCAAACGTTGAGCTTTTTGGAGATCTCAGAGTATGGCAAGACAAGACCACCGGCGCGAACAATACCCTGAGGTTGAGCTTTGTTCTTGATTAACCGAAGAGACGCGCCTTTGATGAGACTACGTATGCTTCCATTAGACAAGAGCTGATGCCAGAGAAAGTGATCAGAGTTGTTATGATCCATTATGATCAGTAAAGGGTGAGAGAAAGGATGACTGGCTTACTACTAATGGATAGGTGAAAGCAGCCTGTGCCTTTATGCTTGCTCTGCCTCAGGTAATAGCTCCATATCCCGTCGAGAAATAGGATTACATGCGATCAGATGTAACCTCAGCAAAGAAATAGAGTTGCTATAATTTGCAAAATATAAAAGGTTATAATAATATGAAACATAACCTACTTCTTGTAACTATCAAAATTTGGGAAAGGAAAAGGTTTGTGCTGATGGGCCTTGTGTTCATTTTCCAATCATTCTTATGATTTGTGCATGATAAATAGATTAATGGAACAAAAATAACAATTTGAATAAGTTATGGAAATGAATCTACTAACAGCATCAATAAATTACTGACATACATTCAGGGACTCATGTTTTACTTGAGTGTAAGCAAAGATTTAAGTAATCCATGTATGAAAACTCCGTCTGTCTTAAACTTGTCTAAATATTTTTTTCCATATTGTGATGTACCAATGATCGTACAGTCCTCAAAATACAGAATAAATTTGTTCATAGGCTAGTACAAGAACGGAATAGCTTCTATCACCGTAGAAACATATAATCTTATCTGAGGTCGATAGACGATTGTTATCTAACTTACCAGGCAAGAAATAAATAAATCTGTAATTGTATGCCTTCCAAAAAATTAGTCAATGGAAAAAACCATATATGTTTATATGCCTATGGATTAGAACAGTAAAGTTATATTTGAAGGTTAGTTTCGAAATGAAAACATAACCCCGAAACAAACCAAGGCTAGCTCATTAACAAGTAGCAAATTGAGAAGGCAGTTCAACTAAACATCGATCAAAGAAATAATATATTATTAAATTTTTCATTTTTATACTTTCGTTTCTAGGCCAAATAAGCCCGAATATTTATTTATTTAAACTACAAAGAAAAATATACTTGTTAAAAATATATGAACAAATTAGCTTAGCCATATATGACGTTTGAGGGTCGATATTCTAGCGTATAAAAAACAATATAAACAAAAAAATAGAAAGAAATATTTATTTATTATGATATTCGTTATTGTTATAAACATATATATCCTTGTCTACTGTATCTTATACTAGCATGTCTATGTTCTATAATCATTAGCTGTTCATTGAAGCCAATTTAAAAGCATATCATCATAGACGAATTCTATTATTTATGTATTATTATAATTATAAAAAACTATATGATAATTTGGAACAACTTCAAATCAGGAATTTCACCATATTTTTAAAGCTTTAAAGTTGGACACAGTGACACCACCCATTCGGCGTATTGGTTACGTCACAGAATCGGACCAATCCCGAATTAATATGTAAATTTGGCAAGATAAAATTTGGAGGAGAAATTGAAGTGAAAATTGGAAGAGGAAGACTCGAGGCCATTTTGCAAGGATCATCGGTAGGATGCAGACCTAGTCCACGTACCTAATTGTTTAAAAGCTTTAATTTCTGTTTCATGTAACTTAATCTTCGTTTTTCTGTTTTTTAAAAAGTTGTTCCAAAGTTCCTATAATAATTGTGATATTAAGATTTTAAATTTCATTTAAATAAACCCCGAAATTATATCAGTGAAGTCTGTTCAACATTTTTCGCCACGTGGAAGGACCCAGCCGGAACGATATATTCTACGGCCGAATATATTTCGAAAAACCAAAAAACGGAAACAAAAGTCTACGTAAGTTGTTCGAATATATAAAAGGGGATCCCCATAAATCTGCGAAAATTGTACAGCGCATAAATTCGTTCATTTAGAAAAGTCATGACTATAGTTTTAAGGGTACAAAACTTATCATAATTAATTTTTATAATATTAAATACATTTAACTATCCACGCTGTACTTAGCTAAAAGGTCTATTTTCCTTAGGCGAAACCACACCCTGAGAATAATTTCAATTATTAATTTATTCTATTTTCTGAATCACTATTTCATATTAACTTGTTTTTTCTTGTTGAACTAGTTCAGTTTATGACCCTTTCCAAGGGCTATTATCCATTTCATTTTGTTTAATTGAAGAATACCGAACTTTCTATATAATATTTATAAATTAAAGATTCAAATCTGCTATCAACCAATATTTATTTTGTATCTATTGAAAATTATTATTCACATAATCTGTTCATTAATTTATTCCATATTTGCTGTAACAGTTTATCTCTCAGAATATATCCATATTACCGTTTTGTTAAACTGGGTTTACTTCATTTTACCTCCAAATTCGTTCTTTCTCGGCCGACACACATTGGTCATTCAGGACACGTCCTGTTTTGCAATAGCCAGACAGTAGCGAGTATAGTATCTATCATTAGACTATTATCTATTCTGGTGGTAAGTGGTGGTCGTTTTTCTTATCAAGTAATAAATTCTGTCATTGGGAGTATCCCACAGAATCAAATAGTAAATCGACTCCCACCGGCCTGCTACACCGAGGTGAAGTGAATCCCGCATCATCAGCCGATCAACGTTGAAAAGAGAGGTAATAGATCGTATAGACAACGTTAGAATTGAACTCGGTACTCGAAATATTTACTATTTTGGTCCAGCACTTCGCTACATAACCTATAGTATTTATCAGAGACCTGGTTCGCATGGATTTGCCATTCTATCTGTTGTTTCATGCGGTCTAATATCTTTCCAATTACGGCACAAGTATTGGATTCTGGATATATTGGTCATCACTTGGAGAAAAGGTTCACTCCAAAGTTACTATCTCTGTCTGATCATAGTGACAACAGGATTTATTTTCAGCAGATTCAAGTTGAACTGTATTTTATTATTAAAGTGAATTTAATTCCACCTCACTATATTATAGCCACCTACCATATTAAGTTAGAGTCTCAGGTCCCTTACTTCGGCTACCTTTGTAGACCGACAAACCCTCTGTTGAGCAAATTAACTTTTTCAATCTGTCCCATCCATATACTAGTCATTCTGCTTCGATACATCGATTTAAGTGATATCGACAATTCGATTAAACAAAGATCAACCAATCTAACCTACAAATATCTATCATTGAATCATAACCTCAAATATTACAACCGTTTAACTATTCTATTTAATCTTTCGTGATTCTACAGCTTGAGCTCCACTAATCATTATCAACCTAATCTACATTATTGGTATTCACTGAATAGCAAGGAAGCAACTGAACAATAAGTATTGAAAGGAGCTTGCTCAAACATTATTGTAGTCAGAAGAGTATACTGTAGCCATCCTCACTAATTTCCTGGCAAAGTATTGATCTTTTTCAAGCGTCTGTAAGACAGGCACATGAGAGCTGCCGTAGTGAAGACTGATGGCAGAATAATGGAAGCTACACATGTCAGCACGGAAGAGAAGAAATGAAAAATAGGAAGGAAGGATAGGCTACTCCGGGAAGGATACTGCCGACAGACATTATATCGGGTTACGCGTAATTGATGTCGGTAGGAGGGGTTGGGTAGGGAGAGGGAGGGGTTGATTGATAGAAAGAGACGAACCGTGAAGAGGGCGACTTCACACGGAAGGGGATTTCCGGGGATGACGGCAAGACACCGTCAAAGTGTGACTGGTCTCCCCGTTAGCGGGGACACCACGTGCTAGTGACAGTTGGCTCCCGCGCTTTTTGCCCGCGCTTTTTCTCTACTCAGCTGTTTGCAAATATGATAACGCGTCTAAATCGGGTCATCACTGCTCTTATTTGATCCCATAGTTGTAGTCACTTCCCTTCCTATGGGGAGCAGTTTTTTCTAGATTATATAATCACTTTATGATAGCCAATTAGTCACAAATTCGTACTCTTATTCTGTTAGACGATATTGGAATTGAAGATGGATGGAATAAAATTAGTATTCGACTACTTCTTCAGTGTAGGGAATGGGAAGATCATGAGATTCCAGAGAAGGAACTTTGCAAGTTCATTAATGGAACTTTGCAAGAGAAAAATAGATATTCGAAGCAGCTCAATTCTGAATCAATTCGAGTAAGATCAATTGCAGTGGATACAGACTCATTTCTACAGTGTGATTGGTAAATCAGGAAAATATGTTTTGATGAATTATAATTTTTTCGACAGTTCTCGGAATAATTCAAGTAAAGTGAGCTTATTGTTGGCATGACTCTTCGTCAATATCAGAGCATTTGTTGGAGGACAATCGTTTTCAATGGCTTATACAAGAAGAGGAGTGTCAAAGAAAATGGGCAATGAATACAAATTGAGAAATTCAGCCACATATTCAAACTTGAATTTTGAATCAACATTCGTAATAATTTTTAGAAAGTTAAGAGTAAATATCACTCTATGAATTTCAAAAGAAAATAGATCATTTTCATGTCATAATATAGAACCAATATATTGTAAAAATACGTAGTAAGACTAGATATTAACCTCCACTTTCTCAAAATCCTTTACGCTAGACTCAATTTGCAAGCCACCTGGAATTCTCGGTTATTCATTAATTAGAAAAGTACTGTATTATCAGTAAGCGGTAACCTAAATTTATTAAGCCTAAATGGAGGGAGAATTGTATTTTTCCAATTCTAAATTTTCATATTTCATAATGGAATTCAGGCAACAAGAATCATCATTGATGAAACAAAAATATATATCAAAGTTACCACCAAAGAAGGAACCTATTCGTGAACTTATAACACAAAACCTACAAGAGTAGGTTACTCTGATGGAACGACAAGAACACCACCACAGAGTGGAGGCTAGAGTAGCTAAGTGCTTGTCAATGGGTGGCCCACATCCCACATGGCAAGTCATCATTCATCATCAGCATCATTGTCGCATACATCGCAGTGCCCGACTGGCAATCACAACAAGAAGGGTGTTCCACGCTGCAAATGGAAGGTCGGACGAGAACCGCGCCGCGTCACCAAAATTCACAGTCGGATCAATTCTCGCACGTGGTATGGTGGCATTGGAAATTTTGGCTGTCTGTCAACGCCTCACTAACCTTCTATACCTATAGTTTTCCCCGTCACCATATATATCATAGAGACCGCAATAGAGTGCACCATGTGATAACCTCTATTCATCCACTTTGTCAGCATTGGTTGAATGGAAGGCATTGATGCTATGTGTGCTGTATACAGACAGTTCAAAGTGAATCTGACTACAACCCCCGCACCACCAACCCACAGAGTTCTTTCAACAACCACTTCTCTCCTCCACGACAAAACAACATTTTACAACTTCAAAACATCCTGTGTAACTCGTACCTTCAAATTTACGGTGTCAGAATCACAGGATGGTAGAGTGATGGGACGGGGAGCAAGTTGAATGTGAGCGTCTTTGTAAACATTTAGGAAAAGTTTTCTCGGCACCAAATGTGTCGTGTGTGCTTGCCAATCCGTCAGACTTTGTCTTTGCTTGAGGCAGTTTCAAAGCCTTCACCAACTAATGGATGTGAGATGTGAGACGTGTGCTGGTATTCTTCACCTCTTACCACATCAACCGTTTCATTGTTACTGGTGACGTATCTTGTTACGGGTTGCATTAGAATAGGCTCTGTATTGCCCAAATAAATGAATCACTTCTGAAGATATATTCCCGAGGTATCTTTGGTAATAAACTCAACGAATTGTGTTGAATCATGGACCTAATATAAATGTTTTTTTCATTGATCCCCAACGTTTTTTAATTCATTTTAATTTAGGATGTAAGCTCAATGTTAGAAGCTCATTCTAATTGTAGACAGGGGAAGTAATCTAGTTTGTAAAGAAGAATATTCTTGGGGAACCTCGACTTGATGACAAATCAAGAAGTGAGAATCGATTATAGAAACGAGTACTAGATACGTAGATAGTAGGATACTTGCTTGAAAGTGGCACAAGTGGTTAAAGAGTCAGCGAAATATAGAAGATCGGCTGGAAGATGTTCATGTACAAAAGACATACAGAAGACGAATAAGTCTACAATGATTAGCAAGGGAAGAAAGTGGCGAATCTCCAGTACTAGTAGTTCTGTGAACAGTAGACCTTACGCAGTATTCTCATCCACAAGTACCTGATTGAAACTATAGACCTTAATGGAAATACAGCAATAGACTGGCTTCTCCACACATCTGTGTAATCACTTGTCAGCTGATTTATGTTGAATAATTCTATAGTCTGATTTTACTTTCCTTGCCCTATTACCATAGGTAAGGAAAGTATTGCTTTCCGAAAAAAATTAAGGTACCCCAATTTCCAAATTTTCTATACGTTTCAAGGTCCCCTGAGTCCAAAAAAGTGGGTTTTGGGTATTGGTCTGTGTGTGTGTGTGTGTGTGTGTGTGTGTGTGTGTGTGTGTGTGTGTGTGTGTGTGTGTGTGTGTGTGTGTGTGTGTATATGAGTGTATGTGCGTCTGTGTACATGATATCTCATCTCCCAATTAACGGAATGACTTGGAATTTGGAACTTAAGGTCCTTACAATATAAGGATCCGACACGAACAATTTCGATCTGATGCAATCCAAGATGACGGATAAAATGGTGAAAATGTTATCAAAAACTGGGTTTTTCGCGTTTTTCTCGAAAATGGCTTCAACGATTTTGATCAAATTTATGCCTAAAATAGTCATTGATAAGCTCTATCAACTGCCACAAGTCCCATATCTGTAAAAATTTCAAGAGCTCCGCCCCATCTATGCAAAGTTTGATTTTAGATTCCCAATTATCAGGCTTTAGATACAATTTGAACAAACAAATTTAAGTGGGAAAGATTCAGCATGAAAATCTCTTCAATTAATGTTCAGTAACATTTTCACCTAAAATTGAAAATAAGCTCGAAATTCGAGAAAATGTTATTATATCAATTATTGCAAACTGTTGGCAACTGTTGATTCTATTAAATCATCCACTATGAAGAGATAGCAAACTTCGTGTGTCTCCAGCCTTATTGTCCTGTCACCTGCTGGCTTGGATCCTTGAATAGTAGACTTGAGATGCGCGGGAACACTAGCGTCAGGTGATAAATTTTCATAACGGCAAGGAAAGTTGTGTGAGTGCGCCACACCAGATTTTTTACTCTTATATTGGCGTATGAAGGAGGCTCCTTTTTCCTTTCATATTATCCTTGAAATGCAAAATTTCAAAAAACCTTGTATATACGTCGACGCGCAATTAAAAAAGGAACATATTTGTCAAATTTCATGAAAATCTATTATTAAATGCGCAACATATAAACATTCAAACATTTAAACATTAAGAGAAATGCCAAACCGTCGACTTGAATCTTAGATTTCACTTCGCTCAGTCAAAAATAAAAATTGAAGTAAATAAACGCTTGAATGTGGTGACCAATATGAAAGCATAATTATTGCATTTCATATTTCAATACATTACTACTTCCACAGTTTTCATACGAGTAGAATCAATCAAAGCACTGCTTGAAAATTCAAACATTTATAGACAAGATAACTTGGACTCTCTCTATTTTCTAACTTGCAATTGGAATTTTTGGGAATTATCTGCTACTATTATAGTTACAAAAATAATGTTACCAATAAAACTTACTACATCGGAGAATATCAAGTTCCATAGATAAGCTAATCATTTCAAATCTTGAATTTTACTGGTAGAATATATCAATTGGTAGAAAAATTTCTTTTAGATATAAATCATGCTAGTTCTCTAACCATTGTCTGTCTGGAATTCTCATCTTGGAGACTTTTCTACCACCTGCACTATTTCCATCACATTCTATCTTCTTAGAACTCATGACGTGTGACCACATCAAGTGTAGCTTTTCTCCCTTGGAACCAATGCTTTTTTTTCAAATTTTGTATACGTTATTCACCTTCCAAACGTTTTACTCTTCATCAAAGTCAAAACAAGCATAAAACCTCAAGCTTATGAGGTCTCCCGCGTTCATTTTCTCCGGGACAGAACATAAATTCCATCTGAAACAAGTCACAACATCTCATAAATAGCAGAAACAGAAAACTCTGGCCCAACCTCAACCGTGACTGCCGAAGAGGGGACACACGAGCATCCCATTCTTCGGTTTTTCACGATCCTCATTTATAATTCCTGTTCTCACCCTCTCAACGACCAGAAACCCTCTTGGATGTTCATTTACAACCACCAAAAAATGTTCACGTCAGTACACATTCACAGAAACAACTGGGATGCCTTTACAAGAGTACCAGAGCGGATCCACTTAGAGCTAGCCTGTATCTTGCAATGCGGCAATGAAATTTTCACCACACTACAAGGAACCGCATATATTTTCATCAAAGTAACGACACACGTACTTAAAGGAATACTTGTGGATGACTTGAAGTGTAATACCGGATGCTGCAAGGGCGTTTTCCAACTAACTTCATCAATCAACTACTCTCATAAAAACAGAAAATATACAGACCTGCTCCTTTATTCTTTCTATCTGGATAAATTTGGTTTACCAAAAGTGGGCTCTATTGCAATTTTCTGGTCTATACTGTCTGATTTAAATTTCTTGTAATCTGGTATAGAAACCGAGCAACTTCTTTCGTGGATGAATATATCAAGATGAATGAATAATGCTGATACTATTATTTTTAGAAAGTGACATTGCAAAAGTAGGTTTGATATAGTGACTGAATGAATATTTTAAGACTGATTAATAGTGAATATTTATGTATTCATTATTACGAATTCCTCTTTTTTGAGATTTGGAATTTATTTGCTTGAAAATATAACATAGGATAGATAATTCAGGAACAGGATCATTAAATAAAATTTTATACAGTATTCATCACATTAATGAATATAAAATGACAATGTCAAAGTCCCTTTACTAGAATCTTTCTTATGAGAACACAAATTACGAGTGAACCAATTTACATCTCAACAGAAACTCATCCAGAGAAGTAATTTCCTCAACGATAAACTCTGTCCAATATCACACAGGCTTCCCTTACACTATCAGAAATCCTTCTGGTGAGTAATTCATAGGAACAAAGAATAATTTCATGAAATAACCTGTTATCAGTGAAAAACAGGGAAGAAATCTCAGAAACTGCACAATTATATATTGGAGAACGCCTACAGAAAATATTACGATATTAAATGAGAAAATGAATGGAAAGATAGGACTGGTTCATTAAATTAAGTCGAAATACAGCTATGCTATTCAGGAAGATGAGATACGCTGGGAGAAGTGAATTCCAACCTGTGTTAGAAGAGGAGCGAACCGGGTCAAAGAAATAATGTTCCGAGCTACGAAAATGTATCGCGATGAGGGCTTGAAAGAGCACTATTTTCACGAAAATTTGGCTCGATATAATGCGAACTCGATTCCTGTTGCCGAGAAACACGGTGGAACACTAATGAGACGCCTACAACACAAGGAAACTACTATGAGAGAGAATTCCAAATAGTAAATTACTAAACAAGGTACATATTCATGATCTTCTATAGATACGGATTGCATTACTATAATATTTATTGCGGAAGATGCCCAAATAAACTCTTTGCTTTGAGGGACTTCAATTTGACATTATTCTATTATTTGTTATTGGGTATTTATAATGAAATAAAAACACACATATATCGTCTAATTCTACAGTTTTCATACGAGTAGAATCAATCAAAGCACTGCTTGAAAATTCAAACATTTATAGACAAGAAAACTTGGACTCTCTCTATTTTCTAACTTGCAATTGGAATCTTTTGGGAATTATCTGCTACTATTATAGTTACAAAAAAATGTTACCAATAAAACGTATTACTAGATCAGAGAATATAAAGTTCCGTAGATAAGCTAATCATTTCAAATCTTGAATTTTATTGGTAGAATATATCAATACGCTGGAAAAATCTCTTTTAGATATAAATCATGCTAGTTTTCTAACCATTGTCTGTCTGGAATTCTCATATTGGAGACTTTTCTACCACCTGCACTATTTCCATCACATTCTCTCTTCTTAGAACTCATGACGTGTGACCATATCAAGTGTAGCTTTTCTCCCTTGGAACCAATGCTTTTTTTCTCAAATTTTGTATACGTTATTCACCTTCCAAACGTTTTACTCTTCATCAAAGTCAAAACAAGCATAAAACCTCAAGCTTATGAGGTCTCCCGCGTTCATTTTCTCCGGGACAGAACATAAATTCCATCTGAAACAAGTCACAACATCTCATAAATAGCAGAAACAGAAAACACTGGCCCAACCTCAACCGTGACAGCCGAAGAGGGGACACACGAGCATCCCATTCTTCGGTTTTTTACGATCCTCATTTATAATTCCTGTTCTCACCCTCTCAACGACCAGAGACCCTCTTGGATGTTCATTTACAACCACCAAAAAATGTTCATGTCAGTACACATTCACAGAAACAACTGGGATGCCTTTACAAGAGTACCAGAGCGGATCCACTTACAGCTAGCCTGTATCTTGCAATGCGTAATGAAATTTTCACCACACTACAAGGAACCGCATTTATTTTCATCAAAGTAACGAGACACGTACTTTAAGGAATACTTGTGGATGACTTGAAGTGTAATACCGAATACTGCAAGGGCGTTTTCCAACTAACTTCTTCAATCAACTACTCTCATAAAAACAGAAAATATACATACCTGCTCCTTTATTCTTAGGATAGCTCACCAGAAGATGAAGTATTCTGAGTCGGGTACTTGTGATGTGTGAATCGTCGTTGATACAGTTTGTATTCATACATTCATACAGGATTTAAAATATTTTTTTATAGGCTAAACTTGAATTTATATAAATTATTGACTGTAGTTTTTACACCAGTGTTACCTGTATAGATTGGGTACTCTTTCCCCGCGCATGGATCAACAGTCCATGCGGGGAAATAATTATTCAATAATTATTCTATTCTATTATTTCTATCTGGATAAATTTGGTTTACCAAAAGTGGGCTCTCTTGCAATTTTCTAGTTTATACTGTCGGATTTGAATTTAATGTGATCTGGTATAGGAACCGAGCAACTTCTTTCGTGGATGAATATATCTAGATGAATGCTGATACTATTATTTTTAGAAACTTAAATTGCAAAAGTAGCTTTGATCCTACTGCCTGAATGAATATTCAAGACTGATTCAATAATTATGTATTCGAATTCATATTTTTTGAGATTTTGCTTGAACATATAACAGAGGATAAATAATTTAGAAACAGAATCATTTGAAAAAACCCCATACAGTATTCATCACATCAATAAATATAAAACGACAATGTCAAAGTCCCTTTACTAGAATCTTTTTTTATGAGAACACAGATAAGAGTGAGCCAATGTATATTTCAAACAGAAACTCATCCAGAGAAGGAAATTCCTCAACGATTAACTCAGTCCAATATCACACAGGCTTCCCTTACACTATCAAAAATCCTTCTAGTAAGTAATTCATAGGAACAAAGAATAATTTCATGAAATAACCTGTTATCAGTGAAAAACAGGGAAGAAATCTCAGAAACTGCACAATTATATATTGGAGAACGCCTACAGAAAATATTACGATATTAAATGAGAAAATGAATGGAAAGATAAGACTGGTTCATTAAATTAAGTCGAAATACAGCTATGCTATTCAGGAAGAAGAGATACGCCGGGAGAAGTGAATTCCAACCTGTATTAGAAGAGGAGTGAACCGGGTCAAAGAAATAATGTTCCGAGCTACGAAAATGTATAGAGCTGAGAGCTTGGAACGTTGGGAAAGCACCATTTTCACGAAAATTTGGCTCGATATAATGCGAACTCGATTCCTGTTGCCGAGAAACACGGTGGAACACTAATGAGACGCCTACAACACGGAATATAAACGCCTATAATACGAATGGGAAGAGGCAAAACACAAGGAAACTACTATGAGAGAGAATTCCAAATAGTAAATTACTAAACAAGGTACATATTCATGATCTTCTATAGATACGGATTGCATTACTATAATATTTATTGCGGAAGATGCCCAAATAAACTCTTTGCTTTGAGGGACTTCAATTTGACATTATTCTATTATTTGTTATTGGGTAGTTATAATGAAATAAAAACCCACATATATCGTCAAATTCTACAGTTTACAGTCATAAGGGTAGTTATAATTCAATTATTGCCTAATTGGATCAATCCAAATGATCAAGAAATTGTAGTTCTAGGTTAGTACAATTTTTCAACTAGCATTGAGGTAGATGAGTTAGAAATTGAATTATCACTGAAAAAAGTAACAATTCATAACTAGAATTTTTTGTTTGTAGTCTGGATAATTTTGAAACAGACAATTCAATCTTACCGAATTTTCCCGGAAAGCTAAGAAGCTGGAAAAGGAAACAATTATGATTTTGTTTGGAAGGAATTCTTCTTAAAACCGTACATATAGAACTGTGTTCTATATTTCATTGCTATTAGTCGTTCTAGTCTGAATGTCTAGAAATTTAATTTTGTATAAAACTTCGACCAATAGGGTCAACCATCTCAACAAATTCCAATATTGTTAAATTAGACGATAAAGAGGAAGTTTAAAGTGAAGAATCCCTAATATTGAATGCAATACAATTATAATATTAGACCTATGTAAGGGCTCCAACAAATAATACACATTCTACAAGCTATAGAGCACAAACTGTACAGTGTAGGCTACACATGAGGCAGCTCCCTTCTCCCCAGTACCCCAACCCTATCTAGACAATAAATTACATGACACGAGACACGCCCTCAAGTAGCAAGTCATTCCGGTTGTTGCACAATTGATTAAGATAATTGAGAATAAATATTGTCTGTGCTGCAAGTACAGAAAGTGTGCTGTTGAGGAGCGCGAAAACGAAAAGAGACTCAGCCGAGCAGCGACAGAGTGAGAGAAGACAAAAGGGTTGCTAAGATTTACGGCGCGACCTTGATCTATGACCTTGATAAACGTCAACCTCAATAGAAACCACAGTCGCCGGTTGACGCACCCGGTTGCGGGAGCTGGACGTGAGTGTGTTACAATTTGGCGATGAAATAGAGAGGGTTGATGCAGAATGGTGGATGGATGTGAGTGTTCATTTATTCAAGCAGGACATGATACTTTACAATTTCCTTCGAAAATACAAACAACGAGTGAGTTTTAAATTTTGATTCTAGAATAATGATGAAAGTCATGATGAAATTATACTATGAAGTAATAGGAAAATGAATTACATATATTAGAAAGATATAACGGACCTATTTTTCTCTCGATTTGAATGTATACTGTTTTCCTAGCAATAATAGAGCAATTGTCTCACTGGTATGAATTAATAATGGATAGATAAGTTAGAGATTGCAACTGACAACTACTGTATTACTGTATAAAACTTTCGGCTTATGAATTGGTTTTCATGTATGAAAAAGACAATAAATAATTAAATTTGATTAGTCATCTAATGTTTCGAAAAATTACCGTTCATAAATAAAATAGCAATTAAAAAAAATTTATCCCAAAAAAGTTAATACCTGTTTCCTCAATTTGAACTCTTTTTCCGATAACTAGCAAATATTACATATAAAGAGGAATATCATAAACTGAATTATGAAAAAGTGTATTGAAGATTCATACACTTGACAGATTCATATGAAATGAACAATTTAATATAAGAGTATATTAAATTCTGATCTCAAATTAGTTTGCAAGGTTTATTGAGATCAATTTTTATGCTGATTAGCTGATTATAAATAGGAACTGAGGAAGCTCACATAAAATAGGCTGCTGTTAATCTGTAAAAAACTATTATTCAACGTTTACAATAAAGCAGAGCCTATTCCATTAAAAACTCCGTACGAGACCGATAAAGCACCAGCGTTTTCATCCAATTAATTGCTTGACTTGCTCCAAACCATTATCACTGTCTTCGCTCACCCTTTGCAATCTGCAGCAGCTATTGATCTAGGCAGATTTTCCCCATTCCTCAACCCTTCTTCAATGATCTGCGCCTCAAACTTGATAATCGCGAATGAGAGAGAATGCCTGCCCGACTTAACCTCTACAACTCTTGAAGTGCGCTTCGATTGTTCGAGGTGTTAAGAGGGAGCAGACTCAGAAGCGGAGCTATGCCTACAGGCATTTCGTAGACAGGACTTTAAATTTTCCACTGCTCAACTTCTCCCTCTCAAAGTTTATATATGGTGTGTGGGAGTTTATATATGGTATCGTTTGGGAGGAATAGTGTGAGAGGGAGAAAGGATATGTATGAAGAGAGACACATACTAAGGAAAGACTTCTACTGAGAAAAGAAAACGAAAATAGGAGAAGAAGAGAAACTACAGTTTTGTTTTTTGGCCAGATCCCACTTTTGGAGGAAATTCAGTAGGTGTATTGCACTGCCCTCAACATTACGGACAAGGGCCACTATCTTATTCTGAAATGTTCCTCAAGGCATGCTCTTTTCTCACCTTCCGTTCTTAATGTATACTGTACGCTTAAGAGAGCGCGTTAGTTATTTATGTACAGCGCACAACGAAAGAAAGAGCTTGAGGGGAATCTTTGCCGTATTTCAGCTACCGTTCCGGACTACGCCACTGGAGAACTGTTGAAGTTTATCAACTTGCCTGCGGGATTTAGCTTGCTGTTACAAGAAAAAGCAAAAATTCTGTTCTTCGAATTGTTCTCACTCTTATCGAGATCTTCATCTTATATTAAACCAAAGAAACCCGAACCAGTCTTTGACTTGAACATCAATTCTATGACATCTTTACATTTGATACACCATAAATTATGATTTCATTTTGATTGTCCCACAATTGTAACTCAAATTGATGACTTTGGACAAGTTTAATGGATTGGGGGAAGAAGAAATTACACTCTATTGAGAAATGAGAGCCCGGTAATGAGATGAATGGATGAAATGAATATCATGAGGAAATTGGAATACTTATGAATTGTTAAGTTCCAACTATAATTCCCTGGATATGTTTAGAAAAAATACATAATTTTCATTTAATCCATTAATCTCAAAATTATAATTAAGGCAGTGAGAAGAGACGGCCCATCCGGAAAAACCCCAAATCCCAAATGATCGTGAATAGTTTCGACCTCTGAATTCAATTGATAAAATACATTTAGAGATGAGGTTCTTGAAAATGAAAGATTTTTAAATGTTGCACATTGTACAATAATTGAAATTCAGACAGTAGAAAGAAATGAGCCATCCTCGAATCCGGAAAAAACCCATATCCCAAACCCACATGTTCCGAATAGTAAATTACTAAACAAGGTACATATTCATGATCTTCTATAGAAGATACGGATTGCATTACTATAATATTTATTGCGGAAGATGCCCAAATAAACTCTTTGCTTTGAGGGACTTCAATTTGACATTATTCTATTATTTGTTATTGGGTATTTATAATGAAATAAAAACACAATATATCGTCTAATTCTACAGTTTACAGTCATAAGGGTAGTTATAATTCAATTATTGCCTAATTGGATCAATCCAAATTATCAAGAAATTGTAGTTCTAGGTTAGTACGATTTTTCAACTAGCATTGAGGTAGATGAGTTAGAAATTGAATTATCACTGAAAAAAGTAACAATTCATAACTAGAATTTTTTGTTTGTAGTCTAGATAATTTTGAAACAGACAATTCAATCTTACCGAATTTTCCCGGAAAGCTAAGAAGCTAGAGAAGGAAACAATTATGATTTTGTTTGGAAGGAATTCTTCTTAAAACCGTAAGATAACTGTGTTCTATATTTCATTGCTATCAGTCGTTCTAGTCTGAATGTCTAGAAATTTAATTTTGTATAAAACTTCGACCAATAGGGTCAACCATCTCAACAAATTCCAATATTGTTAAATTAGACGATAAAGAGGAAGTTTAAAGTGAAGAATCCCTAATATTGAATGCAATACAATTATGATATTAGACCTATGTAAGGGCTCCAACAAATAATACACATTCAACAAGCTGTAGAGCACAAACTGTTCTGTGTAGGCTACACATGAGGCAGCTCCTTTCTCCCCAGTACCCCAACCCTATCTAGACAATAAATTACATGACACGAGACACGCCCTCAAGTAGCAAGTCATTCCGGTTGTTGCACAATTGATTAAGATAATTGAGAATAAATATTGTCTGTGCTGCAAGTACAGAAAGTGTGCTGTTGAGGAGCGCGAAAGCAAAAAGAGACTCAGCCGAGCAGCGACAGAGTGAGAGAAGACAAAAGGGTTGCTAAGATTTACGGTGCGACCTTGATCTATGACCTTGATAAACGTCAACCTCAATAGAAACCACAGTCGCCGGTTGACGCACCCACGTGTGCTTGCGGGAGCTGGACGTGAGTGTGTTACAATTTGGCGATGAAATAGAGAGGGTTGATGCAGGATGGTGGATAGATGTGAGTGTTCATTTATTCAAGCAGGACATGATACTTTACAATTTCCTTCGAAAATACAAACAACAAGTGAGTTTTAAATTTTGATTCTAGAATGATGATGAAAGTCATGATGAAATTATACTATGAAGTAATTGGAAAATGAATTACAGATATTAGAAAGATATAACGGTCCTATTTTTCTCTCGATTTGAATGTATTCTGTTTTCCTAGCAATAATAGAGCAATTGGCTCACTGGTATGAATTAATAATGAATAGATAAGTTGGAGATTGCAACTGACAACTACTGTATTACTGTATAAAACTTTCGGCTTATGAATTGGTTTTCATGTATGAAAAAGACAATAAATGATTGAATTTGATTAGTCATCTAATGTTTCGAAAAATTGCCGTTCATAAATAAAATAGGAATTAAAAAAAAGTTATCCCAAAAATGTTAATACCTGTTTTCACAATTTGAACTCTTGTTCCGATAACTAGCAAATATTACATATAAAGAGGAATATCATAATCTGAATTATGAGAAGGTGTATTGAAGATTCATACACTTGTCAGATTCATATGAAATGAACAATTGGGAGCAATATAAGAGTATATTAAATTCTGATCTCAAATCAGTTTGCAAGGTTTATTGAGATCAATTTGTATGCTGATTAGTTGATTATAACTAGGAACTGAGAAAGCTCATATAAAATAGGCTACTGTTAATCTGTAAAAAACTATTATTCAACGTTTACAATAAAGCAGAGCCTATTCCATTAAAAACTCCGTACGAGACCGATAAAGCACCAGCGTTTTCATCCAATTAATTGCTTGACTTACTCCAAACCATTATCACTGTCTTCGCTCACCCTTTGCAATCTGCAGCAGCTATTGATCTAGGCAGATTTTCCCCATTCCTCAACCCTTCTTCAATGATCTGCGCCTCAAACTTGATAATCGCGAATGAGAGAGAATGCCTGCCCGACTTAACCTCTACAACTCTTGAAGTGCGCTTCGATTGTTCGAGGTGTTAAGAGGGAGCAGACTCAGAAGCGGAGCTATGCCTACAGGCATTTCGTAGACAGGACTTTAAATTTTCCACTGCTCAACTTCTCCCTCTCAAAGTTTATATATGGTGTGTGGGAGTTTATATATGGTATCGTTTGGGAGGAATAGTGTGAGAGGGAGAAAGGATATGTATGAAGAGAGACACATACTAAGGAAAGACCTCTACTGAGAAAAGAAAACGAAAATAGGAGAAGAAGAGAAACTACAGTTTTGTTTTTTGGCCAGATCCCACTTTTGGAGGAAATTCAGTAGGTGTATTGCACTGCCCTCAACATTACGGACAAGGGCCACTATCTTATTCTGAAATGTTCCTCAAGGCATGCTCTTTTCTCACCTTCCGTTCTTAATGTATACTGTACGCTTTAAGAGAGCGCGTTAGTTATTTATGTACAGCGCACAACGAAAGAAAGAGCTTGAGGGGAATCTTTGCCGTATTTCAGCTACCGTTCCGGACTACGCCACTGGAGAACTGTTGAAGTTTATCAACTTGCCTGCGGGATTTAGCTTGCTGTTACAAGAAAAAGCAAAAATTCTGTTCTTCGAATTGTTCTCACTCTTATCGAGATCTTCATCTTATATTAAACCAAAGAAACCCGAACCAGTCTTTGACTTGAACATCAATTCTATGACATCTTTACATTTGATACACCATAAATTATGATTTCATTTTGATTGTAAATTTGTCTCACCATAGTCGGCCCACTTTGAGAATAGGAGTACCATCTTCTCTATTGTTCTAGATACACAGTTGATCGACAAATGTCTATTCTCCACAGATGATTCCAGCACAATGAATCTAATCTGCTAGTATCCAATATATATACATTTTGTATAGCATTATGATTTTGATTGTACCTCAATATAATGTCTAAGGTGTTGCTGTTCTCTGCTTTCTCAAGTAAAGACCTTACCGACCTTTGATCTCTGCTGTCTCAAGTAAAGACCTGTACCAACCTTTGGTTTCTGATGTCTCAAGTAAAGACCTCGACCTCCTTTCATTGATTTTTTCTTCGATGGTTGAATCTTTTGTTTCTTCCCCTTCTCAACCACCCTGCTGACTTCCTTCAGTGATCTTTTCATACCTCCCCCAAATTTTGCCTTAGCCTTCATAATGTTGGTGACTGCTAGTGCTGCAGCTTTTTCCAACACCCCTGCATCATCAGATCTCACTCTGTCCCAGGCTCTCTCTGCCAAGATGCTGTCTGCTACTGCTCTGCTTGCTGTATCACCACTCTTGGAATAGGCAATATCATGCTCCTTGCAAGCCTGATCAAGTTTGTTGATTCCTGGATCACCTTGTGCTAATCGCTTCTGAAGTTTTGTTCCTGGTCCACAGTATTGATAGCCAGGGATATGAAGTTCAACTGGTAGAATGTCGATTGCCTTATTAACTATTGTACCAGCAGCTCCCTTGATAGCTGACAGAACACCTCTTCCTCTATAGATCTTCTGACTTTTCTCCTTACTAAAATCACGCCTTGGGCAATAGATCCTCTCCCAGTCACTTGTCTCCCAGAATGTCTTTGACCACCATCTCTGCTATCATCCAAAAGGCGTTTGATTGTATTCTTATACTTGGCTTTGTTGTAGTTAACAATCTCACCTCTTGGATCATTGTTCTGTCTGTGCACACTGGTCCAGTTCAATATTTCTCCATAAGCCTGTCTGTCAGCAGATTCAACTAATGCACGATTTGGATTCTTCCTGAAAATCAACTCACAAAGTCCCAATGTAGCTGTGAAGGTCTTTTCTTCCTGATCTACAGGGTCAGTCAGCACAATTTCATCACCATTCTCTCCAAAAGTAAATACTTATTGCCCAGGTAGTAAGCATTGTCTCTCACTCTTGGCCCAAAAGTGTCATCAAAATCGTCATTGTCCTTGCTCAATGATCCTCTAATGTAATCAGCTACCTGTTTTCCAGCTAGATCAGTTTGATCAAGGATATTCTGAACTGTTGTACCATGACTTTCATTCAATAATTGTTCAACATTCTTATCATCATCCTGTCCATCTCCAGACAGCTCCTCATCACTGCTATCATCATATCCTCCACTCATATTATACTCCTCACCCTCATCCCCTTCAAATGCCTGCTTTCCTGCTTTCCATAGTTGCCGTCCAACTCTTGAGGTGCCTGCCATTGGACTTGAAACTTCTCCAGTTCCATATGATTCAAATGTTGGTGACTCTTCATCAATGCTGGAGAGTTGGAGCTTATGTTTTGCTTTACTTGCACCAGTAAGTCCACGCCTTGTATATGTGGCATCTTTAACAAATGGTGTTGTTGGTGGAGTAGGATATGTGTGGTGTGTTGATGCTGCTGAGAAAGGACGATGTTCTGATGATAACAACTCTGGCTTGGATTGTCTCTGCCTACCCTTCACATGCCTGGAGCGCATTTTTATTCTAGGCTTCAGATACCTAGGACGCTTCTTGGATGCTCTTGATGGAGGTAGTTGTGGTTGTTGAACTGGCATCTGTTGGAAGGTTTCGACTAGGTTGACTAGTGGCTCAGCTAGAGGTTTGAAGTGTTCCACATGTTTCTCTTCTGCAATCCGTCTACCCAGCATGATTTCCTTATGCCTCCTTTTGATTTCACGCTTCAACCTAGCAATCTCCAATATGGTAGGAGCAACCTCCTCCAATGTTGGCTTATGGTTCCTTTGTTTGATATACATACTGGTCAGTGTTTATCAGTATACTGAGGTCTGAGAGTTTGAGCTCCGCTATTTATACATTTTGGACCCATACCACTGCCTGACTGAACAGTGACTGATCAGTGACTGATCAGTGACTGAACAGTGACTGATCAGTGTACTGATCAGACTGATCAGTGACTGAACAGTGACTGATCAGTTACTGATCAGTCTGATCAGTGACTGAACAGTGACTGATCAGAGTGATCAGTGACTGAACAGTGACTGATCAGTTACTGATCAGACTGATCAGTGACTGAACACTGACTGACTGACCACTGAGTGGATGATCCTACCATCCTGCCACAGATATGCTGAATACTGGTGAGCATGGTCCATGTGGCAGGAGGAGCTAGGGTCATTGAGAATGCTCATGCTCAGCCAGCGGGACAATTGCCAGCCACAGCAGGTCGACTGTTGGTGGCGGTCGGACGACCGGTGAGGCGACCGGCGGGGCACCGGTGGCCGGCGACCGGTGGCGGCCGGACGACCAGCGTGGGCCGACCGGCAGTGGCCGGGCGACCGGCGGCGGCCGGGCGACTGGTGGCGATAGTGGGGCGACTGGTGACGATAGTGGGACGACTGGCGGCGATAGTGGGACAACTGATGACGATGGTGGGATGACTGGTGACGATAGTGGTATGACTGGTGGCGATAGTGGGACGACTGGTGGTATTAGTGGGGCGACTGGCGGCGATAGAGGGACGACAGGCAGCGATAGTGGGGCGACTGGTGACGATGGTGGGGCGACCGACTGGGTGATCGGTGGCGGCCAGGCAACCGGCGGGGCGACCGGCGGCGGCCGGGCGATTGGTGGCGGCCGGACAACTGGCAGCGGAATGACTGACTGGCAGTGGTGGGCCAGTCTACCCACTACATACAAAAAATATATCCTCTGGTTCTGTTGATACTGACATTTAATACTTACCTTTACCGCCTTGGATTTGAGCATAGAGCCTCCAACTCAGAAAGCTGACTTGCTAACCACTACACCATAGAGGATTTATGTTTAAAGACTTAAATTATATAGAATATGATACTTCTTCCGACCGGCGGCGGCCGGGCGACCTGTGGGGTGACCGGTGGCGGCTGGGCGACCAGCGGGGGTGACCGGCGGGCAGTTCAAGATGTAGGAAATTTTTTTTTCCCTTTTTCCCCTTTTTTCCCCTTTTTTCCCCTTTTTTCCCCTTTTTTCCCGATTTTATGTGTTTTAATTTTTTTTTTTTTTTTTTTTTTTTTATTTATTTATTTTTTTATTTTTTTTTTATTATTTATTTATTTTGTTTTTTTTGTTGATTTTATGTGTTTTTATTTTTATTTTTATTTATTTATTTTTTTTTTTTTTAAATCACACACACGTACTGACGGCACGACTGTCAAAGACACAATGTCCCACTCCTTGTAGAACAACTCCTTTTATCCCCAGTTCAGGATCTGGAGGGATTTTTTTTTCCCTGTTTTTCCCTTTTTTCCCGATTTATATGTGTTTTTTTTTTTTTTTTTTTCATTTATTTTTTTTTTTTTTAATTTTTTTTTTTTTTGAGTTTAGAGTGGTTGACCTGGATGACCTTGAGGTAGGTCTGGTTGACCTAGATGACCTTGAGGTAGGTGTGGTTGACCTGGATGACCTTGAGGTAGGTGTGGTTGACCTAGATGACCTTGAGGTGGGTGTGGTTGACCTAGATGACCTGAGGTTGGTGTGGTTGACCTAGATGACCTTGAGGTTATGGTGGTTTGACCTGGATGACCTTGAGGTTAGGTGGTTGACCTGGATGACCTTGAGGTTAGGGTGGTTGACCTGGATGACCTTGAGGTTAGGGTGGTTGACCTGGATGACCTTGAGGTTAGGGTGACAGGACTTTAAATTTTCCACTGCTCAACTTCTCCCTCTCAAAGTTTATATATGGTGTGTGGGAGTTTATATATGGTATCGTTTGGGAGGAATAGTGTGAGAGGGAGAAAGGATATGTATGAAGAGAGACACATACTAAGGAAAGACTTCTACTGAGAAAAGAAAACGAAAATAGGAGAAGAAGAGAAACTACAGTTTTGTTTTTTGGCCAGATCCCACTTTTGGAGGAAATTCAGTAGGTGTATTGCACTGCCCTCAACATTACGGACAAGGGCCACTATCTTATTCTGAAATGTTCCTCAAGGCATGCTCTTTTCTCACCTTCCGTTCTTAATGTATACTGTACGCTTTAAGAGAGCGCGTTAGTTATTTATGTACAGCGCACAACGAAAGAAAGAGCTTGAGGGGAATCTTTGCCGTATTTCAGCTACCGTTCCGGACTACGCCACTGGAGAACTGTTGAAGTTTATCAACTTGCCTGCGGGATTTAGCTTGCTGTTACAAGAAAAAGCAAAAATTCTGTTCTTCGAATTGTTCTCACTCTTATCGAGATCTTCATCTTATATTAAACCAAAGAAACCCGAACCAGTCTTTGACTTGAACATCAATTCTATGACATCTTTACATTTGATACACCATAAATTATGATTTCATTTTGATTGTCCCACAATTGTAACTCAAATTGATGACTTTGGACAAGTTTAATGGATTGGGGGGAAGAAGAAATTACACTCTATTGAGAAATGAGAGCCCGGTAATGAGATGAATGGATGAAATGAATATCATGAGGAAATTGGAATACTTATGAATTGTTAAGTTCCAACTATAATTCCCTGGATATGTTTAGAAAAAATACATAATTTTCATTTAATCCATTAATCTCAAAATTATAAGTGAGAAGAGACGGCCCATCCGGAAAAACCCCAAATCCCAAATGATCGTGAATAGTTTCGACCTCTGAATTCAATTGATAAAATGCATTTAGAGATGAGGTTCTTGAAAATGAAAGATTTTTAAATGTTGCACATTGTACAATAATTGAAATTCAGACAGTAGAAAGAAATGAGCCATCCTCGAATCCGGAAAAAACCCATATCCCAAACCCACATGTTCCGAATAGTTCAGCTTCTGAATTGATTAAAATGAGGAAATCTTGAAATAAAACTCTTCAATGATTTTGATATGTCGTCCATTAAAAGAGTTTGTAAATCGTAAGTTTCACATTATAAATTTGTAAATCATTGGTAGGTATACTACTATACATTAGTACATCGTGAGCTTGAATTGAAAATCAACTGTCGGTTACCAACGACATTGACTAATTACATCAGATTACATCATACATTTCATTAGAAAAGAGGATTATTGTACCACGAACATAAAAATATTCCAATGAGTTCATATAAGTAGGTATCTGATTCGAGATTCCAAAATCAATTATTCATTGAAGTTTTCTATTAATTTGTGAGTTTTGATAATTAAGTAAAATCTATGGCAAGATTAGCATTATTTCCACAGATCCACAGAAATGGACGGACCTATTCACCAACCGAGATAGGAACTGAGGTAACACTCATAGCAGAGAGCAGAAAATCATGAATAAATAACTTTTCATCAGCACACTTTCGGAGGTAGACACACTCTTGTTATTGCTAACAGACCACATCGCATCAATGAAGCACATCAAGCTGCATTAATTTTATGCGGTCAGGCCTGGCTGCTCCAGCTTCATCATGAATAAATCAGAAGGCAATTTTAGGCAGCCACAATTACAACGAATGCTCTAGTGCAAATTCAGGTTTGAAGTGCTAAACGATGAATTTATATACGTAGGCAATATTCTTTTCTCAAAAGCATACATTCCTAAAATGGTTTAGTATAATTCATCATCAACAGAAACATATTTCTTTCAGTAGAGAGTATTCTTATGATTGTTGTTTCTCAATTTCTCAATGACAATCTGAATAAGATGAGAATAAAAATTATTATCAAATAATACTATAGCATACAGTATTCTAAATCGAAATATGACACAAAATAACATATAAATGGACATGTAATTGATACGATTTGAAAATAGTTCAGACAAGATGAAAAATTCTATTAAAATAATATTATAATAGGAGAGCGTGTGGAGAGTTAAATTTATTTGGAAGAAAATGATCTCGCACTTCAAGTGTGACAATGACAATGACAGAATGACAATGAATTCTGTCCACAAATCTCAACAGTCAAAACGACACTAGAATATAAAATATTTGGAGATCTGGGAGTAAGCATTTTAGGATCTATCATATAATATCAGAAATAAATACAAGCATCAAAAACAAATGATGATACTCAAATTGATCGTCCAGTGTCAGATCCTCGTGTTCCTCTTCGACTTCTCTCACTCCTGTTGTTTATTCCATCTTCTTCTTCTTCTTCTTCTTCTTCTTCCTTCTCACTTCTTGTTAATGTTACGGGTACGACACAGCGACACAGCACCTGTTCCGTCTTAACACTTGAAACCCAACCCTTTGTTTCTGCGACCCACACTACCAAAAAAAACTCAGTAGTTTGGAAGAATTCCAAAATATTTTCTTCTCCAGCTTCACTAACATTTGGCTGTATTCACAAATCTCCAGCTGTTATTTTGGATCAATAGCATTCTCCAAGATACGAGAATATGAACAACTGGGATTCTAATTCATCATCAACATTTTGACTTCAGATAACCTCATTAACAAACTCTTCGTAAAATATACCTCTAACAACAAAAAATATCGACTTTGCTATCGTGTTACGAAGGTAACTAGCCCAGCAACCCCTAATAAATGCTCTGCCCAACGAATCAACAATATAATGAGATTGAGATCACAACTTTACTATAATTCCTCTCATAGTATTTAGCTTCCCCAAATCGATATTTAACACTGAAATTGTATACTATTCGTATTCCAACGTGTCTCTCATCTTTGAAGATTTCATTCATTGAAGATTCATCTTTGAAGAGTTCACCATTTCACTAGTTTATTTGTAAAACAGTCAACAATGTGGTGGTAGATATTTTATTAAAACTACCTGATTTTTGATAGTTCGTAGATTTTTTGTTTAATCAGCAATTTATTGAGGTGAACTGGGGTGATATTCTGAATGAGTAATGAGCAGGTGGGTTGAATGATGTGATGTGGCGCATTCATTTTCCACCGCAGTCCCCTGAGCTGCCGTGGGAAAACAAAGTTCTAGAATACCGCGAACATGACGATACCGATCCAATTTCTATTCAAATAACAACATACGGGTTGATTACATTCAGCAAACAAACGAGAAACGTGAAGTATAATCATACTATGGCATCAATTCCCAACCATGTACATGTTCACAACGGAATATACAACCTATAATTGGAAAATAATCCATTTCAATGAAAAAGGTGATACGAGGATGAGTTACAAATTAATGTCAAATTTGTAGAAAAAGACATTAATTACATGGTAGACGAGTCAATTTCAATCAAATTGATGATCATCATTCAGAGTGGAAATTTTTCTATTTTGTAGAGTATGAGATCTGATGAATGAGTGCAATTATTTGAAAATATTTCTGGGTGATAACTTTTATATCTCATTGCTGGTGAAACCTGATGAGATACGAAAATCTAAAAATATCAGAATACCAAATACCAAGAAATTCGAAAAATCGTATTCATTGATCAAATAGCTATATTGATTATTATTATTGATATTATTTATTGCTATACACTCGGACATGAGGCTTTTAATAATGTGGAATGTGGTATATAGGTGTGGAAATGCCTACAACATTCAATGGTGGATAGCTTCGGAACTTGAATGTCTTGATCAATCACGACCTGCCATGTTTCGAGTTTCAAGTTTTTATTGTACAGCACAATATCGTTTTTTCTGATAATTTCTTTACTATTTATCCTAAAGATTATCAATTTTAGAAGGAGAATACTTTTTTATGATTATTAGAAAGTGTCTCCATAAATAGTTATATTGGCAATAGTACTCGTAGCTTTTCAGAGTTTGTGATCAAAAAGATAGACAAACAATTTAAGTGAGTATTTCAAGTTCTTCCACTACCAACACTGTAAAATTATCGAATCAGAATCCAAATCCAGTTCTGATACGAATTTCTAGATTATTCGTCCTATTTTCAACAATTCTATTTTTTCACCACCTTTTCTAATTTTTCAACTAACATAGACATTAGCACGTTTGTCACAGTTATTATTCCAATTATAACCAATTCTCAATAATTGTATCTCTATTACATTCGTATCCTCTATGGTATTACATTTTTTAAAAGTAATTATCATTCATAATTTCAAATTAATGAAAACCAATTCTCATGATTTTCGTCTCCTTTATGTTCCCTATTCTCATGATTTTCCTTTTCTTTGATTTCCAACCTTCTTTATTTACGCCCAAGTGCTGAAGGGAAGGGTTTCCTCGATACCCTTTCTGAGAATGGACATCTACAGGTCCAAAATTCACCGTTTCATGTGAAAACATTACAGTAATACCTTAATATTCGCATATTTCATCATATTTCTCAGCTCAATATTATTTTGAAACTCTTCAATCTTTATATGATTCATCATGTTATTTTACTCTTACTGGTTTCAACGCTAGAACCTAAGTTGATTTTTTTTGTTAAACACATGAATAAAGAAATCTGAATCTGAATATATTTTTCGACTATATCATCATTCAAACTCAACTCCACAGTAGCTCTACTTGTGATAGGCCTATGTGTATCACTAGTGATACCCTATACACGACTGTTTTCAGTCGTAATTACCATGCATCAACCGGATAGACGATGGATAGCTCAAATCCATCCTTCTCCAGTTTCAGAGTGGAATCATAGCAGTAATTGGTTGCGGGAAGAGCAACAACATGCATGGCAGGAAAGTGAGCTGCTTCACACAGGGGCAAAGTGACTCGTATTTATGCAGTTGTTTATGTTTGCTCAAGCTACCAGCTATACAGCGAAGCCCTGTCAACCAGAATGTAGGTAACCTTATATGGCTTATTGTTGGTAAGTTTAGAGTTTAGAGCCACCTTTACACGGTCGAACTTGTCTGGCTTGCACTGTGATCTTCCTATTTTGCAATACACCTCTCGCCCGATTTCATTACATCGCAACTTCCGATCGAGGAAGTTCTGTTCATCTAGAGCTTCACATTGACAGTGGTCCAAAATTAATGCAGGCAGGAATTGCGTGTATGAAGTTACAGAATTAACATAATTTGTACCGAAACATTGGAATAATGATGCAATGTCTTACTTCTCAATATATTTCTATTGCTAATGACTTCCTTCATCATGATATCATTAATATATGAGTAGGAGAAGAATAAATAGGAATGAAATGCATTCAAATACTCCAGGGATTGGAGAGAAGGTCTCAAGTTACTGAAACTAAAATCCCTTCATATTATTCCTAGCAAGTAATATTTACAACAATCATAAATAATTACTAACTATATTCCAAAGTTAATAATATGATATTTTATACTCATGAATACTCAAATGCCTATTCCTTGATAATAGCTCTTTTCCTATAACATTGAAAAGAGTAGAATATTATAGGATAAGTGAAAAGTAATCGTTAAAGTGTGGAGCTCGGAACACGTTGAAATACTATTATTGTTGCAGAACTGGTTGTATTTGGCATGGATTTGGCAACGATGCAATCATTTGAAATAGCGGAAACTGACTGTGGTTGACTTTCAAACCTCTGATAGAACAAAATTGTGTTTCTTCATAGATATAGTTTTTCAATTCAAATGTTGAAAGAAAATATATTTTTCATGGTAGAATGAGAGATCGGTAACTCATCAATCTCTCGAGTATTATGATGAATGCAATTCCTAATTCCTTATAATCAAGTCGAATTGTAGAGCCCTTTTCCGCAAGTTCCCAATAAATTATAGACGTCATATCATTACTCACACGAAGAAGCAGCATCCATACTAAAATTATCTCTTCTATCAAAGATAAGACACATTCCATGAGTCATACTAGTCTGGTAAGATGGACAGTGAAAATTGGTGCCAACATTTAACAGAGTGCAGCTGTGAATTCAACTGGGGACAATCAACTTCGTTTTTTTCATCTCAACCGACTACGAGTTGTTTTTGTATGTCAAGTTTGAAGCACTATTCAGAGTGAAGTGGACGTTTTCAGACCAGAAAAGATGAGCAGCGGCGTGGGATGTACACACACACGTGCAACAGCGACGTAGCCGCTCACACACGCGCAACAGCGACATGGTCGAGCATGACAAGCCACTCCACTCCACCAAAAGGTCAAGAACAAAAACATAGACTGTCGGGCGGAGGTTGTTGAGAGCTAGCATCTCTGCAAGTCATTCTTATGCACTTTCCTGGATAGAAAGCCTACTACACTGTACTACTTCTCTCGGGATGACAGCTTGTTTAAATAATAATCATATTCTTTCGAGAATTTCTCAGCCAAGATCTTTTCACTTGCTGACTGTCTTGGGAATTCGTTCCCACAAGATTATGTTGCTACAGTGCTCGAGCTCCACAGCGTATATCACACGGGAAGTGAGATAAGTCGGATTGTTGAGATACAGTTTGAGAAAAAAGGGAGTTTGTTATATGGGTTTAATATAAGATGATTGTAAATTATAAAAATGCTCTCACCTTCAACAAAATACTGGAGGCTACCATTATGAGCAATGAACTTTGATTGATAAGAAAGATAGGAATAGTATATTTTATAATTAATAGAGAATAAATTGAATATTCAAAACTGTCATGGGAGAATAAATCTTTCTGATGAGTAGAGATGAAGGAGGAGGAGGAAGAGCAGTAGGTGGAGGAGGAGAAGCATGCAGAGGTGAATAAACGGAGGTGGATGAATAGGGTAATAGATGGATGAGATGACTATAAGAGGAATAAAAGGAAGACAGATGTAGGATAGAGAGGAATAAGAATATGGAAGACTAATATTGAAGATGGAATCATGGTATGTTCGAGAATAAAAAGTATGGAATGCAATATAACTGTATTAACGCTAACCTGAAAGTTGATAGTTTCCGTAGTTGAATCAACTGGCACCATAGGAAAATGGTTTACCTGTAACAAAGAGGGAAACTTATATTGTGGAACGGATTAAAAAAGCTGGATGTTTCATAATCCATAATGTATTAGTAAAAAAATAAATAGACCACAAAAATTTCCACATTATGGTGTAGTATTCATTACAATGATCGAGAAGACACAAATCTCTTTGGTATTTCATGAAATAAGAACGTATTTCTCAGAATTTTTATTACTGCATCAAAATAATTGTACGTCCCGAGTCAAAAAAACGAATTTACCGTAGATTAGTTATCCACGAAGATTAAAACTAAATAACATGAATGAGGATTACAATTTTCGAAAAACACCATAACAAATCCACATTATTGAACTGATACAATCGATATACAGAGCAAATATAGAGGAATAAATTGGTGACAAGGGGGAAACACAATGAGTTGGGCGAAGAAAGAAACACTGATGCTATTATTGAAGCATTTAATCACAGCCCGCAGGCTCCATTCCTGTACAGGGTACAAGGTAATAATTTCATTCGACCGCTGTGTGGATGTGGTTTATAATAGCTCCCTACAAACCCCCCCCGCCCAAAATCACTCCCACATACCCTCTCACTTGCACCTCTGCCTCTCTCAACTCACGCTCTCTCTGTCTAGAAGCTCTGCTCATCCGAAACCCCAATGAAACCCCAAACGCAACGTTTTGGAAATAATTTCTATCAAATAACAATAAACGCTTTGAACGCCGGAGATTATTTTGGAATACGATCAACGCCATGTTTGATGTATACAAATGAGGGGAGGGGGGACCCGCTGATGATTGATGGCAAGTATTGTCATGCAAACCAGAAGTGTTGATGTGAAACATTGAATAAATTGAAAAATACGTATGCCAGCTATAATTGAATACACATTTCAAAAAATTATCAATTTTAAATATTTCATAATCAAGGTTATATTTTCATATCGAATATTCTCGAATTTTTCATGACACTTACGGACTTCCCATTTGGAGTTTTAGAATAGAATCTCTCATGTCAATTTTTAATCATACAAATAAATGGTAAGAAGTCACATATTAATAAATCAAATCATATAAGAACCAATAAATCATATCAAATACTGAATAAAAATGGGGAATACATTATTACTTATTATGTATTCTAATGAAGTATTCTAATAGGGCTAATATTCTAATACTTGAATTGTTTAATTTATATAGAAATAATTACATAATACCCTTGTTTAAACTTTTTTAAATAAACACTAGGCTACTAGATTCAGCTTTAAAACCATTTTCATGTGTCCTTTTTTAAAAAGGGGTATACATCAAGTGTCCTTACTTATACATTATTTATACAACATTTTTGGTATTAGAATCAAAGTGTCAATTGGAACGTCAATTCAAAATTTAATTTTCATAAAAGTGTTAAAAGAAAGAGAAAAATGAATTTATTTCAGCGAAAACCGAAATATCAACTATTCTGAAAGTATAACTATAGTCTAGGACAGAGCCAGGCGGTTCTATTTGTCAACTTTTTTCATTCAAGTGCAGTAAGTATAGAATTTATACCATACTCACATTCCATACTCCATGGTTAAGTGCTTGTGATGATGAATAATGATCATTATAATCATAATATCAGAGGTACGGGTAATCTTGAGGGTATTGAACTCACATTTTAAGTCTACTGAATAATTTGAAATTCAAGCAATGTTTTAATAAATGAACACGACAATGGTCATATCGTGTAACCACAACAAAGTTGATGCACGCCACGCCACCCATTGTCTTGAGGCAGTCACCAATGCAACAGTGCAATATGCATAATCAATCAATGGGCAACGTGGATAGCAATTCAATCAATAACCAGAAGAAATAATGGATTTATTTGTTGTTTGCCGTCACGATAAATCATAAAGCTTGCCGCAGATGGAATGGGGATTTATGATGATGGAAAGAGAAAAAAGAATATTCCATAAAAGGACAAGTTGAAGGGACGAAGAAAGATAGTCTCAAATATTGAATATTCAAAACCGAAAAAGGCACTTTCACTCTATAATAATAATAATGCCAAGCTAGACGTCCAACTTTTTCATTGATAAAGTTATAATTATTGCAGAAGTTTCGTCCATAAGATTGAGCTCCACTGAATAGAAGTTTCCTCCCATTCCCCAAGGGCCATCACAATACGCAATGCATTGTGGGAATATTCATTGATCAGAAATGCTATTAAGTATTAAGCATTCTCAACAACTGACTTGTGACATCAGAATGCAGAAAGTTTCCACTTGAAGGACAAACGTGAATTTTTAAGAGGTTAACGGATAAATTTTATAATCAGATTTGAAATGTTTTAAATTTTAAATTTTAAAGATATATTTCATCCGGTGATTCAGCTAACTAGCCGTTTCATGGAGTTGATTTGGAGAAACAGAGATAAAAATCCTGGGAAATTTCAATGATTGTAGTAATTGGCAATTCTTGACATTTTTTGTAACACTACTTGAAGATAGATACATTGAGTCAAAAGTTCTAGGAATCAGTAGTTCATCAACTCGAATTCTTGTAAGTTTATTGCATATTATCATTGAAAAAGTTTTTCCATCAGTTATTATCTCTCTCCTTTCTTCGCTTTTAAAAAGCTGACAAATGACTTGGAAACTTATTGGTATGGGAATTCAAACTATGGTATTATTTCAAACACTGTTTCAATGTTTCCTATGACCGATTATAGACAGAAACATTCTGCGAAACAAAACAGAGAGATGAACTGGTAAATTGTACCAAAGCAGGCTGGATATTGGAAGAGTAGTGGTACCACTTATGAGCAGAAACAACAGTTTGAAAAATTCCAACCAAGCTTTTACATAATTAATATCCTACTTTCTTCATAAGAAATTACATTATTTGTACATTTTTTCGCAAGTGATTGTACTTTTTTAGATGAATATGTAAATGAACTTAAGTAAATGAGTCTAACTTAACTTCAGTATAAATAAATGATTCCCTTCTACATTAAAACAAAAAATTGCTCTTCTACTGTATTGTTGAGCAAAAACAACAGTTAAGAAAAATCAAATTCAACCTTCAACACAATGTCGCCTCACTTCCTTATTATGGAATCACAGTATTTATATGCAATTCTCTTCTAATTTGCACCCTTTTCATTACTCTACGTTTTTGGATTGTGTACCCCTTTCGAAGTGGACACAGCCCACTCTAATTAAGATGAATAGGCTGCTGTAGCCATCTCCTCGACTATAGAACGAGCACCACATCCAAGTGGATTATGTCGCTGTCAGGACTCTGGATTGGCGTAAACAATTATTTCCCCTCTCCAGCCTCTTTTTCATCCCCTTTCCATTTCTTATCCCCCAGCTTCGATTTATGAACTGTCAGTGAGTGCTGGAAAATAAATTGTTGCCGATTTTTTTAAGCCGGTTCTCGCAGTGTAATGATGGAGAGCTGTGTTTGTTAGAGGAGAACAGCACGTGGACAAATTGCTTATAATAACCCTTGGCGCGTTTGTTTTCGCTTGCAACAATAGATTTCCCCCTCCTCACAGCTAAAAAAGCGGAACAATTTGCTATAATTTGATTAATGGCCTCCAACGATTCCAACCCCACCTCAATCTGAGTAAGTACCTTATTGTTGAAAGAAAAATAGGTGTTATCAATATAATTTCAATCATAATTATTACAACAGATTAATATTTATATGTCTTCGTTGAAGCAAGCAACACTCCCTCTTCAAAGCTCCCAATACTTTGTAGCATCATGAACAGAATTTTATCAGAGTATTGCACCGTTAAAAGGTGAATTTTGTGAACCAATGAGATAAATAAATTGCAGTAGTATGAATGGATTAAGAAAATACCTCACAATTCAAATCGTGGGATAAGTGGTAGTTATCATAATATTAAGAATAGTCGTTCTCTAAAAAAAAATAAAAATAATAGAAAATACACAAGAAAGAAGGAATAAATCTAAGCAGGGAATGCAATAAATGCAAGCAGGAATAAATCTAAAGTGAAATAAATAATCCAAATATAAAAAATTATTAAAAATATCTAGATATTGTAGTAGAATAATCTTATTAAGAATAAAAATAATCTATAAATCTAAATATATTACACATATAATAAAACTACGGCCGTGATAACACGTTATATATCAATTTTATATTTATTTTATAAATCAACTCGTAATTCACAGAATAATCAATTGTTTGAGTTGTTTCAAATTCCTCCGACAAATCAGCTAATGTCTACACAAGCATGTTATAAAGCAGTTTGCGCCAAACCCAGCCTTTTGTTTCATGAGTGTCTCTGAAGCCATGCCTTTTGATCACTACTTATGCTGACTGCAGTCTGTGAAAGAAGATGCTGCACATCACATAGCTTATGGTTTTTATTGTGTTCAAAGTGAATGAAAGTAGCATTATGAATGGAGTAAAGGTGCAGATTGATTGATAGGTTTTTATTGTGTGCTAGATCTAGTCAGACCCATTGCACATCACAACATAGTACAGCAGAGAAGAGTGATGGAGAATAGTATTATTGTTGTTGGAGGAGTGGCTCCAACTCCGACTCAACATACGAGAGTAATGGGGGCAGAGACCAAGTACTAGGTCTTGCCACTTGAACATTTTTGCAAGCGTGTGTTTGGTTTGTAGGTGAGTAGAAAAACAACCCTTTACCTCTCGCTGCCACTGAAATCGTAAACAACCGTCATTTTTCCAGTGCCAACGACGCTGCAATTCACCCCTTTACCACTCCCTTTAACCCTTACTCCCCCTTTCTACCATGCATCGCGAAACAGTTGCCGAAAAAACCGCGAATATCAAAGCGGAATTTGGCCCCGTAAATTTCTGCTCTCTCCAACTCTCACGTTCCCAATCGGCTTCATCCATCACAGCTTTCGCTTACGTTTTACCAACCCCCCCCCCACAACCCCTCGCCACCTTCGCAGCAATGGCATGTATTTCAAGAAGCAGTTCTATTGAACGTGAAATCTGCATACACAGAGGATGATTTTTCACTTACTGTGGAAACAAATTGAAAAAAAGAAGTTGTCGACGTTCAAATTTCCATCAAAACCGTTTTTATCTCATGTATAAGAGACATTCTAGCTGTTAACTGAACTGAGATTTGTCCACATTAATTTGACATAAGTCAAACTTAATTTTCATCCACCATACATTCTCGATCAAAAAACAACAAATTACTGAACAATAGTTGAATCCTTTTATCATTGTAATGGTGAGAAAGTGTTATTGTAGCTGATAGACTAGATGTGTATGCTTTTGAATTCTTTGACATTTCAAATGTTATCCGTTTCAAATAGTTCTTGTCATTCATTCAAGATTGGAAATATGCCTCTCCAATGATTACGCGTCGATAAATTGAGTATTTTCTCATTAATTCAATTTAGACACTTGAAAATGGTTTAATTGGTCGAAACTGTTTATTATATTCTAAATCTAGATCCATTTTGGTGAGGTGGAGACAGTGTAATTGAATGAGGAGAGTCCCAGTTGTGAAATTTCCAATAATTAACATGCACTGATAGAAACCGATTCTTCTACTTTTTCAAAACAGTCATATAGGCACAATATTCCAGCAAACAATGAGGGACACCATTAGTTGTTTGCTCCATAATGAACATTCTTGACTTAGTGAACAGGGAATTTGGAACGGACAGAGAATATTCGAAACGGTTCTGAATCATCCAAAAGCATCTGACGGCTGACACCTACAGCAGCTACAGGCTACAGCCTAACAGATCCATTTTCCAGGCAGATGAAAGACAATACCATTAGGCAGCCCAGGTGAGAGGAGAATAACTGAGTGAGAGAAAGAGAGAGAGAGAGAGTGAGAGAGAGAGCGAGAGGGTGAATGGGACTGGATAGAAGAGATGAAAACAAGATTAATGAGGCGACAAATTGCAGCAACTCTGTCATTTCTAGCTGTGAAGACCAGGCAATGGATGGGTAAGACAACTGGAGAAGATAACCGACGATGACGAGACAAAAATGAAAAAGAAGAAAATTAAATAAAAATGAGCAGCTGGAAGACAGCAGCTAGATGGTAGAGTAGAGGGGGACATAAAAGTGGAAGGAGTAGGAGAAAAAGATGAAGGGAAAGTCGAGAAAGAGGAAGAAAAACACTCAGTGCAAAATCAAAATAAATGAGTAGTCGAGTAGAAAAATGAAGGTGGCTCAACATTATTTATTTCTGCAGAAGTGAAATGGAAGACACAATGAGAGTGAATGTCATCGTCAGTTGGGGATGCATTCATTTCAATGAGAAAGGATTTCTCTAAATTCTCAGGAGAATACAGCAATGATTTCTATTTCAGTCATGAAATATTAATCCGTCGTGGCAATAAGGAGATGATGAATATATGACGTATTGATGTTGTGATGAAAGAATGCTTATAATGGACAGTGATGCAGGGAATTTCTCCGAATTTTAAATCGCAAACCTTTGTTCCAAGTATACTTTTACCTTCTATTCAACAATATTTTCACCTCTTTGAAAGCAACGCAAGAATTATCTCCACGGTGAATCAGTCCAGTCCAACAAAATGGATACGGTTGAATCAATGTACCTGGAATAAAATGTACTGTATTCTAGGTTCCTTAGGTTGAACGTTGATTTGTGAAATGAAAGTGTTGGCGATATATAACACTTGTTTTTATAGAGGAGCAATGGATACATATGATCGTTAGTTATATCGTACTAAATGATTCAGTACTGACAAATTATTCTACAGAAAACGATCCTTTGCTGGGAAAAAATTTTCCATAGCGTTGATAACTTCTTGAGATTAACTCTCTAGGAGCAAAAATATAACCAACCATATGGTATATAATTTATGGATCGGTAGATGATTGTGAATTGGGGAAAATGTTGCGCCTAATAAACGAAACTTCTTCTATCCTCAATCATCTCTTTAGTATCCAGATGAATATTCATTTGATAAAAAAACGAAACGATTGGACTGTGAGAAAAAAGATGAGCAAATTATCAATTCGGAACGCAGTTTTCTCTACATATACTGTAAGTACAGTATATACCTACCGAAAAAGTCTCTCATATGGGTCGTTGAACTCCTTTTTTCATCTATAAAGAGAGATTAATAATGGAAGCTATCGAAAGAAGCCAAAAAGTGTTTGGAGCCAAAAGTGCTCTCACGTTTTTATAGAAGAGGGTTGACAGCTGTTTTGAGGGATCAGACTGCTACTCAAGGCAAAACATCGACTCCCGGTCACGAGGACCATCCTCTTATTCTCATTTCAGAGTTCATTTCATCAAACTTTATTGTTTGCATGTTCTTTCAGTCTATATTTCGCCCTTTTCTTGCTTCTCTGTTTAGTTACTGTACCTTGTCGGCCCTCTGATTACCTGTTTTTCGTGCCTCAATAAACCCAATAGGCTGCATTGTAAATAATAGTAGAAAAGAGATCGAAATTGAAGTATATTGTTGTAGAGATTGGTTCCAACCATTATTTTTAGCTCATTGTTTCCTTATGTCAAAATTAGAGAGTTGCGATAGTTCTGATAATATGGGGCTTCTGATTGGGACTCCTGCTGAAAGGTAGCCAATATCTGAATTGTATAAAATATAAACTAATTTGAATTCAGAATTAGAGTACTGTCAGTCATTTACAAATTTATTATTTTATTTAAAGGGTCATTCTTGTTGCTGGTCATTCATAAGCTTCCCAAAATATACTGAATTAGGAAGTAATATATACTGCAATCGTTCAAATGCCATCTACTACCTAATCTAACTTATCATCTCGAAATGTCCTAAAATTACTCCGAATACATGCAAAAAAAAAACGTCTACCGATTGCATGAATATGATATAAAATGGCTTATTCGCTTTAAATATATTCAGTAGCCTATTCGCTAAATTTATTCTACTCCAAGAGGAAATTATGTCAGGCAGCATATACGTCACTACCCTTGGAAAAACACTGATCTGACAACTGATTAATGACCTTCAAACTCTTGTAGCTCACTTGATCAACATCTGAAGATAAAACAAAAATATCTCCAGATTCCTACTTGTTTGTACAAGTCAGGAAAGTGAACGTCAACAGCGTTGAAGGAGATGCATGTCTAGGGTCAAGTGTGAGTTGAGATTGGGCGATCGGCGACCAATATATCAGCTTTAAGATGGCTGATGATTATTTGCACTTGTTGAATGAAGGGGCCACGGACGGGTCCAAAATTGGACGGTCGACAAAAAGTGAACGAGAGAAGAGGCTGAGAGGCTGCGGGTGACAAAAACAAAACTCCAGTGGAGCTGCGTGAACGTTTCAGCAGCTAGAATAGATGGAAACCAAACGAAAACATTTCGAAAACGTTGCCAGCTGGCAACTGAGCGTTTTTTCGAACACAAATACGAATACAAACTCACACACTTGTAACACAAACGCAAACTGAAACTGAGAAAAACGCAATGTTTTGACTCGATTGCTCTTTTATTATCTTCTTTGTCCAGCTAGCTACTGCTGCTATCTTTTTCTCCCAACTGGAAGTTCGAGAAATTTCATTCAATCTGACAGTACAAATTCGTTTGAAGACATCAAGATTGATAAGTATGAGATTTCAATGAATGGTTTTGTTGAATTCATATCCCACCAAGAAGAAATACAGTGTGAATATAACCACAAAAATTCAGAATATAGTGTGTACAATACTGTACATAGAAATCGGCTCATCGAACTATTGATTCGTATTGGAAACTTGGATTATATAGTGAATGGAGTGACAAAAAATTATAGTGTAAAGTATATGTTGTGAGATGGGCAACACACAAAATTTAAGTGATTCATTGAATTGATAATCATAAACAATTCATAATAGGTGTCTTCAAAGTAATAAATCCATTGTATTTTTTATCGTACAGGAGAAAAATATATAAGTGTATTAATTTCCTAACAAACTTCTATAAACCACAATAATTAATCGACGAAACTTTTGTGGAGGTGCGAAAAGCTCATTCATTTCTCTGATGAGCCGTATAACTTCTCTAAAATCCTAACGCCATTCATTTTCAGCAATTTAAAAAGAAGTCTCCATCACAAACTCATCTTCAAGGAAGCCTTTGCCATCAGTACCCAAAGGTGGGAGCTAAGAGAAAGAATAAGAACATAGCAATCGATAGCTGATACAACTTTCCACTCCTGAAATGTAACTAACTTATAATCCCCATTCACTCATCGCACTTCAATGTCTTGCAGCTATCATATTATTTCTCGCTTCAAACAACAGCAAAGTGCATTTTCGTCTCTTTCTATTCCCGATTGAGGGATATACGGTAGGTGGATAGAGGGAGAGAGTGGGAACATCCTGGAAAATAACAGCAGAATGTGATTAGGGGATTCTCAAAGCCAATGAAGAGAACACACAGAGTGGAGAGGACAGTGAAGGGGTTGGAGAGACAAACTATGAGGTGTAAAAAGGAAGGAGATAAAGAGGAAACTAGAGAGGGTGAGAGGGAAAGATTTAGAGTGGGAGTGAAACTGTGTAAGAGAGTGAGTGAGTGAGTGAGAGAGGATGAAGGCGAGGAAATCAGGATTGGATGAAGTGCAAGGAAAATGATACAGTATCAGAACGTGCCTTGAATGAACAAGTCAGGTGACGCTAGTGTTGAGAAAGGATAGATAGATCTGGAATTGGTGGATGCAAGAAAGGTGGGAGATGAATTTGAGAAGCAGCTGTCACTGCATTGCATGTCTTCATATCAGAATTTCACGGCGAAAATACTACAGAGAAAACGTGGAATGAGCATTAAATAAAGCGTGATGTGCTATCTCAAATCATTTGTGAAACAAAAGGGATTCACAATACGTTTCTAATGATAACAAATGGTTGGTTGAAAATGCTTACTAACTAGTAATGATCGATACATTAATTATTACAACAAGCAACACAAATTTCAATTCATTCATTCCATTTATTGTATAAAATATTATAATCATAATACAATTATGACATTGGAGTAAAAACTAGGCTGAGCCTGTACTATTTCTCTCCAAAAATTTTGATAATTTTTTTAAAATTATCATCACTGTTCCAAGTAGATTATATCAGCTTATCCACGATCGTAACTATGTCACTCAATATATTTGATCTGATAGTTAAAATAGAGTAGGATTATGGACTAAGCGGTTTGAACGCTATTTTCGTAAACAATTAACACGAGAGTTGTACGTGAAAGGATTTGAACGATGAAATTTCATTCAGTCATACTTCAATATTATTATACAGACAGTGATTTCAAACAGAACTAAACATTTGAAATTCGAAGAGATTCAATAAGAACATGTCTTAATTCTACATTATCGATCTCACATTACTTGACCTAAGGTAATATTGTAGAAACATCTACTTATTCGAGAACTCGAGAAGATTCAGAAGAAGCAGAAAAAAATTATATTTTTAAAAATTGAAGAGAATATTTTACATTATTATTATAGTAGAGTGGACATAGGAGGGTAAGTGAGAGAAGATATGTTGTGGCATGAGAAGAAAAATAAATGAGAAGTTAGGAAGAGCGAGCATCGAGACTGTGAGTGGAAGCAAGAAAGTAGAGTTGGTTTGGTTATTGCAAATTGACCGTGGTCGGAGTAGAATTTATGACAAAAATACTTGCATCCCACAAAATATATGAGACCAAGGCAGCTGCGCTACTCACTATATTTTATGAAAATTGAGGAAATTCAGGGGTAATGGAAACGAACAAACTTATGTAGGTCATGCTAGCCAGAAGCTTTCCAGCTCCTGTAAAATTTTTCATGAGAGTGAAACGAGCTATAACTGATATCTTCCCGGTTCGGGACTTTGCTTTTGGTGGATCGGAACTCACCTAGAAATATAGATTCACTCTAAGGATGGTATATACTATCCTTTTCACTTATCTCTCATTATCCTCAAACAAGTCTGGTGATAATGTGTATGCATGAAGGCGAACGCATACAGCAGCAGACACATGAATAAAAAAACACTCTCCAGGTGTTCGGATGTTGCAACGCACACATATGTCCGTCTGTCTGCATAATACGTCTGCTCACATCTGCATGATACTTGTACGTTCTATTTCTTCTCAGTCTGCCTGCATTATGTCTGTCTGCGTTCGCCTCTTCCCTCAAAAAAATCTCATTTCAACAATTTACTGTACTCTTATTTTACTGGCAAGACCAATCTAATGAATCAAGATCATTCATGAAATTTACTTTCCAATTGAACTTCTTCTCTCCATCATTCTCTTAGTATTATTGAACTTTGGATGTCATCCAATTTGAAAACTTAATTATCTGAATCTCAAACCTCTTGAACATATTGAACACGTGGAAATAAATTATAATTAACATTTATAATGAACAATTCTTAAGCACGAATTCTTGAGTTCCACTTCATACAGAAGTAATATTCTCAATGAGGAATAGCCTGATAAATTCAACTACTAAGTCTGAAATTCACTGAAGATAGTTCCAAGCTCCTCTGCAAATATTTACACTATTTTCTTCAGATCTTCTTACAACCAACTGCGCCGTCGAGCTGCTGGCAATATTCTTGAACACTTCAGCAGGCAGTGAACATGAAAATGAGTTTGCGAAGCTTGTAGCATTGTGAAACTCCCATTTTCTCTGTTGGCTGATAATACCGTTGGGCAGTCTACTACGACTTGTTGATAGCCATGAAATATTATTTACGGCATTTGCTGCAACACCAGGCAAATTCTTGGCATGCTTCCGACCGAGCATCCCATCATCGCCTGTCATGTTTACACAATCATTCCGGAGAAATATGACTTGAAATTCCTGATAAACAGATAGATACGGATTTTGGAATCTATACTACAATCTGGAAACAAACTTTGAGGATGAATTAGGGAATAGTAAACTCAATAGAATTGTTTACAAGTCTTATTAAACTTACTAGAATTATTGTAAAGTATTACTTCTAGAAATAAATTCAACATGGATGGATTGAATAGCTACTTATTATTAAATAGACTGGGAAGTTCCACAATCAAGTGGATTAATTAACAATAATTTGTAGGGAACGTTCACTCTCAGGATTGTGGATAGCAATAACAAAAAAAAACTCTCAATAGCTTGTACAGAGTGGCGCAGGGAAACAAGCAATTTTGAAATAACCTCATTTCCACTGAAAATCATAAAACTGGCAGAATTATAATGGCATCTATTCTTCAAACCCTTCGTTACACGTAGCTGATCTGGAAGATCAGAAAGGTGTATTTTGGGTTGTTTATAAAGAATCAAACAGAGATTTTCCCAATTTTGTTACTGTATTTCATTTTTCCGTGGAAAGTATTCTGATTATAGTGAAAAAGTGTTCTAATGTTATGTAGAAGGGCCAATGTAACGTTTCTACAAAAATAACAGCTTTCCATTGAAAATTAATTTCAATATCCCAAAATCAAGGTTGTTTCAATTACAATCTACTGATTGGAGCGAAATGAAGTCACTATTGAAAGAGATACGATAATGCACCGCCAACAGCACCGAAATACCTCTAGAATAACCATCGTTATGTTCAACGTTTTCTTATCATTATAAAATGTGCTGATGGTATGCAGGCCTTGTTTGCATAAAGTTTATTGAATATTCAAGACGTGATATCGCGGTATCTTTACGCAGCCACACAAATGCTCGCTATAGAGGGGGAAGGGGGGAATGAGTAACAAGGAGAATAGAGTAAGAGCAATGAAGAGAGAGAAAGAGAGAGAGAGAGTGTGAGTGAGAGGAAGTTCTAAGCGGCATTAATTTTGTAATCAATGATACCTTGGTGGCTTATTATTTAGAATGAAATTCCCAAACTGGCAATAATTTATTATCATGGAGTGATTAAATTCTGTGAGATTTCATGGCATAGAAGAATAAATGGGTTAAGGCCAGTTAAAAGTTTAAGGATTTTAATAATATTGTTTCACAATAATATGAAAAAATTGTCATTAATAAATGTAACAAAATATTATTAAATTTATTTTATAATATCCTATTATATTAAGCGAGCGAATTTGGTATATCTGTTTATATTTTTATATCTGATTATTTTTATATTTTTATAACTGGTTAAATATGTTCAACGGATCTCGAAAACGTCTCTAACGATTTTCACGAAATTTAGAACAAAGTAGGTTTATGATATGAAAATTCGATTGCACTAGGTCTCATCCTAAGAAAAACTCGCTGAAAGACATTAAAAGGATAATTCATCTTGGGCTGAAGCAGCTGAGACTTTCGTCGTTTATGAATAGTAAAAAATCTGGTGTGGCGCACTCACACAACTTTCCTTGCCGTTATGAAAATTGATCAACTGACACTAGTGTTCCCGCGCAACTCAAGTCTACTATTTAAAGATCTAAGCCAGCTGGTGACAGGACAATAACGCTGCAGACACACGAAGTCTGCTATCTTTGATAGAATCAAGAATTGCCAACAGTTTGCAATTATTTAATAATCTTATTTTCTCAAACTTCGAGCTTATTTTCAATTTTAGGTAAAAATGTTACTGAAAATTAATTGTAATTGTAATTTCATGCTCAATCTTTTCCACTTGAAATTTTTTGTTTAAACAGTATCTGAAGCCTGATAATTCTAAAATCAAACTTTGCATAGATGGGGCGGAGCTCCTGGAATTTTTACAGATATGGGACTTGTGGTAGTTGATAGAGCTTATCAATGACGTTTCTAGGTAAATTTGATCAAAATCGTTGGAGCCGTTTTCGAGAAAATCGCAAATAACCTTGTTTTTGACATCATTTTCGCCATTTCAGCCGCCATATTGAATTGCATTTGATCGGAATTGTTCGTGTCGGATCCTTAGTGTAAGGACATTAAGTTCCAAATTTCAAGTTATTCCGTTAATTGGGAGATGAGATATCGTGTACACAGACACGCACACACACACACACACACACACACACACACACACACACACACACACACACACACACAGACCAATACCCAAAAACCACTTTTTTTATACCTTGAAACGTATAGAAATTTAGAAATTGAGGTACCTTGATTTTTTTTGGAAAGCAATACTTTCCTTACCTATGGTGATAGGGCAAGGAAAGTAAAAATGAGCGAGTGAATGTGGAAAATCAACATATCGCATCCTCGAAACTCATAAGTTGACGTATAGTCAGCTGTAAAATACAAACACGATCATTTTAGAGAATTGTGTTCTTTTTATCAATAAATAAAAATAACGAGCGAAGCTCGGTGCCCCGATATTTATGTTAGAACAGTACACAGCATCATGTGAATTTTAGTACATTATTTGTAACTTCAAAGTAACCTCAATAGAGCAATTAGGAAATATAACACAGATAAAAATTTAGAAAGAGCAAACATGACTGAATTCATTCAAGAGTTATCATGCTATACCATGCTATGAATCAGTATTTACGTAGAATGTCATGAGTAATGTACATTGGAATTTTTTTGCTGTATGGTATCTAAAGTAAGCATCACTAGGATGTATTTACGTAGTATTTATATACGTACTAACAGTATTTACGTAGAATGTCATGAGTAATGTACATTGGATTTTTTTGCTGTATGGTATCTAAAGTAAGCATCACTAGGATGGTGATCGGTGATCTAAGGGTGAGAGACAACAAATAGAATGACTAGGTTGCAACCCTAGATATAATATGATATTAGTGTTAAAATATTCTTGTTATCATTGTTATACCCACGTTACCATCACAAACAATTGTTTTCAGATCCATCCACATACCTGAAAATGAAAAGGTGTTAGATAACATTGTAAAAAAATGTACACACGAAATTTGAATTTATTTTCAGGAAATAGGATAAGCAATAATCTCTGAAATGTGGCGAGAGTTAAGATAATGTTTTCCTTGTTGAAAAAAAAACAATTCTATTAAAAACATGAGTACTATCAGCACACTATCTGCTTTTGTTGCAGATTAATTGGGATACTCCCAGGAGCAGACCCTGTCGAAAATGTGTTATTTTTGTCTGAAAATTGGATTTTCTCATTCTGCCTGTGTTCGACATATCAACATTCAAACATTGCACCTAATCCAATGAAAGTCAACTGGTCAGGGCATAGAATAACATGAACACATTTCAAACTGGAGTCATGTTCACAACCCTTATAGAATTTGAATTTATTTGAAATTGAAAAAATCTTTTGTGAATATAATGTTCTTTTTCTAAACTATCGTTCATAACGAAATGTTATTATGGTTATAGTTCAGCACAATATTGATAGGCGATAGCAGATTCTTTTCGTACAGCTTTTTAATCCTTTCGTATAGCTTTTCAAACGTTTTGTACTCTTTTGGTCTTGAACTGGATATTCTTATATTTTTCAGCAGTTGAAGATCTGCTTTTGGAATCGAATCCCAGGAATTCAAGTGACAATTGAAAAGAAATGTTGAATGGGAAAAGAGTAAATATTTTTTTCAACATTCCATATTGATCTCTGTTGTAAAATCTTCATAAACTATAAGCCTGTGAATGTTACCCATTTTCATTTTGGAAGGATATAATTTCACAGCATCATTTTTCAGCTCTCGTGAATAATTCAAAATTGGATTCAGTGAATTTTTTAAACATGGAAAATGAGAGTTCTTCTTTGAAAAAAAGATACACTAGAGACTAGCAGGTAATTTATCGAGGGACCAGATGGATCTATTCTCTTGACTACAGTATCAATGATAGCAGCCATTTCTCACAGAATAAAAACTCAAAGCAGCCCTCCAAAAATTCGCCAACACGCTGACAGGAATCGGACAATGAATAATTGAATAGATTTGGGCGAAATAGTAAAATATTCAGAAGCAAGCTGAGGCGGAATGTTTTCTTTGTGGGAACTCGCACTTGTTCAGGCATCGATCGGTCTGCTAGTTTTGTTTGCACACTTTCACTTCAATACTTTTTTAGAAAATCTAGGTTGACAAGATCAGATTAGGGACAATAGCTTATGAATGGAAGGAAGATAACGTGATTATTACTGTACTCCTGAACAAAAACTTGATGTGAAGGTTGACTATTTTGTTGAATTTGATAAATAGAAGTATCAGACAATTTTAAAATAGATTCTGGTGGAAGATAAACGGGGGTAACAAAACCTGTAGACGAATGTATATGAGACATTTGGCCACATAAATTTCAAAAATTATTCTTAAAAATACTTTGTAAATGAAAATTTTATTCCAATTTCTATAGGAAAATTCCGACAGCTGCAACCTGAGAGAAATACCAACAATTACTTTATATGGATAGATAATTTTTCAATGAATCACAATCTTCTTTCATTGTCATGGGATATTAATATATTAGAATTATACATATTTATATGTTTTGAAATGTATGAATTCAGGGCTTCTTTCTTATATATATATATATATATATATATATATATATATATATATATATATTATATATATATATATATATATATATATATGTGAAATAGAATTATAGTAGCCTTTGAAATTAATAAAATAATAGAATAAAAATACAAATAACATAATAATATATTATATTGTATTTTGTTTGTAATTTATTCTATTATTTTATCAATCAAAGGGTACTATAATTATATTTTATATATAGAATAATACAATAATGGCATCATATATATATTTGATAACATAATATAATTTCTTCATGAGTTATGTATCCCTGTTAGCTTTATGCTCTAGGATTATGCTCATATGCTACGGATTAGCTCCAAGCTATGGATGATTGAGTACATTTTGGAAAATACGGTTCACGCTATTAGTGATTAATATGAGGAACCAAGAATAAGTCACACTCCTTTCCACACATATTGTGTCCCTCTTTTTACAAAAGGTGTGTTTCTCACAGTTATCAAGAGGCAGGAAATGGTAACGCAAGCCCGAGAAGCATAATAACAGGTTCATTATTTGGAGACGAGAAAAAACCAGTTAAAACTCTTCACGACACTTCCTGATTTTTTCATATTTTCAAAAATCTGAAACGCCAGTAATGTCCTGAGCAGTAAAGCTGAATGTAGAAATGCTGGAAAGTGGAGAACTGTACGATAATGAACTCATTGTCTCCGAAAAACATTGTCAAATAATGAATAAGAGGAAAAGTAACCGAGAAACAAGTCTTCTGTGAGATGTAGTGAAATGAGAACAGAAAAAATCCTTCACATCCTTTCTCGATTCAAAAAATAATTCAGTGTTATTGTGATAATTACAATTTTCTTGAAATTATCACCAAACATCAGAATATAAAGCATTTGGATGCTCCGAATCACCCTAGCTTTATGAAGAAAATGTCCTTGAAATAGTCCAGTTTACATGGTAATTACATGATGCAGTCAGTTTCGAAACTGAAATCTGAGTGGAGAGCTACAATAACAATATGAATCAAATCTTCGCAGTACAAAACTAATATTTCTCCTCTACTTGTCCTGATAATGGATACATGAATAAGAGAGAATAAATAATGGGGTTTCTCTCGATGATTTCCACATGAGCTCTAACTTATAGATGTGTTATCTAATTTCAATAATCACACTTGGGATGTTACAATATATCTTCATTAACCAGCAAAATTACTGTACCTGAATATTCAATATTATAACTATTGAGTATCACAGTGGAACGAGTTTTGTCAATTAATTTATTGAATGTTTCAATTCATGTGAATAGAATTCAATACATATGATATTATGGATTTAGTAAAGAAGAGCTTAAGCAACTCGCTTATAGTAAATGCTAGTTAGTTCTGCCTTAGAAACCTGGATGTTACTTGCATTCGACAAGTTAAAAACGTTTAGTTCTCATTTCAAACCAGGTCAGAAAGTAAAAAGAAGCCGCCACCCCATATAACACCACTCAAAAAAATTGAACTTGATGCACGATGCTCATAACTATCAATTACAGCTCTCAAGGCTTTGATTTACAGATTGTGAAAACAATCAACCTAAATATCCCATGGGAGGAGGAGTGACGTTTCTCCAGCGACCATAAACACAACGCCCTTCGAGCAGCAGGGGGTGGCATTCATGCTGAATTTCAAAAATAGACCGCGGGGCCCCAACAAAACTACAAAAGGAAGTGGGAATGTCTTTTGAAACAGCTGTAAATCAAGGGCCCGGCTTAGAGGCACGTTCCTCTTTCATCCATTGTTAGCAGCTGAGCAGGTGAATGCCGAAAAATTACTGGAGACAAGTGGATTACAGGATACCTGGAAGGAGCAGTTGTAGATTGATTTCGAAATTCGGGAATTTATGCGCCGGCAGGTTCAAATCCGAGAAAAGTCAGGTGATGGCCATTATAGAAATCGAGAAGAAATGTGGGGGAATGACAAGGCTGTGTACGGAACTAATTGGTGTTTTACCTTCACCTTAGAACCACGTTCTTATGGGAGATTGCTGAACGATGAGCTTTGTTCAAATTTGAGGTTTATCGTACATGCTCGGGTACTTCAGGTTTTGTAGTTAAAATATATTTTCATTGAGTTTTAAAACCTGCAAGCTTGAGCATCATTGAATAATACCTAACAATAATAATTCTAGATCATATTATTTAATAACAATCCAAGAATTAACTTGCTGAAGACTGACAAGACTCAGGAGTGAAATGCATTAAATTCTGCAATGCAATTGAGTAAATTTTCAAATCCACTGTGGTATATGCTTTTTGTGATTTGATACATTATAATTGAACTTGATTAATAAATTGATGATTCCCTCATTCATCTACCCATTTGAAGAACCTTTTTGAATTCTGATTTTTGTTTTTTCATTGCATCCAAAAGGTGCGTACAGATATACGCGCCGCGAACATGAGCAATTCACTTTTAATCAGCCGATGCCAAGTTTTTTATATCTGTATCTTACCGTTTCTGTAAAAATACAGATATAGTCAGCTGATTAAAAGTGAATTGCTCATGTTCGCGGCGCGTATATCTGTACGCACCTTTTGGATGCAATGAAGATCCAACACTACAAAACACACGCTCAAGCTTTATACAGCTCTTTAGCTTTTCTTCTGAGTTTTTCTTAGGGATTAGAGAATAATCGAATTATTGTGGTAGGCCTATTCAATTCCATAATATTAATTCCAAATTGTGCTTGATTATACGAAATAATGTTAATAATTAACATTACAATTATTGTAAACGGTCTATGTACTGTGAAGAAAGTGAATACTCAATCACAAATATTTCTGAATGGTTGATGTACACTAAAATTTTTGTAATTGTATAGAAAAATTAAACATTGAGTTTTCTCCATGAATATTCATCTCGCTCAGTTCCTAGTTCCATCAGACCCAGTGATCTGTTGAGCCGTAGAGGAAATATAGATTTTCTTAGTTCTAGCCCATGCTATCTTTCCTCTTAAGCCGCGTCCACACTATGCCGATCGACACCGATCGAAAAAGTCGATCGACAATGTCGAACAAGTCTGGACGTGTCGCTAGACATTGTTGAGCGCTGTCGAGTCGAGTCGAACGCAACCCGAATCAGGTCGGTCCGGATCAAAGACAGTCGAGTCGAAGGCACCAGTGTGGACGTGTCGATCTAGTCACTGCCCTTTTAAAAAATAGAATAGTGCTATACTGTTGTTCAAGTGCTTACATTTTTATTGAAAATGAATCATTTTCAAAAGATTTTCAAAATCGGAACTTTTCATTCTAAAAACGTTTTTAAAGCCCGCGTCACATCTATATTCTAGATTTAATTCGTCAACCTCATCCAGTAATAAATCTTCCATAAATTCCTCTGTGCTATACTTTTTTCTGCCTCGAACAAGGCTAGGCCGTACCCAAAATCTCCGCGGGCGACGATCTTTTTGGCTTCCCAAGATGGCAATAAGAATTGCAGCAGAAGCCGCTGCTCCAGCATCTTCATCATCACTCATTTTATATAAAAACTCGATTTATATTTAAAATAAAACACTCGATTATGTATGAAAATTGGTTTATATAATATACAATTTATGGTACATAAATTATATATACAATTAATATATAAATTGTATAATTATTGTGGATTCGCAAGAGCCTCTGGAATTGTAATTCGGATAAAAAATCAGCCGGCAGAGCTGCCTACACCCGTCCAGAATATCCTACAATTCCACAAGAAATAATATTTCCGCCGTACTCTGATATAAACTGCTTGAGAATCAGGCGTGATAGCCTACCAATATCTCCAGGCAATTCAAACCCGAGCACAGCGAATGTAATTTATTTCTTATGAATAACAAGTAAATTCAATATTGATATTCCAATACCTGAAATAATTCCTACAGAGGAAAACCAATATGGTAATTATAGACCGAACTGAGCAGGATCTAATTAGAGAAATTACTGAAACTGGTTAACAATTATGCAAATTTATTGATGAATTATAATCGTTAAGAATCAAATAATAATAGTTAATTAAATAATTGACAAATTGGAATAATAGAGTTTTCAAAATTTGGTAATAAATGTTCTTGATATGAGATAATAATATGAATGTTCTTGGTAATATAGTGCAATTAGGATTTTAATAGGGGTTACACGGTATTATAGGAGGATATAGTCCTGCACTCTTTCACAATAATTAATTGATAGAAAATTGTAGCTTTCTCAATTCACTGATTGGATAGAATAAGTATTTTTCGCTCACCAACTCGATCGTGGGGCCCTAATTCACTTAATAATTTTATTGCATGATTATAGACAACCATCTTGGAACATGGAACACTATAATACTGCTGACATAAATGCTGACACCATGTAACCTGAATTATCGACAAGATACACTGTGTCTTGGCTATAGGTGGCATTGGCAATAACCGCAGCAATTCAGTTAGGACAACGGCAGCCAAAGGCATGTCACGTGACCATAATATGCCACACAAGGGCCAACGCTGATTACCAACTGCCATGGATATGCAACCGCCCTCCACCCTCCTACCACCACCAATGCACATATCAAAGGCATTCGAATACTTGACTCAATCGCATCAACCATCCAATTATCTCACACTAAATGATTAGAAGCGCATCGTCAATATTTAGGCAGCAAAGCCAATCCACTTCAAGACTTGCAATCAAGGAATGTGCACCTCAGCTAATATGGCTTCTATAACAGATCATTTTCATGAAATATCAAATACTTTAATATTCAAGTTTGGTGTCATTACTATTTTCTAGAGCACCAAACACACTTTCTTGACAATCTTTTTGTCAATTTTCTATGAATAAACTGGATTCATGTCTTTAGATTATAATTCAGTCAGTAATTCACCTTCATTTGTTTAATAGTATAATGGAGAAAACATAGCATAATATGATATCCCAAGGTACAGGTCGTTCATGTTTTAAATTTACAGATTTCTGTCGACTACTGTCTATTTTTACTGTTTTGGCCCAGAGAGAGAACTGCACAGTGTTAGAGACTACCACCTTCACGAAAAACAACTACTATGACTATGGGCTTGACAGTGAACTTTGGAACATAAACGCCCTTTATAACGCCCTATCTTCTTTATTGCTATTCCTAATTCGACTTTTCTCTTTGATAATATGTTTGTGATTCTCTTATATCCAACCCTAGCCAGTTCTATTTCTTTTGGTTTCCCTGTATCATGCTGACCGTTATACACTCAATTTATTATCATCTTGAAACTCCACTTTTATCAGCCTTTTACTATATTATTTTTCAATCTTTCTTCTCCTGTCTTCCCTAGCATCCATGTATGTCTAACAAAATCATCAATTCCACAAATTGCGTCAACACTATTCCTACTAAGAGTTTTTTCTATAACTCTCTTCCACCAGTTCCCTTTTCCTATGTTTTTTCACATTACACAACTCCCGTTTCCGTTGCTAGTAGCGTACGATGAAAGGTGCAAAGTCTACTTCTCATCGCTGTTTTCATGTAAATCGTTCAACCGTTGTTGAGAAAAATTTAGACGTTATTGGAGTGACAGACCCTCCACTGAATAAACTTATTAGAAAGAGCCGGCGAAAAAAGTGCTGGCCATAAATCAATTCCAACTTTTTGTCTTAATCAAAACGAATTCATGGTCCATGACTCGTGAATTCGTTTTTGTAGGACTCATCAATTAAATCCGTTTTCTATCCGTTACGATTGTCGTCCAAGTCATTCCGACAGAAAATAAAGGATTACGAGAAAATGCATAGCAGAATAATTAATAATCCTTTTCCATTCCCCAAGTTCAACAAGAATTTCATTACGAAACGCTCCAATTAACGAGACTTGAATGACCTTTTCGTTTCATTCTTCCTTATTCCAACTGATAGCTTGAAATTACTTCAATTTATTCATCTGCGCGCTTATTTTTCAGTCAGCTGACTGCAAAAATTGTGCGCTCTTCCCTGCTCAAGAGACAAGAACGTTTGCCATAAATTTCAACAATTTATGGACGGAAAGAGAGAAGTCAAACTCTGTAATGAGGAAAAACATCCGAACAATCGTTTTCTCATTTGCTTGAATGACATCACTCCGTTACTTGGCATCTCTGCTCCTTTTGATGTTAATTCAAGTTTGTGTTATGGAGAATAACAATTCTTCTACAAATAAAAACAAATTTATAATAAGTAGTACGCAGAAAATTGTCACGGAAAGAAGTTCCCAGATCCACATTAATTTTCGAATCTAGATTCCGGAGAAATAGCTCTAATATCTGTCAATATAACCTGTTGACAGATTACAATGAATAGCTCATATAGGCTACAAATAATAGCTCAATTGATATAACCTGTTCATAGAGCACAATAATTGCAAATTCAATACTATTGAATTATATTTGTTATCTTAATACATTTTTATGAAAGACCCAATTCGTTATTTCTTATTTCTAGGACTTTTCTCACCAGATTGCATGAGTATTCTTCTTTGATTCAATAGGAACGATGAATTCGATAACTTAATTTTATTCATAAATTACTAAAAATTCAGTAAAAAACTTTTATTCTGTTCTAAACGTATTTCATGATGACTATCCTGTTAGTAGAAAAGCATGTTCGCAATAAAAGCGTTCAGGATAAAAATGATGCAACAGTGTTATTGGAGTTGTTCCAGACTTGCTCCATACTTCACAGCCAGGCCCCAAGCATTCTTTTATGAATTGCTGAGTAAAAACCACTTGTCAATAATTATGTTTTATGTATTCAACAGTTATCCTGTCGGTATTACAATATTCTTTAGTGATAATAACAGAATTTAACAGATATTTGCCCGTAAGCTAATTTGATCGGCGCCTGGTGTTACCAGAAAAGGAGCTAGTGTGTGACAAGTGCTATTTAGCATAAATTATCCACTAAATCCTCACAAATAAAACAATACTTGTCAGCATATAATTTGGCCCCATTATAACAAACTATCCTATACCGAAACTCAGATATATTTCTCATTTGCAGCCGGTTTGATCCGATCAACTGTCTCAGTCCACTACCTTGTCTCGTAGTTTTTAATTCTCCTTTCAGTTTGGAGTACCTCAAAAATTTCATTTTCAAGTCTGGAAGTCTTCCAATATTATTGATTTTTCTATCCCAGGTCATGTTGGAGAATAAATAAGAAAAATATATACTTGTTGCAATTGTATAATTTCTGGTGATTAAAGTTGTTTCCTGTCTCCTTTTACGTTCAATCAATTTGTCGTATATCTCGTCACATTCAAACCTGATTATTCGCCCGAAATATTCTGCTTGCTGACTACATGTATAAATGAGAGATTTCTACATATTTACAGTATATATTTGAAAATTCCTATGAAATTGTCAGCCACTATTCATAGATTTTTCGATCTGCAGTTGGTTATGTTTATTGCACAAAATAGTAGGTAATGCATTGTAAATGTTTGATAAGGAACAAGATCTAATACCTACCTGGGTATGAAGGCTCCAAACTTTCTCTATTGGAGATGCAACAAACATTGATTACAGTAATCTTTCCTTCCATGGCCCAGCAAATCCCTTCCAAGCCATTTCCAGTCGAACAAACCATTATTTGCCGATCTCTTGTACTTCTCAGTACCAGATTAACTCCGTTTAATTACTTTGTCCCTACAAGTCAGTTGTGAAGGGTCAAAAGGCCGAAGGTAATAACAGCATCTGTTGTCTTGTTCTTGTTCCCCGCCATTGCCTCCATGGATTCATCCCCGCTATTCGATGAAATTGTTGCTAAGATACGATGTAAGTGACACTGTTGTTCTACAAGTAATGAACAGTCTGAACATATTGCCTTTCCACCGAATTGCGTTTTCTGATTGTCTTGTGAACTTTGAGAATACAAGAAAAGGAAACACGACAAGGAAATGGGACAAATGGGACAAAGGAAATTGAACGTCTGTCACGAAATTATCATGAGAAAATATCTATATATTGAGAGGAATTCGTTACATGAAAGTAAGATAACCAGTGAAAATTATAATAATCCATGTGAAATATTGGCAACGTGGATTTTGTTACTCAAAAGTACGTTATATGGATGTTCGACTGTACACGACAGTTAATCACTTCGGACGTTCCTAATGAATTTAAAATGAGGGACTATTTTGAAGATTTTGATCAACTTAGCTAGAATAGGCGTACGATCTTGGAATAATATTGTTCAATATTTTGTTATTAGCTAATAAATGTTGGAATTGGAAAACGTATCTTCATGTCCATAGATTTGACAAAAATAACATGTTGAAGTTGGAATTACATATTTTCAAACCTATCTAAACCATAAAATTTAATAGTTTAGCTTCTAGCCAATGATTAATCAATCCATCATATTCCATCAATAAAATAAGAAGGCTTGTCATTCAAATACAACCTACATTTTTGAAATAATGGATTTTCTCTCTAGAAGTGTAGATTAGACTGAATGTTAGATGATATGAACATGATTCTTCGATTATTATTGCAGGTTGTCACCATCCGTAACTTGCAGAACGAATCCCAAGTAGCTCAACATGGACGAAATGAACTGTCTGTACTTTAAATAAAGATGGAAGACTCTCACACGATGTAATAATACAGAGTAGTGTGGACTTAGTCGGTCAGAGTTCAAACTCATTTTCTGCAGTTTTATAGTCTCTCGCTATAGTGAGATTCACTTCAAAATGCCAGCATTCCATATGTAAATAAGATCACATTTGATCAACGCTGCCAGTTTGGAATGGATATAAATTTGCAATTTATTGGAAATTTAATGAGAATTCGGTTGACTGAATTGAGAAATTTCTATCAATCTATCTAAAATCAAATCCATCTAAAATCATGTAAGCTATATCAAAGAGAAAAGATAGCACAATCATTTAGCATGAAATTATTTTTTTCTCTATGGTTATATGAAGTCTGAATAAGAATAAGAATCTTTATTGACCAATAAGTACATAATATTATACAATAGGCTTTGTCACTTTGTGAGGGCGCAACACGCGACCCAGTCAAACATATAAGAAATTAAGATTACCAGTCCCGTAGGATTAAGATACTCCTCAGTTGAGTAAAAAGTCTTTGCTTCAGCCAGTAGGACATTGTTGAAATGAATTGTTTTGTTGACAGGATCCTGATTGTGCGCGGCACAATATTATAACAATGTATAAATATTGCTGATACCTATGGCTTTTTAATGATTTACTTAGTCTAATATAATTATGGCGTGACTATCTCTCTGTCTAGTTAGGTGTGCTTTTGTGTACTTTATGATAGTGTTGTTTTTGTAAAATTATCATTACTTGTGTTTATGTAAAATTATTTTTAACATAAGTTAGATTGCAGTAAATGTATAAGTAAGATGGAAGGTCATAATATTCAGTTCAATATAGCTGTATTTACAAGTTTCATCACTCTTCATAACAACTATACAACTAAACGAATAGGCCTAGCCTTTTTCTGCCATAAGAAAACTTTTTCATCTCTCACTACTGTTACCCCACACTCTGTAACTCGGCTGCATCACTCGGCTGAACTCACTACTGAGATAATACACTATTTAAAATACAGTAATAAAAAAAATCAATTATAATAATTTCAAATACAAAGAGAGCTATATACTAAAATTGACGCATGATTTCAACAGCAGTGAAAGAGGTCGACAAGAATATAGAGAAGAGATTGCAAACACGAATAATCCAAGTTTTTTTGCGATGATATTTGTAAGCCCGACTTTCAACCTGAACATTGAAAGGTTTGACAGGTAGCAGATACGATAAAATCCATCAATATTCAAATTAATAACAAAATCAACAATATCTGAACGACATTCAATCTTCAATAAATATGCCACCAAAAATACACTGAAAACCCATGGACAGCGAATGAACTGAAATGGCCACATCAAACCTCCGCCATTCTGTCATTCACATACGTGGGACGAGTGGGCAACAACAATCGAATCTTGTCGTTGTCAGTCGATGAATCGAATCGATGTGTCGCATCAACGAGCCGTGATGCCGGTCTGACAATCGATTTGAATCTCGATAACATCGCTATCGATTGCTATCATTCGAATACGATATTAGGCACGCGGCCAAAAATGCAACCCCCTGAGAGGGGCGTGGAGAGGAAACATTTCGGAAGGGATGCAACGACTGAAATTCGACATGCGAACAGTGGACAGGAAATCATTTATGATGTGCCGTTACACGTGTTGAGAGATAACAGCTAATTCGACGGACCATAAATTTTGGGTGGCCGGTAATAAGTTGCTGATAATGCCAGTGCAATTTCCAGTGTAATTGAATTGTACGCGCCAAATAAATTGCTCGGATAATTTATTCGGCGGCGTGGGAAAATAAAAATTGGACGACACTCGGCGAGCTGTTAATGTGTCCGCGCTAATTGATCGGCTAATTTGCAGCGCTGTACAATGTGACGCCAGTCAATGTATTTAAATTCAACATCAACAGAACGCTGATGGGGTTTGCAATTGGATGGAAGTGAAGAATAGATAAATACTGCTATGTGAATTGTTGTTAAATTATTTACGGTTAATGGTCAAAGTCATTACTATTCAATTCATTCGTGTTTTTCAAGAACTAATCAACTGTTTTAAAGATCGTCAACGAAGAACTTATGCACATTAAAATAACTTTATCATTATTTTTATAATAATTTTTCAATCATTATTCTATTATCATTGTTTTATATGCACATGATAATTATTGATCATTATTGATCATTATTATGAACCAATAAAATTATTCAGTCAACAATAAAGTCAGTTAATAATATTTATAATCAAAATGAAATATTTAGTAACGAATATACTTACCAGAGGGATTCTTGTGTGAACAGGTACTCTACTAAACAGCAAAATGATGAAAAATATTTTTGAAGCATTGTAATAATTTATTTTTCATACTGGTTTCCAAAAATATTTTTGTTAGATTCTACGAGTAACACTATGTTCAAGCCTCAGGAGTTATGACATCAAAAATAGAATCATTCCGAATCAGATCAAAAAATTTCGATATAGATGGTTTTTAATTTGAATTGGGTAGAGTGGATAAGCTATCTGCCAACTCTTTTTGATAAAATCTTAAATTTTTCCAAAATTCCTGTATAATTGATTCAAAATCTCGTGGAATAATAGAGGCATTCCTTGGAATTCTTTTATGAAACCAGCATTTTTTTATAATTCAGGAATGTTAGAAAATATACATATTTCAGCTAATTTAGAACCTACTTCATCCATAAAACCGAGAAATATATAGTGAGATAGAATTTGAAGAAGAAATATCGGCATAAATCCTATAACCTCGATTCCAGAAAGTTCTCTTTGGATATCGTCTCAACCTGCCACTCATAACCCTATTCAAATGAAGTCCTTAATTCTGAATTTGTCCCCAACAAAGAGCATTTACTAAAGAAGACAACCACAATAGAACAGATTGAACAGGATGGTTTTTCAAACAATGTGGTCCCATTATCAGGTCACGTTTTAGTCATAAGGGGTTCCAAATCGATCAGAGGTTCCGGTCTATGGGGATTTACGGTTGAATTATTCTTTAGTAAAACATCAGCTAATGCAGAAACCTTATCAGATGATGATCGGAAGGCATACGTCACTGAATAGAGCAGCAATGGTGGATAGGTCATAACCAGTACCAGGAGGAGGAGGAAGAGGAGGAGGAGATGGTGGAGAACGGACCAACCCCTTCACATCTAACAAAACGTTTATCGTGATTTAGGTCACAAAACATCGCTTCCAACTCACCGCATTACGCCTGATTAGATTTTTGTTTGTTTTCCAGGAGCACAGACAAAACTTCAACCCCGTTGATCACCCAAAATATTCGTTTTTCTGTTTTTTCCACGGATGAGCGGAATTTTTTCTCAACTTTCCAACTGTTCTCCCACCCCGTTTCACAGTTGACTTGACCTGTTGGCTCCCAATTATCAATTCCACCCTATGTATAGTTAGTTTTAAAAAAAGAGTTGCCTTGAAAAAGGCGAAAATAACTCGGAAATATTTTCGGATCAGAATTCCTGCAAAAGAGAACGAAATAGTCGCCTATTAACATTGTATAAAGCACGATATTCTATAAAAAAACCTCTCACAACCTTTTTCAACAATGCTCCGGTGATCACGGTTTAGGACTGGAGGAAGCTATAAACGAGTACACTTCAATAATAGATGCCTCTTCATGAAGTGATTGATTTGTGATACACACAATTTTTACTTTCCTTGCCCTACTACCATAGGTAAGGAAAGTATTGCTTTCCAAAAAAAATTAAGGTACCCAAATTTCAAGTTTTCTATACGTTTCAAGGTCCCCTGAGTCCAAAAACATGATTTTTGGGTATTGGTCTGTGTGTGTGTATGTGTGTGTGTGTGTATGTGTGTGTGTATGTCTGTGAACACGATAACTCCATTCCTAATTAACCGATCGACTTGAAATTTTAAACTTAAGGTCCCTATACCATGAGGACCCGACAATAAGAAACTCAATAAAATTCAATTCAAGATGGCGGAAAAAATGGCGGATAATTACTAAAAAACCATGTTTTTCACGTTTTTCTCGAAAATGGCTCTAACGATTTTCTTCAAATTTATATCATGAATAGCTATTTATAAGCCCTATCAACTAGCATAAGTCTCATTTCTGGGAAAATTTCAGGAGCTCCGTAATATTCTTGAGAAAAATGGCGGAAAATGACTTAAAAACCATGTTTTTCACGGTTTTCTCGAAAACGGCTCCAACAATTTTCTTCAAATTTATACCATGGATAGCTATTTTTAAGCCCTATCAACTGGCATAAGTTTCATTTCTGGGAAAATTTCAGGAGCTCCGTAATATTCTTGAGAAAAATGGCGGATAATGACTAAAAATCCATGTTTTTCACCGTTTTCTCGAAAACTGCTCTAACGATTTACTTCAAATTCATACCATGGATAGATATTCATAAGCACTATCAACTGGCATGAGTCTCATTCCTGGGAAAATTCCATGAGCTCCGTAATATTCTTGAGAAAAATGGCGGATAATGACCAAAAACCAGGTTTTTCACGGTTTTCTCGAAAACGGCTCTAACGATTTTCTTCAAATTCAAGCCATGGGTCCTATCAAATGACATGAGTTTTTTCAATACCTACTATTACTTCAGGCCCCACAACTAATTAATGACGTCATAACATGTAGATCGATTCTTCCTAGATCATAGTAGTTTCTACTAGCTTATCAATGTAACTTTTGTTAATGTATCGATTTTTTATTGGATGGAATGCTATCTAAATTTCAGATTAAAGACACTTGTATTTTAATAAATAGGAATTTTATTGAAATAAAAACATTTTATTCCACAAATGCAATAATTTATCCATACTTTCAGCTTGATAGACATAGGCCTACTCGATTCAGTGATAAAGCTATTGATAAATTCATCTCAACCAAAAATACTTAATAATATCTTGTATCAGAGTCGAAGTAGAGGTAAATCAAAGGTAAACCAAATTTTATGTAACTCTTTTTTAGGAAAGAGGCTCCCACAAACTTGATCACAATAAATCTGTGGTAGGCCTACAAAGAAACCTATCAGGAGAATGTTTTTCAGTTAGGTAAAACCTTTAATATTAGGATGTTATGGACAGTTCCAACAATTTGCATTTACTTTTTTATTTATTAGTTCAAAAGTTCTTTCACACACTTTATTCACACTGTTCTTCCACACTCTAATTACACTGTCATTTCACATTTTATTTACACTGTTCTTTCACACTTTAATTAAATTTTCCACTCACACTTTATTTACACTGTTCTTCTACACTTCATGTAAACCGTTGTTTTGTAGAATTGAAGTTCTTTCTTCTTATCGCTCGTATCCATTCTCGTTTCAAAGTTTCATCTTTCGAAAAAGAAAATACCGTACGAATCGAAACTTTTGGAGTCTTGTTATAATTCCCGCAAAATTAGGTACACAACAGTATCCCATGATTTAAAACCCCAAATTCATTATTACTTTTCACAAACGAATATTAGAAGAATGATAAACAAACCATATTCATTGAAATGGAAGACCGTGAAAATTGAATTTGTAATTCCAATTTTGTTGATTACCATATCAGATGTGATAACAAGCATCAGCGCCCTTATTTCGCTTGCTTACCGCCAGTAGATCATCGATGATCTACATGTGATGACGTCATAGTTTATTAGAGATCAGTTGTGAGGCCTGAAGTAATAGTAGGTATTGGTTTTTTCCTTGGAAAATTGCAGGAGCTCCGTAATATTCTTGAGAAAAATGGCGGATAATTACTAAAAAACCATGTTTTTCACGATTTTTTCAAAATAACTTGACCGATTTTTTTCAAATTCATACTCTGTATAGTTATTTATCAGCTCTATTAACTGGCATGAGTCTCCTTTCTAGGAAATCCTTGAGAAATGGACTTTGTAACCTCCTTCTCGTGCATGAGGTAGGTAGGTAGAGCAGTTCATAAAAAGAACACATAGTCGAGATATTTCATCTGTAGAACAGCTGTTTTGACGACTTTAAAAAAATGACGACTAAAAAAATCATTGAATTTCACAATTTACACAAAGGAAAAAGTACTCTGAGAACAATTATATATACACATATACAAAAGTCTGATCGTAGTTTCGAATATGAGCAAGGAAAGTTGTGTGAGTGTACCACACCAGATTTTTTCATATGATCTATGTTAAAAATTTATAGTCTATAAAATTTCCAATTTTGGATCTTCTCTCGAATCATATCCATTAGCACGCATGTCAGTACTGTAGCACAGTAGGTATGTTGCGTTGCACTCAATTACGCCAAAGCATTTATATACGTATAGTTAAAAGCATCACAGTTTTTCAACAAATCAATACTTAGCTTTGCACCTCGTGTTTTGAGTTTCTGATTTATAAGAGTTGATTCTCGAATGTTTGCAGAAGGGATGATTCATGAGGATTTTGGAAGGTGAATAGCTCAAAAAATTGAAATATTTTGAATTCGAAATAATATATGCGACGGTACTGGAAAAAGTAAAAGAATACTACACTTTTTTCCAATCAGAATACCTAACCAATCATACCAGATATCAATGTTATTACTATTTTAATTATAATTCCCATTTTCTTTGGTGCTATTCAATCTCCCCAATCCTCACAACAGATTAGGAATGGTATTATTCATCATTATAAAAAAAATACCTAACCGTATCATGCCGAGACATCAAGAGACCCAAAGATATTTAACTTGAACTCACCTGTAAAAAAACGAAAAGTTTTTATTAAATTTATGAATCAATATGTTTGTCATTCGAATACATAAATTTGTTCCTTTTTTTACGAAATTTTCACAGTAATGTGGAAGGAAGAAACGGGCACAGAGGAGATATAAATAAAAATATTAATCTAAGTATCACAAGTAATCACTTGATAATGGCATCATATAGCCGAAACATGTTGTGACTAAATAATTTAAAAAAAGTACTTGAATTTCTATTTCCATTTATATTTAAAAGTGGCCCTAAAGGAAAAAGACTACAGAGGAGAGAGAGTATCGTGTACCAAATAAATAAATCCTGTATTGTCATTCAAAAATTACTCTCACGAGTTTCCTATCACTTACATTCTGGAACAGCCAATAACCAGGTACAAAGATCAATAATGTCGTACTTTTCCCACCTACACGTGTCAAAATATGCGAGGGTTGACGAAAGAGTCCCCGAACTGCTGGGAATGGAGTTATTATTCAAGGAATAGCCTCGGCTTGGCGTCGGTTGCTGGGGGACCCACTGGGTGGTTGGGGGGGGGATGTTGGAGGTGGTTATACCCCCTCCCACCACAAAGGGTGTCGGTAGCTTATGCATATTTGCGGTACTTCGCACACTACATTATCTAAACACTGGTCTACCTAGAGGATGATCCAAAATGTGATTTTGCAGCCCCATAACCGTATCGTGTTCGAAACTCACTCCTTTATCAAACAATCGCCGATTTTCATTTGCATACTTCGCTCCACAAATAAACTATCAGCCATTCTACCATGCTTGCGGACCCTTTTTATGTTTCCGAGCTGGGAATTGGAACCCAACGATCCTCCCTGCTCAATGTATTCGTTAACGAAGCTTGAGTACCATTTGCAATCAAAATTAATAAAACTTTGAAGTCGCTGCGATTCACTTTGAAGTACATTATTATTATTTAGCGTAAGGCAGACACACAAAAAATATATAGCTCATGAGTCTCAAATGCCTAGACACTATACACTGTATATTTCCAAATTCTTTGAGATGTTGTGTACTTTTCGGTTAGGAGAACATAAGTTTGTCTGACCACCATTATTTGCTAGTCCATTTAGCGTTACCCAATGTGCACCATGGAGGCGAACTAGCATTACACATTTTTAATTAAAGAGTAATTTTGATGTACATTTCTAAGAACTTGGAAAATTCCAATTGATACCACTTCAGATAAACCATATTATTAATGTATAAACGCAGGACTAATAGGCATCGTTCCTAACTTTTATCACGTATTTCGCGTACTACTACTATAATACAGTAGTATACTCTAGAAGGAAACGACGTTTCATAAAATTATAAGATATCGGAGATCTATCTATTATTATCAGGTCTTAAGTGGTTTTCGGTTTCGCTGATGCCGTAACTGTATCACATAAATAATCCACTAATTTTATTGCACTAATTCGTCGTATGCAATCATAAAAGTAAGTTTTTTAATTTAGGACATAATAGGCATCGTTCCTAACTTTCATCACATATTTCACGAATTTCAAATTTCCTTAACACCTGTCAATTAAATAATACGTCGTAGGGGACGTCACAAGTTTATTGCATTAAATTGGAATGCTTAATTACATTCCTTGTCCATTATCTGATCACTTCATAAAGACTATAATCACAATCAAAAGTGATTCGTTCAAAAACGAATAATCATCCAGAAACTATATGAATTTTCTTTAACAACAGTAGAATTTGATGAACTCCTAATTTCAACATACTTTCGTTAAATCGAACTTCTCTCAACTATATAGAATCATTAAAAACAATATACTCCACTACAATAATCCATTCCATTTGATGTAAGAGAAGTTTGTTTGGCCAAAATGTTGAAACTTCTAAGACCTCTGGAAAAACGCAGTCAAAGCATTGCTGAGGTTTCGAAAAAGGATGGTCAGAAAACTGAAAAAAATCTCCTGTCTCACCCTGAAAAGGTTGGCTGGTTTTACAGGCTGCTAATGGTATGAGATGGGTTGCGGTGGGGATCGTTTAATGTATGGATTCTTCACTAGGAATTAAATTCGAAGAGGGCGTGAGCTAAGCTGTTCAGAACAAAAGGCCCCTTCCATTCGAGAGCGAGCAAGAGACTCCCAAGTTTTTCACATTGCAGCGTGGATTCTGTGAGCGTAACGCGGCGCTGGAATTTCAGTGACGCATCTTCTACTTGACAAACCCATTCTATCTAACCAGTAACCAAGAACGCACATACGTTCACAGCTCAAAGAAATTCTTATAATGCAGCTCGCAAAATGATCATAAAGAAGATTACGGCTTGATAGTATGTGACTAGTTGACCGTCATTTCATCCCAGAATTGGAGTGTAATCCATGATAGAAATGTGATAAACTTTGAGTTTGATACAACTTTAATCGAATGTGAGCTACTTGGAGATAAAAGTTAAGATCTGGATTATTTATCTGCCTTTTCAATATTTTGATGGTTGTAACGTATATGCTTAAAAATCTTGAGACTTTTTTGATCCACTAGCTACTGCCTAAAAATGTGTCTTAGTATGAAGTAATTATTGAAAGTATGTAGTCGCAGTATGTAGTCTTTGTAAAATTGTCTTGTTATATCTTGTTTTGTCCAATGACTTATTGCTTTAAGATCATCTCTCGAATTGATGAGAGTTCTGATTTATTAGTGTGTTATCATTATCATTCTACCATCCTGAGGCTGGAATAGTAGCATTTCATGCCATTTGAAATAATAAAAAAGCATAATTTATCATTTCTTAAAGATTTTTTTCAATTCAAAACTTTTTTAAACTAAAAGGTTCTTATAGCTTTTGGTGATATTGTTAGACTTGTAGTTGTAGGTAAGGATTTCTTACACAATGTTTGATAATTCTATTACAATATTTATTGCAGTATCAACATTGAAAGAGTAATTGAAAGAGGGGAGATTACCATAGATTCCACACTAGAAGGTCATTTATCGCAGATAATTTGACTAACAAGATAACTTGAGCCCCATCACTCTACAGAAGAGTTCAATTTGATATTGAATAAGAACTAAGTTGCATCTTCAATATGTTGCATCTATGGGTAGAAGATTAAAATCATCTCTGCTGAAAAAGCGCAGTATTTGACTTGTTTTCGAGTTTTACATGTTTACGACTGAAGCCAGAGCATACGGCGATAAATAAACAGTACTGGGAAAAGTTATGGCTTGATGTGCGAAAAAATCATTTATTAGGAATCTGTTGTCGAATATGTACGGGTGTATGAAAAATTGCTTCATTTTTTGTCGTGTCAGATAACTTCACCACTCCAGCTCTAGGAGTAGGTTTTTTCTCAGTATTTCAAGCCTCTATCATCTACTAATCACTTTCAAATACTACACCAACTTCTAGCCAGAGTCAATGGTGATCACTTCAATTGCTGTATTCCACTGAGATGCTCATTCAAATCGCAACCATATTTATGATTGATTTATATTTTGATTTAAAATATTGAATAGGAAAATGAAATTGCTATAGTCTACTTCAACCCAAAAACCATGTGTATTCGCTACCAATGCCATTAAAAATATATTATTGAAAATAAAATACATTAACATTTATATATTTTACTTAAGTGCAGTAGCATATACTCATTTATTTTTTGTAAAGTTTTTGTATTTTGTTTTTTTGGCAAATTTATTATTCATTATTCATTAAAAAAAATCAACCGACCAGGCCTCTCTATGAAACTCGATTGCAGCCTTCTTTGACATGTACGCTTGTACATTTTGCGAGAGCCCTTCAAGTTGGGGACAAAGCGGATAAAAAATAATATAATACAAAATCTTTTCACTTGTACAGATTCACCACCTTCATCCGCCACTGGTAATCAACCTAATGATTCTTGTGTCAAAGCTCTAAACCCTTTCTCCTCCACCCCTACCACACCACACGTTTTATATAATCACGTGTATGTGTGTCTGTGTGTGCGTGGGTACATGAGCATCAGGGGCTTTCCCACTTTCCCACAGGATTTTCTCTTTGTTTTTAATTGAATTTTGGGCAAAGGTAGAATAGATTGAGGATAAAGGCTACAGTACTCAAGGGGATGTCGGGTGAGGTGAGGGAGCGCGGGAGGGGTCTTCGGCCGGCGGCTTTGAGAGGAGTGATGAGAGGGGTAGGGTGGGGTTCCGATGGGCAGGTACGGAAGGATCCCAAGGGGGTCAAAACAGGACATGCAGAAGAGCTTATCTTTGATCCTTTTCGATAGCAACCACTTCGACTAGGACTGCTCCGATCGCTTCCTCCTTATCATCCTACTCCTCTTCCTTCTCATCTTCTCCTCCTTTCTAGTCTACTCCTTCTTCTTCTCTTCTCCTCATCCACATTCACTCTTTTTTCTCCACATATTTTTCATCCTATTCCTTTTCTTCTTCGTCTTTTCTTCGTCCTTTCCATAACCACTCCTTTCTATTATTCTTCTCCTACTCCTTCTTATGCTTTCCCTCTCCTCCTTCATCATTCCCTCCTCGCTTTCTCTTCTTCCTTCTCCAACACCTTCTACTAATTTGACTTCACCTTTTTCTTCTTATTTTCCTTCTTCGTCTTCCCCGTCATATCCTTCCCCTTCTCTTTCTCCATCTGCGTCTCTTCTTTCTTCTTTTCAATCTTCTTTACTCTGAGAATTTTCTATTTCTATTCCTTCTTGATCGTCCTCTCATTTGCCGTTTCTTGATTTTTTCTTCTTTCACTATTCGTCTTCATCACCTCTTTCTTTTCTTCTTCTCACTATGCCATTCATGTCTTCCTTTTTCTCTTCTTTTTTCGTCTTTTCTCATTTCTTCTTCTTAACATCAACTTTAATTTATCTTCGTTTTCTCTCCTTCTACATCTTTTTCGTCTTCAATTCCTTTTTGTCTTCCTCCTTTTCCATTGTATCATTCGTCATTATCTTCGACTTCGTTTCCCTTCTCCATGTTTTCCTTAATAGCTAATTTTCCTTCTCCTTCTTCTCCACCTCAGTCATTCTTGTTCTTTTTCTTCTGCTTCCCTTCTTCCCCTACTCCTCCATCCTTCTTCTTCATTTTCTTCTTCCACTTTATCACAAGGGTGGCCCCGCATCCATAGTCTAGCATCAACTTGCCAATATTAAATTTCGCCCGAAGCCTCAAAGTCCGATTTCCTTCCTCAAACCGCCGTGTGAGTGTGAGTGTGAGTGGCGAATGAGCAGTGAGCTACAACAGATCAGCCTAATCGGTATTTGAATGGTATCACAGCACAAATTCCCTCCTGACGTTTGTAGATCAATTACACAAGAAATCAGATACAACAAATACCGTATGAGTAAAGCTGAATTCTCTAGTGACTCTAGGAAAATGAAAAAAGGAACCTATTACAAGTAGTAGATAGATTGGATTCGATAGTATTTAGTTTTCGAATTTTGTTAAATAAGTCCAAATGAAAAGGTTATGTTTCGTCTACAATTACAAACATAAATATCCTTGATTTAAAAAAAAAATATTAAAATAATATAAGATTTAATTGAAAGTGGAACACATACAGCTGAAACTGTAATTTCTCAAGTATCAACAAATATTTGTTAATTATTATTGTTATTTATCATTACTTCAATTATCTCAGAATATCAATTATTAATTCATAATCAATTTTGGTTCTGAAGAATGTCCCTTCATACCTGGCAATCAATAGTTAATACTTCATAAATATAATGTATCATCAACCTGTTGACCTCCATTGAATTTTAATATAAGTACAAAATACTCTTCAGCATTTGGCCTAAGAAATGTCGAGAATTTAGTACGGGTATAATAGTATTATCATCTGAATTTATCTCTGTTTTAATTTGAGAGTATTCAAATAACGCACAGTAGTATTCAAATAATTAGTTTGACTAAAAATAAAACACAACAGCAAACACAAATAATGTGTAAACATAGCAGGTTGTTATTATTATTAATGATATTGACCAAAAATAAATATGAGATCATTAACTTGATAACTGGATTCGAATTAACATTCTAAGGCTATAACAATCGTAAATAGCATCCATGAGTCAATATAGCCAACACAGTTTCGTCTAATCTAGACTCTGAACAAACACAAACATATCACTTATAAATAGGATACCTATCATAAATGAAAAAAAATTTGTTCTTATTAATTGCATCATGATTAAATTTTATGTAGATTTAATGTTTTTACTATCAATTTCATAAAAAGTAAAGTTCTTCTTCAGTTCGTCCTGCATGTTCAGTCAATAATAATAATAATAATAATAATAATAATAATAATAATAATATGACAGTATAATTGATAGTATACATGATCATCAATTTTCAAACGAGGAATTCATGCTCCAGCTTTATTTTGTGCGAATCAGAAACACAAGCCTCATTAAAGATTGATTCCTTATACAGACTTCTTTGTATCCCTTATTTGTGGATCAAGCAGTAATCAAGTAAAGGGATTCGTATAGAGTTCAAAATTTTAGATTTTGAAAAAGAGAAAATATGTAGAGATTTAGTTATGAATAAACGTTGAAGTAGCGGCGTGTAGCAAGCAAGTGTAAAAACATTTCGATGGGACCAGTAATTTCGAAGACTACCACCCACTCCTTGAAACAAACCAGAATATGCTCTTCACAGCAAACCACACCTACGCCATATTCAGCAGAACAATCTGGTTTGCATGTTTAGGAATAGATCTTTGATCATTGCTTATTTTCGCAGATAATAATCAAAGGCATTCGTTCAAGTACACCTACATACTTCGCACACGTCTCTTGCTAATATTCTGAACCGATATTATCTTGAGAAACCAGTTCTAAACAACCCGACATATGTACTACAATTTATTATAATATAGCTCTTCAGAGTACAGTCTCCTCAAGCAACATCTGCATACGTGAAAAGTTGGCCAGGACAAGAAGTGTCTGTATTTGAATTGTACTCGTATCTCCGAGGAATTTAGGAAATTTTATGAATTTTCTCAAACTTCACGATATTAAAAACATCATTGAATTTTATCGATTAATGAATCAATTGATAAATTATCTCGAAATAAATATTATTAGTTTCGCTATCGAATTAAGTCTGCTGGTATAGCTAAAACCTACCGTGATCATTTTATTTATTATACATTGATAAATACAATATCATTCTCAACTATGAATGATTGGGAAAGGAACAACAGACCTAAAGCCCAAAACGGTTCCTTTTCCAAATTTGGATAGAAATTACCCAAAAATAAGTTATGTTTATCACTTCATAAGTTTTGTCCAAATTTGAGTCCAACATATATCTAAACTAGGAGTTTAGAATTTAGAAGAGTTGAAAACCAAATTAGAAAATATATATTTCACTATAAACCATCACTGATAACTGGAAATAGGCCTACTGTATTAAATTATTAAAAAAATTACACATTTTATTTGAATTTTAGACTCATTCGAGCTACTGGAGTTGAATGCAATCAGAAACTAGAGACTAAACTATGAAAAATGAAGTACCCTTGAAATGAACGAGGAAATGTTTTGAAAAATACTACATATACATTCAATATGGCAGGGTAAAATTAATGATGTTTCATATGGATGCAAACTGCAATCAAAGCGCATGAAATGTGAATTCGTGATAATATTCAGGAATGGATTGAGCAACGTTATTATATCACCTTTGAAGGATGTTATTACATCAACATCTAAGACTACTGATGATGATGATGATGATATGGTGCCGACTATTAATACCCACTACAAAGCACAAATAGCACATACTGTAGTATTTCTTCAAAGTTAGCTAGGTGTTTTCCTCTCACAATAACAGCCAAGATTAAGGGCTGGAAATGGATAAATCTGGCATGAGCTGGCTTGTTGCCTCAGTTTCTGGTGTGGTTTCCTTTGTAATACAGGTGGTGAACGTGAGCGCAAATAACCTGCTCTGATTAAGCTTTTGACAAACCAACACAGAGCTTTAATGAATGACGCATTCACGCCACACGGCTTTTATATGACATGGCGCTCTGCCCTCTGTGCCCAAGCGTTGCATGTTAGCGGCGTGTAAATCGATGAGGTTGAGAGGTCAAGGAGCTACTTATCGCAAAGAGAGATGACTGACTATTTGGTAACGAATTGGTCACAAAGTTGATCTGATGATGTAATGGGTTACCATTTGTGTGGTGGTAATGATGTGAGGAACGTAACGGGAATCGAACCCATAACCGATAGCAGACTAAAGTGAGAACTTTTAAATTTGTAGATGTAAAATTAAATAAATAAATAACATGTAAATTTTAAGCAATTTGTGTAATTGATCGATTTTCACTGAGGCTTGTTTTGGCATACAGCTGTAATTCTTTATTATGTTGTGATCTGTTGTGATTATGTTGTGAACCTTTTATATGTTGTGATTTTCCTATTGATGGAGTGATCCGTGGTCTAGTGGATAGAGTGCTTGCGTAGCAGCATAGAGATCCCGGGTTCAAACCCTCTCATTACCAAAAGTAACCAGATCACTCCCGTGTTATCGGATGGGCACGTTAACTGTCGGTCCCGATTGAACTATGACAGTCGTAAGGCCCATTGACGGCTTAAATTATATATTCAGGCGGTGGGACCTTTCCGCAAGGGACTCCCCACCAACAAAAGCCATACGAATTTACTTTTTTTTCTATTGATGTCATAAATAAAAACATATATAAATAGATAATACAAGACTTCACAATTGAAATGAATATAAAAAGTAGCAATATTTAAAATAACGAGGCTATACGATGAATAATCTATCTCTCTCATAAACCAATCAAATTTCACAAGAGGTTATTATTTTTTTCTATATTGTATTCTCATTCCCTTTATTAGTATTATTATCATCATCATTATTGCTACACAGTAAAGCTTGAATTGAAGCCAGTTGGTTGGCGATATTTCCAGGAACTAATAAGACATGATTCAACAGAGAAAAATGAAAGTTTTATTTGTTTCGTGAACGGGAAACTACTGCTTTTTTCCCTGCCGAAAACAAACATCGTGAGGACATCATTCCAATAATTCATTGCTCATGACCTAAAGGAAGGACCCAAACGGAAAGTTTGAAAAAATTCATTGTAAGAGTAAAATTAAAAGTTTAACAGCATGAAATTTAAAATCAGCAAGCCTTTGAAACTACATGTGGAAAATATTATTCATTTTAATTAGTTTCTATAAGTTTTATTTTTTCAGTTTATATTATGTTTTTTCTTATTTTCCCAACTGGCACGATTCAGCTCCAATCAAGAACAGGTAGCCTTGCTGTGCTGAATATCAGATTGTTCACCAATCACAAGCTTGGATATCCCGAAGGAAGTCATTTAAGAAATTGAATATACAGAGTGTTTACGAACTCCCTATCAATACTCTAGGGCATTGTTCCTGGGTAAAAAACATATTATCTAAATATCAAATTTAAATTGTCTGCAAGTCTTCAGTTACTCACACAGCGGTCATTTTGCTTTTTTCACTTATTATTTTTTTACTAAATAATGGTTGAACATACGTAATTGGAACGTTGCACGATCATTTATAACAACCAGACAAAGCTGGATAAAAATTATGATAATTTTTCAAATTCATAAAACAAAATGGCAGCCATTTAAAATTTTGTTTCTCCAATAACTCAGAAACCGTTGGTTTTACAGAAACTTTACAAGAATAACTTTTTTTAGTAAATTTAATTACCTATCGATTGGTACTAGATTGGACCTATCATCAAGATTGGACCAATATTAACTGAGATATGGCAGCCTTAGTGATAGGTGACCACTGAAAGTTTGTTGCAGTGTAAACCAAGGCATGCTGATAGAGTCGCCTCAATGATGCAACAATCTCTATTTGCATTGCATGTTAATTGTAAACGATTTCAGTTCATTTCAAACAATAAAATAACGTTACATAACCCTCTGAAGGTGGGTCACCAACCACTAAAGCTACCATATCTCAGTTAATATTGGTCCAATCTTGAGAAATCTTATATGAATCAATAGGCAAGTAGATTTAATAAAAAAAGTTATTCTTGTAAAGTTTTTGTAAAATCAACAAATTCTGAGTTATTCAAGAAACAGCATTTTAAATGGCCGCCATTTTCTTTTATGAATTTGGAAAGTTATCATAATTTTTTTATAGCTTTGTCTAATTATTGTTATAAATGATCGTGCAAAAATTTCAATTTCGTATTTTCAACCATTATTTGGAAAAAATAATAAGTGAAAAAAGCAAAATGGCCGCTGTGTGAGTAACTGATGAAATCCGGAAAATTTAAATATGATACTTAGATACGTTTTTTACCCAGGAACAATGCCCTAGAGTATTGGTAGGCAGTTCGTAAACACTCTGTATAAAACAGGCCTATGTTAAATTAGAAGATCTGAAATTTAGAATGAAATAGGCAGGGATTCACAATAGGAAGAAGATAGTTTGATACCTTAAAGCAATAAAATTCAAATTCTCTGTGTATTCGTTAATCAACAAACGATGTAAACAAATTTATTGTACGATAGAAAATCCTTGAATATTTCAATGTTAACATTATTTAAAAATATCTTGCTGGATAATCATATTATTATAATTCATGATTTTCAGGAAGTTTTACATCAAAATTCAGCCACTCATGCTTTTTTATTTCAACATAAATTTTTGGTATAATGAAGCTCAACAACAAAGCCGAGTCGGATAGTAAAAGCCGACTGGAATTAAATTCATGGAATTGGCAATTCAGCTTCCATCAAACCCTGTAAAATTGAACGAGAATTGGATACTCCATAATCATAATTAATTTCCGGAATGTAGCTTGAAATACGCTTGTATTGGTAGGGTTCAAAATTTGCAATCAATAATTTCATAGAAGGCTGAGGATTGGTTGCTAATTAACAATAGTCTCCTTCATTTCACTGTAGTAAGTCTAAATCTCACTAATGAATGATCAAATTCGATTAATTGTTCTCAAACTAAAAATACTAACTATTAGTCTATTGATTAGACTAATTTTGTTAGTACAGGCTATGAGAATAATTTTGAGTGGTGGATTGCCCTCGTTTTTAAATTAGCTCCACACAATCATTTTATATTCCATAACAACACCGTATCACTGTGAATGTGAACCACAACGCAATTTACAGAGAGTATAGAATGTAATATTACAATTGAAATGAAATTTATAATGTAAATATTCCATTCTACTAGAATTTGAATTTACATTATCACATTTTTATTTAGAAAAAAACATTTTAGAATGTTATCTTCTCTTCTTCAACTACTTAATTATTTGATTGTTAGACAGCTTTCCATCTGTCCAGAGCTATACTTTTCAATGGCATGTAGCTCTGGATCCCTAGATTTTTGGTAGCTTGAACAATGTTATATAGAATGTAAATATTACAATCTATTGAACTAAATGAACCAAATGTGAAGAAATGAGTTACAGTACAATGACTTCAATGAAAAATGATACGTATTAAAGAAATAACGAGCAGTAGAACATATTGAACAATTACTATTAATATTTATTCATTTTTTTCATTTATAGATTCAGTATTAAGACTCTAGATTCATTTATATATTGAAAAACCGATTCCCTAGAAATATATTGATTCACGGTTCATTTAAATGATTGAGGGAGGACCAGCAACACAGCCCAAAACTGATTTCCTCCCTATGTTCAATTGGAAGATTATCAACAATATTACAGGAGATGAAATTTTACACTCAGATCTTACTGTATTACATGACTTCTAATTTTTTATGAAACAGGCTGTAGAGTCTCAATTTCACCAGACAACATCAATACAGCAACCACGAGGAAGATGTCAACAATTACTCCTTGTCTATTCAGTTGGCAAACTTGTACTCCTTCAACATCTTATCTTCAAAATGGCGGCCATTCTCCTCTGTCATCAGACGACAATCCACCTCTAGAAACCGCACTCGAGTTCAGCAGTGCGATTCGAGTACCTGTCTCGAAGGACTCGAGTACTCGGGGAAAAGAGCCTTTCACCACGCAATGAGAGTCGGCAATCCCAGCTCAGGCCTATTTCAACGCCAGCCGATTCCCGCGACAAACAAAATCACTTAAGCCTATTTTCATGGACGCATTCTGCTCGCTTTGTCTAAATGCATCTTCCGCTGTCACAGTAAACATCCGTGAAGTGAGAGCTCAACTTGAAAACGCTCTTCTCCTGCTTACAACGCAGAAAGTGAAGACAGGAATTTTCTAAATCAGTTCACTGGGTCATAGCTAGTTTACTGGTGAACTAGGGAATGAGGTTTGAACAATTTTCCAGGACATCCAAGTTATCTAAGAGAATAATGGAACAATGAAATGTTGTCTAGACATATCAGGAATTTATTGAAAATTTACAAACATTTTTCATCACCTATGGTGTCATCTTCTGACAACATTCCAGTGTTTCATTATGGATAGATATAACATATATCACATAATACTACAAATATCACATATCAGTCATATTGAAGAATTGAATGAATGGAAATTTTGGACATTTGAGCATACCATTTGATGATGATGAGTTCCTTCTAGAAAAATGAAATTGAAAAAAGTTGCCATTAAAAATAATTGGAAGTTTGAATTGAACATTTCGTTTTCTTCCCATTTGATGGTTAATGAATTCAACAATTTTCTACGTGCAATTCGACCATTCGCTTTCAATTCCAGCAGAATACTTTTCTCGCTCAATAATTTCAACTACAGTAGCCCTAGATTACAACAGGAGCTGAACACGGTATTGCCAAGTGCCAAGATCGGTGAACCTTCCCCTTGAGAATATTATCTACTTGTTAGGTTTCACTATCCCACTGTTGCAACCGTCTGCTTGCAGCTTTTGACGCTTCAGTCAAGCTTCAGCTGTGTTGAAACTGGGTCGATGAACTTCTCATTAAACATATTAACGGAGTTGGTCCGTTATCGAGCGTCTGTGTGAAGTCTGACATCCTCCCAAACCAGTCTCTATGCAAATGTCAATGGATTACAATCCATCCGTGAAGCTCATTGTGGCGCCCACCATTCATTGTGGCGACAAATATGCAAAAACAGTTACAACTACTATCAATTTCTATTATCCAATTGGAAAAAAATTTAAAACGGCACATAGAAACAAGGATTTCAAACAATTATTATAATGGAGAGGGTCTAATAATTATTGTGGGCCCATGTAAAAATTTGTTTGCTCTGGATGGAAGAAAGCAGTTACCAATTCTTTTCATTTGAGATTTCAATGATTAAATTATCAGATCTCATTGAAACAGGGTTTTTAGGAGCAAAGGAATTTCATTAGAGGGATTTATTTTAGTTCATACGTCGATCTTTCCTGTTCAACAACATTTATCAGGCATGATCCGTAAAATGTCCTTCCAATGAAAATTGAATACAGAAATATTGCAATTGATAACACAATTTTCATAAATCGAAGAGATTCTCGCTAACGTGACAAGAAACAAACATAATACTGTAAATTGAAAATTCATACACAAAATCGTCAAGCTCATGATACAATGAGACAAGAGACAAACATTTAAATTCATAGTATGTTTACAAAAAAAAAATGGACCAGTGGATGATGATTAAATAAATTCAATAATATTTTTCGTACAATATGATCCAAATTTGAGGAAATGAAAACGTCCTCCACCATAAGCAGATAGTAGCAAGTTAACATTCTATTCAATAATAAGCATTTACAGAGCAATTCCAACTTCCAAGCCACAGAATTTGTCAAACATTTCAATTACATGTCAACTGAACGTTACTGGAACATCTCAAGGCATTTGTCTATTGTTTGATAAACAACTAAAGCAGCTAACTGCAATCTCACTTATCATCTTGTATGAATTGCTTCTCAATAATACCAAAACATTCAAATCAAGCCAGAGTGTTGGGAGAACAATTTCCATCAGTGTTGAAAACAATGAGTTTTGTAAGGGTGGGGGGTTTGCGACCGAAACCATGTCGAACAGAACAGAGATCTTCGAGAAGTGATTATGTCGCCATAGAATGTCTCCCAAACTTATAAACGCTCACTATATCTGTACATTCTTGTACCAAACTGCAACCCACGTCTCAATTGAGGCTTCAGTACAACTATATAATCGAAACAATTGAGAGCTTGGGAATTGCAGACAATTTAATGCTACAAAGGGATACTGGAGAGAGTGAGAGAGAGTTAGAAAGTGAGGAGGAGGAGGAATAAGTGAGAAAGTGAGGAGGAGTAAGTGAGAGAGTTGGCGAGAGAATTTACTCAGTGAGGTAAGACTGTGTTCCATGCAAACTTTCAAGGTTGCATTCAATGGATTAGCAACTTGCCGACTGAACTTCCAACAGATTATCTCGGGACTAGCAGTAACCATAAACATTTGGTACAACGCAGATTTTAGATACGACAAGACTTGTTCCTAGTTTCTACTCGTTGTTGCTGAACTAGTATTTATACCACAGTGAAATACGTAAACGTGGTTAAGCGTTCGCACATCAACAGATTCAGTTGACAAATTAACTAACAAAGTACATGCATTTTTGTTTGCATCGACAATGATAACTTATCATCTAAGCTGGTGTATTTATAATCTATAATTAAAAGAAATAACTGGCTTATGCACGTACGGGATAGGAAAATTATGTTTGAAGCATCATCACGTCTAAACTACTGGACTGATTAACTTGAAATTTTGCATATTGATTCTTAATTAACAGAGGATTGTTATAGGCCTATTTTCAATTCTTCAAGATTTCATTTTGTCAAGTTTTAAAATGGACCCTTGCTGAGCACGGGTTTCCTGCTAGTATTAAAAACTTATGCATTTTTCAAATGTTTGAAAGGTGATTTTACTTTCAATTTTTTTATGTTTGTTTACCAGACACACTTAGATACTGGGTCAACATCTCTGTGAATACATTTCAAGTATTTTTGGTAAATAAATTTGAATATAATATATGACGCTATTGGACCTCTCGGATGTGGATCACAGTGAAGATTGCAAGATTCAAAATTTTTCCAATACTAGACAAATACAATATAAACTGCATACACTATTTACTTCTCATACAGTAAAAATAAATAGTAAGACATGGATAATGTCAATGCTAATATTACAATCAATTGACTATCATCTCATTGGCAGAAGAAAAAATATAAATATAAGGAATATGAGGAATTAGAAATATTTTTAAGCATATTAAAAATTCACATTAACGAACCTCAGCAGTACAGAAGGAATGCACCGATGTCTCTGTTGGCAGAATATTATCATGATGATATTACATTCACACCCACCTGAAACAAGAATACAAGCATGTTATTCACAATAATAGATTTAATAATCACAGAACTGATCAAATTGGATAATGTTAAATCTCAGCAGACTATGTATATGTCCATAGATTTTGAAAGCTCATCATGTTCGTTCAGAATTTCGAGTATCTTCACAATTCACGGACAATAGTGCAAAACCTAAGGTTTCAAATTTTCAAGTATTGGTAGGGTTACAAAATTACAACTAAACGTCACTAGTTTAATCGTTGAAAAGTTTCTATTCATAATATTATCCGAAAATCTACCAGAAGAAGTTGAACTGGAATACTCCTGGAATTTAATAGTGTAGTGGGGACGTCGCAACAAAACAATAAACGATTCACATCAACCGTAAGATAATATTATATTAATAGAGTTTATTTGTAATGCTAATCAATTATTTATTAATTATTCGAGCGATTTATTCAGACTGCAGTAATGAGGAACAGTGATTTCAGCTGAACGTGAGCTGGGACCAAGAATAGAGTATAATTATATAGTGAAGCTATATACCATCCCTGGGTTGGGTCTGGGAGTGTAGATTTACAGTTTACAGTATATCAGTACCATAGTTTCTACATTACGGTAGTGTTTTTACATGGAATAACGGACTCTCAAATATTGAATATTTTCAAATAAATACTCTCAAATTGAATGGAATATTGACTATAGTGAATAGCTATATACCATCCTTGGGCTGGGACTGGGAGAGTGTACAACTCTCCTAACTAACTAGTTAAAATTATATATCAACGAGGTTCAATCCATTTACAACCAGAGATTGTAGAATGTAACATCCTATTATATCAAGCAAGCAATTTCTGTATATCTGTATATATTTTTATATTCAGTTATTCATGGTTATTTATTTCCAAAAGGATCTCGAAAACGGCTCTAACGATTTTCACGAAATTTGGAACATAGTTGGTTTATGATATAAAATTCGATTGCACTAGGTCTCATCCCTGGGAAAACTCGTTGAACGACATTAAAAGGATAATTCATCCTTGGAATAACAGCTGAGACTTTCGTCGTCTGTAGATGATAAAAAAGTGAGTGGGCGAGTGCGTCTGTGAAAAATCAAAATATCTCATCCCCGAAATTCATAAACTGACGTATAGCCAGCTGTAAAATATAAACACGATCATTTTAAAGAATTGTGTTCTGTTTATCAATAAATAAAAATGACGAGCGAAGCTCGGTGACCCGATATAGTAAAGTAACACATTAAACATTAAAAATTTGAACATGTTTACAACTAGAGAGTACAGAACGAAATAACATTCTATATTCTGATTACAACCACTCTTTCAGAACATTTCTTCATCTATTCTTCAATTAATTATTATTTGCTTTATGATCAACTGCTATGAACGTCCTCATTCACATTCTAGGACTATATCTGATACTATGAATCATAGTATCTCCTGTAATAATAACCTATAATCATAGGTTCTCCTGTCACATGTAATACTATATGAACAATTGGCGTCGAGAAGAATGGAAGCAGGGGTCCGCAAGAATGATGCGAGACATATTAGATGAGGCTGGGAAACGGACAAACGGATATACAGAGGTTATTGCCGTTTGATGTCGTGCTGTAGTTGAATAGGAGGACCAGACCAGAGACTGAAAGATAGAATAGATCACTGTCAATGGCACGGCCTTGTAGATGTCTATTCCAAATAGAAAGAGACAGCGACATTCGTAAGAGTGTATTTTTAGATCAGATGGAAACGAAACTGAACGAGATAGAGTGATAGAGAGAGGAAAAGAAGTTATTTAGAACCCAATCTAGAGGTTACTGCGCTGTTTAACAAGTCGAATTTATGGCAAGGGATCGCAAACAGTATAGGGAGGGACGAAAAAGGGAAAATAAAAAGATGGAGAAGAGTGAAAAAGGGAGAAACAGAATCATCTCGTGTCCCAAACAACCCGAACAAAAGATTTTATAGTGAGGCCAAGGATGTAGTGAACACCATGTCAGCCAATATACTGATCTTGATCATTGAGCTTGTTTCAATATGAAGCCATAGGAAACACTATATTGGTTAGTTTCTTTGGTACATTGTCTTTACTTATCGTTTGTAAAGATTGAGATGTGACCTAGTTTCCGTAATTTTATTTATTTTAGTGGTTTGAATAAACTCTATTTTCTTTTCTATTGACTTGTTTGCTATTCCTAGTTGTTCGAACTCACTGCCGGTGCACAAGTTATTCAGACCAATATTTTGTCGGGGACATCACATGGCTTATCACACGATATGAAGAAAAGGTAATTATATGAAGGACATTTCAGCTCATTTTGTCCAGAATTGCTCATTTATACTGCACTTTGGACACACAGAATAACAATTGAATATTATTGGAATTGTTCATGGATTCTGTTGTATTGGAAGAAAAACTCACTAAAGAACTCATGACTGTAATTCATTATTATTGGGATATCTGGAAGATTGATAGAATATTGCTCTAAATAAATGATCAATTACATGGAAGTTAAAATCATTCAATACAGTATAGTGCATTTGAATACATTACGTACTTAGTAATCGACATTACATGATCTTGAACAAAGAGCAATATCATTGAGTTTTTTATTCATCAGAGTTATTCAATTTTAATTTATTAGAAGTAATGGTTGAATGAAATTTTTGTGTGGATGACATAACTTCACACTTTTCCAATTAAATCTAGCCACTTGTTCATGAAAAGTAAAAATCTGGTGTGGCGCACTCACACAACTTTCCTTGCCGTTATGAAAATTGATCACCTGACGCTCGTGTTCACGCGCATCTCAAGTCTACTACTATTCAAAGATCTGATCCAGCTGGTGACAGGACAATAACGCTGGAGACACACGAGGTCTGCTATCTCTTCATAGTGAATGATTTAATAGAATCAACAACAGTTGCCAACAGTTTGCAATTGAAATAATCATATTTTCTGATAATTGGGAATCTAAAATCAAACTTTGCATAGATGGGGCGGATCTCCTGAAGTTTTTACAGATATGGGACTTGTGGCAGTTGATAGAGCTTATCAATGACTATTTAAAATATGAATTTGATCAAAATCGTTGGAGCCGTTTTCGAGAAAATCGCGAAAAACCCTGTTTTTGACAACATTTTCGCCATTTTAGCCGCCATCTTTAATTGAATTTGATCGAAATTGTTCGTATCGGATCCTTATATTGTAAGGACCTTGAGTTCCAAATTTCAAGTCATTCCGTTAATTGGGAGATGAGATATCGTGTACACAGACGCACATACACTCATACACACACATACAGTCCAATACCCAAAAACCACTTTTTTGGACTCAGGGGACCTTGAAACGTATAGAAATTTACAAATTGGGGTACCTTAATTATTTTCGGAAAGCAATACTTTTTTTACCTATGGTAATATGGCAAGAAAAGTAAAAAGTTTAGTGAGAGGATACTATGAACTTATTAATGGCATAGAAGGATCTAAGAATCGGGAACACTGTCGAAGATGAAAAAAATATAATCAGGTGAGTGTCAGAAATAAATGTCATAGTTAACAATGACCTCATTACAAGTTGTAAACTACCTTTTGAAAGACATATAATTTAGATGAGTAACGATTCAATTAATCAAAGCTAGAACTCAATCATATTAATTGGAACGGATTCCTCATTAGTATCAATTCGTAACTGAACAAGAACAGTTATTAATTAAATCAGTGAACCTGAACGTTCATCGCTGACAGGTTTCCGACAGAGAAGGAGCCAGTCAACGAATGATGCCAAATTAGAGATCAACAAAAAGTGGTAATTTTCACACTGATGGCGAGAATCCAGTGACAAAATAATGGCGAATTGATCCGTGTCTTGAAAACACCGTTAATACCATAAAAGCAGATGACCTTTAACGTGGGCCTGATTTTCCACAAAAGACGTAGTACGTAGCTGATTAATAACAAATAACCTTTCAAATATCGACGCTTTCCTCATTGATTGAGTTCAGTAGTTTTGAGCCCTTGTTGTTGTGTTTGAATCAATAATTAATAACAACTACTCTAATCACCATCATTACAGCATAAATATTTCAAAGTTGGAGTGATGAATAACAACAGAATGGTAATGTTAGGTTTGTATTCGTTTGAAGGCATCAATTTTAATAATTTCTGTTGTCACCGGTAATTTTTGAAGGGATAAAACCGTATCTGTCATGGATCATAACAGTAGTAGAAGCTCAATTCTTTTGAGCCGTCAATGAATATCACTTGCATTGATCGCAAATTACAATCAAACAATTAGGCGTTTAAATATCGAACCAAACAAATTGTTGAATCTTTTGTAGTGATAAAAATGATATTTGACATTGAACGATATAGTTTATGTATGGAAGAATCATTTTTGATAGTTATAGTCTATCTTCTATTCTCAAAATGCAGTATGATAACGCTAATGAAGAGCATCCCAATTCCACAAGTACATTAACTTCACCTCTGTTCCATTTTCCGAAAATTTATCCACATCTAGTAAACAAGCTCCTATGAATAAGAAATTCATTTTGTTAAGGAATTACTGGGAACTAGAGGTGCCACTAAATTATGTAGTTGGAGAGTTGAGAAAGTGAGCTTCTGAAATGAATGCAAGCATCTCATAGCCAAGCAAAACACCATTAACTTTGATGAACCAATTTATGGCTAATCTCTTGAGCAGATGGTTTCACGTTAGTTACTCCCACACTCGGACAGCGAAACGCCTAAACTCCAAAGATATACAATCTGCCATGTTTTATCTTGCATCCACCGTATAATATTCCACTTCTCCGGACCCATCTCTCCTGTATCCACTGCTTTCAAGCAGTTTCACCAACTTCTTAATTTTCTTTTCAAGACAAACTTCGCCTACAACTCATCCTACGGTAAATCTCCTAAATTTTTAAACATTTTCTCCTTCTGCCGCCAATCTCTCCAACCTGAGTCAGCGGTTTTCATCTTATCTTATCCAACATCACGTTACAAGCAACAATTTCTACCTGAAAAATTCAGTTGAGGAACAGTTTCCCTCACTGATGTGACTCCCTCCTGTTGACTTGGTCCAATTCAGTGATTCCATTTCAACAATGGACCATTATGTGTCCTAGAGAACAACTAAACTGCTGTTACAATTCTGTATTAATAAATGAGGGACTGTTGAAACGTGGCTACAGCAGACTTTGACTTGTGACTACCGTACTTTGAGAAAGTTGACTTCAGAATATCCGCAAGGAATACAATCAAGTAGAGAACTCCTGAAATACTTGATAAGTTTGAAGATTTGAGATTTTGAATATTTATACTTTTTCTGAACTGAATTAGTCTATACAGTTAAATATTGGTGTACTAGCGGAATAATAGAATCAAATCAGTCTAAATATATTTTAGAGCTGTGAATAACAAATAGTGAGTAGGTTTTTGATTTTGTATTCAAATTTTTTAAATAAGTGCAATATTTCTAAAGTTTTTAATTTATTGTGATTCATTTAGAGTATAAAATCAACCTTCAAAATTCAAAATTTTAAATCATCATTTCTGGACCGAAAATCAAGTGACGAAGCAGTGTGTGACTATATAACCTTATCTTTTGGACAACATTAACATTTTATCAACATTTTTGGAGAGAAATAGTACAGGCTTAGCCTATTTTTTCCTCCAATGTCATAATTGTATTATGATTATAGTATTTTATACGATAAATAAAATAAAATAAAAATAATAAATAAATCAAACTATTTACACATGTCGACATGTCTATTTATTATATGAAATATTGTTGCTGCTAGAACAGCTAGACAATAGTAACTCAACTGCATTACTATTAGACTGATAATTAAGAGTCTTTCAATTGGCTCTACTTACTAGTGACTAACGTAATGTAATTGAATTTAGAATAATCAAAGAGAACAATATGTGGTTACTACCATATTGATGAACTTATGAAATACCTTTTTGACAATGATATTTTTCGAATCAATATTTTATCTTAAATTATTTTTTAATAATAATAATTAATTCTATCTTAATTAATATTTTATTAAAATAACAGAAATACTTAAGATGGATTGTTTTTCCAATTATACTCTTTACACCAGCAACACCAGTGAATAACTGTTTTCTATCTAGCAATTTATAATTCTCTGAAGCGAAATTCATGTAAGTTCCATTCATTCTACAATTCATATAACGTCCAAACAGCAGTAAAAATAAGAATCTCTTTGAAACTCTCGTGGAATTGAAAAGGAGAATAGCCGAAAATGCACCTTGAATAGGAAAGCAGAAGGATAGTAAGATGAAAGATCAACTCCTAAAGCCAGCTGAGGCATTGTTATCAAAAGAGACAGACGTTTCTTCAGTGGAGATCTTGTCTCCAGCCTTGAACCTCTCATCCTAGAGCACTGCTCCGGCGTATCCCACCATCGTTGAATTAATGAAGACTGGCGTTGTCAGATTAGTGTCTTAATTTCTTAACGTCGTCTCTCGCTGGGAGAATGAAGAAAGCTGTGTCGAGAAGACACCTTAAGAGCTCCAAAATTCACTGCCATTTGACTAAGTCTTGCAGGAAGTGAGTCCTCGGAATTTCAAATTTTGCCTAACAGAGAGGCCTCTTGAAAAACAATTCCATAAGTTGCACGGAAGTTGGTTTGAAACGTTAAACAGAAAACGTTAAGAGAATTGTAAAATGTCATGGAAACATATCATGGACTAAAAGGATTTGAAAGAAATTTATTAAATAAGTCACATTATATTTCACCTCAAATTCAGCAAAAGTGATTTGACTAAGTGACTGGAACGTTGAATTGGGATGAAGAATATGAATATAGAAATATAGAATTGCTAAGCTTATTTGAGAGATAAATTTGAGAAATTTACTTCCGAGTAAATTCAAGCTCTCCTAATAGAAGAGCTAGGATCTAGCTCTTTTATCAGGTACCTAGTCAAACTCAGTGAATCCGTATTCAACACTTCACAGAGCCAAGTAATGTCCCATCCCAAGCAGAGAGCATCAAACCATCACAATTACGACAAAAAAACGGTTGTTACACCAAAATTTCGTGAATTCTCTTCCCAGCTGTTAGACTGGGGACTGACTGTGAACTTTGTGAAGGCGACAAATTTCACGGGTCAGCGAGATCACTGACCTTGGAAGCTCAATTCACGGCCAAAAGGTGAAATCGATCAAAGGGAGTAGAAGCCCAAACTGATAGTCGTTCGGCTTTCGACAGTGAGCAGTCAGAAGTGTCTACTCTGGAGTTGTCGGTCTGCACTTTGTCACTCTATTTCCCTTCTTGATGTTGGATATTATGAGGTTCTCGTTGATGTTTCAAATGATAAAAGATGTTCATGATGGTTTGATACAAACATGAACATTATGGTACATACATGGAGAATGTTACAGTTAATGTTCAAGATTATAATGTTCATTATGGCTTTAAAATACATCATCATATTTATGACGTATAAAATAATTATAATATTGTGTGACCTGGCTGACTAAGGTCTTATCTGGTGTCAACGTTTTTAGATCGAACGTAATCAATATCAGGGCATCTAACGACTGGACCGACGAGCTCACCAGTATTCAATACATTGATGTTGGTGTTGATATTTATGTCCAGTGATATTTATGTTGGAGATAATCTCCATTTCGGTGATACTGCAACTTGTTGAAGAGAATCATAGAACAGTAATTAAGAGTGAACGACGATGCATTGATCAGGTTCCTGTTCATGTACATTTTGAAATCCATAAGTCAATTTCATCAATGAATAGGAAAGCCTTGGATGAGCTTCGAAAATACCCATCCCAATCTCCACATAATGAATTTCATTTGATCCGTTTTCAAATTTCCAAGCACTCAATGCAGCTAATTAATTCCAAATTTCAGAGAAAACTGAAGAGTAATTCGATAGAAGCTACTGCATATCGACTAAATATCGAACATGCTGCACTCAATATGCTGTATTTTGATGGCATGAGTTCTTCCATATAATATAGTAATTATTCATATGGAAGTGAAACAAAATATTAATTAGTATTTGAGAAGATAATTCTAATTTCAGTGGATCAATAATATATAATAAAGGAAAGGATTGGCTTATACACGTACGGAATAGGAAATTCATCATAACGTCTGAACTACTGGACTGATAAACTTGAAAATAGATAACTTGCACATTTATTCTCAATCTACCGAGCCTATTTTAAATTCTTCAATATTTCATTGGGTCAAGTTTTCAGTTTGCCAAGTTTTTCAATTAGACCCTTGTGGAGCACGGGTTACCTGCTAGTTCAGAATATTTCATTTTTAATTATTTCAATCCAGGTATACGATATACTGTTTTATATGTTTTTCCCAGATATTATTATTCCAGTTGCTTTAGTGTTATGAGCAATGAATGAAGAGAATGTCTGAACATGATTCTGCGGATGATATTTGCTTCCAGTATGTTCTTGGGTAATTGATAAGACGTCCATGCCTACCAGAGGGAATTGAACCCACAACCAGAAGAGCGTTGCAAGCAGAATAGCAAGCCTAGACCACGCCGGCCGATATCTGATCCTTCGTTACAGATAGAAAATAGTTTTGCAATAAAATAGAACATAGCAACGAGTATATTTGATTAATATACTGATTGAATTCCATCCTTTTTCAGCACTATAATTATGTAATTAATATATAGCCCGGAAGCTTGAGATGAAAATTTAGCTGATCGTTAACAAAAAGTTTTCAAGAAAAACTGTATTGACTTTAACCAAGAGATAATCATGCATCGTTGAACAAGTCATGCTGATGATGATTTAGACGATAACTAGAAGCAACGTATACCTAAAAACTTTGAAACTCGTTATTCTTGCAAGATGACAACGATGACTTGCCAATCTATTGTTCGTTGCGCTCAACTCAGTTTCATGTTCGATTTTTCAAAAATTAAATTTTCCACGAAATTGAACCGAAGGGACGCTATTACATCGGGCGTTGTCCGGTAGCATGATAGAAACAGGTTTTTTAATAATGATAGGAGTCTCATTATCTATGACACGTTCCTCTCTGTTTTGCATGAAAATTAAATGATTGGGCGTAGCCAATTTCTGAAAAAAAATATTTCCATCGAACCGATCATCAACCTCCCACAAACTGCCATCGTCGATGTCAAATAGAGGTCAACAAGTGATCGAGGAAACAATTTCCAGGACAATAATTATCCGCCTGCTAAGCTCTTGTATCAATAAGCTTCGATAACTGTAATTGCAATCGAGTGACAAGTTGATTGAAAAAGCAATTACTCGCAAATGCAAGAGCCTGTATTCCTGTGTTCGGTAGTGATTGGATGAGTTTGAAGGACACTATGCGCTTAATGACATACTTCAAACATTCAATATGATTTTGAATATCAATTTATTTCTAGAAAAAGGGTATACTCATATTACAGTTAGAAAATGATTACAGAATTTCCCGATTCGGTATGCTCATTACAGGAATAACATACTCATATATCATATTTTTTGCTACCTTCTCTTTTTTTAATTGATAGCCAAGATTACTTATTCTAGTTTTTTTCAATACATGTTTTCAAGATACGCCATTTTATTGTCGTTTCCTTTAGGGCTACTTTTAATATAAATAAAAATATAAATCTCAGTACCCTTTCAAGTTATTTCATTACTACATGTTTTGAACATTAATGCCATTTTCAAGTCTTGAAAATATATATATATCTTATATGAAATTATATTTTTATTATTAAATGTTTTCAAGATTATATGCTCTCAAACTACGAATGGTTTTCTATTTTTAAAATGGAAACAATAATACCAGGACTTCCTATATACTAGTCCTGATAATACTCGCTGTATTAATTTGACTGACTCACGTCTGGTTCAAGATTTCCAGGTCGCATTTTAATAATTTCGGGACAATGATGAGACATAACGTCAGTTCACCATTCGAAATCGAAACTATATATTTTTTTTAGAATTATTTATAAATACATTACATGAAACTCAAATCTTATGAATGATTGGAGAAGGATCAACAGGCTCAGTCTAATACTTTTCCCTTCTAAATTTTGATAGGGAGTAATAATGAAGGTCATGTTATGTTCCTTCACTTAATCAATTTAAAATATCATTTGCGTCAAAGAATAACAATATCGATGGTGTGATACTACAGTGTTCAAGAAATCAGCAATTTAATTTTAAATAAAAATTGATTATTTTTACTCAGAAAGGTAGTGATGGAAGTAACAAGTAGCATGTTTTTCATGATTTAGTAAGAGATTGGAGGTATAAGCTTCTCATCACAGCCGTGATAAAGCATCATACCAGCCTTCTCGAGTGAATTCATTTTTCATAACAGATTAATGACTCACCGGTTAGAGAGCTTGTGCGTTGATTGCGTGTGCCTGATAAACCAACCATGTAAAAAGAACGTCAGAGAAAAAATAAACGCTGTCATAAAGCCCAAGTGACCGGCGTCGTTTGTTTAGTCTGGACTCCAGCAAACAAACGCACTCTGACCTCAAAAGTGACCATTCAAGACACATACCCACAACAAAGTTGAAACTTACAATAGATGAATGATATCACTGAGTCTTAGAAAGTATCAACAATTATATCATAGTTTTCCTTAGATTTTCAAGTCGAGTTGAATATGATATAATAGTTTTCCTTGGATTTTCATGTCAAGTTGAATCATAACAGAGTCCTAGAAAATTGACGGAAATTGAGAGACAGAATGATAAAATTTTAATTTGATCTTCAAATAATTGAAATTTGTGATAAAAAGATAAAAGGAAAATTCCAGACAAACAATAACCACTGAAACATCTGAGATTTATGTAGTTCCGATAGTATAAAATCTCTTTTCGGGAATAGCTACTCCTAATCAAATCTCTGGCTCAAAGATATGACGAGAAGATATTGTTGTATGCATCCTCCGAATTGACTAGTGAGTTTTCATACTTCAAACGACACGGGAATTGATTGTATCCGCTCATTACTAAAGTTCTCCATATAATGAAATATGAAATACTTTGAAAAACATGAAAAACAAAATGTTCATATAACTTTTTCACACCTTCCCCTTGAACTTGAATACATGGTTAAATGCTCAAACTATTGACAGAGAAGATAGATTATGAAGATCAACTCATTACATCACTTTGCTTCTGTTCACTTTACTTCTTCTTAGCACTTAGCTTCCAGTTTTTAAAAAAATCTTGAACGTCTGAATGAGATAATAATAATAGTACAAAGGCTACTGTCATTATAATTCACTAATTATACACAATTATACATCTTGATCATGGATTGCAGCTACCAGGTATACAGAGAAAACCTGAAAGAAAACTTCTTCGATAAAGAGGAATTTACGAATTTTGACAAAAGCTAACTAATATTCTATTTAATATGAATGATTGAAAGAATGTGATGATAGAAAGTGGTTTTAAATCATCCTCGGATGGAACAGTTCAATTCAATGAAATCCTGACTAGATGATTTTTTAATAAATCAATATAATCACCAGTTGAGTCAACCTTAGTGACAGCCTTGAAATTTCAATACAATTGAAACAAAGTTGAGGAAACAGGAAAACATGACATTCCAGCAAATTAAGCTGCATCACAGCTTCCTGTTTTGCAATAGTATTTGAAGTGCTATATTGTTATTGTAGTGTGTTTTAGACGCTATAATACTACTGTGACCGTATGTGGGACTTGTGGATTGCCGGGCTCAACCGATTGCGTAATATCCGGTCAAATGGGGACCCCCTGCACCACACACTAGTTAAAAGGCCAAATGAGTTGAGCACTGGAAATTTCTATTCGTTCTCAAATTAAGTTCATTAGAGAGCTCATCTGTACAGCATGAAATATCATCAGAACGGCGCCAGTTACTTCGCAAGTGAGAGTAGAGCTATTTTTTGGTCAGATGAACTAATTATTAGTTGTTGATAGATCAAGCCCGATGATTGGAAGATTTATCTTGGACGGAAACAATGTACATGTTGCCTTCAAACTCATATAATTTGTAACTCAGCCACTACTTCTTATATGATTCCCTAGAAAGTATTATCTATTCTTCAACTTGAAACATTTATCTATAGAATTTAAAAATGTTGAGGCTTATCAATTTCTACCCACAATGAATGAGAGTTGAGAGCAAAAGAGCGACAATATAACATTTTCTGAAACGTGAAACTAAAAAATCAAAATCAAAAGGATGTCAATCACAATCAACAATATCAATCGTAAGCTAAAAAAAAATATTACATTTCAAACTGCAGGTTTTCAACTTGATAGTGTTACTTTGTAAATCAATTTTCTCAAGTTAATCGCACACCACCGTTTGCTATCTTGAATAGGCTATCGACCTCACTCCAGACTGTATCTACCAGCATTTTGGTGCTGAGTTCGGGTGCATCTGCAAAACACCTGGGAAGGTCGCTAGCTGTTCAAGTCCATTCTCCATTTCCGACCAATTTAACGCACAAAAAAAGAACATAGACAAGTGGGACCAATAAACTTTTTTATAACCGCAAGTAAACTTACCCAATATAAAGTAATTATTACAGTCATTACTTTTACAGTTGTCAGTAATTCACTTTTTTAGATTATGTTGGATAAATCAACGATCAACTGAAAGACGAAGAAACAAACAATTGTACATGAATAATTGATTAAGCTTGAAAATCTATCGTAGTACAATCAGTGAGTATAGAATGTAAAATTTTTTAAAAATGTTTTACATTCTATACTCACTGAGTACAATCCTGATATCGCTTTTGTTCTGAACTACGAACAGTAATCCATTGGAATCAGACAATACAAATGCAAAACAATATTCTATCCGAATAATACCGTTCACCACCAGCGAGATTAAACAATGGTTTAGAGGCATCCATGTCTACCTAATATGTAGCAAGGTGTGTGTAGAACTGTATTAGAAGTGTTTGCTATGTTGAGGTTTCGAGTTGGGCGTCTGAATACTCCTCCTCCTCCTCACCATCGTTCCACCAATTTTGACACTATTCGCGCGTGTACTAACTAAGTAGGAAGTCCTGAACAACATTGTATAGCTAAGAGGGGGGCGGTATGAATAAGGGGGAATGAGGAGTTAGGGGGGGCAGGAGGACACCCAGAGCCCACTGAATGGATTATAGTTTACATGTGCCTCAACTACATAACGCATTGTCTCTGGCTACAGTTACATCACCAGAGTGAAGTGTCGACTAGTGACTGCCTATTCGATTCCATGGTAATTTCGCGCCTCAAGAAACACGAGGTATGACAATGAATATATTTAAATTCAAGATGGTTTAATTACGGTGCGGACAGGACCTAGAGACACAGTTTAGCCCAATAGGAATAAAAATAACAATTTATTAATTTATTCTGTTTTACAATCAACTACAGTACTGTCTTCATTTCTATTCAATTTAATTAATATAAGTTATATTGAGAAGTTTACGTATGGCTGTATGGGACACTATTCTAATTAGAACAGTTGAATTCATTGGTAATACATCTGCAATATTGTTGGGTATTCCAAGATCCCATATGAAATTGAGATGATACAATTTCTATAAAAATTCAATAGGTTCTATATGATGATTTAATTCACAAGTACGACTACAAATTGTTATAGTTCGTTCAAACATGTAATAATGTGATGATTGAAATAATGATTCGTTTCATCATCTCAAAAGTTCAAGTGGGCTACGAAGTTTTTCACTCCTACATTGCCAGATTGCCTTATGCTATATTTTTCACAATATCAAGAATGTTGTGAGGGCGAGTAATTTCATTCTTACTTCTTGAACAAATTAATCCATTCAAATGTGTAAATGAATACCTACAGAGCGAATTAGCATTATTATACTAATAGTAAGAGTAAAGTATTAATAACATCCATTAATATAGTGATGAAATCTACCATGGAAAAATATCGTAGAAGTGAAATGTCAACTTCAATCTGAAATGAAATTGGACGAATTTCTCACAGTTTATCCAAATTTATCTGTTGATTTTAGTCAAAGTGCAGATTGGATACTGTGCCAGAATGTCAGGCAACAGCTGACAGCAGAGGTAACAAAGCTCTGACAATTGGAACCAGCCATAGGAAGTGAGAAACAACAACAGTCGAGGAGAGAAATGAACAGAATGAGCAGAAGATCGAAGGAAGCCCAAATCAGCAGCCATCCTGTTCTGCCTGATCCGTCAAACCGGCGGCGCACAGCATTCGTGTATTATGCAAAGCGTTGCCGTTTCATTAATATTCATTAGTATTTCACTCGGTCCCCACACTGTGTGAAAGGCTACGTGTATATTAACGTGCCGCAAAACCAGAGCACATGCTTCAAGTCGCCGCCATCCCAGCCGCTTTGGCATCACCGATACCAATGTGAATTCCACAAGTCAAGATTTATACGGAACAGTATTGTATTGAATGAAAATTTGCTATTGTCAAAATCACTGATTTATAAAATCAATTTGAGCTATTAATCTCGATAGTACACCATTATCAATCTCTAGTAGACTGGAAGAAGCCAAGATATGTGGCCCTCTAACCAGTACAAACAAAGCCGCAAAGTCATATATTGAGTTCCAAACGTTCCCTCCAAATTTCCCTGTCAATTGATCTATTGTTGTTGAACTGAAGGTTTTACACTCTACACAATAACGGCTGCAACAATCGTAGGGAGATGCGTAAAACAATGAAATAATACATGAAATTGAAGAAAATATGATGCTCTACGAGCTCATTATTAGCACGGATTTCTTTAATCAATCGTTAAAAAGTTATAAGGCCAAAAAGATGGAAAAAATCGAAGCCGGAAGCGTTTTTCTTCAAAATGTGACACTTTCGAGAGCTCATACCTAGAAAACTAGAAGAGATATGGGAAAATGTTACCGATGAAACTTGTCAAGAGCCTAAACCTTGAATGAAAGGAGAAAAAGAAAAAGAAGAAGAAAAGAAAGTTTTTATTGATATGATTCAACAAGAAGCTGTGCAAAGAGTGGTAAAATAATAATTTTTATTGACTGGAGTAAGTGGGACAGAGAATGAGCGTGAAAGTGTTCCTTCCATTAGTTGTTTCATTGAGCACTTTTACAACCATCTCTGATGTCGCCTGTTCATTTCTAGTGATGACGCCAGCTCCCATTCATTTGTAACCACAACCACTCCGCTCCAAAGCCAAAAATAAAAAGAATAATCGAAACAGCAGCAAGTGGTCTAATTGATCTTAATCTTTATTCATGACAAATGTCATCTCATTTTATTCGTCCAACTCTAGACTCATAAAAGTTTGTCCCTCATAAGAGGAGAACACAGTCTTATTCCTATTACAATTCTGAGCATGGAAATGTCAGAAGTACCAAAATCGGATGTTTGTCTTATATTATACAACATTGGCGTAGGTTTTCAAAGTTCCCGCTCACACAAGGCGTCTACAGACAGTCTGTCTTAATTCAAGAGCCATTTTCGTCAAGATGCTTCCAAGATTCACAACAACATATCATTTGCTAGATTACACTAGTATTTTGTTGCTGTTAATAGCGACGATTTCACGCCAGTTGTGAATGTTAGCAACTGTGATGCAATCTCTATCTTTTCAAATTACAAAGATTTGCTTTAAATGGAGATTTAGCAGTCACTTGCTAAATTGGACAATTGAAGAGTATAAGGGCTGACAATGATTCATGAACAATTTTCACTGTATCCTGATTTGTGTGTGTGAATTTCATATGATTAGAAATAATTTGGTTCTTCCGAGGAATCGAGACTGGCAGATACAGATTCCTAATTCATCTTCAAGGTGAAATAGGAATTACGAATATTGACGAATCAACTGAGGTGAATCGATATGAATTGACGGAGAAGTTCTTGTTTCAGACAGTGAGTTATGAAGTCAGGTGGAACCTGCTTAGTGATTAATTCTTGCCTTTCGGAATCAATATTGATTGAGATAATTCAGAAGATAAATTTTGGTAGTGATTCAACGATAATAGCAAAAATTAAACTCCATGAAACGATAATTGACTAAAACTTTTTCAAACGACGATTTTTTTATCTATTCTCGCTACTTTCTGCTTTGTCAACTGAATAAATAAAAATGGCGTCAGGTAGCAAGTACTCGAAATAAATTTTATAACAAATCCAAACTGTCACGAAAATGACCATCAACGGATTCCACACAGGAAAACATAGCCGAATTTTCACCAAGCGAAAAAAACGAAAGGTTTAGCAAAACATTCGAACCGCCACCAAATGTGATTTGAAATTCCGATGGCGGTTAGACTGACAGCCAAACCAGCTAGATGTTAATCACGTTATACTAATCCATACACCAGACATGGTAAGAGGTGGGGTGCAGTGGAGGGAGGTTTACAACCAGTATTACGTTGAGCATTCATAAGCTAGCCTTTAGTTGGAAACCCCTAAAACTCCCACTTTTTAATTGCTCGATTTCAATGGAAATTCATCAGACAGTCGTGTCACGTTCACTGGGTGCGTATTTTTTGCAACTTTTTTCCTAATTCGATAACAGCGGTGGGGTTTCGGCATGAGGGGGAGTGCAGGGGGTGTTGCAAACGAAATGAATAATTAATGCACAATACTCAGCAGTGATGGCAGTTGGAGAGGGGGGGAGAAGGTGATTACTGTAAAAGCAGTGAGGATTTGATCGATGAGTTGAGGAGGCAACCTTCTCCTTTTCCCCTCCCTCCACCACTCCACATGAGTGATGACTGAAAAAGACGTTGAGTGATTCGAATGTCAACATTAAGATTCAATGGGTATCATGGTGACAAATAGAAAGGGATGCCTGAAAAAATACGAAGATCAGCCTATCTGGAATATCATCTTACGGCCTAAAAGACAAGGTTATGCAAAGGAATGGGAAGATACAGGAAAAAATATTCCATTGAAGTTTTATTGTTCATTCGAGAACATATTTTATCATTCAAGAATATTATAGAAAACAGCATCTACTATAGTAATATTTTATAGCATTCAAAAATGCACTAGAATATTAGAAAAAACTGAGAGAGCGCAATTTTAGTGATTGTTACTTACAAATAAATTGATTCCTGTTATACAGAAAATGGCATACCTGGAACAAAGAGAAAAACTTTAATTAATGGAGGATTGAAAAATTGTATCTTATTTATTCGTAAAACATAGAAAAATATAACATGTATTCATCAAAAAATCGCTTAGGTGAAAGAAAACTTCAGTATAATCCTCCTATGTTGTTTTCCATCACAGCTTATTATCAAAATCAGTAAATTGAATCTATATATATAAAAGCGAAATGGCACTCACTCACTGACTGACTGACTCACTCACTCACTCACTCACTCGCAGAACTAAAAATCTACCGGACCAAAAACGTTCAAATTTGGTAGGTATGTTCAGTTGGCCCTTTAGAGGCGCACTAAGAAATCTTTTAGCAATATTTCAACTCTAAGGGTTGTTTTTAAGGGTTTAAAGTTTGTCTTTTAGCATGTATATTCTTCTTCTCCCAATATGTTAATTTATAATTGAAATTTCCATATCATATGTTACTATAGAACTATAATCTAGATAGAGTACCTCTTCGAAACAGTTGTTAACTGGCAACTAAATTAATAATTTTGTCAGGTTGGCATTAAGTTGAGTTGACTTTGTTAGGTTGGCACCAAGTTGAAGATTTAAATGCATTTATCGCAGAAAAGTTGATTGGGCACTGCTACTTCAATCCTGGGGAATATTAAATTTCTAGCCGTCAGGCTCGCTTCGCTCACCATATCCGTTTAGCCAGACGTTTAGTCTGGACCCCCGACTGGATTGTCCTAACATATGATAAAAATGCTCAAATGAAAAATGCAGGCGAGCGAAGCGAGCCTGCTGATCTCATTCTTGGACGATCCAGTCGGGGGTCCAGGGGGCGGAGCCCCCTTGCTAGACGGATACGGTGAGCGAAGCGAGCCTGACGGCTAGTTCAGTATAAAGTCAAACGCACACATCAGCAGACAGATTGAGAAAAGATTAAACGTCTGCAGCATGCAAATGGTGACAGTCGGACGTCTGTGTGCGTTGCAAACACCTACAAACCAACTGCGGAGATATTTTTTCCGTCGAGTCTGTCTGCTGCATTGTGTGCGTTCTGTTCAAGAGGGAATGTGATGACGGGCATGAATATTTCTAGGGTATAACAAATAATAGGCCTACATCATGATGAGCAAGTAAAGATGAGACACAAAATTAAGGAAATAAATACATAGGCCTATCCTAGATTCCATTATGAATCTGGTGACTCATTTCCGAGGGTGACTTGCTATAGTGCATTGCTATAGTGTATCTACATTTTAGTTTTACTAACTTTTAGTCAATTATTATAACTGGCTGTTTTTGCAGCCAATTATTTGTTTTCTTCCTATAATATCAACATTTACTCATATCATTTCTTTTAATCTGTATTTTTCTCATTTTAGTTTAATATAATATCAATTTTCATAATTTAGTTTATCGATTTTAAATTCAGCGAATTACGCCAGGCCCTCACAAACACAGGCTTAAGCCTACATGTGAGTCTCTCATAACGTAAGGGTATATATAAATGTACTGTAACTGTACTGTATTATTTGTAAATTGTGAGAATAAAATTTGATTTGATTTGACTCCATTCTAACAACTCTACAGTGGAGATTTTCTCTTACTCGAGTCCCGTGCCTACAAACTGATCTTATACAGCAAAAATTCCATTCCTATAATCTCTGGTCACTAAGCTGAATCCTGAAACCGATCAACCATGTCTTGACTATTATATTCATTGAATCAATTCACAATAATTCATGAGGCATTGAGAAGCGTACGATAACAATGGACTGAATCAACGGAATAGACCACCCTTGGAATAGACATTTACAATGACACACACGTTCCTATAGGTCGACGATAATATGGGGAATACACAATGGACACAGGATGCGTTAATGTGCAATCAAACTTGGACCAAGCAGGCATTATCAAGTCATGACTGGATGAATGCTTGGTCAAGCCGCCAAGTAGCTTTTGAATATTAAGTCACTCTTCCTTTTTTCCAGGACTAAACGATGGTATAACAACCATAAATCTTTTTATGATTATTGAATAATAATTGAGCTTCTCGTGGAATAATATGCTTCTATTAAATCAAGAATACCCTACAAGAAATCACAATATTACGAAAAGCGGTTAATTTTCCAATTTGGAATGAAAAAGTGCCTACCTTTGTTTAATGGTTTATTCAACAACAATTGAGTTTCCACGATTAACTCTTGTTATCTATAGTGAAAACCGGACAGGGAATTTTCAATTTGTTATTGATGAACTGTGAAAATGAAAATTCTATGTTAGGAGTGGAATGACGAAACCAAATCATAATAGGTGGCAATGTTTTCTAAGATATGTTTTCAACCATTCATGATTAGGATTTGAGATGTTTCCAGTCTATTCGATGGTTGTACGCGTACAAACTGAATTTTTGAACTTCACTGTGTTTTGAACTATGTTTAGGAACTATTCATATAGAAATTTGTGCTGAGCCTGTTGACCCTTTCCCAATAATTTGTGTATATTGTCGGATTGAATAAACATTAGCACAATATTTCCACAACACTCGAGCCGCGTCGCGCTCGCAGTGAGGACTTCCCATTTACCACTCTCCTGCGCGACGCTCCACCGACCTAGTGCACGCTCACCTTTAATCATCATATTTTTTGGCAATGCCTGGCAATTTCAAATGCAATTGATAATTGGGAAACCATTCCTTTTGAAAATGATAAAAATATTACTCATGACTCATGACAGGTGATGATAATAATGAACATATATGACCTACAGCCTACAGGCTACAACCTATAAATTGGCAAGCCCATAAGTTAACTGTACATAACTGTACACGCATGGGACAAAATTGATATCAGTTGCGGTGCAATGACACACATCCATCCAAGTTGAGATGATGAGACACACACACACACACTCAAACGTCCCAAACGATTGCCATTAATAAACCATTAGACTCCAGTCTACTGCTGTATTATGGGATCCGGATTGGTGATGAGGTGGGGAGGGGCGGGTCAGAGGTGTATAGGTTGACATGGGTGGTCGGGGAAGGGTGGAGAAGTGGAGGGCACTGTCAATAACACATTCTGTACCATTAGTAGCATGTGGCTTAAACTGAGCTTGACAGAGAATGGCTAATAGTGGAGTGTTTGTTAGTATAGGTAGTAGCCTACACCATCTGACAAGGTCAGGTTCACAGCTAATGACCCTTGAACAAAAATAACCGATAGAACATAAGTTATCAACCATCACAATCACTAGTTGGGAAAGGTACCAGTCAGAAATGAGGAATAATGTTCATGGTGACAGATAAACAGAGGTACTAAAAGAAGAGATTCCACTCTATTTGGGCTTCCACTCTCTATGACCGATAATTCAAATTGATAAGTTTTGAATTTTAGCTTAATGCAACGGGGTCAAACCTTTAGTCACTTTGTTCAACTGACATTTAGTTTTGCTGAGTATGATGCCCACATGACACTACATGCCTTGTACTTGGGCGATGAGAGGAATGATGACGTTGATGATGATGAAGTGAAGATTTTGTTTAGTCGTATTTCATATTCTGGGTAATATTAAAATTTTTTCCAAGTTTTAATAGGCTACAGTATTTTTAAAAATATCAATTATTAATAATGTACGAATTGACGCTATTGAGTCTACATTGACACTATTCTCAGGATGTCTTGGAAATTAGTTTCCACAATAGGCATCGTTGTTTGGATTCCAGCTACTTCAACCAATACCTACTATTACTTAATAGTAAGTAATAGTAGGTATTGCTTCAACTGACTTGTGAACTAAAGCGGGTTGAGTAACGAGAAAAAACTTACATATTATGCCTAATGCAGTGGAACGTTTCCTCGTGACTGAATCTTCTATGCATCGAAATTAAAATTCACTGGATTTTTTATATCTACACTTCATTCTCATTTATTTTCACGCTTATAGAGAAACAATCATGCAGTTCAAATCTTTATTTTTAGAATGATTTTAGTATTCGTGAAACAAACTCTTTGGCTAAGTGTAGGCTATGGAGTAGATCTAGATACACAATCATTTGATCCAAGTGAATTCTACCATACAATAAGTCTCATTTATCACATATCTTAATCAACAGACTTGATGTAACAGAAGAAAGACAAAAAATTCAATAAGAGAATTCTCTACTCAAGTTTTCACTGCATTTGATTCTCCGTGAAGAGTACAGAATACATTTATAAGAGTTTCATAGTAGGATTGTGATCACAGTAAATTAAATTGTAAATTTCTACTTCCAGAATATCTAATCTAGACAAGACATTGAGAGTACAGAAATATTGAATAATTCATCTAATGTATACAAGAGAAGAACTTCACTTCAATTATAAACCCTCCTACCAGACCCATCTTTCATGAATGAGTTGCGATGAGAGAAATAAAAGATGAACAAGCATTGATAAAGTATTCGTACACAACCCGTAATGAGAAACACATGGGGCAAGAAATGACAGAACAATGGTCAGATTGCAATTGATCTAAACAGAAGGGAACAAAAGCTGCCTTAAAAGCCAGGCCTCACATAACAGGCAATTCTGGAAGCCCTTAGAAACCAAATGCGGTCTGAAGTCGTATCATTTGTCCATTACAAGCCTGGGAGAGGGTTTGTCATATCAGGGCAGATTGATGTTACACCATCTAGCTCCGATACTCGGATCTGACACAAGAAGGCTCAGAGGATCTGGCAGATACTTTGTGCTCATTAGACATGGTCTCTCTCAGTTCCGTCCTTGTCCTTCCCGCACACACGAGCTGAGAAATGGTGAAATCCTCCGGGAATATAAGACCGCAAGCCTTCCTCAACATCCCTTTCGATGGATGCATGCAAGAGAAGACCAGCTTAGCTTGAAATGCCACCCTAAGTACACAACGATTCATCTTGCCCTCCCATTCTTTCACAGCAGCCCGAAGGACCAACTTACTCATCCAACCCCACCCCACCCCCCACACCATCACAAGTGGCCGCCAACCCTGACAAACTTTCTTGATAACGAACATGATGAATCGCACCAATCTTATTCTCCTCCTCCCTCCGTCACCCAAAGAAACAATAGTGGCATCAAAGATTGCACATCACCGATACAAGAGGGTGACTTCAAAAATAGGGATGAGGTTCCGCCAACCATAGATGTTGTCTCCGTTTTAATAGCAACAATAGATGTAAGATGTAGTTTTCCATAACAAGAGAGATCGCAATTGTTGGAATGAGTCAACTGAATGGGAAAAATAAATGAAGTCACAAACGATTTGTAAGAACAGTACTAGAGTTTTACTATTATTGTCCATGATATCATGCCCTCTGGGAGATGCTTTGAAACAAAGTATAATATTGTCGACGACTATGAGGTAATCAATACAATCTCGCTGATGAAACTGAAGTTCCTACAAATGTTCTTCTTTGTAAATAAGCTTCTAGCTTTTCTTTGGATCATGTTATAGAATAGAACAAATAACGGTTCAGTATGAACCTGTTCACTCACTGAACGTCGTGAATTCATCACATGAATCTATTCCCTCATATTCACAACAATTATGATTTATTTGTAGTTCATGTCTGATCATTGACGTTGAATCCCAGAATTCGAACTGAAGCCTTCTTCAACATGATGAATGGGAATATATAAAAGGAATTTATGAATAAATATAATAAATAGAGTATGAAGGAATATATATTAGACTAATATATAAGACTCAATACATGGATGTACATGATCTGAACAAGGGATAATAAATCATTCACAAAAAATGAAGAAATTTGTAATTTCAGAAAATCTGATCTCATACTTTGAATTTTTAATTTAATTTTAGAATATTTTAACACCATACATTGAAAATTATTCTCACAGACAACATAGAAAAAATAAAAATCTGGAGTTTTTGATGATATTGAGACATTTTAAAACGGAAGACAAGAAGTCATTTTTTAAATAATGATCTGACACTTGTTTACTCTTGTCATTTCTCATTTCTCAAGTCATTCAATTCAATTCAAAAACTGATTTATTTCGCAGAATATAGTATTATTACAAAACATTGTATACAAAATGTTATGTTACAAAACATAATATACTTTACTTCACTTTACTTCACTTTACTTTACATTTTTACCAGCTAAAAATACAAGATATAAAATACTAATGAAAATCCACTTTGAAAAACAACTTATTTTAACATTTTACACCTTATTTTACACCTTTTCTAGTACATGGGTTTCCCATAGTTAAGTAGGTTAATTCCTAATGAAGTTAAATTCCATATTTTCTCATAAACCTATTGTATTGTAGATATTTTGTACTTTTTATGTTTCAATTGCTTGATTGTATTTTTTAAAGAAAATAAATTTATTGATTATTATTTGTTTTGCTTTAGAGGATAAAACGTAGAGCGGAATAAAGATGGGCACACCTAGGAAATGAACATTCACTCCTATCTGTATTCGAAGTGATTGGAGACAATTCCCACGATATAAAAAATGGTTCGATAAGCTACGCCTCCTATTAATGTGATATGTCAACAGGTTGAGTGGAGCTCAAAGCCACGCCATGTCACAGCGGCCGGCCTTGTTACCAGGTTTGTATAATTAATCAAGCAATTATACAATCAATCTGCAGGGATCCGTGCATCAACATTGATCCATTTGACATACATAGAAGGCCAACATCCAACAGCCAACAGCGGTCCTCACCCAGCGGGAGCCAATCCAGTCTCAGGGATCGATTGCGGCCTATTCAATGTCCAATCGACAACCACCAAGATAAATGGATTGGCCAACGACCGAGAGGGGGTCCAGGGGGTGATTCCCCCGCCACCACCCTAGGGGGTCAACAGAAACAGGTGACCACCGCATTATCCGGTCCACTAGGGACAGACGTTCATTGAAGGAGGAAAAGAAATTGAATTTTGCTTTTGCTGAACAAAGAGAGAAAGGGTTGATCGTTTCCTAGCTGGGTCCCACCTGAAATAGAGTGTGAAGGCTATTTTTTACCACGACAGATGAAATCTGATAAAGTGGCCCGAAATTGAAAGTAAATAGAGGAATAATGTGTTCTCTGGAAGAGTGTAATCCATCAAGTCACAAGTCAAGTTATCGGATGAAGATCAATGTGGGTCATAAAGTATCTTATGGATATCAGTGATGAACTCTGAAATTGAAATACAATGGATTTTCTCCTACTCTAAGTGAGGTTGCAATCATCAATTAATAAAAATCCGAATAATGTGCATTTAGCGTGAATAGTATTCGTAGTCAGAGGCTTTCAAGTAGCCTAATAGTAGGCGTTCATAGTAGCCTAATGATAGCACATGATAGCACACACTGCAGTAGAGGGTTGTTTCTTGACTTGAAATCAGTTGTTTCTAGCGAGAAATATGAATAGTTCTAACATGCTGGGAATATTACAAAAACTAATAAATTAGTAGTAACAAGGTACAAAATATTATCGACTTCATATTAAAATCAGGTAGAAAAGAAGTCGGAGGAGGAAAAAAGAGAGACAGCAGATTGACTTGGTCCGTTTCTTCTTCTTCTCTTAGTTTTGATTTTATAGATAAATAAATGTATCAAGTACCCAAAGTAGAATTAATGTGATTAAATCGGAACCTCAGAATGTATATTATTTTGAACTATTGTAGATGGCTAACCGAATTGCAACGTACAGTATCCAGCAATAATGGAAAGGAGAGACTATTACACTCAGAGAGTATAGAGAGAGTATACACATTCATTCTATATTACATTCTATAATCTCTTATTATACCTTGTAACATACAGAATACATTGTATTCTAGAAATAGAAAGAAAAATAAAAATCTTAGTACCCTTTTTGAAATATTTAATCAAAACATGTTTCGGACATTGATGCCATTTTCAAGTGATCACTTGCGATTGAATAATTCAAAAAGGGTACTAAGATTTTTATTTTTCTTTCTATTTCTATAAAAGTAGCCCTATACAGAAAAGAGATAAATATTGTATTCTGGGTACATTGCCTTCTTCCATGCAATGCAAAATTGAATGTGTGATCGCATCAATAAGACAGCTGGAGGAAATATTGCAATCCGACAAAAAGACATTCATTCACACATGGACGGACCACTGAACACAAATAGCGCGCCAAACGAAACAAAGGCACATGCTGGATAATATACATGCGGTATAAGATAATGATAATGCAACTATATCTATATCACCAGTAAATACAGAATGCTGACTGCTACTGGTATAGTAAGTGCCACATATAACTGTCAGCGTTGGTGGAATGGGAAATATTGGTGTTATTGATAAGGAATGCTGACAGTTTTGAGTGAACTGGTAGGTGAGTGAGCGCACTGATGCGTGCGAGAGTGCGAAGGTCATCCGTTGCACTTCTCTATCAAAACTGCCATTTTAATTCCATGCTACTGCAACATGGACATGGATAAGTCGAGAAGCTTCGAGCATCGAGAAAAGAAAGCACTGTCAAGGCCATCCACATTCGCTGCTTATTTATCCAACTGCTGGCAGACACTCAAACGAGAATTGCTTTCCTAGTGTGGGACTGGCTCCAAGATATTGGTTAAGAGTTGAGAGATGGCATATATTATCATCAGTTTATCACATGGAAATAATGCTCACAGCCAGAGTTGAAATGTAAAACTACTGTTTACACAGTAGTATTATTTCAGTTTTTCTACAGTTGTTCACGCCTGGTACGATCAAGTATCAAGAAATTTATAAGAGACAAATCTCTTACTAACAAGAAAGATAAGTATTTAAAAAATAAGTTAATATTATTCTAAATGATAAATTCTGCAAGTTTGCAGGATTATCACCTTGAAGATTCTCATTTCATATTTCTGACCAACTAATTATGCCTCATTGGTTCCTTGGTTGAAGTTCATTTAATGAATTGATATTTTATGTATTATGATTAATGTATTACTGATTGAAAAATAATATCTAATATTGTATAATAATGAATCAATAAGGTTTTCATAAGTACTGTACTGATTCGTCAATCTCAAAGTATCAATAGCAGAGGGTCGGGGTGAATTGAGGTATGATTCATCAATATATTCATCAATCAAAGTTCTGGAATGAAATATTAAGGGCTATAAGCCTGTTTTTTATAAATATGATTTATGACTATGTGTTTTTATCATTGTTGAATAAATAAAGAAATATTGATTTTACAGGATTGCAAAAGCCCACAATATATATAGTATTATTAAATTCCCCAATCTTCATCCAAGTGATGGAAAATGAAACATAACTCCTCCCTGCACTATCTCCAGTTCAGATGTGAATAAGAACAAAATCTATCTGAGTAAACAACAATCTATCAGAAACCCAATCATATCCAATAATTCTTAATCAGTCACCATGTGGATGATATCGTAACCTCAAGCAATCCTTGTTCAAGCAGTATAGTACATTATACAGTATTTAGAAAATATTCTTCGCCAGTGCGAGCACACTCCAAGAATAAAGTGGCACCATATAGGGATTAAGTTCAGAAATGCGACTGGAAAGGATCGGCAAATCCTACTTGGACGGTTGCCCAGACGTCAGGTACCTATGAAATTTATTTGGTTCGTATTTTCAAAAAAAAATCCTCAAGATAGAAACGGCAACAACAGAATAATGCAGAGAAACATACCGGGATGAAAAAGGAAGCAAAGAGAAAGGATGAGGGTAGAAAAACAAACCAAGCTAATGAACCGTGATAAGAATTTGAAATTTATGGAGCTCCGTTAGTGAGAGCAGGGAAAAGTATTGGAGAACAGACGTAGCCAATTGGATAACCAGCAGTTTGTCCTGATATTTACTCTGGAAGTAGGCTTGATACTGAGTGCAGAGAACTTCGATAAGTTGCATTGAACTGTGGCTGTGGTTGTTCTGGATATTTGAAAAAGACTAGACCTGCCTGCATTCAGGTTTGGTTCAGTTGCCAAATAATACACCAGTACAGTACCTCAGAGTCCAGGTTGAACAGTACATCTAGGAGCGCACTGAATTACTAATGATGTGCTATCCCTCCACTATGTCCTATCCACCAGCACAAATAATGCATTCTGTCCATTTTCAAAACATTCGAACCTGTCCTCTTCGAGTGGAGATTGTGTCAAGCTTAGTTTCTGGCCTGCATCCAAATAGGATTCAGATTATGTGACGCCATTTCACCGTTTTCAAATTCACAGCAGAAATACAGTCAACTTGAGGACAGTTTTAGATTCTGCTAATTTAGTTTCGAAATGTTGCAGCTAGAACGTGACGCAATCTTTGTGCTGAGTAAATTATTTGGAAGTTTAGGAAATCATGACAGCAGGCTATAGACAGGTGGAATCAACTGTTTATACTGAGAATGATCAAAACTTTTGGTTTCGGTTGGTTATGATTTATCCAAATGTGCTATACGCCATTGAACACTGCCAAATTTCATTCAATTTCACAATTTCAATAAGTTTAACTCAATGACACCTATATTTTGACTGAATCACTAATGTAGCAAATTGTTTCATATAAACTTATTCAACTGAATTCATGATATAAAAATATTGAGGACTAACGCCTATTATCTCTACTATTTTATTAAGTTTCATTGAAAAAATAGAAAATGAGGATGACACTGAACTTCATAGACTTAAACTGACTTAATAAGAACTTCATTAATTTCATTATTAGTACAGTGAATTGTTTTCCTTAGATTTGGGAATATCTATCCAGTTCTCTACATTTCATTAAAGCGTTCCCCTCCTCTGTGGGAAGATTTTAAATTTGCCAATAAAATAGAAAAAATGAATACAAACTCCACTTTACGAAGTTTTACAGGAACGCTGTACTATTAATTCAGTCCTCATCAAAGCCAAATCCAACGAAATGTCCTCATCTCCATTCTTCTCAAAAGCAATTCGTAGCTTCGATAAAAGAAAAATTTCCCAACTTTGTAGATGAACCTCCAGTTGATGCCACATAGAACATGGCACAGACCCGCATAAGGGTATCTGGCTAATGCTTTAATCATCCCTCTCACTACCCTTGTCCAAATATCCCAGCCATATCCAACAAAGACATCGCATCTACAAGCCGGTTCATGCTGCAGTATAATTATTATAATTCCAAACGCTCAACTTGTTCTAGTGTCTTCTTTTATTCCTGAAGTTCATTTCCCACTGGATTAACTGACACTTGGGAAGCAAGCATGGAATAGTGAGGTTCACTACAAGCTGGCAGCATTCCTAATAAACCACATCAATGCTTCCCATGTAACTCAATGCTGACAAAGTGAATCTCACTAGTGAAGAAAGTACTTGCAGTCAATTGCCACTTTTTATTCTGGACTCTGTTTTTCATCACTCTCTCCCACTCTTATCTTACAAACACACCCAAGCCGTCATATGTGTAAACAAAGCTAGAATGTGTGAACCTGACTTTCCTTCTAAACAACTTCACTATAAACTGTCCCACAATCTTGGATGTCTACGACAGTAATTAAAAGTAACTGCATAGTTTATGATACGTCTGTTCTGTATCAGATAATTTCATCAGCAATTGAGTATGGCCCTAGGTTTTATAAAATCAATTTTTATCGCCAGCTATTATTGACTTCACCCACTGATGACTCACTAGACCTTACTGAATCTTTAGCGAAAATATCTACCATCAACTTTTAATATCTCAGATTTATTTACTAAGCTTTACGATGTTGTTGATTCAAGGAATTGATAGCTGCAAACTTATTACTACTCCAGATAATACGAAGAGTTTTGTCGATTAATATCATTCAGATTCAAATTAATTCAAAACAAAGTGATACAGTTTAAAAGATAACGATTTTTGAAAAATATTGGAAATAACTCTCTGGATTTGACAACATATTATTATTGGAAGAAGAGCAATTTTGTTTTTAATACCATTATGAATTATGGCACTGCATTCCAAGTTTTTTGAATGATAGTGATTAAATATACAGTATTTTTCCTGTTTTTAGCATATAAGTAATGTCATTTCAAGTGAGTATTTTAGCATAGAGTAAATACAACGTTGAATGTTATTATCTGTCTCTGATATTAGTCAGATAGAAAAGCGAGTAATGATTGATAATTTGTAATATAAACGGCTTACAAATATGTTTTTCAAGATTAAACCTACAAAATATCTTTAACTGCCACTATTTGTTGAAGAGTAGAAACAAGGACACAACATTTTTTCAAGCTTTCCTATTGTTGGCGAATGATGAGCTTGACAATGAAATACCTATCATTACATAACCATCCAATACTTGCAAGTATCATCAGTCATTGTTCTATCACAATGTCATCGTCATTAGTTTTATCACATTTTCCTGAGCAATCAGGTGAAAACTACAACGTAAATTTAAATTTCTATCGGAAAATTACTGAGTTAAAAAAATGTTATAGGCAATGAAATTTAAGGTATATTATATGCAACTGAGAATTCTAAACAGAAAAATATCTCGTCAACTGAAAATATTATAATTTGTAATTAACTGAAATTTTCATTTGGTAATGCCAAGTCAATTTTTGTCATTTACAAGGTCAATCACCTACTAAACTATGTTCTACGAACTAGATACTGCGATAAGTTTAGTTTGATGTATGGATTTAAAGATTTATAAAATAAATCACCGTACATACAAATTATTAAAATGAGGAAATAAATTGCCAAAGGATTTTATGTCCAAATCAATAACAATTAACAAGAGTCAAATTCTCATGTTCAGATTATAGTTTGTGATTTGTCAGTGGTCAATCACATTGGTAATTTCAGGGCATGTCATGAAATTGTGACTTAGAAAGTTCAATTTCCTATTTGAAGAAAAGTACTGAATATCACTCACCATTGAAATAAACACCATACTTGTAATAGTCTTATTCTCTTAGAATATTCCACCAAAAATTCAATTGAATCTTTTTCTTACACTCACTTACTTCTAATGTAATAAAAGCAAATGAGAAGTGAGTAACAGAGTGGAAAAATTTGGACAAAAGTTATATATAAATGTATATGAATAATGAAATATGAAATAAGTGAAGTGAAACAGAGAATTGGAAAAAATCGATAATTGAATAGTTTCCAACAATATTGAGCCTACTTGGTTTGTGATGAATATTTCACAGATTCTATATTATATTAAAACCTTAACTTTATCCATATGTTTCAAAAGCTCTCTAAAAGTTACTTGATCAATGATACGAATAAACTGGTATGGAAAGAGGCTACAGTTAGCAGTTAGTTCATTCGATAAGATTAAAGCAAGTGCTGTTTCAGGTGAAATGCCCGAAGAATGAAATAGGTTTTGATGACAGGGTTGAAAAATATATAAAGATACGGATAGAACAGAGCACTACGTCACAATATCCCAACTTCCATGACCCGCCTGTTCGTCTCTGATGCAGCCCTCTAAATTATTGTTACTCTAAATTAACTCTAGACGTGTCATTCCTGTTTTTGCCTCTTATCTTAATGGGGTACCACATCACGCCTCAGACTCGGCCTAATACTAAGAGACCAGAGTCGGCACTCAACTAAAACAACAGATGACTTTCGCCTCCTCTTTAGAACTTTTTCATGTCAACAGCTGCGGTTCCCTCACGAAATCAGTCACTACAACAATAAATCATAGGCGCCACACTTGCTCTTAGATATTACCAAATACGAACTCACATATTTGAGCAGAGTTCGCCCCAACAGACGAACTATTTTCAGTTGACAATACTGTATTTACTGGAGAATTTACTAAATTTTTTGGGGAATTTACTGGAGAATACTGAATTACTGAAGAATTACCAAATGTGGATTTCTCAGTGAGGTGGTCCATATAAGCACCAATGCTTGGGTTATGAAAGGGATAGTGAAGAGTGATGAGGGGAGCTATGGTTCTCAGTGGGTTTCGAACCACCGGAAAGCGATTTTTCTCTAGTAAATTACATTGCATTCTACAGCACTGTGACTGGTTTCAACTCGACCAATTAATAACTGAGCTAATTATATGATTCTATATTAATACTCACAATAAACCAAACGATTCACTTTGTGTATTTTAAATTAACGCATTAATACATTAATTGTAATTGCGAAATTATTGTAAACTCAAACTAAAATGGGAATTTAATCCATAAACAACTCATTACTGAAAAATGACAAACTTCAGCATAGCAAAGATTGCAATAGGATAAGAAAAAACAGTTTTTAATTATACGATGCTCTACGAATGTGAGATATGCAAAACAGAATTAATAGCTGAATTCACACGCAACGTAGATATATTGCCAGTTATACAAGCCACCAAACAATTATGGAGCACTTGAAATGCAAACACAATAATTACTTCCGTTCAAGAGCCGAAAGAAGAATAACCGAAGCGTAACTGAGAATTGTAATAACAATTTATTGTTGTATTCGTATTGCTGTTCGCAGGTGGAAGATACCACAAATACCTAATCAGCTAGTACAAAGACAAGAAGAATTCTATGTTTTTGTGATTGGGGAACCGTAGGCCTATATGAATATAATATTATCAGAATTGATTATTATTAATTAATTCAAAAGATGAATAAATTATTCATGTGATACAGTTGAATATCTACTGAAGAATTAAATTTTATGGATATTTTAAATAACCAATTCTCACAACATAGCAGTGCAGGACTAGTATGAAGTACGTCTTATAATGTATAATCACAAAGGTACAACTATATTATTCATGGTGTACAGGCCCAACCAAAAATAAAAGTACATTCCTGGTCGTTCCTTGCCTGACCTTGACTGCCAGACTGACAATTGGCGACAATAGCAGGAGACAGTCCTGAGCAAAAGGCTGGTAGAGCATTCATATCTCTATTGTTATCATGAACTCAGGATTCCACAGTGCAATGTGAGAGGCTGCAGTTCATCGTAAAAAAAACTCAATAGTACAAGATAATAAGCCAGATATCTGAATATGTGAATTCCAGTAGCATGACGCATGTCAATCAGGAAGTGTGGTTTTACATTGACTACTCATGGTATGTTCTTGGCATAGGCTCAGATTTTATACGAAAAACGATTGACAATATTTTTATTCTTTGAAACCAAATATTTCCTCGAGAACTGAATGGACCTCTAACAAGTCAGCTAATTATTTCATTATGTAGATCTTATGTGTTTATTAAAAACTAATAAATCAAATTGGAAATTTTCTAATACACTTTCAGAATCTGTACCGTACTAGAAATCATCAGTATTTATCTCTGTATTTATCAGTGGATAAGTAACACTTCTAATGATAGAATATTTTTCTAATGAAGTAAACAGAGAAATTATATTTAAAATTCACTAGCAGCCCTTCCTCAAACGAAAATCAATCAGGAGAAAAGTGGATTACATTACAAGTGGATTGAGAGAATAGGCCTACTTAAAAAAATCAAATCAAAATGAGCAAATACGTGAAGTTTACATCCAAATAAGTTGTGTCATTATGTACGTTTGGCGGCCTACTCTGGATCCGTGTATTGATATTTGATTTATTCTTGTTTCCATTAAAATATCTTCAGATCGAATTTGTGGATAACAACAGAAACGTAAATATTTGTAATCACGGTAATGATGTTGTTGGCATTCATTAGTAACTCACAGGTTGACGTGGAAAATTAGAACTGTTTACCAGAGGGTTGACAATAATTATGACAGAATGATAATACAGTGCTAGCTAGTATAAATGAGCCATCTAAAAATAGATTACTTTTCCTACTTGACAGACATACTTTCACCAATTAGTCAAGATACACATAATGTGCAAAAGGTGATTTCCATGCACCTTACGGATCAACCACAAGATGTTGAAAATGCTTAATCTGACCATTACAACTTTTTCATATTATATCAACTATCATATCAACATTTTAAAATAATTTTTTGGAACTCTCATGGTATTAATAACGTGCTTAATTTAGATAAGGAACAAATAGAACTATTTAACGCTCATGAAGTGATAGGCTTGAGTGAAACTTGGTTAACTGACTCTTTCCATGCTCGAGACTTTAATGAATATGTAGCTTCTAATCAAACAGCAGATAAATTGTCAAATTCAAGAGGTAGAGCCAGTGGTGGTTTGTTAGTTTTAGTGAAAAAAAATTTGAAAGCAACGCTGATTGAAGCTAGAGAGTTTATTATAATTGTCAAGGTCGAAAATCCAAAGGGCCGTATTATTATATTATGTTTAGTTAACTTTAAGCCTGATTCTCTTGTGCACTGTCTCAATGAATTCCAGGAATGCTTGAAATATTATGAAATATTGTTTTCGTCTTTCCCTGTATTGATTGGGGGTGACTTTAATTTGAGAATGGGGGATCTAAACCAATGTTCTATAGATAACTGTTTATTCACAAATTCAAATCTTTATGCAGATAGGATTTCTCAGGATAGATGTATTTCAAGGAACGCGAAGGATTTGGTGAATATTATGGAAAAGAATCTATTCTATGTTTTGAATGGTAGATGTAAGAGTGACATGCCTGGGCAATTCACGTTTCATAATTCAAATGGAAATAGTTTAATAGATTTGGTCTGGGTCAATTTCGAAAGTATTCAATATATTACTGATTTAATAGTTTCAGATATTGTATAACTTCAGATCACCTTCCACTGATTGTGTACACTGAATTTGAATCTGATAGAGAAGCGCAGACCGTGCCAAATGAACTTCGAACGTTATATTGCTGGAGTGATGCATGCAAAGAAGCATATATGTCTGAATTAACATTGCCAATCGAATTTAATGCGAGCGAAGAAAGTGTAGAATGTTTGGCTGAGAATTTTATGACTACAGTAAAAAATAAGGCAGAGAATCTGGGCATGGTAAAAAAGTCATTAATAATAAGCAAGTTCAAAAATAAACCTTGGTACGATATAGAGTGTAATAGGCTGAAAAGGGAAGTACGTAAGGCATATAGGAATTTTAAGAAAAAAGAACATGATATAAATTGTTTTAATAAATATCTGGACAGTAAACTAATTTATAAAAATAAAATGAAAGAGAAGAAAAAGCAGTTCAACGATAACTTACAAAATAAATTTCAGAATTCATCAAATGCTAAAGAATTTTGGCGAGCAGTTCGTCTAGTAAAGGGCAATAAATCAATCGATAATGATTCTATAACTTTGGAAGAATGGACATCTTTTTTTAAAAATAAATACAGACCTGAAAAAAGAACTATTGAGTGCATATTCTTCGACGTCAAGCATCCTTTTCTCGATAGACCGATAGAAATGATTGAGTTAGAAAGAAAATTGAAGAGATTGAAAAATGGGAGTGCTCCAGGTTTGGATGGGATTTCCTATGAATTTTTCAAATATTTGGCACCTGAAGGAAAACACCTGTTAGTAAGCCTGTTCAACTTGATCATGGAGACTGGGGAAATTCCTTTGAATTGGGCAAAGCTGAAAATATTCCTATTGCATAAGAAAGGCTGTAAAAAAGATCCTAGGAATTTCCGAGGCTTATCTATTGCGAATTGTATTCTAAAAATTTTTACTGGAATATTAACAGAAAGATTAGCAATTTGGGCAGATCAGAGTGGGATCATGGTGGAAAGTCAATCGGGATTTCGGAAAAATAGGTCATGCTTAGATAATATTTTCGTTCTAGACTCAGTAGTCAAATATTTTATGGAAGTAAAAAAGAGAAAGATGTATGCAATTTTTATTGATTATGAGTCTGCGTTCGATTCTATCCCGCATAACAGGCTATTTCAGAAAATGAGAGAACTCGGATTAAGTAGGAGAGTAGTTAGCGTTTTTCAATATATGTACTCGAACTTCTCACTGGTAATCGAGAACAGGTTGCATGGTTTACAATCCGAACCTATCCCACTGACAAGAGGCGTTTTGCAGGGTGACCCGGCCAGCCCACTTCTCTTCGCTCTGTACACATCGGCAATAGAAACTTACTTTAGAGATAAAGGAATGCATGGATTACACATTGATAGAGACAACGATGTACTAATGTTACAATATGCAGACGACATAGTCATCTTGGCGGATAGCATTTCTGATGTGAGAAATAAGCTCAAATGTCTTTATCAGTACAGCTTAGAAATAGGACTCAAGGTCAATGCAGCTAAGACCAAAGTTTTGCCATTCCATAAGGGTCGATTGAGCAAAGCCATAGAGATTTCGTGATTGGTGAGGAAAAATAGAAATTTGTAAAAATTATAATTATTTAGGAGTAATATTCCAATCCTCAGGTAAATATACAGAGATGTGCAAACGCTCAATTAATAGAGGTAAAATTGAATCAATATTGGCTGTCAACATTTTATCCAAGGTGAGGTCTGAGAAATGGGAGGGGAAAATGAAATTATTAGATATGGTTATCATACCATCGAGTTTGTACGGGTGTGAAGTGTGGGGTTTCGGTTGTGAGCAAGCTGTGGAAGCTGTTCAGTTGTTCTTTTTGAAGCGCTTGCTCTTGCTGGTGCGTACGACGCCGAGTTGGTGTGTTAGATTGGAGGCGAATAGACCAAGGCTCAAATTTCATATCCTCAAAAGATGTCTATCTTGGCTGATAAGAATTGCGAACATGCCAGAGTCCAGATACCCTTTCATTTGTTATCGCCTACTGTTGAAAACCAACTTCAGTTCTAATTGGTTATCTATTGTTCAGAGAGAGATGGATTTGTTGGAGTTTCAAAATTTAAGGAACGATATTGAATTTGATGCTATTGAACTATATAATAGTAGAGAGAGAATTCTTGAAAGATATGTAATGAAAATAATGTATGAGGATAGATACTTGGCTCAGAATTCGCAAAGTTCTCCTTTTTATAAATTGTTTAATCCCGAATATCAACTAGGAGAACAGCTAACGTATGATCTGCCAATTAAAATGATTCGTTGTATGACACAGTACAGAGTATCAAACACGAGTACATTCTTACACATAAACGGTCAGAGATATCAGCTTGACGGAGAGAAAATTTGCCCTGCCTGTGATTTAGATTTCGAATCGTTAATACATTTTCTATTGATTTGTCCGGAATATGAAAATATTAGATTGCAGTATATTTTACCTTATGTAAATAATGTAGTTCAAAATGTAGACAAATTGATAATACTGTTATCTAACTTTAATGATGAGAAAATCAAACAGGTATATCAGTATACTGTGAAAGCACTTATCAAGAGAGAAAATATGGTGTCGACCACCGATAGATAAGCATGATAATTACGATAGTTATCAGTCACTGCCAGCCTTAAGATATTATAGGTTAGATGTATAGAGGTATTCATGTTTTCAATCTCTGTTATTAGTCATTCTTACTTTTCTGTACTTGGTTGGTGGCATTATGATTGGTTTATCATGTTATAATATTGATGTAAAAAAAAATATTTATATATACAAAAAGTTATCTATATTCATGTGTAAATGACTCAACTCATTTGTATGGCAATAATTGTCGAAACAAATAAAATGATTTATTATTATTATTATTATTATTATTATTATTATATCAACTATTTCGTAATATAACACCAACAGCAAAAAAGCTATTGACAGTGACAGAAATATTAGAGGTATACATTATATTAAAAATTCACCTAAAACCTACCAATTGAAATATTACTGCATATTGACGATATTCATGCAATGCTATAGTATCAGTTATCACACATCCTTGTTTTCTAGTTCTAGATGAATGTGAGAGCAGCTTAATTAGACCATCCGCTTCAATGGCACTAACATTGAGTACTATTGAGACACGAAAACAGAAACAATGTCCCAGGAAGAGCCAGCCAGCCACATGATGCCAACTACATCCAGACTGCGCTTAATTCTCATTGATTTGTAGCCGGAATTACGGATTTCGGGACGAATAATGCAATGCAATCCAGCCGAACGGATCCAACTGATAGCATGTTCGAAAATGTAGAAAGATAGGACGAGTTCGAATCCCATTCCCAACTCGAGTTTAAACGATAACTTTGTTGTAATGGTTGTGAGGAAGTATTTAGGAGGAGAGCTCATATATATAGGGGATTCAAAGTTTTAGTTTGGAACCCTGCAGTTCAGTTGCGACGATGTGGTTTTGGATTTTAAAATTTCGCCATCGTCTCCTGAGATCGACTGACACACATGCAAGCAGACAGTTACCTTAACAACTTTACTAATGAGTTTTACTCCTCTCTCCCCCTCTCCTCACCAACGTTAGACTACCAATCTAGCAGCGTGGCAAAAGCAGTTTCCATTACATTGAATTGAGTTGGCTAACCTCACCTGCATATTGGTTCCAGTCCCATTACAGTAATTTTAACTAAGTTGTAACTACGATTGGTTAGTAGTTGGTTACAACACCGACTTGAAATTCCAAATTAGAATCAATTGCTTTAAAATAACGTAGATGGGATGAGTTGGTCTAATTCAGATTAAACGAATTAGAAAGTCACAAGTAGGTAATAGCAATATGTAGAAGTAGAACAGTAACTAAACTCTGTCAAGATCTACTAGACTAACCACATAAGCCTAACTAGTTCATCAGTCAGCGTCCAACATTGATCAACATTTTGGGCACCTTTAACAGGCAATGATTGGTGATGATTATGTTAAAACTTAAATTTTAAATGTTTTGTCTATAAAATAAAATATTCACATTTCACAATATTGGTTATTCAACATCATTTCCACAATTCAATTTCTTGTATTTGTCATAGAAATTATCTACAAATTAATAGAATAAATAAAATAAAATTGAATGAATTTGTTGTTCATAAATTGATTAGGAAAATTGGCCCCTTTTGAAAATATCACAAATTCATCGACGGAATTCCATAAAATATACCTTGAGGAAATGATACGGAGAAAGGAAATAGTTTTAGATTATTATGGATCAATTGAAAAATGATGTTGTGAAGAGTTGTAATAAGAGAAGAGCTCTCGTGAATGCTGTAAATGTACGATGTTTTCATTACAATGTGTTACATCGAAAGCCCTGTTAAGTTTGGGGTCGCCATGATAGCCTGAAAATACGAAATGATAATGTCCAGTTTCTGGCAGGATACCAAAACATGGATTCTTTCTTTTGGTCCACGTTTTCCGAGAGCATTATTATTGGGAGTTATTTCTCTGTTTTTCTCAGCATTGACAAGAATAGTGGCATTTATAATGGTAACTTTCCAATGGTACTATAATGGTAATGGTTAACCACTAGTTTATTTGATTCCTGCTGCTTTTTGAGACGAGAGAATATAGAATATTACTCTCTGAATTTTCATAGATACTCATACAAATATTCCTGAAACTTTTTTATCTATAGCTTAGTGGATAATTCTCCACTTATAACACTATAATGACTGTTTCATGGTTGCACACTATAGTGATGTCCACGTTATAATGGCAGTACTTGATCAGTGTTGCTATCCTTCTCTATCATTCCACAAAGCAGATAGCGCTATCCTTTTCTAGCTCCGCAATTTTACCAGATAGTTTTTAAGCAAAGTAGTAACACTGAACAATGTGAATTGATTAACAAAAAAATCTCAATTATGGAAATTTATCATTGGAGAATAACTTTTCTTGACGAATAAAAAAAATTGTTCATTTTTAACAAGAATGAACAATTAATATTACATCAGATATACCGGTATCAACTATCCTCTATAGAAGGCAGTGGCAAGGCAGAGAATCGGCAACGCGTTCCCCTATCTTTCTCCACATCCATTATAACTTGGACCACTCAAAATGATAGCATAATATCTTGATTCATTCCAACAGCTGCTAAGATTCCGTTCAAACTGTGTTACAAACATCCCCAGACTTGTAACTAATAAAACAAAATAATTTATTATCACCAACGTCATGAAGAAAAATTGCTCTCCAAAATGAAGTTTGTTTTGATCCGGAAAAAATTTAATTATAAAAACCTAGGCTGATTAGTACAGAATTACCGTTGCTAGAGTAGCTGTCAGGATCAAAACACAAAAAATAGCTACAGGACCATCTGGTGACCTTAATGTACTAGGAAAAAAACTGATAGATCGACCCAACTATTCCCAACATACGATCCTCACAGCATATGCTAGACGTGTACCCAATAGTCTCAAAATTTCCTGGACTATCCTACCAGTTGACCTTTTTCTACCGAAAAGATAGGATCCCATAAAAATGTGAATATTGATGATGCTTACAAGACGTTACCTTTTTTTCTCAAATTTTTTGAGCAACATCTGTCAATTTAGGATAGTAGTTATAGATTGTAGTATAGTGTATTCCAAAATTCCCAGTTTAATTATAGGTTATTCGTATCAGGAACACACAGACGATTCTTACCGGAAGTCAATCGATTAGGGGTTAACTCTATACCGGAAACACCATGCTTACAAGCCACTTATGCCCTCATTGACTTCATACAAAAGGTGTTGCCCTATTACAATGAGAGCTACCGTGTGTTAAATCAAGTCAACCGTGTTATTTGTCTACTCTCCTTTCATCGAAACACTATTAAATTTCTCTAGTATTACAAAATCGATAGACAGTGAGGTATTGATAATTATATTCTGTTGGATTTAGAAATGCAATGCAGAGTGCATAGAACCTATTAGAAAATGTTTAAAACGTTATGAAATCGTTGAAGAGGAGTTGAAGCAACGAGGAAATCGATGTTCGTTAATGGAATGAATTTTTCATAACGGTTTCCATCCCCAGCATTAATGGTAGAGATGGTAGCATTGAAAAATCACTACATATTGCGAGAAAACTATAAGAAGCTGGACTAAAATAAAAGATAGACAAGATAAAAGGTTGCAATGTGAAACTATGTGTCCAAAGATGGATGAATAAATAAATGAGAGATTTTTCTCTATTAACTACAAAAATTATTTCCAGAGAGCAAATGAGACCCATAATTTTTCCATTTCTATTCATGTACTAGTTTGCACCAGTTTTATGCTAAGGATAGTACGCTTTTGGGGAGGACTGTAGCAATTAAACGAATGGGAGTAACTAATCAATATTCAGTGGCAGTCAATTAACAATTTCCATGTGAGACCATAGTAATAATAATAATTCCTTGCTTGTATTTCATGTAATATTTTATGCGAGAGCCAAAGGTGAGCAAATTGACAGCACAGGAGATTACTTCATCGATAAGTCAAGCGCGTAGGATTTCGTATACAGTAACAGGAAAAGATGAGCGCATATTTTTTAGTAAAGGATGAGTGGAGACTATCTTTGCATCAATATTTCCTCCAGTGTTCAGTTGAATCAGAGATAAGGGAAGATCTAACTTCTACTAACTACCTACTTACTTTACTAACTTAAGTACAAGATAGAGAAGTACTAACTTTTCTCTGGTTGAATATACAAATAAATCATAATGATATGAACCAAATTTGGTGGTAATACTGATGGACTATTAGCCAGTTGAGAAGTATAAAAAACATCCAAAGAAAAAAAGAGAAAGGAAAAGAATGGAAGTATTACTTGAAATCGAAAGGAATATTTTTTCAATGTGCTGAAGAAAAGTAACACAGCTATTGATTTTAGACGTAAAAAAACACTTCGAAAATAGTAACTTCATCTTCACAAAAATCAATCACCAACACTTTTTAAAAATATCTAAAAAATGTTATACGTTTGGTATCATGATTTATTTATTATTATAACATTAGTATCGATTGATTTCCCAACCCTGACTCTTATAAAAAACAAAGAAGTTGAATACATTAATTTACATGCCAACATCACTGACACTGTCCACTACAATCAATTGACGCCTTCATTGAAAAGTTCAATTTGTTTGTTCGCCTATTGCAACGAAAATATGAACGACGGAAAGACCTCTATCAAATGTAAATATGCCAGGATAATGAGATCATAACAATACCCGAGGACATAAAAATAAGTAACACACATGACAAAAAGCGATCATTATATCAAGGTCAATTGAAATGCAAACAAGAGAAATTAATTATTCATGAAAAGAGAAAACAAAGATACAGAGAAACATTATTGTAGTTTTAATCTAGATCAAGATAACTATTTGTTGATTGTTGATATTATTTATGTTTTTATTATTTTATGGATTACGATTTGTGATTTGAGAATCAAAAATGATATGCTCAAATCAAGTAGTTTTTGAAATCCAGTGCACTTATACATTTGCTCCTAGTTAGAAACAGTTAACTTGTTTAATAAATCTACTACTGCACTGAAAAAAGCTTTGCTTTTATTGCCACATGGATTAAAGGCATGTGCTTGGGTAATGAGGTGAAGGAATATATAATATATAATTAATTCCAGACTGAATGAGATTCGAAACGACAAAACCATTTCCACCACTCATAGTAAATTGGAAAATTTTATTTCAGGAAATCGCCAGTTACACATTTACAAGATTTCATTGATTTTCCGATTGAGGATACGAATAGAACCTTCTAGTCGCGGTGAACAAGATTATCCAAGACACCCTTTTGAAAACAAACACATTTATAGTGGACGGAAACTACACGACTATAAAGAATCTCTTGGTCTGTTCGCTTCCATTCACTGTAATGTGTTTCTTTCCATTAAAAGGCCGATATCGACCTTGAAACAATAAAGCTTGGAACGAATTCAGAATCAATATCGATCGCCCCACTGGGTGACTGGGGATTGGCGCCAGATCCGGTGATCCTGTATTCTCCCCGGTAAAAATTCCTTGGGAGCAGAAGAACAGGAGAGCAAACTTAGTGCCGGTTGCACAAAAGCCGGTTAAATTTTAACCAGGATTAATTTATCGAGAACCAATCAGAGATGACGACTTTTCTAGAAGGCCTTCTCTGATTGGTTCTCGTGAAATTGATCACGGATAAAATTTAACCGGCTTTTGTGCAACCGGGCCTAAGAGATTTAAACTGCTTTGTAAAGACCGGCCTACAGCGGCAAACCATTTAGGCCAAGATTGTCTCAATCCTAAAGCAGTTCAAATCTAAGTATTGTTACAACCAATTCTATCAAGAAATGTTGAGTTCCACACTTGAAATTTCAATAAGTGTCACTGTTTATTTGGCTGCATGATTCTATTAATATTGCATCATAAAACTCTTGGCAGCTCTATATCCTTATTCATATAATTTAAAAATTAATGTAATCTTTAATTTGTAATATGCATATTAATGACTCAAATCCAGTGGGAGAATCCTATTGTACAAATAATGATTAATCTTATTTCCCTGCTCATGAAATGATCTGAAGTAGGCTAATCAGATGGAATGGAATTCAATTGAACGAATACGACAAAATGTTCTTATTAATTCAAATATCAAATATGGAATAATTGTGATATGAATGGAATGGGATGAATGTGGTTTCTTTTCCGAATTTGGTATAGATAACAATAAGGAACCTTTAGATTTTTATTCGGTAATTAAATAAGATATTACACACCACAGAGTTATCAAGGTGTAGTAAATAAGCAAAGACAATAGGAATAAATAATAGAATTATCTGAATTGTCTCGTATATTAGTAGCTCTCTTGAGTTTTTGAAGAGAGAGGAACAACATTTAGGTGGGGATGGTGAGTGGTTTGGCAACCACGGCACCCATATCCATATCCCAACGCAGAACAATTTTCTCGTGACTCATCAGCACGACCTATTGGTGCAATATTTTTCTTTTGCATGCGGTCATTCACCTTCATCAATATGTTGTGAAACAACTACCAAATACAAAAGAGTATAGAAATATACAATTTTAATAGCCTGCAGGCCTGCAGCCTAGAAATAGAATTCCTTGTTGATTTTTCAAACTAATTCAATAATGGTAGTTAATGTTAATTGGAATTGAATATTAGATTGGAAATTGAATAATCCAGTGTTACTTATAATTGTAGGTATAAATGTGTTATCACAGTTAAGACAACCTTTCGGTTTATATATTATGTATTTGTATTCAAACAGATACAGGACTACAGGAGAACGAACAGAAACACCGTAAACAAAAATATTCCAGAATATGAAACTTGTATGTTTCAGAGTGGAAACCAAATAATATGAATTGAGGATGGTAATTAATTGGAAGTCACTAACCTGATAATAAAATGAAGAAGATTAAACGGCTCCCTCCATCAGACAGACGACCTCTGCTGAAGTTCCCCATGACTGTTCCGGAAAAGCTCTTTCAAGTTTTCCTCAACTCCTGGTGGAAAAAACGGCAATATTCAATCCACAAAAACTTTGCACAAGTCGCAATAATATTCACAAGTACCACGAAAAGTTTCACTCAACTGCTAAGAACGAGATTGCATCACGAAAGCAACTAGAAAGTTTTTCAACTTTGCAGAAAATTAATTCGAATCGATCTACAACGAAATGATGAAACAAACGTCTCCTCACGGGGTACCATCCGTCAGTCCGACACCAACACTTCGCTCCAACTCAGAAGTTTCCGTTGAGTGCAAAGTTAGCGCGCGCGGCAAGCGTACAACAGCGCTACTAGCGGAGTATTCTGCAACTACTGCCGCCTGCTGGAGGGGGCACTGTGCCTTCGTTGACTTTCTACTCTTCAACACAACGCTAATCAATTTAAACTTTTGTCACACGCCCTGACTGCTAAAAACTCAATTTGATACATTCAAATCAAACACCTACTAGAACACTAGACGATAACTACGAAACAAACACAATAACTGAACCGAAACCACTACATTTCCATCGATTTCACACGACTTACGTGAAAACTGACACAACGTTACCTTGTTCTGAATCAAACTAACCTCATCTACCGACCGGTAAACTAAACAGAAGAGTTGTTGCTACTTTGGTCTGGTTCCCCCACCATTTCCGTGCACACCTGACTGGTGACTGCAGAGTCGACTACCTGTTGTGGGAGCAGCGAGCAGCTCTTTGTTGTCTGTAAACTGTTAGCTCCAGTGAGAATAGACAGTAAATTCTATATGCTTACATTCTATCATTGAGTAAAGAAAACTATATTCATCATTTTTTCTTTATTGTTTATTATGATTATTTATTTGATCTCTGATTCTATACTGACTGTGAAGCTTCAGCGTTGTTGACTTGTTATTGAGATGACCTCTTTCAAAAATAACGTCATCCTATGATTTAAAACCCTATCGTCATTTGCAAACTCTCAGAGATCAATGTTCCATCTTTTTCATTTAAATTGTTTATTGCAATTTATAATGCTGAATTCTTTCGCTTTGCAATTTCCCCGAGGAAGATTTGTCACTGTTTAACAATAACTGAATCAATGTTGAATATTAGAACATTCATTGTCTTATTTCTGGAGCTGCAGTAGCTAAAGCTGAATTTAACTTGTCCATCTGCTGAACATTAAATCACATAATATCTCACTTGAGGTGGCTAACATTTAATAGTTCTCAAACTTACTACGTTCCTTTTTCAAATATATGTTATTCTATTTTGATTTAGACTGTGGGCTATAGAATAAATTGGAATAGGACAGTTTAGGGTATGAGCATGTTCCATGTTGTGCCTTTTCTTGATTTGATAATTTTTTGTAATGTGAATGAATTAATATAATTTTTTATGGTATTGACAGAGAAAACCTATAAGAATGTTCTATTCTATGGTATTGGTTTTATGAAGTAAGCCCTATTGCATCTTATTTTCAGGATATCAGTCCCGCCCTCCTTGTCTAATCATATATCTATCATATTATTAGAAACACTATTTTTGTTGTTAAGACTTCTCCCGCAAGAATTTCAATTGCCCCCTTCCCTGTGGTCACTCCTTGTATATGATACCGTCTTCCAAATTGTACAAATACTTACTTGAGAAAAAATGGAACAGTAGTAGAAGGAAAGTACACTACAGAATCACTCTATCACGAACTGAATTCGAAAAACCAATTTGAAAGTTCCAGAGCTCCAGTAACAGTTAAATTAAGAGTAACAGTACTCCAGAAAAGAAACAGTAACAGTACTCTAGAACAGTAATAATACTCTAGACCACTAACAGTATTCTAGAACAGTAACAGCTAACAGAACTCTAGAACAGGAACAGTAGCTCTATTCAGTAACACCCACCAAACAACTATTAAAAAATTCGATCAATAATAGTCTGAAAAATGTTATATACTCTGAGAGTTTCATGTTCACGAAGAAGTGATCCGTAATTTGTCAAGCCCACCTCCACTGCATCTCACCGTAAAAAGTAACTAAGGCCGAAACTATTTTATATTCCGATCACGGGACGCAATCAGCTGGATCGTCAGAATTTTATTCGAGGCGGCAAGTAGGGCTGTCACTGGAAAAAGGGAAGAAGATCACTTCCTGCTTTTCCTGGCGGGTGATTTTGCGATTTCCCTATTCCTTTGCTACTACAGTACTGTCCTTTCCTCCTAAATTGCGCTGCAATCTCCCTACTCTCTACGTGTGCCCGCTACTTCTCACAAATCCCCCATTCAATCTACAATCCTCCATTTCTCAGCTCAAGTCCCTATCGATGATTCTAGTCTACATAGTTCTTTAATATTCAACGTTTGTCTCCCGGTCTTCATCATATCGCCTCTTTCCGACTCCAGCTCGCCCACTTCTATCGACTTGCTGGAATGTTTTATACGCAATTCAATAGGAAACTAGGTCTGCAACCAGAACAATCAGCAGAGTGAAGTTTTTGCAAGGAGATACCAACTTGAGAAATACTTCGATAGAACCATTAGGATGAAATGAATTATGATTCTATTTGAGAATGATTGACTAAAAAGTTTTCCAGACATGATACATTTAAATTTTTAATTCAATAGGAAACTAAAATAATACTCTGATCCAATACTTTGCTTGAATTGAAATCAGCCGTCATATCAGGGTTATAATAACTTTTCAAATGAAGTACCGAAGAAACTGTTACTACTGTAGAATGATAAACATCATACCTGAGACTGAAACAAAATGCAATTAAATATGGTTCAGAGAATTCAATAGGAAACTGGGACTTATTGAGAAAAAACATCATATCCAAGGGGATATAAAAATCAATCAATAGAGGGATAACAACTTGGAAATAATTAGGAACCACATAGAATAAATGCTGATATTGTAGGAGAATACAGAATGTACCGGAGCAATAATATATGCATCCATTTTGAAGATCGCAATACAATAATAATTATAAACTAGTTCAAATATAAAGATTTCTTCTAGTATATATTCATGATGACACTTAAGTTTCAGGGAGGATATGTAAAGACAAGTAGGGAAGGAAAAACCTTGTAAAATTGCAATTGTAATTCACAAGCTACTCAAAGTGCTTTATTCTTATATATTTCAATTATGATTAACGATCAATAGGCACAACCTATAACATAATAACAATAAATCTTTCGAAATCACTATTCAAAGGCATATTCTTCCACAAGCACATAATTATCACAACAACGTCATAATGTACACTCAGTGTTTATCCTAATATATTGAGCGAGCAATTTCTGTATATATTTCAATATCTGGTTATTTTTATATCTGGTTATCTGGCTATTTATATGGTTAGTTATGTTCAACGGATCTCGAAAACTGCTCTAACGATTTTGACAAAATTTGGAATATAATAGGTTTATGATATAAAAAATCGATTGCACTAGGTCTCATCCCTGGGAAAACTCGCTGAAGGACATGAAAAGGATAATCAATCCTTGGAAAAACAGATGATAATTTCGTCGTCTGTCGATAACAGAAGATGATTCGTGTGCCTGTGTGGGAGATCAGCTGTATAATCAATCAGCTTACCGTATCTCACGAGATATGTAATCTAGAAATTTTAATAGACTTGATAAAAATAATCTGATTTGTTGACATGACATGGTAAATAAATTAGAGTATATCATAAATTTCAAAGTTAATCATTATTTTACAGTTTTAAGTGTTTAGTGACTGTTATTTCGTTATTCAAATTGGTTTGCAAACAATATAAATTAGAACTTTTCTGTTTTTAAAAATGTTTGGACTGAGAATTTTACCTGATCTCAAGTATATGGATCATAACCAATTTTTTGGAATATATGTAGTGTGTAAATCAAAATTCGGGGAAGAATCAGTTTTGGGCTGTGCCTGTTAGTCCTTCCCCAATCATTTTAAAGAATTGAGTTCTGTTTATCAATAAATAAATAACGAGAGAAGTTCGGTGCCCCGATATTCTATATTAATATGAGTACTGTTATAAAATTGTGATAGATCTTAGATGTCCATGATGAATGGCAATGGGCAATTATAATTTTTTTCAAGTCTAATTTGCATCATTTCAAAAAACCACATTAAATAATATAATCATTGAAAATAAAGCTCCCGTTATCGTGAAAAAATATCAATAGTTATCGAAGCGAGAAGAATTCGCCCACTCACTTCCATAACGGCAGGCCTCAATATGAACACGTAATGGAGGAACGGTAGAGATTTATTTGGAAAATAAGTTATTGAACTCGGCTCCATAGCAAACTGCATTACAAAATACTACAGAAAGGGAAGCGAGGCAATAAGATGGTGGGGAGGAGTGAGGGGAAAAGGAAGAGGATGAGGAGGAGCAGGAAGAGGAGTATGAGGAGGAGGAGTAGCGCCATCTATACAGTCTATTCAAATTTGTAACCCTTCTGCTATAATATTCAGATTTATCTCACTTCCTGAGTCACAGCAGCCTGAATCGTAGTATTTCTGCTACAATACCTACCTATACCTATATCTATTCTACCGTTCACAGACGATCGGTTATTTACTGTTCCGTATTTTCCGTTGGTATTTCTCCATTCTATTACTTGGCATTCCCGATAAAAAAATGTCGTTCAAATGTGTAGAATTGCAGAGTATGGAATTGGGTGAATTTCAGGATACTTGAACAGAATGTGTTGGCGAGATTCATTGATTGAATGAATAGGTTTAATCTTCAGATAGATAGGAAAGCAATACTATTGGCTCCGTGATCGATTGATGTAATAAGATCCATGTACCAGTTACTAACTTGTAGGGTGACCACTTTTGGAGAGCTGTCTTTCTAGAAATCATTCATAAAATTGAAAATCACTCCCTGGTTCGGTTGTAGGTTCAAGGATGAGAACTGAAGGATACGATCAATTAGATAATCATAAGTGAAGTTGTGCAAATTTGACGAATAAGCCTGTCAATGTTGCGGAGGAACGAGGAAACGAATCATTAGTTGAAGCATAAACTAAGTAAATTATTTATCAATTCTTTATTTAATCTATGGTTGAAGTATAGTAGAAAATACTGTAGAATAAAAATGTCATCACTTGAAATAGATATTCACACAAACTGAGGTCACATCAGAGAGAAAAAAAATAGAATCTGAAAAAATAAGTTATCAATAGAATAAATTTATAATCATTATAAATAAAATGAAAGTTTTATATCATAGACATTAAGTAAACATCTGTTAGATCTGTGATTATATTAATTAGAGTGAGGAAAATTTTGACAAGTGGATTTGGTGCTATAATAGAAATGTAATAGCACTTTGGTTTATACTCTGTAACTGAGGCCAACAAATGGAATTTAGAATACATTCAAGTGCGATACAGAATACTGTACTATAATATTGAGAATCATCTGGATAAAAGATAACTCATCAAGAATTAAATAATTTATAGTTGGTAATACGAATAAGTACTCAGGAAAGGACAAGGGAGGAAGACAGAGAAGTAAGAAACATAGGCCTTCTAGAGAAAATAGCCTAATAATGAAAGGAGGTTCAGAAGAAACTTATTTTTGCTCACCAAGTACTATGTAAGATTTGTTGATGTTGAATAGGATGTTATTAAAAACTTCAGATGCGATAAATTATCCAGAATGAAAAAAATTAATCCATTCTAGAGGTGAATTGAGTCATTAAGGTTCATTGCTCTTTATTTTTTTCAAGTTACAATGAATTCTTTTCTTACAAATTGCTAATAAGCTGGAATGCCTGAATTGCATTTTAAAATAGCTCCACAGAAACAGTGAAATTTGATTCGTTGTAGTTAGAGCGTCAGATAAACTTGAATAACTGCCAGTCATAATAATTCATAGTATGAAAAGGATAAAAATTGAAACAAATTTGAAATGGAATATTTCAATAACAACCTATTGTGTTTTGTCCCTATAATAATTGGTTTGTAAGGGATTAAGTTACGAAAATTGATAAATGAGTCTGTCAATTTTCACTTTAGAACTCGTGAGTAAATAAACGTGAGTGAAGTGCCAATTATCAAGATAGTTCTTAAAAAAATATTGTATGGGCAATATAATATTGAACGTATTTACAAAAACCCAATGTCAACATGAGATATCCAATAACACAATGCCAAGTCAGAAACTCTGTACTATAATTCAATGATGAACGATCTTTTACATTTTCTCATTGTCTTTGTCAATAAAATGATTTTTCATAATTTTGAAAGCAGAACTAGTGTTCCAGTACATTTTACAGAGGTTGAAATGAACTTCTTATAGAGTGTGGAGGTCGTGAAGGTCCTCTATTGCTCTTACAACGTTGAAAACTCAGCAATAATATTTTTAAAATTCAAATACTATAATTTGATTTCGAAGGAAACTGTGAACAGAATAAAATAACAATTTAATCAAGACATCATTCTGTAAAATAGTTCAGCTTACACGTCTATGATTTTTTAAAATAATTTTGATCGATTCCAACTTCGCAACTGCAGTAAATTTTATAATATAGATTCGATTGGATTACTATACCTAACAACTATTGACTACATTAGACTACATCATAAGACTACATCATTAGACTTCTATTGATTAGAATCTGGAGTAGAGGTTATGGGGGGATAATCGGTTTTATTTTCATAATACTTTTCATCTGACATGACTTAGTCAATGAAATTATAAAAGCATTGCTTCACAAGATCCACATAACGTCTCTGAAAGTCTTTTCAAAAAGTTTTTTAATGCTCCTTGAATTATGATTAAATTCCTGGAAAATTACTCGAATTGCAATTGCTATTTGAAATAATCAGAGCTATTATTTCTATAATTCAATAGAGGTAGATCAGTTTGTCATAGCTGAAACCTCATTAAACAGCGAGTAGCCTCATTGAACAGCAGAGGATACGGTGTGAACGGAGCCATACGATTGGTAGATGTGAATGTAATAGAATAGTGAGCCTATTTACAAAAACCCAATGTCAACATGAAATATCCAATAACACAATGCCAAGTCAGAAACTCTGTACTATAATTCAATGATGAACGATCTTTTACATTTTCTCATTGTCTTTGTCAATAAAATGATTTTTCATAATTTTGAAAGCAGAACTAGTGTTCCAGTACATTTTACAGAGGTTGAAATGAACTTCTTATAGAGTGTGGAGGTCGTGAAGGTCCTCTATTGCTCTTACAACGTTGAAAACTCAGCAATAATATTTTTAAAATTCAAATACTATAATTTGATTTCGAAGGAAACTGTGAACGAATAAAATAACAATTTAATCAAGACATCATTCTGTAAAATAGTTCAGCTTACACGTCTATGATTTTTTAAAATAATTTTGATCGATTCCAACTTCGCAACTGCAGTAAATTTTATAATATAGATTCGATTGGATTACTATACCTAACAACTATTGACTACATTAGACTACATCATAAGACTACATCATTAGACTTCTATTGATTAGAATCTGGAGTAGAGGTTATGGGGGGATAATCGGTTTTATTTTCATAATACTTTTCATCTGACATGACTTAGTCAATGAAATTATAAAAGCATTGCTTCACAAGATCCACATAACGTCTCTGAAAGTCTTTTCAAAAAGTTTTTTAATGCTCCTTGAATTATGATTAAATTCCTGGAAAATTACTCGAATTGCAATTGCTATTTGAAATAATCAGAGCTATTATTTCTATAATTCAATAGAGGTAGATCAGTTTGTCATAGCTGAAACCTCATTAAACAGCGAGTAGCCTCATTGAACAGCAGAGGATACGGTGTGAACGGAGCCATACGATTGGTAGATGTGAATGTAATAGAATAGTGAGCCTATCATTGGCCGAGACAAGCAAGACACGCCCACAGTCACTGCCAATCACATGCTGCTCGATATTCAAGTTTTCAGCTCACTGACACTCAAGTCTTGAGATTGATACAATGTTGAAGCAACAGAAACTGGTATGAAAGAAAAAGTGAAGCTGTAAATAATAAGAAAAAAGAGGAAGCTATAGGCAGTGATTGAGCAGCGGAAGGATGGGATGAGTCATGAGAAAAAATATGACAGAGAAAGACTATAAGAGGAACAAGAAGCCAAGGAAGAAGTGTATTACGAAGGAAAAAATAGGAACAGGGTAAAAAGAAGAGGGAGGAAATAAAAAATAAGTCGGAAGGTCAAGAGAGTCGAAGAGTATAGCACAGGGGACACAGAACAACAATAGCCTCGCTTTTTGACCAGTCGGTAGTTTTTTCGGTCCTCTTCGTTATTTTTACTCCACTTGTTGGTTGCCACGGACTGAAAGTTTCAGACAATGATCCTTCTTGTTCCGGTCCATCGAATGGAAGTGAAGGAGAAGGTGGGAAGGAGATACGGCTGGTGGAAGAGAGATGGAAAACTGTGATAAAAACAGGAAAAGTCGGCTGGCAAAGTTTTTTCCAACTTGGAGAAACGTTTTCCTGAACACCTTGTCATGAGAGAGTACGCCTCCTATCACTAAAAGTTGCACCAATCACCTAATGTCATCTAAAATGAAATTTATTGATCTGGGCAGGTTATTTTCGAGATAAAACTTGTTTGGCACTTGAGGAAACGCCCACATTATAGAAAAATAGGGGTTCAGAAATGTTAACATAAATGTAAGAGCATGGTCTTTTCACAGCTAGTGGATTCTTTCAGAAAAATCGTCAATAAGTTCAAGAGTCACAAAAATCTTCCAAATCGTCAATAATCACACGTTCAGACCCAGCTAGGTGAATTCCATCATCTAAGAATTGAATTGGGTAGTTAAGGTATTATTATTCATTAGAGTACCTAAATGGTTAGCCTTGAATCCACATTACCAGTAGTATTCACATTATTGTATCCGTGTATCTACATCATTTGCACATTACTAGTAGTTTTCTAACGCACTTGAAGTATCAATTACTTTATGTACAAAGGAGTAACAATGGTTTGGTTTTCTAGTTGAAAGTGACAGGATCCTTATCAAGGCGAGTCGTCCAGTCCATTTTTATTAATTTTCAATAATTCAAGTTTCAATCCAATACGTCGTTCCATTAAATTTTGACGCCACAGACCAATTCTCAATTATATATCACAATTATAATCTAACATTATTTGATCAAGAATTGGAAGGGAATTGATATGAAGAAGAGATATAGTACAGGGTGTGATTGAAATAATTGAAGAATACATGTAATCTAACATTGATGGAGTGAGATAGAACCATTATGCAAAATTTGTACAAATATTGTTAAAATAGAAACTGTTCTCAAGCTGCATGGATACAAAAAGCATCCTATAATATAAAGAGCATGTTAATTGCCTATTCCACAACCACAGTGAAACCACACCACTTTTATTCTGCAATAATAGTCTCATTACACATATCAGTAGGCTACTTGAATTTCAAGATTTTCTACTCCGACAAAAGAGGGAGATTTCCCATTGGCAAGTTCAAATTGGGCTCGAGATCAAGATCTTTAGTATAATCAAATAAGGTCGGTGGCATTATTCATTCCCATTTGACTCACATTAAAGTTGAGAGTTCATAAATCTGGTCGAGTTGATTGGGCCAGGCTGCCAGGCTGGTGGTTTCGAGTACTTCAATCTCAAGTGGCTCGAGTCACGTGACCTCACACTCAGGCGACGAGTTTGAGTTTGTTTGCTGTGAAGCCTTCACTCCAATCGATAAGTGATAATGCGTCCATTATCGCTTATACAGTCATTCCTCACACCACCTTCTAGCCTCATGTTGAACGGTATCCTTTCATACTATACGAGCAAATGGATCAGCAATTGCTTTCTTATCGTTCCTGAATAATTTAGGAAGAATGATAATTATTTATTAATGTGGTCTCATTGGGTTTTTGCAATATTTATGTAGCAATCTCATGGATTTGTTAGCCTGTAGAGAACTAGTCCACTTTTTTACATGTTTTTTGAATCAAATTTCTGTTAAAATACATCTTATGAGGTAGGCTAAACTTTTATTAACGGCTTATGTTTAATTGATTTGAATTTGAATCAACATAATTGACTATTAGTACTCACGAGTAGCAGTAGTGGAATGATAAACAATTTAATCATATATCGACTCTACCTGCGCATTTCTCAATAAACTAACTACCTTAATTCAAATTCAGCAAAATCACTTTCTAGAGTTTTAATCTATCCACTTATAGATTGAGTTACATTCAATATAATTATTTATATTCATAATTATTATTTATTTCTTTACCACTTTGTAGAACAATTTCGTACCAATATCCTCCTTGGTTTCACTGATTGGGCTAATCCTACAATATTACAATCTGTTTTTTATCTCCTATTAATAGTTCAACTAAATACTTCCTCAGGTAATCTCTATTGGAAGATTCTTAATAGGAATTTGTGACCTAAAAAGTAGAATGGAACTACCTTTCATCCCTAAGAAAACTGAGGCCTATACAAGCAGTATGTATTTTATACCCTTATACATTTGGATAGAGACAAAGTTTGTAGCATAACGTCTCTCGTCATTATTTTGCGTTCAAGGTTCAGCTTCACGGCAAAACGTGTGTTGGAATTCATAACACTTAGTTACAAAACTTTAAAGCCTGTACTGCGGTCTCGAACTCGCCTCACATGTGGAGTTCGTGCCCTTACGTGCGTGAACCCCGCCTGAATTTCGCTAGAAAATGGCGCGGCGGTTTGGGGAAGAAGTGCCTGCCACGTCTTGAAACACCATAAAACCTGAAACTTGCGCGCGCCTATTGTAATTCAATAACATACGGTGGTGAACTGGAGTCTGAACAGAGAAACGCAGATGAGATGCAGATTGAAGGAAACTCAATGACGTAGTTTCTGTTCTGGAAGTTGGAGAAATTCAAAATCAGTTATTAGATATCTAATTGTATATGGAAATGTGGAAGGTTGTGTTGACTTGGAGTTAAGTGAGGAGGTGGGAACGGTATTTATTTATGACTAGTAGATAACCCGTGCTCCGCAAGGGTTTAATTGAAAACTTGACCAAATTGAAGCTTGATCTGATGAAATCATGGAGAAATTAAAATAGGCCTATAACCATTCTCGGTAATTTGAGAATCAATATGCAAAATTTCAAGTTAATCAGTCCAGTAGTGCAGACATGATGATGTGTCAATCGTGAATTTCCTACCCCGTGCGTGTGTTTATGAGCTAATACTTTCTTTTATTATATTATAGATCATTATATCTCCTATAAATGGTCGATCACTCAATCATATATGTACTGTATTTAGATGATAAGTCACAAGTAATCAGAGTTGAGAAACTATATAAACCATTCGATTACATTTTTCTGATTCTGTTTCTAAAAGATGAATGTTTTATATTAAATTGGGATATTATGTCAATTCTGAAAATGCTGGGAAGTCTAGCATTAAAATTTTTGAATTAGTTTCTAGAAGCGCCCTGTATCATAGAAGAAATTCCTTCATAAAAATCCCAAATGAGGATTTACATTGGATGTAGATCCACATTTCTACATACTTTAACAATCATTATATTTATCATCTGGTTCATAGCCAATGTTCCTTGGTTCAAACCATATAATCATCTCCAATTATCCCTGAACAAGCTAAGCCTTATATGCGCATCATCCTCAGCTAAAAAATGTCAAATATCAAATCATCTCCAATTAGAAGTACAGAAAGTCAAAATAAATCAGGAGATCAGGAGCTTTGATAATTAATCAACTCAAATCTGGAATTACTATAAAACTGATAGCAGAGACATTTTAATGCGTAAACATGACGTGTTAACCTGTAGCTAAGGTAGCTAAAATATCGTATTCCCGAAAATTATACGATGACGTATAGCCAAACTGTAAGGTATGAACAGTACCTAAAAGATGAAGAAACCTTATGGGTTTGAAAGGTGAAAGAGTATGTTAGGGGGTTAGCTTCTCGCTTTTTAATGTTAGAATGCTTGTATTATTCAAATGCTTTTATAATTGTAAAGAAGAAACAGGAAGCTTTCAAATCTGGACATGTTTGTTTTATATAGTTTGGCTATACGTCACCGTATAATTTTCGGGAATACGATTTTATTTTGCTTATCTGTAGCTAAGCCTACGACATGTAGCTATTTGGAGGAATATTTGATGTTTTTACGGACCACTATCAATAGTTATTTTTGTATATCTAGAGGGAAAAAGTTTGCTTCTATAACTAACTGGTCTAAGGTTTTCTTCTACAACATAACCTAAAATCTGAAACCTAAAAACCGGTCGACTGGTTGGCACTGCCGATTGCGCTATCTATCGGCGAAAGTTGTAACAATTATCAGCTGGCCGACTATCGGAATGACTGACTCCAGTTCGCGCGTTTCAGATTTGAATCGCAGATGAAAAATAATTGTTGGCTGCTATTTTGAATAGAATAAAATATTTTAAAATATGTATAAATTTGTATCATCTAATATTAAGTATGTTATATCATACAAACATATATTTCATGAGTTGATAAAATTTCTGGTTGATGTATTGAATTCAGTTGACTCAATGACAGACACCTCTATTATGTTTCCTCATCTAAGCTTAGACCTTCTAACCTATTTCAAATGTAAGGCTTTAAAATAGAGATGCTTCCCATGTTATTTAAATGGATTTAATTTAAGCCCTAGAGAGTTTTTCTGTTTTTCGTCCCGAGAGCAAAAAAGTGACAGTTTAGTATTATGTTCCAGGGAGTAAAGTAAGCACTTTAGACAGTAGCTGGAGGAAAAAGATAGCCTAAATTGAGGGTATTTAAAAGATAGCCTAATATACCAGTTAGTCAAGACAAGACACGACATGACCAGACAAGTTTAGTCACAATACTTTACATTGTTGCTTATGACGCAACTCACACTGATAAGTCATTGCAATTAGACATGTCTTCATAAGCGACTATGTGACTGAACGTGTCTGATCATGTCTTGTCTTGACTAACCGGTGTACGCCCTAGAGAATATACTGATATTGGACCATTCCTTGATGAATATTATTTATTTCCGTGTTCGTGCAAACATAATCTATAAGGCCATTCCACACAGCACGTGGCGTGCGTGGCTGGACGCACGCTAGCTACTTTTCAAAACATCGCTTCCCAGCTAATCAAATGAAGCAATTCACATAGCAGCCACAGCCACGCGGCAACGCTTGCTATACTAGCCACGCGTGGCTACCGTTCGCTCTCTGAGCGATCTTTTCAAACGTGTCCGGCCACGTTTTGGTCCGAGCATGCGCAGAACGTATACTAGACGTATACTATCGTATAGAACGTATACTATCATTGTCAGCCTCAAGGTCACGCATTAAATGATGGAATTCGCCATAGGTCTTCCTTTTTTTATTGATTGGATGTACCCACTGTCCCGTGCTGTCACCGAATACAATAAAACCAGCTCATTATCACTACTACTGCTGCTGCTGGAGTCATCAAACCAAGGTAAGCCACAAGAAAATCCAGATTCACACCACGGGACCGTCGGAGTTGACATCTTCCTGCATACTGACGGGAAACGTGGCCGGTATAGCATCGCAACAGTCGTGGCGGTGTGAATTGGCATGTGGCTAGCGTGGCCGGCGTGGCGTGCGTCCAGCCACGCACGCCACGTGCTGTGTGGAATGGCCTATACACTTTCCCAAAAATGATCAGCCGTACATGGATAAAAGTTAGGCACAAATAGATAAACAAATTATTCTGTTGTGCACCTCACAAGCTTCCTATAAAATATTAATCACTCTCACTATGCTTCTCTATTATCAGCTACATAACGATATTTATTTATGACAAAACAAGGAAGACTACAGGCATCAAGCCCAAAACAGTCTTCACTACAATTTACAATCGTATTATGCAAGTTACTAAGAAAAATAGATTATTCTACTATGATAGAATAGGCTATAACCTGCCCCAGAAAAATTTTCGAGATGTGGAACAAAATGCAGTGTGTATAAGACCTTGGCCCTTGGGTGTCAAGTACCTGGCTGATCTTTCCATTTTTGGAACAAGTCCACGTCTCATCCGCATAAAGCTACGTGATGTTTTATTCAGAAGTATGCCCTCCGTGGAGACTAGGCTCGCAAACGCCCTGTAAGGCTCTTCTCCCCCACTCTTCCCCTCACTCTGTGCTCGAGTTCATTTAAATGTAGTTGACATTTCATTCATTCTTTCTTCTCCCTTACAGATTCACTTTTTCCATGCTGTGTTCACTCCTATCTTCACTGTGACACATAATGGTAATAAAGGCGAAAGTGCTGGTCTCCTCTTATTGCATTCGACCCCACCAAGATAGAATTTCATATTACCAGTGAAAAGTTGCAATAATGAATAAAATTCTGTTGACATTGAATAATGGGTAGGCTGAAATACTGAATAAAATTCACGTAATGAATCATTGGAAGTCGCTCAAGAGAAAAACATACAATTGTCTTTCCATGTGAATTCCTAGATGCTAGGTAGAAATAAATTATTTTTAAACTTATTATCTGTGGTTACCCATGTAAGAAAATTTTGAACACGAAAAATTAATCAATTGGAAAACCTCCTGATAGTTACATAAACTTTGTTTTAAATTATCGTCAAAATTAATTTTGCATACTCTTATTCTCATAATATTCACAGTAGCCAGTTTACTATCTACAGGACATATTATTAAGTAATGGAATAACACATAGCTACTAAATGGATTAAGGAATATATTAGTATCACCGTAGCCCACTTATAACCTTGTTTATATCACTTTCAATACATGAGAGGTTGAAAACCCTCATAACTTGTTCACTGCTTAATATTCTACAAGTATTATCTTTGAGAATTTGAAGCCCTTCCATCAGATTAAGCTTTAAATTTCTTTGTTTGATTTATGAGAGTCAGCCTGTCATGTTATTCACTACCTATTCATCTTGGCAGAATAACAATGCTCATTATTCCATCACGAAACTGTAACTAGAAATAACAAATAATTACACAGCCACATGAACTTTGCCACTTTTTTCGACTGTTCCTGGAACATTTCAAAATTGTACGCATTCACGAAACTACATCATAACTTTTCTTTATTAGATTCAAAGCCAAACATGTAAGCTACAAATTATAATTGCGAGTACGTCTATAAGTTTGCATGAACAACTTAATATAACACAGCGATACGTTTAACTTTGCTGGCAAACAAAAGCAGCCAGTTCATTTCCACAGGGAGCTACAATTCCATGCCGAAAATCTCATCTGCTGAATTACGTGAGCGACTGTATATATTTTGCTACTGTCAGAAAGTGGGGGTGAGACTCGAGCTATGTGAGTTATTGACACGCTAGCTCCACTTCTTAGGGAAACTGTTCCCTGCTTCCCTTGTGCACGGCTCACTTGAGTTTACACTTACATTCACACTAAGCTTGGGATTGACGGGATAAGAAGCTGCGTGCCTTCTTCTAGGTGAACTTCGCATTCATGAAATAACAATGCAATGCTGACTGGAGTTTGCTGCCGGCAGCGTACAATTTTTGACAGAAATTATTATGACTGTGTCAAGTGCCGAGAAAACTCTGAAGGAATATGTTGTTCTGGAGAAATGAAACAAATCTTTTGAAAGAATGGTTTATGATTAGACCTGACATCTGCCAGCTAAGATACAAGATGGTATGAGTGTATGCATGATTTTTTAAGAGGAAATACTTGATGTGAACATAAATCAGGTCGTGATCGTTCTTTGGATTATTCATGTGGAATAACTATGCATTACTCTATCCAAATATAGAGTGAATGAAATTCCAGACAGTTGCTGTTCTTCATTCCAACATTTACATCTTTTTTTCACTGTATTCGGTTTGGGTATTGGCTCTAAGCAGATTTACTACTTCATATGAGTTTGTCAATGAAGTTGAAACAAATACTCCTGATTAAATCAAACATTTCAAACTCCACGTTGGCAGGACATAATTTTCGCTTTGAAAGTTCTGAGTAATAATTAATTGGTGGGTTGTTAGTGGTCTGTCAGGTCAGAGCGGCCTGGCTGTTTGCATGTGTGCTCATGACAAATGAACTCAGCTTAGAGGATTAGCGTTTGGCCTAGGTCACCACCAAATGCTGCTCAAAACAATGACTTGAACCACAATCTAAGCTAGCGTCTATATAATATTATACGGCACGTATTATAATATACGGTCGGCTTGATGTGTTAGTCATACTTAGGCCTGCCGCAAAGTAGGCCCACGTTAATCCACGAAAAGCATCCCACGCCGGGGGAAGTTTTGTGAACCATTGCTATAGAATTATTCATAATCAATCAGCTGACAAGTGGATTATTCATTGCATGTATTACACAGATTTCTAGAGAAGCCTAGTAGCAATGGTTTACAAAACATGCCACGGCGTGGGTTGCTTTTCGTGGATTAGCGTGGGTCTACTTTGCGGCGAGCCTAAGCCAGTAAGCCTGCTGCTTTCTCATGTCAATCCAATATGAGTTCAAACTTCGATGGTTTGTTAAGTTATGTAACTCCAAATACAACTTATTCAATATAACTTAGTTTATCAAATTTAACTTATTTGATAAACTCCAAATATAAAATGGTTCTAGGGGAGTCTTCCTTGACCTTATTAAGAGCTACTTGTCTGATGGAACCCAATCCATATCTGTAAATAATGAAACTAATACCACCGAACTCACCCCTTATGGCCTCCCTCAGGGCACTGTTCTATCGCCATTACTTTTCATAATTTATGTAAATGATCTATCAAGTTTAAAACTTAAAAACTAAACCATAATATCCTTTGCTGATGATACAGCAGGTATTTTCTCACGAAGAACGTGGGCTGAGGTTCATGAAATTGCAGAGCAAAACTGCTTGAGCATAAAAAAGTGGCTAGATAAAAATACTTTGAGCTTAAACCTACAAAAAACCAACTATATTACCTTTTCTTTCAATAAATGAGGACAGCCAGATAGAGAATTAAACTTGAAACTCCATTCAAATTGCAACCGTGACCCCAACTCCTGCACTTGTCCTATCATTAGTAAAGTTGAAAATTGTAAATATCTAGGTATTTATATAGATGAGAACCTGAAATGGGATATCCATATTAAATTCATTTGCAGAAGGATGAAATACCTTTTTTACAAATTTCATGCAGCTAGAAAAATTCTGAATCCAACTCATCTTAAAATGCTTTATTTTGCTATAGTACAGTCGATAATGCAATAGGGAGTAGCGGTATGGGGTGGGTGTTATGATTCCCATTTGGAAGAACTGTTCATAATGCACAAATTAATAATTCAATCTATTTTAAATAAACCCAGATTTTTCCCGTCTGACCTTATATTTGAGGAATTCAAGGTTTTGACAGTTAGACAGTTATATGTTGAAAATGTAATTAAATATTTAAAAAAAAATAGAACCAATTTTCCACGCACCAACAACTCATTAAATAGACATTACCCCTTGAGACCTACTTCAAATAAGTATTTGATATATAATACTAATATTGAAACAATTAGACGGCAACTTATTTATCTAAGTACTATAAATCATTAATTGGATAAAAAGAAATTCTTTTTTCAATCTTTAAATTATTGTAACCGTTTCCTGGATCGTTAATTCACATCCTATCTTCCCTTCCCTCAGCCATGCCTATCTACCTACCTTCTTCCACTTCCCTATCACACACCCTTCTCTTTCAGTTATACCTTACCTGCCTATTACATGGGAAACCATAGTTGGCAAGGTATTTTCCCCCTATTTCTTCCAGCACACATCATTTTAGCAATATTGTCTTTTAATGTGTTAATATCATTGTTACTGTTATTGTTATTGTTTTGTTGTATATTGCTTTCACTCATTATATTTTTGTGTGTTGTGAATAAATTGAAAATATGTCAGTGGTGAAAGAGTAGGCCTAAAAACCTATAAGCATAGATCATCTATGGTAAATAATTCACATTTGTTGTAAACTGATATAATATAACAAATTAAACCACCTAGATCCAGATTATTTCAACGATTCCGAAATGTCAAGATCAATAACTAGGATCAATACATATGATTCAATAGCGATGCCTGAGGTGGAAAAACCCAGTTTCATTTTATGTAATAAATAAATATGAAAGCTACGTATAAGTACTTGAAAAATCTTCTCATAGAATTTGATATACATCGAACAACAAATGCATTATTAGGCTACTCAATTTTATTAATTGAACTCTGCAATAATTTAAAGGAAATAAGAGGCTTCAGCCCTGAACATCATTATTATGAAAAAATAATTATTTATCTTCTTGAAATTATTTTTGACGTCACAACTCTCCAACTTATATAAACAAAACAGTTTCTTATACTCGTGATCCTGCTATTTATGAAGGAAATTTTTGCTATTTACTTTGTATGAAAAATGAGAAAAAAATAAAGATGTTAGGAAAGTGATGTTCGCTGATTAGATGGCACCACAATAGAATCACTTCAAATTCGTTCATATCCCTGCTGATTAACATATCCTTCCAGAAAGAGGTGTCCGAAAATAATTTAAAAGTTTATATAAATCAGTCAATTCCCATGATTTCTCAGATAAAGTGGGAATAGACTATTCGTTTAATGAATAGCAGTATAATTGAAACTCGTAAAACAGGAGACGTTCACATACAATTTACAGATTTTAATTTCAAGGAAGGAACTAACACCAAAGGATACTAAATCGATTCTGATTACATATTTTATAAATTTTTAGTCAATTAGGTGAGAGTAATGGAAATTGAAAGTTCCTTCACTAATAAATAATATCACAGACTGATTCCATTCAGTTTACCACCCACATAAAACCCCTCGAAGACAACATCTTTTCGGATGTGACTCATGGGGCGCTATGACAACAGCCATAAACCCTTGCCCGACATCACTCGGAAAATCTACGCAATATCCATTTCCCAGCGCCACGCGTTGCATAATCCCTCGGAGCCTTTTTCCGACTTCATAAAAGTGAGGAAAACCAAAGAAAGTGTAGGCATGTTGGTGACTTGGCCAGTGACAGTCGATACGATGTGTCCTCTCAATGCATTGCAGTGTCGAAGTTGGGGCAATAAAGTTTCCCCTTGACAACAGCGCTTTCCCCTTACTGTGCTCACCAAGAACAGAAGGGTGCAAATACAGAGTCTGCAGCAAAAACTGCACATGAAGATACTTCCCTCTTCTGCTCACATCTGGCCATAGTGGGTACCAGACCAGCTCTTGCTCTATATCAGTCTGTTCAAATTACACTGGTCTAAGTGCTATAGTGCATTATTTACTCAACTTGTTGTTTTAGTGTTCATGGTCATCCACTTTCAAAGGTAGTTTTCAAACTACACTACTCTCATACAGATCTGGTATCTATCTGCTAACTTATTATTAATATTAAAAATTCTAATTCAGATTCAAATCTATTTACCAAAATGCATCCGCAGAGATGTTCATGTTGAACCAATCTCATTTTGGTTGATGTAGAAATCAATTTAATTTATATTAACAATAGTAGTGGATATTGAAATTACCTAGTAGTATATTTTCCATACGGCTATTATTATGATTATGAAGAATTATTCACCAAAGACAAAATTAGCATCCTTTTTTGCTTTAATAGTTTCAATGATAAGCTCTTGTACAAATAAATAATACAATGTTAGTCAATATATTGGACGTAGTCCACTGGGATCAGTAATCTAGTTGATATTTAATTATTGATAAATCATGAAATCCTATGTTTCAGTTATTGAAATGATTGAGTTGATTTATTGCAATAACAAGTGGAAAAAGCTTCACATATCAGCAATGAGCAGAGCAGGGGATGTAGGTACTCTGTTCCTCTATTCCTTTTATTTCTATTCTCTTTTATACCAGTTTATCAGTGGATCCATTTGTGAGCAAGATTTTAAATAGGAATATTTTCTTGCAACTGGTATTTTTCAGCCAGTGTTGATGTTGGAGGGTTCTATTTCGTGATCAATTTTTTGTAAACACTTCCAAGTTGGAATTTTTTAATTCATGATGATTGCTAAAATTGAAAATGAGAGAAATAGGCTGCAGATAACTTGGCATTACAAAGGTAGAATCTATTCAATTCTAATGAAAATCTGTTCAGAAAAAGGTGTATATTATATTCCTTGAAATATAATGCTATTACTATCACTACTATAGTTTAATATCATTATAATATTTAGTTGTTGAGTAAATTCTTGTTAAAATAACGCTCTCTTATGTATATATTCATATCTGAATTCACATGCTTGTATATATGTTAGAACTAACTTGTCAAACATTTCCTCTATTCTATCCTACTATAATAATTATTCGTACTATTTTCCATAAGTAAAAGAGAAATTGCAAACAATTTCTAGAGTTTTAAGTATTACATGGAACATCCACTGAAAGCGTTCAAATAGAGAATATTTTAATAATATTATTATATTTGATATCGTGACGTGGATGATAATAATATTATAATCAATGATCAAAACATTTGATTGTGAAAATGAAGAGCTCTAGAATAATCACAATTCTATGAAAAATAGATGTACCGTAGTCTGAAAAATGTAATTGCTCATCACATAAAAGACAAAGATTGTTAATATTGTATTGGATTTATTTGAAATTCATTCTTAATAATTTTACTTGCTATTTAATTATTTTAATAGTATTGCTAGATTCAATAATATTGATTTCCCTACCGTACCTATTGTTTTCAATGCTCAATGTTTTCAGTTTTAATCAATTATCCATGTTCAACTAGGTACCATACCAGCTCTTGCTCTATATCAGTCTGTTCAAATTACACTGGTCTAAGTGCTATAGTGCATTATTTACTCAACTTGTTGTTTTAGTGTTCATGGTCATCCACTTTCAAAGGTAGTTTTCAAACTACACTACTCTCATACAGATCTGGTATCTATCTGCTAACTTATTATTAATATTAAAAATTCTAATTCAGATTCAAATCTATTTACCAAAATGCATCCGCAGAGATGTTCATGTTGAACCAATCTCATTTTGGTTGATGTAGAAATCAATTTAATTTATATTAACAATAGTAGTGGATATTGAAATTACCTAGTAGTATATTTTCCATACGGCTATTATTATGATTATGAAGAATTATTCACCAAAGACAAAATTAGCATGCTTTTTTGCTTTAATAGTTTCAATGATAAGCTCTTGTACAAATAAATAATACAATGTTAGTCAATATATTGGACGTAGTCCACTGGGATCAGTAATCTAGTTGATATTTAATTATTGATAAATCATGAAATCCTATGTTTCAGTTATTGAAATGATTGAGTTGATTTATTGCAATAACAAGTGGAAAAAGCTTCACATATCAGCAATGAGCAGAGCAGGGGATGTAGGTACTCTGTTCCTCTATTCCTTTTATTTCTATTCTCTTTTATACCAGTTTATCAGTGGATCCATTTGTGAGCAAGATTTTAAATAGGAATAATTTTCTTGCAACTGGTATTTTTCAGCCAGTGTTGATGTTGGAGGGTTCTATTTCGTGATCAATTTTTTGTAAACACTTCCAAGTTGGAATTTTTTAATTCATGATGATTGCTAAAATTGAAAATGAGAGAAATAGGCTGCAGATAACTTGGCATTACAAAGGTAGAATCTATTCAATTCTAATGAAAATCTGTTCAGAAAAAGGTGTATATTATATTCCTTGAAATATAATGCTATTACTATCACTACTATAGTTTAATATCATTATAATATTTAGTTGTTGAGTAAATTCTTGTTAAAATAACGCTCTCTTATGTATATATTCATATCTGAATTCACATGCTTGTATATATGTTAGAACTAACTTGTCAAACATTTCCTCTATTCTATCCTACTATAATAATTATTCGTACTATTTTCCATAAGTAAAAGAGAAATTGCAAACAATTTCTAGAGTTTTAAGTATTACATGGAACATCCACTGAAAGCGTTCAAATAGAGAATATTTTAATAATATTATTATATTTGATATCGTGACGTGGATGATAATAATATTATAATCAATGATCAAAACATTTGATTGTGAAAATGAAGAGCTCTAGAATAATCACAATTCTATGAAAAATAGATGTACCGTAGTCTGAAAAATGTAATTGCTCATCACATAAAAGACAAAGATTGTTAATATTGTATTGGATTTATTTGAAATTCATTCTTAATAATTTTACTTGCTATTTAATTATTTTAATAGTATTGCTAGATTCAATAATATTGATTTCCCTACCGTACCTATTGTTTTCAATGCTCAATGTTTTCAGTTTTAATCAATTATCCATGTTCAACTAGGTACCATACCCTGACTAAAAATATTATTGTATTAAATTGGTTTTTACATGAGTACTGTATTAAAATTTTCACTCTAGTTGTTAGATTCTGTAATATGTGAAATGGAAATTCCATAATGCTTTCAAATTGAATATTCAACTATCGTACAATATTCTCATTGCACCTAGATGTCTAATGTTGTAAATCTTATTAGTTACATATTTTTCAAAATGAATCAATATTCCAAATCTCAATTCCTTCCCATTCTTTCCATCACAGTGAATAAGAAGCTGTCTTGTTTCTTTGGTATCGTAGGCATTTCTTTGCATTTTTCATTAGAATGGCATAGGCTATTATTATCATGCAAAAATAAGCTGATGTGAAAAATGCTTGGCACAATGAAAGAGTTCAAAATATGGTAGAGGCTACACAAAACGGAACTGTTGATTGAAATCCATTCCTTTCACAAGAATCCAAGCAATATTCGACTGACAGACAGACTTAATCTTCAATTCATCTTGCACAAGAGGAGGCACAAGCTTTGCAAAAGGCTTTTTGACTTCTTGACTCTTTCATTTTTTTTCGTTTCTCTAAGCTCTCTTCGCAATAAAAGGGGAAAGGATAAAAATTCATGAATACCAAAGTAGACGGGAAAGATTGTACTCGGATAAAATTTGACATGCGCTGACAGTAGGGATAATAATGCAGCATGAGGTCTCATTGTGCATTGTCTAGGTTGGGTTAGGTTAGGTTAAAGGTGTCAACACATCTCTGCTTGTCTGAACACAAGATGCAAGCCAAGTGTGTAGTTCAATCTTCACCCTGATGTACCAGAATACCCTTCAGAATTTCATCATTTATTCAGACCAAATCATCGTGTTGTTTTCATGACAGATTTGATCCAGTACAAAAATTGACACACAATGAATAAATTAATGCAGAATTATTAATAACACCCTAACCATAGCCTACCCATTTCAAAACGTTTGTAGTAAAATAATCCGTAGAGAGTTTCTCTCTGCAATATTATAATAGCCCTTCTATTCAAATGACCTTGCTTATTAATCAATATTGATAGTACAAGACTTTGCTGCAAGAAGTAGTTCATTTTTGTTTAATTTCAAATAAATTACTCATATCATATATACCGTACATCTCTATTCAAGCTTTTGTATGTTGTACAACAAGGATATTTTATAACTCTATTTTATTTATTTATCGTATGCATTTTTAAATATTGTCTAAAGGCTATAATAAATTTATGGAATGCTGGCTCTATACCAGTAGGCCTACATTAAATACTGTAGGCCTACCTCTTTTTTCACAATACGGTATATTTATGCATGTATAATATTCAATATTATTTCTAAGCACCAGATCAATTTCCTTCTTCCTTTGCCTTTCTCTGCTGTTCTTCCATCAATTTATAAGATGTTTAAAAGGTATCTCATAGCAGAGATTACAGAATAATAAATTTCTTTACTTTATGCTCATAGTAGTCAAAACTATTTTGTTTGGAAGTTGATTTGACAGTTTCTTTAACTGAATAATTTAATCTTTTTATTTCAAAATTGTTAAAATTTGCTTTTTTATTGTATATTTGAATTATTTTGTATGCAACACTGTTTGAATAAAACAAAATTTGATCGGGATGAAATAATTATATGCTTTATCAGACTCGAAATCTACTGTAAGGAGGATAATCATACACATCATAGATATTTTCACAAGGCCCCACCAATAGATATTTTACCTTCCACTATACGACTATGGAATCACACAATCATAGACCATCATACACCAGTTTGATTGAGAAAATGAACGCTCATGAAAAAATCTATCACTTTTCCGCATCCTATTCTCAAACTATTTAGACCTAGTTATGCAAGTAGTTGATGGGATTTTTTTTTAATTACTTTAAAAAACTAAGTAGTGGAGAAACTGGAAGATTGAAAGACCCAAAATATATTTATTACAGTATAATAGTACTGAATTGAGAGTTACATTATGAACATTGAGAGACTTATTTAAATAAACCACGAATTTCAAAAAAAAATTTTCTTTTCTTGAAGCACTCTCACCATACCGCGACCATCTCTATGTGACATAGTTGCAAAAGAAGAATAACATTATACTTTGCGGTGGAGGCAGTAAACTTAACATGGCGTGATAAACAGTGTCTGTCGGCGACATTTATGATGAATTGCTCCTATGCGGGCCTTTACTCTGCTTGCCAGAAATTCTCCCACCATCAATTTCCACCCAAACTACTTCTCAACAGCTCAATTCTGAGACAAAACTAACATTTTTAGGTCGAATCTTCCGTGTGACGTTCTCTTGTTTATGCACGCAAGATTCATTCATATATGGTTGAGTAGGCAGCAAATAATAGTGTAACTGTTTTCTATACACATACCATAATAAATCAACTTCATTGGATGGAAAAGTGGCAACTTGAACATGCTTTGTACTCTACTATTTTAGAGAAAATTAGAGATAGAAAATAGCTTTTTCATATTCAAGGATATAAAAAGCTGCCATTTGGTGGTTGACAAGAGCTCCAGTTACGATACTGAAAATGCACCAGTCCAGTGAGTTGGTTTGGTACTAAGGTGCGTACAGATAGATATACGCGCTGCGAACATGAGCAATTCACTTTTAATCAGCTGACTATATCTGTATTTTTACAGAAACGGTAAGATACAGATATAAAAAGCTTGGCATCAGCTGATTAAAAGTGAATTGCTCATGTTCGCGGCGCGTAAATCTGTACGCACCTCTACAGTAAGAATCAGGTTAAAGCTTGAAAGTGAATATCCGAGCTATTTTATTGTATTTTACTTGTAGATTATTTTGAATAAACTTTTTTATGACTGGGTTCAGCAAGCAATGAGTCCGAACATTCGAGTAAATGAGTAAACTCATTCATTCTATTTTGCAAAAAATTTCAATATTCAATTCAAGTCAATAATGACGATTTGTATGAATAATCGGGAAAATGATTGAATTTATTTTTCAACAACTTAATATTATAATAAAAGTTATTAATAAAAAATTATGCTGTCAAATTGAAAAAATACATCTCAGGTGGGAGAAACCTATGTGAACTAGCTTGTTGATTGCAATTATTTGAACAATTGCTAGAGAACAATTATTTCGAAGCATGAGTACACAATATACTAGTGTAGATAATCCAATTTTAGCTCATCTCATATCTGCAATCATCTACATAGGTTCTACAGTGGTAATTTATTGAGAAACAAAATAACTCACCTGCTATTGCGCACAATACCATGAAATGAATAAGAGTTTGGTTATTGCCACATAACACAACATATTTATTTGATACCACTGTAATACTTGGAGATTTTGGAAACATACACATGAATAAACATCAATGATAAGATCAGTTGGGAAAGCTGAAGCTGGATAAAAACTGTTGCGTCATGTTCTCACGAGGACGCATCTCGTGCTTCCCCCATTCTCTGCAAAATTCCCCCAACAAGAAAGTTCCCCCTTATCTCGATTTCCCTGTGTTGCAGGCTAATGAATGAGGAACGAGGGATACTTCTTTCCTTCTCCCTAATTCCCCAACTCTCTTTCTCACTCTATGTTTCTTTCCTCCTTATTTTCTTCTACCCCCTAAATTTTCGGCACTCTCACTTATTGTATTCTCGTCGGTTATTTTTTTTCTTGGTATTTCGGTTATTATCTTCCTCTCTCATTCTCAATATTCTCCTGTTTTTTTCTAAATTACGTCCATAATTTTATTCTGGTCTCCTCTGTTTTACTATATCTTCTTTTATTCCTCATTTTCCATCATGTCACGGTTTCCCTGAATCTTTGACTCTATTATCAATTTGTTCACATTTTTGTCTCTCTTGATTTATTCTATAACTTTTTTGAATCTCAAATAACTAGTGACTCCCTGGGTTTGAGAACTTGCTCAGAAACTGTTGCATTGTAATCTTTGAGACTCGCAAATTTTATTTGCCGTACACAGAGCTGGTGAAAATTATGGAAACAGCCAGATATTTATTTTACAAGAATAGTTTGACAATAGGTTTCATCAAGGATCCTATATGAAATGAAAAATTACTCTTGAAATATTACTCAGAGAATAACTTAATATTACACTATCTTGATAAATCACAACAATTTTTTTCTTATGCACTTTCAATGTTATTTGCTACCTCCTGAAAAAGGACGAAGGAGTGTCAATTTTGTTGTTCAATGGACTTGACCTGTAAAAAGATTCGAAGAACACGTGTTCAAAGTTTAAAGATGATTGATGAATTCTTTCTGAAGTTAATGTAGAACATACAAACAGACGGACAACGACTTTGGCCTTCAGTGAGTCAAAAGTGAAAACTCGCTAACGTCGTTCAACTCCTCATTCCATTTTATTAGGAATATCCCTCAAATTTTTCCCTTATTCATCACTTCTCTCTTCCTAAATTTTCAAAACCCTCATGGACAATTCTCAACTATGTACAGTATATTCTCCTCTTTTTTATCCTCTTCTTATAATATATAAGATTTTGAAACTCTCCCTCGTCATGCCTTCTCCCTCTACTTCATTTTCTCTTCATTCTCTATTTTTCTTCCTCACAATAAATTTTCAAAAGGTCCCCTCACTCTGTTTTTGCATCTCTTGTCACGTAATGTTTCTTTCTTCCCTCTTCTCATTTGAAATTAAATTTTTAATCACTATTTTTAATTCACTATTGATATTGATCAGTTGCGACCTGACAACTCTGACACCAGACCCGAGCCAGCCAGGTCACTCGATATTATTATTATTATCCATTTACTATAATCTTATTCTAACTAAACTTTTTACGCTTTCTCATTCTATTTCCCTCTGTATCTCTTCCTTGTCCCCTTTAATCCGGCTCCACCAAATTTTCGAAACTCCCCTATTCTATTCCACTCTTTCTGTCTCTTCCCTACTCTTCCTCTTTCCAAAAAAGATCAGCAAGGGAAATGATGACCTTCGGACGCAGGAAGCTGAAGGACCTTCACAGCCGGTGGAGGAAAGAAGAGGAGAAATTGTATGGTTGACATGTCTGTGGTAACAAGTCCTCTGTACACCAGAATAAGCCGGACCCTCCCTAATTGATGGTTTTATGCTGGGATGTGATTGGAGGGCTGGAAGGCGCACCCTGCCATGCAGAACAATGAATCCTAATTTGTAAATTGGACATCTGATTGGAAATGTGTGAAATCACTTGAAGATATTTTTCTGTGATAAAAATTAACATTGCTTTCTCGATAGGAGGTGGAAGAGACAATATGACTTCTATGCCACTGTATTAGAGTATAACTTTCTCTACTTGATGAAGTTATTCTTTTATAACAAAAACATCTTCTTGAGTGACTGAAACAAGGAAAATCGAAGATAATTTTGGAGAATTGACAATAATTCATCAAGATTCAATGCCTGTCTTTTCTGTTTCAATACCTTCAATTACTGTATTGTGATAGACATGGTAAGATTGCAAACATAAGAAATTCGATTCCATACGTTAATAGTGTTTTGACTTTTTTAAAAACAGAATTGGTTGATTTTAATATGATCCAATTCAGTAATGAATTGAATATCTCAGAAATAAGCAGAAAATTTCGGCCTTCTTAGACAATATAGACTTCAAAACAACATTCTCAAGAAAATCTCGCCGGGTCAGATCCCCGGGTATGCAAAGGAAAACAAATAGCGATGCCACTAAGAAGTCTTAATATTTCTCACTGTTTCATGTCAACAGGAACAAGCTCTTACCTGAAAGAATATCTGAAGGTATGTATATGTATGACGAAATGTAGCCTACGTGAATTTTCAAGCACAAGAATTTGTAATCAGCAATAGAACTTTTTAAAATTCCTAATGTTTTCCTTAAAAAAAGGTATTTATTTATTTATTTATTTAACCATTCAGAATATTACACAACTTACAGAAAAGTACCACAGGCTTATAAGACCAAAACGGTTCCAATTCTAATTTATACAACAGTCCAAATGTAGCTAGGTTATGTGTCACTTAACATTCATCAATTACAAGGCAATGAATTTCACGATTTTAATTTTTGAGTTAATGTAGGATACGTGAGTTTTTCTAGATCAGGTTTCCTACGACCGCGTAATGCAACAGTAAAATAAGAAACTATGGTATCGGTTCAAAAAAGACCAACTGTGGTATGGGTTTAAAAGTACAAAAAAGACCAACTTTGATAATAATATCGATAGGAAAGTTCAAAGCTAGTTTCAAATAATTACTTTCATTCTTGAACCTTTTACTTTTTCATGCCCCACCTTCTTCACTAACAAACTTTTCTTCACTTCTTCTTCTTGAGTCTTTTCTGTCGTTTTCTCATAATCAACCCCTTTGCTCAAGTATCCTACAATATCTGTTATTCATTCTCTCCACTTCAGAATCTCCCAAAACTTGAGCCTCAGCTCTCTGTGTTTGTTTCAGTACATCCTTGAAATATCTTGTGTTATATTCTTTATCGACAACGAAATTTAAATGTGATAGAAACTATTTTAGATTCTTTTCAAAAAAAAAAAGATTAAAACGAGGCTTACTTTTACTTTGCTACTTTACTATTAATATCAAATTTGAGGAAATTTGGTTCAATAATGGCTTTTTTCGATAAAATATTCGTGAATCCATTAACTTTCTTTGAAACATAACATTTTTAGAAAAAAAATATGGGTTCGTAGAATAATACGTGGAAGAATTATTCTCTATTCCATACGTTTCTATCCTTATTATTATTTATTTATTTTTCTCTCCAAATTCTCATAAACTATAAGTAATTTGAAGTGCGAAATTCTCATTCTTTTCTTTTATCCTCTTTGGATATGATATGAAATTTCCCTGTTCACTAGCAAATTATCAAGGGTGAGTATTGGACCAGGATTTTTCTCAAAAATCTTCTATTAGAACTCTGTAGAGACTAGACAAAAAAGGTAATATATTGAAGTAGTATAATAACTCTATTTAGTGTCCAAATGAATTATAATTAAATTATTCATTTCCAAATAAATGAACAGCATTGCAACAGTAAAAAAACATGATCAGCTCAGTTAGTGATTACAAAATATTCTAGATACACGTCCTAACCATTTCCCACATAGCCTGCTAGTCAAATGTTCAGTCAAATCCATCCATATGTTTTCCAATTCAGTATCAGTAGGAATGCTGCGAGTTGTTAGGGCGATAGGCTTTTAGGTTTAGGGGTTGATTAAGCAATTGCAAATTCAAGAGCGGGTAGGCCTACTACAGCGGATATCGGCGAGGCACATCTATACACGCTCCTTGGAAACGGGAATGAATGTTGACTTCCTTTGGAAAAAATAAAACAGTAATAAGATGGTGGGAGGGAGAGGTTGGGGGAGAGGTCTCATTGCGCTGAAAGGCGACTGTCTTCTTGCATTGGAGTCCCCCTGCATTTTAGCGACCTCGAGTCACGTTTCGAGGGGCTGACAGTCAGACTCTAGCGAATCTTCATCGCACAGCGAAGGGAGCGAAAGATGCTTGAAAACGAATGATGAGGACAAGAGGGGACAAGCCAGAGAATGTACAGGCCAGGCCCAGAGTATAACTGGAGACAATAACTGAAGCCATCCTCTCAGATCTCATTTTGCTCTTATGTGATGGAAAAATTCTTCAAGCCCAAAGTGCTGGTGCAGCGTTGCATGTCAATATTGTGTCATTCTAGAAGAGTGGTTCAAGCTATCAAAGATCTATATTGTATATTGTTTAGGCTAATTGCAAGTGTAATGCTGTTATTTATAATACTCTAAACTTCAACCAACCTCCGCTGATTACAAAGAACTGCTCCTCACACCAATGATACATGTGTGATTATTCTGTGGAACAAATGGAAATTCAAATGTGAAACACTTTTTTGGGATAATATTCATTACATAACTCCAACCACAAAGTAATGAGAAACTTCAGTGAGTGAACCTTTATTTCGCGTTTCAACTTAGTTTGGAATTATAACCATACAAAATAGTATTCCAAATAATTGAAACAAGCACACAATTGAAAAGAGTATTGAATAATTGATAATCTATTCAGTGTATTAACATAAACGAAAAAAAAAACATTCATAAAAATGACAGAAACCCCATTTAATGAACGAATAAGTATTTAAAAAAAATTCTATATTTTATTTCTTCCATTGACCTAAAATAAATACTATAAGCTAGTATTGTAGACTAATCAACTTTTATATTTTTTCTAGCTTGTCCTTTGAAAATAAAAAACACATTCATCCTCAAATCAAGTTAGTAATTTCTCATCGATTGTGAACAGTTTGCATGGAGTTTTTGCGGGAGTGTTGAAATATCAAATCAATTCAATAAATAAATGGGGGTGGTGCGTGGTGGAAAGCAGTTACTAGATATTTTCAATTGAGATTCTAAGAGGTTCTTCTCATTTCAACGAATCTCATCAACTTTTATTGACTATATTAGATTGCAGCTGCCATTCGCTTTGCAAGCAAATGAAATGGAAGGGTGCCAAGGTATTCAAGGTCTACATAGAGCCAGTGATGCTATCAACTTAATAGGGGTGATAACATTGGAATACCGGGAAATAATTGAATAATGCATGTTTACAAGACAACGACTTGGTGTTTGGGGCGCAAAGCATAGAAAATAGTATGTGCACTGAAAATTAAGTGAGCGTGAGAGAAGTTGGGGTGGGTGGTGGGAGGAGAGAGTGCGTGCGTGAGTGTGTTTTGAGAGGAAATTAAGACAAAGTAATAGAATTAGAGCAGGAGAGTAATCAGGGTACGGTTCTGTATCTCGTTTTTGAGTCTGATTGTTAGGTTGAAGCAGTGTGTGAAACATTGTGCTCTGAACCACTTGAGAGACTCGGTTTAAAACATTTGAAGGGCAAATCCTCCACGCTTGCCTAATTGAAAAGCATGGGAGCTGTTAATTAATAAATCGTAAAATATTTTTCTGATAATAGAATGCGAAATATCTTCCTAGTTAGCTACACATCTACTGCAGCTGATTTTGTAAGTGTATCTTTTGCTTCTGGTACGTTTCAGTGTTGGAACTTTCCCCTTTGGTGTGAAGATTGATCATTTTGGTCAAGTACTTTAGAGAATATGAATTTTTGAAAGGGTCCATAATTCAGAATGTCTCTGTATTATAGAATCATTTTGAGGCTGACATTTCAAAGATCATATATTGAATAGTTTATTGATAAGAATACTGATTTGGGTACATACTGAACGTTTCTACTTTCCAATTCTACATAAACTGCATGCCATTATAGTTATTCCAAAAGTATAAAAACTTTATACTTTTGGAATAACTATAATGGCATGCTGTTTATGTAGAATTGGAAAGTAGAAACGTTCAGTATGTACCCAAATCAGTATTCTTATCAATAAACTATTCAATATATGATCTTTGAAATGTCAGCCTCAGAATGATTCTATAATACAGAGACATTCTGAATTATGGACCCTTTCAAAAATTCATATTCTCTAAAGTACTTGACCAAAATGATCAATCTTCACACCAAAGGGGAAAGTTCCAACACTGAAACGTACCAGAAGCAAAAGATACACTTACAAAATCAGCTGCAGTAGATGTGTAGCTAACTAGGAAGATATTTCGCATTCTATTATCAGAAAAATATTTTACGATTTATTAATTAACAGCTCCCATGCTTTTCAATTAGGCAAGCGTGGAGGATTTGCCCTTCAAATGTTTTAAACCGAGTCTCTCAAGTGGTTCAGAGCACAATGTTTCACACACTGCTTCAACCTAACAATCAGACTCAAAAACGAGATACAGAACCGTACCCTGATTACTCTCCTGCTCTAATTCTATTACTTTGTCTTAATTTCCTCTCAAAACACACTCACGCACGCACTCTCTCCTCCCACCACCCACCCCAACTTCTCTCACGCTCACTTAATTTTCAGTGCACATACTATTTTCTATGCTTTGCGCCCCAAACACCAAGTCGTTGTCTTGTAAACATGCATTATTCAATTATTTCCCGGTATTCCAATGTTATCACCCCTATTAAGTTGATAGCATCACTGGCTCTATGTAGACCTTGAATACCTTGGCACCCTTCCATTTCATTTGCTTGCAAAGCGAATGGCAGCTGCAATCTAATATAGTCAATAAAAGTTGATGAGATTCGTTGAAATGAGAACAACCTCTTAGAATCTCAATTGAAAATATCTAGTAACTGCTTTCCACCACGCACCACCCCCATTTATTTATTGAATTGATTTGATATTTCAACACTCCCGCAAAAACTCCATGCAAACTGTTCACAATCGATGAGAAATTACTAACTTGATTTGAGGATGAATGTGTTTTTTATTTTCAAAGGACAAGCTAGAAAAAATATAAAAGTTGATTAGTCTACAATACTAGCTTATAGTATTTATTTTAGGTCAATGGAAGAAATAAAATACCATTGACCTAAAATAAATACTATAAGCTAGTATTGTAGACTAATCAACTTTTATATTTTTTCTAGCTTGTCCTTTGAAAATAAAAAACACATTCATCCTCAAATCAAGTTAGTAATTTCTCATCGATTGTGAACAGTTTGCATGGAGTTTTTGCGGGAGTGTTGAAATATCAAATCAATTCAATAAATAAATGGGGGTGGTGCGTGGTGGAAAGCAGTTACTAGATATTTTCAATTGAGATTCTAAGAGGTTCTTCTCATTTCAACGAATCTCATCAACTTTTATTGACTATATTAGATTGCAGCTGCCATTCGCTTTGCAAGCAAATGAAATGGAAGGGTGCCAAGGTATTCAAGGTCTACATAGAGCCAGTGATGCTATCAACTTAATAGGGGTGATAACATTGGAATACCGGGGAAATAATTGAATAATGCATGTTTACAAGACAACGACTTGGTGTTTGGGGCGCAAAGCATAGAAAATAGTATGTGCACTGAAAATTAAGTGAGCGTGAGAGAAGTTGGGGTGGGTGGTGGGAGGAGAGAGTGCGTGCGTGAGTGTGTTTTGAGAGGAAATTAAGACAAAGTAATAGAATTAGAGCAGGAGAGTAATCAGGGTACGGTTCTGTATCTCGTTTTTGAGTCTGATTGTTAGGTTGAAGCAGTGTGTGAAACATTGTGCTCTGAACCACTTGAGAGACTCGGTTTAAAACATTTGAAGGGCAAATCCTCCACGCTTGCCTAATTGAAAAGCATGGGAGCTGTTAATTAATAAATCGTAAAATATTTTTCTGATAATAGAATGCGAAATATCTTCCTAGTTAGCTACACATCTACTGCAGCTGATTTTGTAAGTGTATCTTTTGCTTCTGGTACGTTTCAGTGTTGGAACTTTCCCGTTTGGTGTGAAGATTGATCATTTTGGTCAAGTACTTTAGAGAATATGAATTTTTGAAAGGGTCCATAATTCAGAATGTCTCTGTATTAAAGAATCATTTTGAAGCTGACATTTCAAAGATCATATATTGAATAGTTTATTGATAAGAATACTGATTTGGGTACTGTGGTGCTCTTCCTGGGGGAGTCACTCTCACCTCCAAGGATAGGACAACACACGTAGGGTGATGTAATGCTGTATTTAAATGCCTCACGTTGGGCCGGCAAATCATGTGGTGCGTTTTTTAACGGCTTCACACATGTAGAGTGAATCTTGTACTGAGTCAATGGTGTAGCGGTTATAAATTTTGTAATTGCGTGCGTGGACGCGGAATGTACACCAGACTGATTGATTCACTACAAGATTCAATACAATTGTCGGAATCGCGGGAGGCCTAAACGCTCGCTCACCCTTGATTCTTCTAATGACAAATTGTATAGTGATGAAATTTTTATAAGCAATGTAGCGATCGCTAAACACTGAAGACGGATACCTTAAAATTATTACCTGTGAAGAATGAGCATACAAAATCATACAGGTCGAGCAAAAATCCCGATGTAGATAATTTACGGGACTGCGTCTCTAATAAGTTCTGAAGGATTAAAAATACGGTATTTGAACCAATATCGTTCAGAATATACTTCGAGAACAGAGTCTTGTCGGGTTTTAAGCTCTATTGTAGAATTTATATGATCTATGGCTGTCTCTGCTGTACAATTGATGAGTTCGCTCCAAATTCGAGGTAGGTAACAGATAAAAGCTGATATATGAGCAGGTAAGGACAAAGAATAAATATCTCGATCTGACCCCACTCGCTACATCCACTTAGACCTGTTCCAATATCCAGCTTGATTCAATTATTCCAATGATCGTATTCGATCGGTTCTTGATGATATAGAACGTATCAGACACAATAATTGACAGGCTTAAGAAATAATCGAACTCAGAAAGCGAATTAACAAAACTGAAATATATTATAATAAAATATGTAATCATACAGTGCAGATTCAGAATTGATTTACAGGTGATAATAATTTAGCATTAACAAAAGGAGTTAAAAATGTCTTGTGCTTGCATGATACCATGCGCGATTCAACAGAATTTTACAATTGATAAAATCTAACAGTTTGAAAAAAAAGAGAAAAATGAATTATAGAAATATTTTTAAAATGTTCGGGGTCGTGGTTCAGGCAGCGGAGGATAGTTAATCAACTACAAATTCTTATAAATTTAATATGAATAAATTCTAGACTCTTAAATGCTAAAGCGCTTGTCGGCGTGGCCAATAATTTAACGAAGAAAAATTTATGTTTTTCTGCACTGAAATATTTTCGAAGCGTAGATTGGGGCCCCTTTTAAACTTATAACTCACGTGAATTTCCTTGGCGGTCGTGGTTTTCTTCTTTAGATCAAAAATCGTTTGATCGGCGGCAATCCAGGCTTCGGTTTCAGCACGTGGGGAATTTTAATTTAAATATCTCCTTCACCGAATTAATTAAGGGATAATTTACTTTAAGCTTTTAAATTTATCGATTGGTGAAAACAGAAATTTACAAATAACAAATAAATTGGCCTAAAAATATCGGCTCACAAATAGAACATTTAAAATCGAACAAGAAGTTTTCACAAATAGGTCTTTGGTAACTATAAAAAGAGATCTGACCAGTAAGGATTTCAAAAGGGAAGTGCTGCTCTTTTCTCTAAGCTTTTAGGCTAGACCTTGCTTCTCAGAATCTCAATGTAATAATTTGCATAAAAATTTGCCATTGGTAGAACGCTTGTGACGTAAACATGACGTCAGTGGCAAGCAGTAGAATACAATTCCTTTAATTACAATAATAATTTAATTTATGTAATTCTTAAAACTGCTTAATCTTATAGACATAGTTCCTCTCATACAATGTACATGTGCTAGTGTAACTGATAAGGCAGGGTTGGTGTCTGATAATAGATTAACATGTGTTGCTTTCAAACGATCACCTTCTTGGTGCTATTTCTATGCACTGTGATTGGCTTAGACCTGCCAAAGAGATTTAATTACCATGTGGTTCAGTTGAATTAAGTCGTTAATGAATTAATACTCTTGTACAATTTTTATTAGGTTTGAGATTGTTATAAATAATTTCTGCCATTTTATCAGTAATATAATTTCATGCTATGACCTATTTAGTTACAATAAGACCTGACATATAATATAATTTCTTAAATAATAAATAATTTCAACGATAACACATACATTTTATTTTTTTATTTGAAATTCTTGGTCCTTTATTGATAGTTTTATAATTTTTAGAGATGATATTTTACCTTGCATGAAACCAGCATGACATTTGATAATACTTCGAATCAGTCAGCTGCGTTCGAACTGTTTTTAAAAACATCTGATCGATAGTAAACAAGTGTAACCTCAAAATCAGTGAGCGATTCATAAATAATTTGTGCTTTATTTGCGAAATAATTATAATTTTATTGAATAATTTTCCTAGAAAAATATTCAGTACAGAACGGTACTCTTATCAATATACAGTTATTGATAAGTAAGCTTTATCGCTCGGTCGCTAACTATTCCTTTAGCAAATTCTTTCATTTTAAAAGGTAATCACAATTTTCTCTCTTTTCATGAGGTCTATTTGAAAGATTCATCACACAAAAGCCCCCAGGATATTTTAAATAGGTAATTGAGAGACGAGTCGAAACAATGACTATTTGAAAAATCCGATATTGTGATGAATACACTATTTCATCTCCTTACTTCTACGAAAACTCAACACTTAACACTAAAAACAATATATGTGCACTTTTGGCTACGAGAAAATAAATAATTGATTGTTCCTTCTATTGGATACAATCGAAATACAATAATTAATGAGGTCTCTTTGGATCCTTCATTAAAACAACTCCACAACTTCCATTCACGGGTGGCTTATGAGCAGACCATAACTATAACAAATATACAAGATTTCACATATTACTTCTTAAGATTTGAACAGTATTTGCAACAAATATAGATTTCATCATTTTTCATGGTTATTACAAGTTTCGACTCTTTGGTTTGGCTTTTACATAATTGGGTGAGAGTGTGATTTTACTTCGGTGACTTGACAATCGTCTACCGTTTGACTCGAGCAATTTCTTATTTGCGCTTAGTACGTTGCGTACAAACAGGGTTACACTTGAAATGGCTTTCTTGATTTTTATCCATGTTGGTTACAAATATTAAATCCTTAAGATTATATTTATCAATTTGAATTTCAATTCATGATCTTTTGATGCAACAGTAATAAATTTCACATCTGAAGGTAAGAATTTCATTTTCTTTTTAGCTTTTTTAGCAATACATTTATATGACACAGAACATGCGCATTTCGTGCAAATTAACATAAACTTATATTTTTGGTTGCGTTTTTTACTTATAATTCCACATTAAATAATAGGTTACATTAATTGAATAACGATATTGCTTGATTCCTTTACATTGACTCTATGATTTCGCACACATTGGTTGGTGTGACGAAGAAAATTATCGAACAGGCATTGGTTCTGAATAGATTTTTTTGATCGATTCTGTATTTCGAGGTTAGATTTACATATTTTTTCAAATAAACTTTGTTTATTTTCTTTCCTCCTATTCACTACTAATTTCATGTTATTTCTAATTTACAATTATTTTCCGTGGATACTATAATTCTTGTTTCTATTTTTCAGTTGTGCAGTTGATACCAGGCGATTGTTTCGGTGGTGACTCTGACACGAGGTGGATGGCTTGATCAGGTTGGTAAATTTTTAAAGTTTTTTCGTAGTTTTAATTTCTTGACTTAGAGTTGATAATAATTTCTTCATTTGAAGTGGATTGTTGTTTATTAGATGAGATGCGGCGAAGTTTAGGTTATGTTGATTAGGCTGCAGTAGAAAGATGCCAGTCTGCAAAGATATGATTCGGTGGGTAGGCTGTGATTTTGAAAAAATTTGATGATTTGTGTAATTTCACAACGTAGCTTCCAGTTGATTCAAAATTATTTCTTTCTCAAGCCCCCATCTAAATTTGATTTCGGTGTTATTCAAGGTCCAATTCCGATTTGCAACTATCCGTTTTATCAAACTTGGTTTAAAACGAATGTGCCGGTGGTGTAAATCAATTCTTACAAATTCGTTTCCTCTTTGTTGGCCGGTAACATGCAGTTTGATATTTTTAAACCTTACATGCCGGTGATGTGTGTGGATTCTTTGTTGATAATATTTTCCTTTTCTGCATGCTGGTGTACAGTCTGTTTGATTTCAACCGGACATGACTGCGGTGGTTGTAGGTTCTTCTGGATATCGTCTTCCTTTTTCCTTGGATGTCGGTAGGAATCGTGGTGTAAGATTTTAGTCTAACATGACGGCGGTGGTTGTAGGTTCCTCTAGATATTCTTCTTCTTTCTTGCATGCTTGTAAAAGATTTGATGTACGATTTCAGCCTTATATGACGGCGGTGTAAATGCACTCTACTAGTTGGTTTTCTTTTTGGACGTATTGTAATTCTTCTTGTTTGTGGTTTTGATTCATAGTTTTTCGGTTTTTGTTTTGATTTTGATTTGTTGTGGGTTTCTGTTTTACTTCTATTGTTTTGTGGGTTATCTTCATGAGTATTGAGTTTGTATGTTGCAGGCGCTGTCTTCGGTGGATGGACGGTGATGTGGGCGGTCGGCGGTCCGGGCTGCTCTTCTACGCGGCGGGCAACGTCCTTGGACTCCTGGTGTCCAGCGCGCGGTGGTACGGGGCTGCCCCTCTATGCCCTGGATGACGTCCTCAGCTTGGCGGGCGATGTCGTCCGGTCCCTCTCGGCATCCTGCGGGGTGTGGCACGACTTCAGTCTTGACATTCTCGGTAGGTTGGTCTTCCTTATATGTGTCATGTTCACTTGCCTGTTTTATGACCTCCTCGTCGAGTATGTTTGCTTCTGCATGCATGGGCTCGATCATTAGTTCAATATTGGTTTCCATTGTTTGACATTCCTCCTCAATTTGCAATGTTACTGTCCTGCTTTCCTCTGCTGCTTCCTTCAACTGTTGATCCCCAGTTTCTCAGAACCTTGTTCACTTGCCTTCTTTACTTCTTGAACATCTTTTTTCAATTCTTCCCTTGCTCTTTTGTTGTCTTCTTTTAATTCTTCACTTATTTGGTCGTATTTCTTCTCCAAATTTTTTAATGCTTTCAGTGTTACTGAATGACTTTGTTTTATTGCTTCCAGGATGATGTTCCAATCCAGCATGACAACGGGTGTATGGTCCTCAGTCAGCGGCGGAAATTCTGTGGTGTGAGGCGCGGACGTCTGGATCTCCGGAACGGTGGTACATGGGCGTTTCTCCCGCGCAACATCTTCCGTCCTTGAGGTCGCTGATGTGGGCTCCAGGATGCGGTGTGGTTCTTCCATAATTTATTGGATGGTATAACGATGTAAGTGCAGTGAAACGATCACAAACATGTGAGGTTATGTGAAACGATTATAAAGTGAATGATGATCAAAAATTGAGATAGTGAAAAAATTCGTTCAAATGGGAAAATACAAAAGTTTGATTCAATAACATGTGTTCAGTGATGAAATGAATCAAATTAGCAATATCGTTAACATAAAGTGACAATAACATAAAGGATACACAGCGAACACTTATGCGGTAATACAGGTACGCCTTTATAATTTATTATTACTATATTATAAATATTTTATTCTTATAATTTCTTGCCGCAATTATATATAGGGCTAGTATTCTTCGCAAATTTTATATAAAAGCAGTGATACTCTGCTTAAATTATTCCGCAATATATCCGTGATTTAATTTTACTTCCCTCTTTATGTTTTAAAAACTTTTAAAAATGTAAATAACTTCAATCCTCTTTTCTGTAAATTTTTATAAATTGTTTCAATATAGACCTAATATTCTTCAAATAATATGACCTTTCTTATGATATCTCTTATACCTATGACTTATAGTATGACCAATTTTCGAATAACACGATAATAAAATTCTGAGTTCGATTTTTTCTCTAAAAATTCATCAATCGATAAATTTCTTTTCCGTTCAAAAATTGGGTATGGTACTTCTTGTTATTTTATATAACAGTGAACAGTTAATATTAAATTCGAAAAAATTCATAACCATGAATTTTTCAAAAAATTTTCCCGTTGTCAGCGCTATAGTATACTGAGCAACTAATTAATCCTCGTAGTCGATTATCCACCTCTTCAATGCCCCACATTGGGCGCCAAATCATGTGGTGCTCTTCCTGGGGGAGTCACTCTCACCTCCAAGGATAGGACAACACACGTAGGGTGATGTAATGCTGTATTTAAATGCCTCACGTTGGGCCGGCAAATCATGTGGTGCGTTTTTTAACGGCTTCACACATGTAGAGTGAATCTTGTACTGAGTCAATGGTGTAGCGGCTATAAATTTTGTAATTGCGTGCGTGGACGCGGAATGTACACCAGACTGATTGATTCACTACAAGATTCAATACAATTGTCGGAATCGCGGGAGGCCTAAACGCTCGCTCACCCTTGATTCTTCTAATGACAAATTGTATAGTGATGAAATTTTTATAAGCAGTGTAGCGATCGCTAAACACTGAATACGGATACCTTAAAATTATTACCTGTGAAGAATGAGCATACAAAATCATACAGGTCGAGCAAAAATCCCGATGTAGATAATTTACGGGACTGCGTCTCTAATAAGTTCTGAAGGATTAAAAATACGGTATTTGAACCCAATATCGTTCAGAATATACTTCGAGAACAGAGTCTTGTCGGGTTTTAAGCTCTATTGTAGGAATTTATATGATCTATGGCTGCCTCTGCTGTACAATTGATGAGTTCGCTCCAAATTCGAGGTAGGTAACAGATAAAAGCTGATATATGAGCAGGTAAGGACAAAGAATAAATATCTCGATCTGACCCCACTCGCTACATCCACTTAGACCTGTTCCAATATCCAGCTTGATTCAATTATTCCAATGATCGTATTCGATCGGTTCTTGATGATATAGAACGTATCAGACACAATAATTGACAGGCTTAAGAAATAATCGAACTCAGAAAGCGAATTAACAAAACTGAAATATATTATAATAAAATATGTAATCATACAGTGCAGATTCAGAATTTGATTTACAGGTTGATAATAATTTAGCATTAACAAAAGGAGTTAAAAATGTTCTTGTGCTTGCATGATACCATGCGTGATTCAACAGAATTTTACAATTGATAAAATCTAACAGTTTGAAAAAATAGAGAAAAATGAATTATAGAAAATATTTTTAAAATGTTCGGGGTCGTGGTTCAGGCAGCGGAGGATAGTTAATCAACTACAAATTCTTATAAATTTAATATGAATAAATTCTAGACTCTTAAATGCTAAAGCGCTTGTCGGCGTGGCCAATAATTTAACGAAGAAAAATTTATGTTTTTCTGCACTGAAATATTTTCGAAGCGTAGATTGGGGCCCCTTTTAAACTTATAACTCACGTGAATTTCCTTGGCGGTCGTGGTTTTCTTCTTTAGATCAAAAATCGTTTGATCGGCGGCAATCCAGGCTTCGGTTTCAGCACGTGGGGAATTTTAATTTAAATATCTCCTTCACCGAATTAATTAAGGGATAATTTACTTTAAGCTTTTAAATTTATCGATTGATGAAAACAGAAATTTACAAATAACAAATAAATTGGCCTAAAATATCGGCTCACAAATAGAACATTTAAAATCGAACAAGAAATTTTCACAAATAGGTCTTTGGTAACTATAAAAAGAGATCTGACCAGTAAGGAGTTCAAAAGGGAAGTGCTGCTCTTTTCTCTAAGCTTTTAGGCTAGACCTTGCTTCTCAGAATCTCAATGTAATAATTTGCATAAAAATTTGCCATTGGTAGAACGCTTGTGACGTAAACATGACGTCAGTGGCAAGCAGTAGAATACAATTCCTTTAATTACAATAATAATTTAATTTATGTAATTCCTAAAACCGCTTAATCTTATAGACATAGTTCCTCTCATACAATGTACATGTGCTAGTGTAACTGATAAGGCAGGGTTGGTGTCTGATAATAGATTAACATGTGTTGCTTTCAAACGATCACCTTCTTGGTGCTATTTCTATGCACTGTGATTGGCTTAGACCTGCCAAAGAGATTTAATTACCATGTGGTTCAGTTGAATTAAGTCGTTAATGAATTAATACTCTTGTACAATTTTTATTAGGTTTGAGATTGTTATAAATAATTTCTGCCATTTTATCAATAATATAATTTCATGCTATGACCTATTTAGTTACAATAAGACCTGACATATAATATAATTTCTTAAATAATAAATAATTTCAACGATAACACATACATTTTATTTTTTTATTTGAAATTCTTGATCCTTTATTGATAGTTTTATAATTTTTAGAGATGATATTTTACCTTGCATGAAACCGGCATGACATTTGACAATACTTTGAATCAGTCAGCTGCGTTCGAACTGTTTTTAAAAACATCTGATCGATAGTAAACAAGTGTAACCTCAAAATCAGTGAGCGATTCATAAATAATTTGTGCTTTATTTGCGAAATAATTATAATTTTATTGAATAATTTTCCTAGAAAAATATTCAGTACAGAACGGTACTCTTATCAAATATACAGTTATTGATAAGTAAGCTTTATCGCTCGGTCGCTAACTATTCCTTTAGCAAATTCTTTCATTTTAAAAGGTAATCACAATTTTTCTCTCTTTTCATGAGGTCTATTTGAAAGATTCATCACAGTACATACTGAACGTTTCTACTTTCCAATTCTACATAAACTGCATGCCATTATAGTTATTCCAAAAGTATAAAAACATAATCAGCGTTGGTTGAAATATTGTACTAAATCAAAATCTTGTTACAAAAATATCAACTGATATCATTCTATGATTTATAAATCATCACTTATTCTCATAGTTATCTAGTCGAAAGATTTCAATGAATATCTCAGTTTTTCAAATTTCAGGATTTCTAATATTTTCAAGTCAAATCCGTATTATTATTACGAATATTCAAATGAATAAATATATTAAGTAATCGTGAATAAGGATGATAACATATAAGTAATAAATATTGTAATAGATTTATTGTGATGAATATGGTTCCTAATGTACTTCGATATAATTATATCAAGTGGATAAAATCATAATTGATATATATAATAAACTTCATACCCTATTACATCATCAATCATGTCATAGTGATACCTCGTCATAAAATAAATATGATCCATAATAGTTGATTGGTCTAGTAATCTAGTCTCTAGTGTGCATACAAAAATAATTATTGTTAATTAATATTGGGGTGAAGTACACTAATTGCCAATTAAAACTGCACGTAGTCTTGTCATTTGGATACATAGTGCTATGCTACGAGCTACGATGATGGCTTTCGTTTTTAGATTTCCGTTAATTCAACCGAAAGCGCTTTTAACCGGCTCAACTGGTGCGACATTAATTCGTAGAAAGGGTGGGGATTTTGCCCATTAGTGAGAATATGCAGCGAGCAAATTCTGAGGCTGAAACGAGGTTTGCGAATCTTGTTCAAAGGCTTGTGTGCTATCCTAATAGTAACCCTAATAAGAATCTTTTATTGTAAATTTATAGAATCTCTGATAAAATAGATCAATGTTTTTGATGAATTTTTGTGAGAGGAAAAGTGTGATTTATTTATATTGAATGTCACTGCGAGCTCATTATTAATATAGATTACATTCCTTGTTAATTACTATTGGACAATAAACATTTTGAAATATACATGATACATCACATGAAGGTGAAACATGACATTTATTTTGGACTGTAGTGAGAATAATCAGAAAAGAAACAGTCAGGCAAAAGCCTCTTGTGCCATTCAAAAAACTAACAATTTTTAACAAAAATAATAAAAAAAATCTCCTTTGCCATTGAGGAAAAACTTTTTGAAAAAAATGTTTTTCCATTATTCAAGATGAAACTTGTTCAAAAATTCAATTGAAATGGAAAAAGTTGGATATTGGGCTACGTCCTCATAATATTCTTGATAAAATTAGAAATAGAAGTTTAATTTTGATCTTTCACAGCTTTTAATAATATTGTTGTAGTCTAGCAACATTTATGAAGATCGTAATATCAGATTAGAAAGTTCATTTTTAATTACATAGGTACTCCAGTCAATTGTGGAAAAGTCCGGACCTCTATACATTTCTCACTATTCTAAGGGAACTGATAGAGAGACCTGGCGTATCTCGGAATACGTGGAAGCTGTTCTTTCATTATTCACGATAGAAACGCTGCCTACTTTAAAATTCCAGGGCTTATTCCAGATGTAGGATGTTGCTACGGAACTGAATGACAAGATCGAGATAGCTCCTGTGTAAACTATACCCTCACTTTTCTGTTCCTTGCTTCAATGGATTGCTTGCTTCTCATCACATACTTCACAATTCGCATACTTCTCGAAAATTTCTTATTTAAATTTTACAGATGGAATTAAATAGAGAATGCATTTATTCAAATGCTAATTGATATATTATTATTATTATTTAACGAAAATCCTAAATAAATGCTGCAAATCACCCCGAAGACCTCTGCTACTGCAGACATTGACAACAGGGTTAACAGCTAGATGGAAATTCGATGAGAACCACGGTATATAGAAGAAGACGGGTGTCACGCGCATGTTTGTGCTAAATTTCCGGTGTCGCTGACGTCATTTTATATTCAATCATCTGGTTTCAACTAATAAGTTTCATAAAATTGCCATCTAGCTGTTAACCCTGTTGTCAATGTCTACAGTAGCAGAGGTCTTCGGGGTGATTTGCAGCATTTATTTAGGATTTTCGTTAAATAATAATTATATTTAAATTTTCATGAAGAATCAATTCTTGATCAATATCATCAGAAGTTTGTACTATGTAGTAAGAAACCATCGATAAGCTCCGATCCACTTATTTCGTTTCTAATTTTAATGATTTCAAAGGAATTGGACTGGAATTTTACAATTTTAGTTTCAAATACTCTTTATTTAGTCTACAGTCTTACACAAATGGAAATATTCGTACTAATTCCCTATCCTTTTTAAAAAATGTGAAATGTAAGTGATTATTTTTTAAAGAAAAGAAATCCTGAATCAAGTGAATTGAAATAAATGAATAGTATATATTCACTCACATTTCACATTTATAGGGCTACTAAAATTATTGAAAAAGTAATTTTTTTTGAACGGAAATGTTTGGAAAATAAGTTTTTCAACCACGTTTTCTGTTTCTTAGTGCAGCAACTGTTTCTCAGTGCAGCAACGGGACAAGAAAGTTAAATTAGAAACACTCTCAGACAATGGGAATCCGGCTGGCTAGCTAGACAAGAGAAAAACTTTGACATGCCTAGGAGGTCATGAGCCAGAATCCCAGTGGAGTCTCTGTGCTGAGGAATGTGCGTGAGAAACGGCAACTCGCATTATAGCCGGCGTGCATATCCTCTTAATGGCATGCAAGAAGCCTGAAAGTGATGTGTCAGCAGACGTGGTGTGTTTTCCGGGCGGTAGTGGTGGGGGGGTGAAGAAAATGCGCCTTTGGTCCTTTTGTTTAAAGGGAGGTGGTGTGTATAGCTAGCCTGTGTTGTGTAATGTGATACACATGGGGAGACCTCTAGATGGAAAACGCTACGCACTCTGTACTGCTGCTTTTATGTGTATTCCTCACCAAACCCCTCCCCCCTTCTTCCCTACCAACAGGGGCTATCCTCCACTTACCCACACACTCTTTCAACATTAACTCATGTCGAAATGCGTTTGTGTGAACGTGTGCAGTCTATATACATGCTGGCTCAGCTGTATTTACTTACCGATTCCTTTTTATTCTCAGCTATCCCTATCATTTTTTCGACACCTCATTCGTTCATGAGATCTCCGTTGCTTCCGGTATTAGAGGTATTTAATCAATGAGGTTGATTGGGGGTGCGGTGACATTCGACCAGGGGTGATATAGTTATATTCTAGTATCTTTTAATAGAGCTCTATCAAAAGAGCAAGGTCCCTTGGTGTGTTACAAGTGAAATAAAGTTGAGTCTCATCATGAAAAACACTAAAAAAAGTTTGTTATGCTTTCATTTGACAAATTTAATACCTCACAGGTAACAGCAGTTCAATCTCTATTCAAATCTTGAGATTTTGTTGTCCAGAAATCTAAATAATTTTTTTTTGCGAATTGAGCTTCAATGCTTGTACATCTAAATTGAATGAATATTAAAATTTTTATTTGTGGATAAAATGAAAATGTTCATGAAAGATTCAACCAACTCTGCATGTAATCAAAGCGGTTGTTCAATTATTACCTTGCCAACAGCTATTACTGAGGTGGAACAATCCAGCGGTACAGTAGAATAGACGGAGTATAAAACTTGTATTTTCAAAATTGGATCAAAGTTTTTAATCTCCTATTATACAGTTGACCAAAATCTATTACATTTCCGATTATTTTTATCACCAAATCCTGAACCCAGGTATTTCCTATTTTCTATAATTCATCAGGTGAAGCATCATAATGAATGATTGTTGATCATTGCTTTAATCAAAGTCTTTTGCTAATTATAAAGCCCTTTTTCATAGATCTTTCCATACCAGGGCGGAAATAGAAACCATGAAATATTACCTCAAGATAATATTGAATTTTATTTCATTTATAGCATGATTCTTATTCTTAGCATGATAATCTTTCTCCATTCCTCTTATAAATAATATTATCTTATTATATGAACTAATAAAAACAATATTAAGTTTTAACTTGAAAATGACCAATGGTCGAAACCAGTCGTTAAAAGTTTTGAAATGTTTTAATAAAAGGATACTACTAGTTTTTATTAATTTGAATGAAGTAGCCCATATAAGTGAAGTGATCTTACTATAATATTATGTTGGAGTGTACACCTTGAATTACCTCAAGATAATATTGAGTTTTATTTCATTGATGGCATGATTCGTATTCATAGCATAATAATCCTTCTCTAGTCCTCTTATAATATTATCTGATTCTATGAGTATGTTGCAGCGTTCATATCATGTCACTTAGCTAACACCAGTCTGTTTACTCCAAAGTTTCCAGGTCCTATAAAATTCAAAGGAAGCAGAAGCTTCAGGAAGCTCACAAATTTCAAGCTTAATTAATCGCTGCATTATTCTTCCCCTTCGCATACATTCGCTGTCTTTGGGAAGAATTACTGCTCAGTTAATGATAATTCACCCTCAGAGAGAGGATGCGAAATTTTTCAAACAGCTCCACCCCTCCAAGAGCCAAAAACAACATGAGGCCTTTCGTTCAACCTCTTTCACCACTCGTAATGTATACCCTTAGGATGAATGAATATTATCTGTTCATTGAAAAAAAGGTGGAATAATGTTTTCAGATCTGAATGAAAAATACCCAAACTCTACCGATAGATCAAATAGCAGAAACGGGATGAACGTTAATCTTTATTTGAAGCGAGCTTCTTTGTTTGGATAATTCCTACTGATTTTTCCCATACAATGAAATCCTCATTCATTTTCCTCGACCCACTTTTTTATCCTCACTCTGGAAATTATTCCTTGCATTCAGTGTGAAGGGAAAATAATTTATTTTATTAATCCTTCCAATGTTATTGGTTCTCTGAATGATTTGACTCTATTTCTATAAATGCGTTTATGAAAAGAGGAATTCCCAATTATAACAGGAAAAGTGTGGACTACTGAAAATATCTCATAATATCGGAATAAATGCTTTGAAATTTATGATGGAATTGATTGGATGATGAAGAATGGGTGAATAATAAAATGAAGAAGGATCATTCATGTTTAAAATCTCAGCTTTATGATGAAATTACGCATTTTTTTACGAATCCAAGTTCTAGTTATAATAATAGAACATCAACGTGAATAATTTATATACATTTGAAAAGCATGATGAGTTACTGAATATTCTCAATGAGAATATATTTCTAACTTAATCTTGTCCTAATTGTTTTGTATGGTAACTTATTAATATATTTTTTATATCTTATTATTTAACATCTCCGATAAACAAATATTGTTAACATCCACTGACTTTCAAACTTATTTATCATACATCCACGTATACTATTGAGTTGATATTGTTCTGCGGGAATTACTTTGTCTACTTTTTAGTAATATTCGACTTGCTGTAAGATTTGTATGGTTTTGATTCGCTTTCTAAGAAAGTAATCGACTCAGTGAGGAATTTTTAATCCAGGGAATGGATAAATTACCCATTAGTTGAATATTGATACTTCCAATTTTGTTACAGAATGAATTGAGAGAGAAAAACGGGACTATATTCCAGGTTTGGAGGACCATGGTCCAGATCAACAGACACCAGATTCGATTAACAACGAAAGAAAACTTCTTTTTTAAAGTAATAATCATACTTCGAGTGTTTTTATATAGTATTAAGTGGAAACGGAAAAATATACAATAATACGGTATACAATGGTTAGGAGTCCATGAAATTAAGAGAGAGATCAATAAAAACATCTGGATGGACAAATAAAACTACAAAATATAAATTTTTCAGAAGCAATAATTTAACAAAGATCAGAAAGCTAACATATTATTGTGTTTCTTGGAAATGAATATGTTTATGTGGTTAAATGTAGTTGTGGGAAAATGATAAAATGCGATTTTTGAGGTTTTGAAGCCCATGAAATTAATTGAGGAAAACCAAAAGAGATTTAAGGTTTGGAAGACCATGAAATTAATTGAGGGAAACCAAAAAACATCCATAGCTCTACATATCTATTTTTGAAAGTACCTAATAAGTTGGCCAGTGAATATTTTTGTATATGTTCCAGAATGGAGTGAAAAAGGGAAAGGCGATAATATTAAAGGTTCGGGAGACCATAAAAGGGATGGCTGTGTGATAGCCAGTGGACTGTCGAATGGGGTGGATGGTGGGGAGGGTGGAGTACTGGATATGTACCCGACATAATGCAATAGGACAGAAGAAAGTCGGGGACAGCTTGCTGCTGCTGCTGCAACACCCCAACCACATCATCATCATCATCATCATCATCGTCACAACCCTCCCAGAGTCCGACAGTCTGGCGTCTTCCAGTCGACGCTGGTAACCATGGCAACGCATGGCTAACAAGTTTCCCCAAACATGTCAACAGCTTCTAAAATAATTGATAATCGCCCCAAATTGCCTGACATTCAATTTGAATCAACATTCGTGTTGATGGAAATAGATGATAGTTTGCAGAGTTTGCGTCAGTGAAGCAATCATGTGTACGGGTTAGTGCTCTGACCATTATCCACGTAGGTACCTAGAATGGAGAAGAATAACTTCTCTTTGTTGTAAACAATGAAGGTGGAAGTTGAAAATAACAATGAAGAAATAATGTTCTATAATATATTTCTTTTAACTCGATATGAAACACGCGTTAATTCAAAATATATAACAAGTCCGGTAACGATAATTTACTTCATAAGTATGATTGTTTCTACCCGAAACGTAGTTGAGGGCAAAATTATCATACGAATGCGGTAAATGATATTACAGTAGTTGTGATGCCATACGATAAGAATACATGGAACTTTCAAATCAATAATGTAAAGGAAATTGTCCGTTTCTGGCGGAGGAATAGGAGGGAAGGATTCAAATGTTATTCATGAAGGATTCATGAGGGTTGTTGCAGGAATTTTGTGATAGAGGAATGACATAAATAGATTGGAACTATTTAAGTGCCCTTCTCACTTTAGCAAAAGTGAGCTAAAAGTCACCTTCACCTCAACTAGATCTTGGAAAACAAAACACTCATTACATGACATAATATTGTTTTACTAAAAATTACTGATTGTTAATTAGACAGGATCTTTGTTGAATGAAGCCCAACATGAAGTAGGCTAGACATTGAACTTCGTGCTGTTCTGAATCGATCACGTTTACTTCCCTCTTTCATTCCACCGTTCTTTTGAGACGTGTATGCAATTTTGTGTATCAGCATGCACATAAATCTCTCTGCATGGGTCAAGTGAAAAGAGGGTAAGTGTGATCAAGTTTGATTCATACATGGAAAATGTATGAATATGGAAAATGAATTCCTCTAACAATAGAAAAAATATCAATGCTGTACAGTATTTGATAAAAAAACGTATCATGAAGCATTTAAAAAGTTTCAACCAACCGCACAAAAATAGTCCGATGATAATTGGAACGGCTAAGTCCTTCTCACACCTCCGCACCCATGAACGATGCAAATTCGTCAGGTGTATTACAGAAATATTAATTGACCGAGCAAAGGGAGGTCTAAGATTCAAGTCGACGGTTTTGCATTTCTCTTCCTGTTTATATGTTTTTATGTTTATATTTATATTCCGAATTTACAGCGAAACACAGCAATAGATTTTCATGAAATGTGACATGTAAGCTCTTTTTTGAATTTTGCGTCGACGTATATACAGGGTTTTTTGAAATTTTGCATTTTAAGGATAATACAAAAGGAAAAGGAGTCTCCTAACGCCAATATTACCGTAAAAATCAGACTATAGAATTATTCACCATAAATCAGCTGTCGAGTGGATTATTAATTGCATGCAATAGCGCATGCAATTAATATCTCATTGTAACTTGGTAAAAAAACAGTTGCGTTGTGGACTATTAATTGCATGCCTCCTCGAATGCACTATTGCATGAACTATTGATTGCATGCAATAACGCATGCAATTAATAACTAAAATAACATGGTATTGTCTCTCGACCTTTCTCTGCTTTGAACTCTGGCTGACCTGTTGCAAGTATGTCTTGAAGGAGATTACCAACCCCAACAGCCATTAGCCGTTTTCACACCGATATCTCGCCGACACGTCATACAGACATGATTTACTCTGATGGACAGTATAAGAGGAGGTTGTGGTTTATAACTGAGCAAGGTCTACCGTTCACAGAACTACTAGTTAATTCTCATTCAACAGTAGAACTCGAAAAAACAATCTGAAAAATTATCAAAGTTTTATGACGTACCTATTATGATTTCAATTGGACGAATAACAGGCTCTCACAAAAATTGAGCTTCTAGCTCCAAGAGGAAGTTTATTTGCAATACAGTGTTCAGCTTTCAAGGTGATTGCTACTAACATTGTATCCTCAGCCTCCAGACTACAAAACACCAGCTTCACATCACCTCCGATTCTGACAAGACTTCAGCAATTTTTTATAGGAAGCCAATAAAGTGTGCAGAGGGGGAGGGTGGCGGAGCAATTAGGTGAATGCAGCCGCAACTATCGGCTTGTTTTTAGTGTTGTTTATCAAGGGCTTCGTCAGTCAAGGTCCCCCCCTTCCCACCATCATATCACCCTTTACCCTTGCCCTATCGCCCCTACTCATAGTCCTTCCGCCCTTAATGTTGTGACCCGGTCTCAGATCGATATTGGTGGGAGGGGGTCTATTCGCAATGACGCTTCATCTAATTACGTGGGCATGAGGTGAGGGGGGGCGGTTTTGTTGTTTACGACAGTCGAGCCTAATGGAATGACACCTCTGGTTAGAGTTGGGCGCGTTAAGTTGCCACCAACATGTCTCGTTGAATTTTTATTCATGTATACCTTATGAACACAAGGTGGGCCCTCAAATAATGAAGATGCGACATTTTCCTTATGAATACTTGGCCTTTGACCTTGTCGCAGGGGTGAAGCACCCATCTGGTGAAAATGAGAATGGGTTGTGTTGAGTCAGATTTCAGTGAAGGCTGTTAATAAATTTAAATTGAAAAAAAAAACTGGAATGTGTAATATATATTATATAACTCTTCTTCCGATGCTACATATGAAAATGTTATTAGAGTCACGCCCTGCCCAATTATATCCAGAACTAATCATCACTTTTCACTTGAACACTTTCTAACATTGTCTATTTTTGTCAAAAATATATTTAATCCAGACATGAAAATGCAAATAATTACAAAATAAATATATTTTTCTTATTCACTCATTAGAATGTATTACTAATTATCTAATTCCGCTCAACAACAGTTTCAATACATTGCATACCGTAAGTCTGAAGAATTCATAGTGATATAGAGAGACTGATAAAATAACCTGGGATGCAAGGTGAACGTGTTTTTCGATAATGAATCACACTTTGCAAATTTGTGTAATTCATGAAATTATAATTTGAATGAATTTATGCTTTATGAATTGCTTGAGGCCAACTCAACTATGTACTTAAAATCAATTCAGGTGCTTCGAAATTCACCATATTTGAATCCATTAACCTACAACCAATTCAATCAGTATCAATAATCCTATTATCCATGCATAAACTGAATACAGCATAATCCATGCAAATACAGTTTGCATTTATTGCAAATCCCAATCTAAAGATTGAATCATGAAGGTGATAAACTAATTTTCACGTAGGAGAATCATATTTTCATTTTCCATACTATCTAATCAATGATTATTGATATCGTGTCTATCATATAAATCAACCAACAGCTTTCTTATCCATAAGCATGAAAAAATAATTAAGATCAATTCAACATTTACTTCATTTTTCAATGGACCTTTAATAAATTTCCTGAAAATGAGGCAATGAAGTGGAATGAAATTGAGTAAGCTAATAAACTGGTGATAAACATCACAATATGAATTGAAACTATAAAGAAATAATGGAATCAAGAACACTTCTTATTGTCTTGTACTTTGATAAGCCTCTTAAATCCGGATTATGTTCGAGAATATTCTCATTCACACAAGATTACGACTATTTGCATTGGCCTCTCAGCTTTCAACAGGCATGTGACAGAAAACAGGCTGGATGGAATGATAAAGAGGGGCGGTGGGAATGAAGTTATCCCTTTTCATTGACAGTAATCTCGACTTGGTAGGCAACCAACGTTTTACGAGCGATAATTAAATGAGGGAAGTCGTTAAATTAAATTGCATTTTGTACCAGGTTATAAAATATTATGAAAGGGGTGGAGGAATATCCAGAGTCTCAGCTCCCATTACACTATCTTTCACTCTCCACTGAACCATAAGTTTACCACCATCGTATTCTTTGGCACTATCTTGTGCTTGCACTAATTTTTTGTTTCCTTCGTCTCGTCAATCTCCGTCCACTATTGTTTGTCACCTTTCACTATTCTCATTATCAAAGTGATGACTGAAATATTATCTTATTGCTTCCATCATTCCAGCTCATTTGGTCTAGTCTCTGTTTCATCAGAGTTTCAATAAGAGAGAGTAAATTAATCTATATTTAAGTCTCACAATTCCACGTTCCTGTTAAAATACTGTTTTCTCATCCATGTTTTGGCTTTATTGTCCAATTTTAGTATTCAGAAAAGTACCTATGAATTTCCGTTGATTCGTATTTTCATACGATCAGTTATGCCAGATAAATATCTGAAAACACAGTAACAATCGAGCAATTTAATTGCAGAAGTCTGTCAAACTAATTAAAATCTGGATTAATCACATCTTTATTTTATCCTAGTTTCTCCACTTGCTTCCTCTATTGGAACATTTATTCTCTTTCTCATTTCCCTTCATATCAGCAAGATATTTTATTCTCACATCTCAATCATCTAGAAACTTAGAAAGATGAATTTGATTGATAATGTTTTACTTGAAATAAGAATAGAATAAGAAAATTGAAAATAATTGAAAATAAATAGAATTTATAAAAAAATTGTTGTATAGTCTATGTTTTGGATATGGCCCGAAGGCAAAGAAATTATTAAATATATAACATAAGTAATAATTTAATATTTTAATACGGCCTATTTGAGCCTTGAATGGCGGAGGACTAGAATATTCAAATTTTTATGCAAATTTAGAAATCGGAAATGAGAATTGTAAAATTGAGAAACGAGAACCACACTCGCCTGCCAACTGCCACCATGAGAGGTCACCAAAAATTATAGAGCGTAATACCTTGTAATAATTTAAAGTTAAATTGAATTACTAAATTTCTTATAAGACTTTGTGATGCTCTTATAAAGCTAAAGTCATTTTTAAATAATTTTGTAACCCCTTGGAAGAGACGACTCCGGCTACAATAATCCAGGACCACCAGGAGTTGGATCAACATCAGCAGCTCATAAGAAAATTCCGACACATGAGTGAAAAATATTGAAATAGTGATAGGGCGCCCTCAGTGCTTCGAATTAAATAAGAATGAAGCTAGCTCGTCGAAAGGGTTTTCTTATAAATTAAGAATTTGGTAAAAAATACTTGCACAAGTAAATGTAGTATAAAAGGTATTTTATTAGAAAAGTAACGAATCAATTCATATTGGAAGATCTATCAATCAAAGAAGTATAAAATCTAGGCTGTTAATACATATTCATATGATCATTAATTTCTGCAATATAATTTGCGATAGTTTGTTGTAGCTCTGATTCACTAGATGAATTGCTCTATTTATTCCTTCAGGTGCCGAATCTCGCACCCTGAGATAAAATATATATTTATTACAAAGAAATCTATTAGATACTATAGAATTTAATAAATATATTTGGATTACTAGTTGTCAATTTATCAAGCTGATTTTAAGAATTTAGTTTTAATAGAATTGTCCAAGTCGACAGGTATTAGCAAGCTGATATCGCAGCTACATGCAAATAGATGCATATGATCATAAAAATAAAAAGCACATGCTAACGTTTTGTGCTGTAGAATTCAGAGAATAGTATTTAGCCTGTGATATTTTATTGATTTCGATTATTGTTCTATTTTATATTATATATTTTTTATCGCTCTATATATTTTTTGCTCTGATTTATTTTTGCAATATTTGTTAATATATGTATCAAATTGTTCATGGTGTACGATTTATTTTATTCCTCAATACTATAGGATAAGTACCATATATATATTTTTTAATAAATTATCAGTATTATTTTTTATAAGCTCCTGTATGAGCCCATTAATGTATGATGACAAGAACATGTCATACTTAAGTGAGACTGTATCCTATAAAAAACCACGACCTGATTTTTGTAGTTATTGAAATATTCCATGCTCTACCGACTGATGCCAAGCAGGAGGCTAATCGTTATTTAACTATAAAAAATAACGCGACACAATTATTTGGCGTACCAACATGGGACTGATGATGAGAGCTGAGCTCATTAAATAATTATTGAAATTAAATCAAGACCTATATTGAGGATAATTACTAAAGACAAGTCTAGTCATATTGAAATTTGTCGTGGATGGATAATAGAATAATAGATATAGGAGTATTGAGGAAGCAGGCAGGTTATTTTTTGTATTACTTTTTGGGGAATCAATAGCTTTAAATAAGAAGAAATTATGTGTTTTAAAGAAATTTTAATATTATTATTGTAGAAAATATATTTTATAGAGAGATATTATATTTATGGGCCTAAACTGCTGAAATTTATTCATAATTATTAATTATTTTGTATATATGGTTGGAGAGCAGTATGTTAGCTAGTCAGAAACTGACAATTGAAAATATGAATATTATTATTATATTATAAGAGCTTAAGTAATAAATAGGTTACCTGGCTTGTAATGTCCATAGGCCTATCCTCATTTGTGTCCTCACTAAATATTTTGTTAACCAAAAATTTCACTTTTTTACAAACACTTGACACTTTATCCATTTTTAAAAATGAGTCTCTTTTCGTCCACACAAAGTAAGGTAGCAGACACACTGCAGACAGCGGTAGTAACGATGATCGACGCTGAGGGGGGCGTGATGGAGTCCAACGCCCAGATATCTTCAATCACCGCCAAGAATCCTGGGAACAGTAACAAATCATTAAATGCTTGCCAAGAAACAATAAGGAGGGTTATAGTAGAGGGGATGATAAAGTCATTTTCTAATAGTTTAGAAAAAACAATGACCATGGTAATGAAGGACTTGAAGGCGGAAATGAAGGAAATGCGGGAATCATTGAAGGATACATCGGTAAGAATAGGTAAGGAAACTGCGGACACAATAATACCAGCATCTACCACTGAAAATCAAGAACTAATTACAACCGACTTAGCAGCAAAAATAGATACAGTTACCTATGAACTAAATGAAAAGATAGATAGTCTACCAGCACAAAACACTGCGCAAATTCATGAAATAGCTACAAACAGGAACAATAGTCAACTTATTTCCATAAATAAACAACAGAATAGTAAACCTACACAAATAGCTCACCTAAATTCTGATTACAATCAAAATAAAGTACTACTTAATTCATTGGAGACAGCCGTTGGAGAACAGCAATTATCTTCATCTGAATTAAATGCCGAAGCAGTAGATAATGAAACGGAAGCTACTAGTCATTGGAAACAGGCCCAAGAGAAGTTAGTACAACTTGAAAGTCAAATACATCAACTTCCGTATGAAAATGTAGAGCCTATTCCCATAGCAATGTATGATTCACTGCACAGTTTCAATGAATTAGGCCGTTTTGACAATACAGACCGCTATCTTCAACCTAAAGAATTTATCGACCAAATAAAACTAGTTCAATCATTAACACCCACCTCTTGGAATTTTCGGCGTCTTCGATTATCCAGTTTGTTAAGCGGTGAACCTCTGATGTTCTTCCAGATCCATAATCACGAATTCAGGACGTTGGACGAATTCAGTGCAGCTTTCCTGGAACAATATTGGAGTAAAAATAGACAAATGGATACACTAGCCAATATCATTGCTAGCGAATATAATTCTAGGACAGATGACACATGCATCAATTTTGTTAATACCCTTAAACTGAAAAATGCTCAATTAGATGAGCCAATAATTGACTCTGCTTTAGCAAATATAATCGTAAAAAAGCTACCTTTCCAAGTCAGAACAGCATTGGCTACACAGCCAATAACTAGTTGCAAACAGCTGATAGATTATTTATACAATATACAATCTATGATGGCAATGCCAAATCACCGGTCAGATAAATCATATTCACAAAATCAATACAATTCAGAGATTAATCAGTACACCAGCCAAGTTTATGAATCAATACCATATGATTGCTCACGACCTACTCCTCAATTTGAACGCCGCAATGATCATAAACACAATAATAATTGGAATGATAGAAATTTTCAAAATCGCCAAACAAACCATTATCCACAGCAAACCTATCAAAGAAATTATTATGATGGCCGTGATCGTTTAAACACAAATAATGGCTACACTCAGGATAATTATAATAGAAATTACAAACCGCCACCTCATTAAATAAGTACAAATTATACATTAGCGCATGCAACAGGATTAAGCCAACAAACAACACCCGATAAACCAACACCAAAAACCGCCGCCCACCATGAAATAAAAACACCCCACAAGTATCAACCTCTATTAAGTATCCTGTTTCCCACCGAAGAGCAACTCGCCCCCAAAGAATCACTACCGGCCACCACCCTACAACAAGAACCGATCCATTACAATAATGACGAAATCCCATCACTGCCAAAAATAAACAATCGCCAGGAGGAGACCGCCACCATGTATCCGCACACCACACCCGCGCATTATTCGACCCCACAGCAGACCAAGGACCCGGACCGAGAGGACAGCATACAGGACTATAAGAACCAACACCGCAAGTCCCGGAGACGGAAGCGCCCGAGGACACCCGGCCAACATCAGGACGGAGAGGACGGCATTCGGGAGAAGAAGAACATGCACCGCAAGGCCCAGAGACGCAAACGCCCGAGGAAGACACCGGACGACCGACTACAGGACGGACTAGCGGACAAAAGAAGCCTGCATCGCAAAGCCCGGAGGCGGAAAGTCAGGCGAAAGAAACGATGGAGGAACCGCGCGCGCATACCGGCCGCATGCACGTTTTAAACGCCCGAGGAGGATTCCGGACCAAAACCAGGATGGAGGACAGGAAGAGACTGACGGCATGCATCCGCGGCACATTTGCTTTAAAGCAGAAGATCAGCGATGTGACCGGAAGAATAGGCTAAAGAAATGTGATAAAAACGGATCGAATGAATGGATTAAAAATGTAACTGATAGGACTACTATGGATTCGTGCATGGGCAACAAGGAAATGGATTACTCATGGAGATTAATAAAGAACAGAAAGTGGTTAATAAGAGTGAAAGAAATAAGGAATAATGTCAATAAAATGGAAGTACCTGGCTACTATCTGATGAGAGGTTATATTATTAAAGAGATAATAAATGTTTTGATATATTGTATACTATTTGTTATGGCTGTGATATTAATGAAAGACTGTGTTGTGGATATGATGGAAAGTGTTGTGTTGTTGTTATTGAGAGAATCTATTATTGATGATGGGAAAGCTAATATTATAAAAATGTTTATTGTCTTGAGCATAATGAGTTATAATGAACTAAGATCAAGAATATTAGATGAAAATAAGAGGAAAGATGAATTAAGATTACAGGGTGATTGGAAAAAGAATGGATTAAAAGGTATTACCATTAAGGAAGCTAGGAATTGTTTAAAAAGATACACCAGATACAAGGGTTTCAAATTTATGATGAAAAAATTATCAATTAGGACAGCCTCATCTATCAACAACAAATGGATAGTAGATAACCTAACCGGCCTACAGTATAGCTACAAGCAGAAAGCCAAAAGATACGGGAAAACCACAACAATTCTACATGCAACATCACAGAATTTGAAATAAATATGATAAGAAATCAAGAGAAAACGTCATTATCAGAAGAATTACTGACCTATCATGATAAATTCAATCTTGACTAGGCCGCATGGCAACAATCCAGCGTTTTTATTCCTTCCAACTGTTAGAAGCCTGGAACAGTCAAAGAACAATTTTTTAAGTATGTAATTTAATAATCTACACCATATAAAATAAGACACAAACGGGGATAGTAGAAAATAAATCAAGTAAATTACCTTAAATGTGAAAAATGTGACGAATAAGGTTAGTTTGTACTACAGAGCGGAAGACTAGGGAAAAATGATGACAATCAAAGTTCAACCAACTGGGCAAAGCCACCTAAATCAAATATGTAATGACTGTTAAACATATGATTATAAAAGAAGTGTTGTACCCCAAAAATGTTATTTATTATTGTTATTTATCGTATTTGTCAATGTTAATATATTTATCTATATGTTTTATAATTTATTACCATTAGTTATGCCATGTTTGTTACTAAAAACCTCAATTGAATGCTAGTTACCACAAAAGCCAAAAACCATGTAGCAAAAGAAGGATTGTACCTGATATGGAAAATTATTTATATTAAGACCTAGGAATTACAATAAAATTTAAGCCCCAGAAAATTTGTACATCGAAGTTATTGTTTGAAAGAAATCTATTATAAGAGAATCTCAAGTGTAATGTATGGAGTTAGGTTGGCGGCCTTGCGAGCGGCAAATTTAAAAATACTGTGTTATAAGTGTTGAAATGAGGAATATGTCTAAGATGTTATATTTATGATATTTTTGTGTTGATAAGGAGAATTTATTATTGTATTTGATGGAGGTCTAAGGGAGGCGTAGCAGATAAGATCTGCAAATTATTGTAACATTTTGAGAGTATATTCTTGTAGACAAAGTATGGAATATGTTGATGTGTTGAAGGATAGATTTTCATTAAAAACATTGTGATTCTCAAATATTTTGAATTCAAATCCAGGGGCGTGTGTAACATATTTAATTTGGATTGATAAATAAATATCAACAGGTGAATCAGCATTGTTGAATATACCCAATTATAAGATTATCTCTAAATATGTAGATGTAATAAGATAGGGGGTGGAGTCATGATTCTTGTGAATAAAGAGAGAGATTTAAAAAGTAGAAGTGTAAATCTACCAGCAATAAACTTAATCGCTAAGGAAAAAGAGTTTGAGTGCTGTGTTTCTGAATTTTCTATTGATAATAATTTCTCCTTGTTTTGGCATGCTTGTATAGGACGCCACAGCACTGCTTTTTAGATCCGTTCTTAGATAAGTTGGAAATTTACTAGAAATATTATGCAAGAAGTTTAAAAATGTTGTATTGGTAGGTGATTTTAATATCAATGTTTTGGAAAAAATACTACTTATCATAAGTTGAATAAGGTGCTGAAAATGTTCAATATGACCTATAAGATTGATTTTGCCACAAGAATTACTGAAACCTCTGAAACTGCAATAGACAATTGTATAACAAATATCGATGATAATAATGTAAAAGTGTCTGGTATTATTACTCACATTTCTGATCATGACGCTCAGCTATTTGAAATTAGGAATATCAACAGACCAAAAATAAAAAATTAAGGAAACTTAGCCGTAAGTTTGATGATTGCAATTTGAAAATTCTTATAAGAGATTTACAGGAACGTAATTGGATAGAGGTTTACCAATCGGTAGTGAATGAGAAATATGATACTTTTATTTCTATTTTTAAATACTTTTTTGATATTAATTTCCAATACGCTTCAGAGATGTGAAATGTCATAAAGGAGTGTCATGCGCTGATGTTGTAGACAGAAGAGATGAACTGGTCAAACTTGAGACAGAATATCAAATTACTAAGAGCGAGGATGTTAAACTTCAAATTATTAATAAGAAAAATGCTCTGAGACACCTTATTAACGTAAATAAACAGAGATTTTTTGATAAAAAAATCACAGAAGCCAGTAATAAAAGTAAAGTAACTTGGAGTATGATTAATGCTGAGGTTGGCAAAAACTCAACTAATTTTCCTAATATTAGTAGTATTCTGAATGAAGGAGATCTTGTAACCGACCCCTACAACATATGTAATGCTTTCAATAACTTTTTTACAAGGGCAGTTGAAACCCATGTAGTACCAAATATTCCAAACAGCTCTAGTCTGTTAAGTACACTCAATGTTCAAAATAATAATCATGTCTCCTCAAGATTCAGATTCATACAGATTCATCACATGAATTAGCAAAAATTATAATGACTTTTGAAAGTAAATTCTCTTCTGGACCTGATGACATTCCAATGGTGATAATAAAAAAAGTTCTACCCACAATTATTAAGCTGTTGACTCATGTAATTAACTCTTCACTGATATCGGGCTATTTCCAAAGTCTTTAAAAATAGCCAGAGTCATACCGATATTTAAGAAGGGGAATGCCAAAAGTCCTGAGTGCTTTAGACCAGTTTCTGTCTTATCAGTGTTTTCAAAAATATTGGAAAGGGTGGTGTATGACCAGTTGGTAAAGTATCTAGAGTCCAACAACATACTGGACAGTGAGCAGCATGGGTTTCGATCTAACAGATCGACTATCTCAGCAGGAGTAGATTTTGTTGGGTCGATTATAGATGCGGTGGATAGGGGTGATAAGGTAATGGGTACTTTTCTGGATTTGACACGTGCATTTGACAGTGTCGATCATGATGCTTTATTAGAGTCACTCAAGGGCATGGGAGTGCTGGGAAAGAGCTGTCCTGGTTCTCATCCTACTTGAAGGGAAGACAACAATATGTGGAATTGGAGAGGATTGATGTAACCTCTTCAATTAACTATAAAATGAAGTATCGCTCTGAGCTCAAAAGTCTCCATTACGGTGTCCCGCAAGGTTCAATATTAGGCCCTTTACTGTTTCTATGTTACATTAAGGGGTTACCTGAGGTGATCCGAGGACAGGCATCTGTTTGTCTTTATGCGACGATGCCAACATTATTTTTACGGGTAAGACAGTTCAGGATGTGGAGAAATCATCAGCCCAGGGTCTAACAGCAATCAATAAATTTCTAAACAGCCGAAATCTCCTCCTAAATCCCAATAAGTCAGTTGTAGTCCCTTTCTCAACTAGGCAGTGCAGAAGTGTTTCAAGTCCAACATTATATTAGATGATAACATTTTAGAGCATTCAACTAGCACAAAATTCCTAGGTTTGGTTATTGATGAACATTTGTCTTGGAACAAGCATGTCAATCATGTGCTGAAGAAAATATCACCAGGCCTGTTTGCTCTTGGGCGTATGACCAATGTGTGTGGCTGAATGCTCTGAAAGCAATTACTACGCATTGGTTCATTCCAATATAGCTTACGGCCTGTGTATCTATGGCTGCACATCGAAAAAAAACTTGGATAAAATATTAGTTCAGCAGAAAAGAGCACTGAGAATTATCATGAACATAAAAAGGAGGGACTCGGTGAAACAAATTTTTTTCAGCTAGCATATTGACAGTTTATGGGCAATATGTTTTTGATGTAATAATGTACTTTAAAAAATTCACTCATTTAGAAAAGAGAAGTAGTATTTCACATAGATATAATACTAGATCCGGAAGAATAGTACAGAGACATAATTTAGAATTTTTCAAAATGAAGACAGCTTTCATGGGAGAGAAATATTTTAACATGCTGCCCCGAAATTTAAAATTCATAGAGGAGTTGACAATCTTTAGGCCAAGCTGAAGAAATATCTGATAGGATTGTCCTTATATTCATTTGAAGAATTTTTACATATTTGATTGTTATGAATTTGTTATTGACTGTTTTATGTGTTTTGTTATTTTATTATGTATGACGTTATTCAATGTATCTGTACATTTGTTGAATAAAATATGATGATTGATTGATTGATATCCCTAGTTGAAATATTTATAGGTCTAAGTGGAGTAATTTGGCTAATATCGCCAAAGAGATAACGTAAAGATTAGATAATATCAGACGTCCTGGCTAAACTGTACAACAGCCTAAGAGGAATGGAAATAATTTTGCTAAATATAATATTATATAAAATATTGAAAATTGAGGTTAGGCATAAACATTTAGTGATCGGCAACCTAACGATCGACCTAGCCATACAATGTAGAATCTGACCAAACACCTTTGGCAGGTTACTGGGCGCATGAATACCGTAATAATTTGCATACACCAATCAAATGGTGGCAATTGATAGGCGGCAATAGTGAGCCGATTCGAAAATATTTGTATATATTTCTACAAACAAATAGAATTTTTAAAAAATTGTTGTATAGTCTATGTTTTGGATATGGCCTGAAGGCAAAGAAATTATTAAATATATAACATAAGTAATAATTTAATATTTTAATACGGTCTATTTGAGCCTTGAATGGTGGAGGACTAGAGTATTCAAATTTTATGCAAATTTAGAAATCGGAAATGAGAATTGTAAAATTGAGAAACGAGAACCACACTCGCCTGCCAACTGCCACCATGAGAGGTCACCAAAAATTATAGAGCGTAATACCTTGTAATAATTTAAAGTTAAATTGAATTACTAAATTTCTTATAAGACTTTGTGATGCTCTTATAAAGCTAAAGTCATTTTTAATAATTTTGTAACCCCTTGGAAGAGACGACTCCGGCTACAATAATCCAGGACCACCAGGAGTTGGATCAACATCAGCAGCTCATAAGAAAATTCCGACACGTGAGTGAAAAATATTGAAATAGTGATAGGGCGCCCTCAGTGCTTCGAAATTAAATAAGAATGAAAGCTAGCTCGTCGAAAGGGTTTTCTTATAAATTAAGAATTTGGTAAAAAATACTTGCACAAGTAAATGTAGTATAAAAGGTATTTTATTAGAAAAGTAACGAATCAATTCATATTGGAAGATCTATCAATCAAAGAAGTATAAAATCTAGCCTGTTAATACATATTCATATGATCATTAATTTCTGCAATATAATTTGCGATAGTTTGTTGTAGCTCTGATTCACTAGATGAATTGCTCTATTTATTCCTTCAGGTGCCGAATCTCGCACCCTGAGATAAAATATATATTTATTACAAAGAAATCTATTAGATACTATAGAATTTAATAAATATATTTGGATTACTAGTTGTCAATTTATCAAGCTGATTTTAAGAATTTAGTTTTAATAGAATTGTCCAAGTCGACAGGTATTAGCAAGCTGATATCGCAGCTACATGCAAATAGATGCATATGATCATAAAAATAAAAGCACATGGTAACGTTTCGTGCTGTAGAATTAAGAGAATAGTATTTAGCCTGTGATATTTCATTGATTTCGATTATTGTTCTATTTTATATTATATATTTTTTATCGCTCTATATATTTTTTGCTCTGATTTATTTTTTGCAATATTTGTTAATATATGTATCAAATTGTTCATGGTGTGCGATTTATTTTTATTCCTCAATACTATAGGATAAGTACCATATATATATTTTTTAATAAATTATCAGTATTATTCTTTATAAGCTCCTGTATGAGCCCATTAATGTATGATGACAAGAACATGTCGTACTAAAGTGAGACTGTATCCTATAAAAAACCACGACCTGATTTTTGTAGTTATTGAAATATTTCATGCTCTACCGACTGATGCCAAGCAGGAGGCTAATCGTTATATAACTATAAAAAATAACGTGACACACGCTTGTAGCTTCAACTGTATGTCTCTTCCACACTCATCCCAGTTGTTCATTACAATATTCCATACGTTCCACATATTGTGCTAGTAGAAGTGTGCATGTGAGGAGAACGAAGATACGTGTGTGAGAAGAGCTTGTTGTCAAGTGCAGAATATTGCTATCGAGGGCAGATTGTGCTTTCCCTATTGTGCAGCATTGTGGTGTTGTTTTCCTGGTAATAAAGCTGACCTGTGGCGTTTCCACAGTCTTGGCCAGTTATTTGTTCTATCATTTCAGTTCTCCGCTAATCAATATACACTGGACCGGATGATCATGATTTCATATGATCATGATTTCATGAATCATACATATACTCATTTACATTTATTGATTTCTATAAAAACCTATGAAATTTCCTACATTTGAGACCTGGCAATTACTCAATACTCTGCGAATATTATCTGAAAAATAAGGAAGTCTTGAAATCATTAGGTTTGTCACTTGTTCTCAGAAATCTATCCTGGATAATTAATTGAATTTCTCAGAAACATCGCAGTTTTAGTGAAACCTGTTTGTGTAATAATGCATTTGTGATCCCCGGACACGCTGTGAATTCAATTCCCGGAGATTTGTGTCTATGTGTTAATACATGGCTACGCAAACATAAGTGGGTTTCAATCAAAATCTAATTTGGTAATTGCGTTTGGAATCAATGCTTCTTTTTCATGCATTGAGTAACAGATGCCAACCTGCTCTCATTTGTCATATTTTAATTAATTGGGTAGTTATTGTTCTCTAACCATAAATAAATTAAAAAATGTATTGAAAAAATGACCGTAATTATGATTGGAATCAATTATTGTGAAAGACATTTTGCTAGGCGGAAGAGATGTTTTGAAAGTTTAAACGACAGACTTATTATACAATATGTTTGGATGCTATTACTAATATGGATGAAACGAATTTGTAAGATGATTCAATTCATTTTATTTAAATAGTTAACGCTAATTAGTATTTGAACCTGATTGACCCGGTTTACTTTGAACATCAAATAATATTATCTGTGAATCACAAAATTTCATATGAAATCAATGATTGGCTCTAATGGTGTTGAAATCCTCACGGGTCACGGGTGCATTTCCATCTGGTTGTTTGTAGTGTGGGTTGCTAGTACTGGGGACTGGGGAGTTGGGGAGTTGAGGAGTATGATTGTTGAACTGATCCAGGTAGATTACAAAACTTTAAATACGATTTATTCAATACATGGCACCCAAAAACAAATTAATTCGAATTGACTCCTCAAACACTCAACCAAACGGTAATAATCCTCTCCAATAATCCTTATTAATAAAATAATCGATATTATTGATATCGATTCAGACTAATATCAATTAAGATTATTAATAATCAATATTAACATCGAGAAATCATGGAAATAACAATAAATTTCATCCACAATGAGAAATAAACAACAGAATAAATCAGACTTCTATCATCACAGTTCTATGAATGAAAGCTTTTAGAAATCAACTTTGAATTGTACCACAATATTTCAAATCAAAATATTTTTATTGAGAACCTAAAACAAAGCCGAATACGGACATTTAGCATTCTATACTTTTCTATGATCAGTACTACTCAGTTTTTGGGGAGTAATGTCAAAACAAGCATTGACCCTTCATTTTGATTTGTTGAAACAGTGCACGTTGCGACACGTGGTCTGGTGCTTGGTCGGCTGCTTGGAAGCACTTAGCAAGCCATTGAAACGGAGAGCACGGGAAAGTTTAATGCAATTATGGCGGGAGAAGCGAGCCTTCCTTTTAGTGCGATCGAAGTCTGATTGGATTGTAGTCGGCCGAGTTTTATTTATTAGACTCCGGGGGCGCGAGCTCTTCACCCCTTCCTCATCCTTCTCTTCCTCCTTCTCCATCATCTCTTGCTCACTAACCCAGTCCTTCCCGCCCACCAAATCGAAAATTCGAGGGTTCCACTAGGGGTAGGAAAGCCCAGTTTGTTCGGCGAGTTGTGAAATTAAACGATACGAGGATAAATTTATGAAATGAATGAAACGTTTATTCCATTTTCACCCGGCGCCGAACTACAGAGCAACCCCCACTTGCTTACAAATCTCATTCATCATTTGCTTGTCTTCTGTCCGCCCATGCAATGCATCCATTCTCGCGCACAACTAATAAGAGCCACCTTCTCCAATGACAGTGCGTTATCTTTCATCTATTTATTCCTTTCTTCTTACTCATGTCTAAACTCTCTCATTCAACATCCCCGAATTCAATCATCACCCTCTCCCAATCAAGTATATCTCACAAATATTCTCTCTCTTTCCAACCATCCCATGCATTTCATGATTTATTGAACGAACCACTTACTCATTAGGAATAAACTATTGTATAGTGTACACGATATCTCATCTCCCAATTAACGGAATGACTTGAAATTTGGAACTTATGGTCCTTACGATATAAGTATCCGACACGAACAATTTTGATCTGATGCAATTCAAAATGGCGGCTAAAATGGCGAAAATGTTGTCAAAAACAGGGGTTTTTGCAATTTTCTCGAAAACGGCTCCAACGATTTTGATCAAATTCATTTTTGATTTTGATCAATAGTCATCGATAAGCTCTATCAACTGCCACAAGTCCCATATCTGTAAAAATTTCAGGAGCTTCGCCCCATCAATGCAGATAGATTCCCAATTATCAGGCTTCAGATACAATTTAAACGAAAAAAATCAAGTGGAGTGGATTGAGCATGAAAATCTCTACAATTAATGTTCAGTAACATTTTCACCTAAAATTGAAAATAAGCTTTAAATTCGAGGAAATGTGATTATTCAATTGCAAATTATTGTTGATTCTATTAAATCATTCACTATGAAGAGATAGCAGACCTCATGTGTGTCTCCAGCGTTATTGCCCTGTCACCAGCTGGCTCAAATCTTTGAATAGTAGACTTGAGATGCGCGGGAACACTAGCGTCACGTGATCAATTTTCATAACGGCAAGGAAAGTTGTGTGAGTGCGCCACACCAGATTTTTGTATAACTATTTCATTTTGGACGTAAAATGAAACACAAACTGTTGGATATGAAAATAATAAAAATCTGGTGTGGCGCACTCACACAACTTTCCTTGCCGTTATGAAAATTGATCACGTGACGCTAGTGTTCCCGCGCATCTCAAGTCTACTATTCAAAGATTTGAGCCAGCTGGTGACAGGGCAATAACGCTGGAGACACAGGAGGTCTGTTATCTCTTCATAGTGAATCATTTAATAGAATGAACAGTTGCCATCAGTTTGCAATTGGATAATCACATTTTCTCGAATTTCGAGCTTATTTTTGATTCTAGGTGAAAATGTTACTGGACATTAATTGTAGAGACTCTCATGCTCAATCTTTTCCACTCGAAATTTTTTGTTTAAATTGTATCTGAAGCTTGATAATTGAGAATCTAAAATCAAACTTTGCATAGATGGGGCGGAGCTCCTGAAATTTCTACACATATGTGACTTGCGGCAGTTTATCGATGACTATTTTAGGTATAATTTTAATCAAAATTGTTGGAGCCGTTTTCGAGAAAATCGCGAAAACCCTGTTTTTGACAACATTTTCGCCATGTTGAATCGCATTTGATCGAAATTGTTCGTGTTGGATCCTTATACTGTAAGGACCTTACATTCCAAATTTCAAGTCATTCCGTTAATTGGGAGATGAGATATCGTGTACACAGACGCACATACACTCATGCACACACACACACACACACACACACACACACACACACCACACACACACACACACACCACACACACACACACACACACACACACACACATACAGACCAATACCCAAAAACCACTTTTTTGGACTCAGGGGACCTTGAAACGTATATAAATTTAGAAATTGTGGTACCTTGATTTTTTTCGGAAAGCAATACTTTCCTTACCTATGGTAATAGGGCAAGGAAAGTAATAATAATTTCTCTGATTGTATAACGGTGCATTTTGATACACCTCAAATTTATTAGTTAAGAGAATTGCTAGGTCTCATTGAAAGAAACCAGAAACATTATCATCAACTGTACTATCAGGCGAATGGAATAGATAAGATAATAAAGACTCTAAATATTATGATTATTGGCAACGGTACGAGAATAGAAGTCATTTTTCAATTATTTAATGAAAATAATAATAAAGAATTGAGGTTAGGTTCTTTAGTAATAGTGCCTGTCGGCAACATCAACAGTGGTCAAGTCATATATCTGAAATTCGGTCAGATACCTTCAAGC